>NW_005871048.1:56471230-56603527 GCF_000147115.1 Myotis lucifugus | reverse complement strand
CAGAGAAGGCCTTCTCTCATGGCCTTCCAGCTACTCAGTTCAGGGCTACTTTTGGCCTAACTTATGGTCACTTTAATAGCTCAGGCCAGAGGTACCCCTGTCCTTGGTTTATGGCTGTCTCAATTGCTCGGGCCAGATATATTTCCATTTACATGTAGCATTTCTTTATTCTCTGTACAAGTAAGATAAACACGCTGGTGCCTTCAAAGTCTCCATTATGTATTTCTTCCCATGGACGATTTTCATTCCTAAAACTTCCTAAGCCTGCCTAATTAAGCTAGTTAGCTACCCCTTTCACAAAGATATATGCACCTCTGTATTCATTGCAGCACTACTCACAATGGCCAAGATATGGAAACAACCAAAGTGTCATTTGATTGGATAGAAAAGTTGTGGCACATATATACATTGGAATATTACCCAGCCATAAAAAGGTAAAATACAACCATTTGTGACAATGTGGATGGACCTTGAGAATATTTTGCTAGGCCAATGAGTCAGTCAGAAAAAGCTAAGAACAATATGATTTCCCTCATAGATGGGATATAAAACTGAAACTCATAGACGCAAGAGTGTGGTGGTTGCCAGAGGGAAGGGAGTTGCGGGGTGGTGAAAGGTGAAGGGAGTGTACAGTGACAGAAGACGATTTGACTTTGGGTGGTGGGTGCACAATGTACAGATGATGCACCATGGAAATCTACACTTGGAAACCTATATAATCTTATTAACAAATGTCACCCCAATAAATTTAATAAAAATATAATTATTAAAATGAGAGAGAGAAAGAGACACCATAGTCTTCTCTCTTGGATGAAAAAAGGGCCACATGCTAACTTGACTAACTAAGGGAATGAAGGCCTGCTTGTTTGCCTTGCAAACTGAAGAGACCTAAAGTAACTACAAAGGATGGTCTGAAATTAAAAAGCTCTAATTGAAAAGCAGTTTATAGTGGGTAGTCCTGTCCTAGGCCAGTATCTTCCTTGACAGTGATCAACTTTGATCTTTACTGAGCCTATCATCTTTTTGCATCTAAGATAACATACCAATGAAATGTTAGGATAACTTGTAACATCCCTTTTTCCGGATCCCTCAGGGCACAACCAAATGTGCTTGAGCTCCAGGATGGAGACTACAGATTCCTTCATTGTTATTGTCATGTTAATTGTTGACTGTTAACTACCCTGTACCTACCTAAGTAAAAGAAGTATGTATCTATCATTTCACTTTTTATCCAATCCCAGAGGATTCCCAGCTTGCTTTGTTTTCTCCTGATTCCCTAATATATCACAAATGGATTTTATGTAACCCACTAACCCACGTACGTCTCCTCCTTTGGTTGTGATGTATAAAACAAAATGAAAAACTGCCATTCTCAGGAGCATGCTCCCAATACGTTGAGATTCTGCTTCCAGGCAATTGTGAATAGTTTGATTAAAAAACAAAAACAAAAACAAAAACAAAAAAAACTCACAAAGATTCTTTACAGGTTTGAATGTTGTGTTACCAATAAAATTACTAAAATTACTAAAATTACCAATAACCGTAGATCTTTTTTTTACATTTTAGTGACTTAATCAGTACCAGGCAAAGAGAGAATCACTGAACAAACTGAGTAAATTTTAATTGTGAGAACTACGTTTCACCAGAACTACTACTCATAATGGCCAAGATATGGGAATATCTTGTTTGTTAATATCTCCATGTGACCAACAAGGAAAGGCCCTGTGAGGACACAGGGAGAAGGCAGCTGCCTACAAATCAGGAAGAGAGCTCTCATTAGAAACCAATTGGCTAGCCCCTTGATTTTGGACTCCCTAG
The DNA here is from genome assembly GCF_000147115.1 of Myotis lucifugus. Lineage (NCBI taxonomy): Eukaryota > Metazoa > Chordata > Mammalia > Chiroptera > Vespertilionidae > Myotis > Myotis lucifugus. The sequence continues at coordinate 56,601,709 of NW_005871048.1, read as the reverse complement.
TCTCTAGAACTTCAGAAATACACATCTGTTGTTTAAGCCATCCAGTCTATGGTATGTTGTTAGCCTGAGTAAATTAAGGCAATGGGTTTCATAGCCACATGAATCCCCTCCCCTGGTCTAAGAAACTTCTGACTAGGTATATTACAGCAATGGTGAGGAATAAAAGACCTACTAAAAAAATACCAGTCACCCATTGAGATTTTTAAAAGCCCCAAATACCGCTAGGAACTGCTACTTACATCACTAGCTCACACTAACAAGCGCTGTCACAGTTAGTTTCACAAGCCGCCTGGAACTCCTGTCTCTAGGAAGCTTTGACAGCTGATGGAGACACTGCTGGTAGGCCTAGCCACTGAGGATCTTCCTCAGGAAATGTTCCTGTCAAGTGTGTCTACATCTGGGAAGGGGCACTGCTGTCAAGCTCAGCCCTCAGGAAAAAGCAGGCCCTGTACCTTCACTTTTAGAAAGAAAGGGACTCAATGATGAAGTATTAAAAAACACTTGACATGATAAAACTGAAGAACTAGAGAGTGTTTAACTTGGAAATTTTCACATTTTGGTGATATGGTAAGTCCATTTAAATATCTGAAGCCATCCATCACAAAGAAGGTATTCACTGTGTTCTATGGTGTCTCAAGAGATAAAATTAGAATATACGGGTGGAAGCTTCAGGAAGGCAAATAATGACACATCATAAAAAAACTTTTTTTAAACTTTTAGAACTATCCAAAGGTAGACCTTAACAGCAATGACTTTTTTAAAAACTTGTTAGTTTGAAATAATTTTAGATTTACAGAGTATTTGCCAAAATGTGCAGTGTTCCAAAGTCCTTCATCCAGATTTCCTATTAACATCTTACAGAATCATATAATAATGATCAAAACCAAAATAATAATATTGATAGAATACTATAAACTAAACTACACAATTTATTTTTATTTCACCAGCTTTTTCCATTGAAGTATTTTTTTTTCTGTCCCAGAACCTAATTTAGGATCTCACATTATGTTTTCATGAGTCAATGATTTTTAATATCTATTAAACCTTGCTACTTTATAACTAAAGGCATGAATTAAAATTGTATTACCGTGTTTGTTGTTATAATAATAACACATTAGTTACTCACAACTATTTTGTGACAAGGCAAGTCAAAATTCATTTTGATGGGTCAGCTTAGAATTTTGATAGAATGGCATATAATATGATTAAAGAAGATATTGGCAAGAATGTACTTATGCAGCATGCTCCAAGATGCCCTGTTTTTGATGATACTCTAGGCAGGGGGAGGAGGTGGGTAAAGGTGGGGAGGTATGGGGGACATCAGTAATACTGTCAACATTAAAATAAAATAAAATTAAACTAAATTAAATTAAAAAATAAACAGATGAAACTGATTTAAAATAATAATAGAAAGTATTGATACACAAAATTTTGAAGGAGTTAGTACAAACCTCTAGAAATGGTTCTTTAAGTATTAACTTCATGCTTCTCAATGATTATAAAAGTGTTTCACCCTTCTACTTAAACATCTAGTCAAGCTAACTACATCTCACTCATGTAATCATGGGTGATATGGATAAGTGGGAGAAACAGGTAATGAGGTGGACTTAGCTCATGGCCACAGTTTATTGACCCCCCCTAATTTAATACAAATAAATTACTAATTAATAATACTCCTAAAGAAAAATCCCTGTATTTATGCATTATTTTCAAAACTATTTCAGATTCAAATGTGTTTCAAGAATTTAGAGCTAGAAAATAAAGAGGGAGGTGAGATCTGAGATGTATTTACATGTAAATCTCCTTCTACAACACCTTATTGATTACACTTTGAGAGAAAACTTATAGCTGTGTGGAGGGAGATGCTTGAGTTAAATTCTATTTTTTTTTTTTTATCATTTTGTAGGAGTGGAGTGGTAGAGACTGGGCTGAATAATATTTATATTATATTATGTTATATTATATATATGACACAGCTTGAAGGAATTGAGTATCAGAAAACTTAGATAATTGTCTGTTATCAAAGAAAGACACAAGAGCCCTGCCAGCATGGCTCAGTGGTTGAGCATCGATCTATAAACCAGGAGGTCATGGTTCCATTCCTGGTCATGGCACAAACCTGGGTTACAGGCACAGTCCCCAGTGTAGAGTGTGCAGGAGGCAGCCGATCAATAATTCTCTCTCATCATTGATGCTTCTATCTCTCTCTCCCTCTCCATTCCTCTCTAAAATTGATAAAAATATATTTAGAAAGAAAGAAAGAAAGAAAGAAAGAAAGAAAGAAAGAAAGAAAGAAAGAAAGGAGGAAAGGAAGGAAGAAAGAAAGAAAGAAGAAAGAAAGAAAGAAAGAAAGGAAGGAAGGAAAGAAAAGAAAGACACAGGACACTCAGAAATAAGTCTTTGGAGAAACTGCTTTTACTGCTCACTTGAGCTATCAGTGAGTCTCCATTTTGACTGCTCATTATAATTGTCCCAGAAATTTAAAAATATTCTGTATTAATTCATGCAGAAATGAAGAAAGATTATTCATAAAAAACAATGTTTTAGCATTTTAAAATATTAATAAGATGCCCAATGGTAAATTGTAGATTAAAATAACAAATGTATATAATTGACACATAAAATAATTAGTGCCCTAGCCGGTTTAACTCAGTGGACAGAATGATAGAACGTCAGCCTGCAGACTGTCAGGGTTTGATTCCAGTCAAGGAAACATGCCCGGGTTGCAGGCCCAATCCTGACCTTGGTAAGGGTGTGTGGAGGAGGAAACCAGTCGATGTGTCTCTCTTACATCCATGTTTCTCTCTCTGTCTCTCCCCCTCCCTTCCAGTCTCTCTAAAAATTAATGAAGAAATATCCTCCAATGAGGATTAACAAAAAAATAAATAAAATACAGTAATTAGCTATATTTGAAGCAATATAAATGAATCGCCACAAAAGAAGATTAAGAAATATGGATTTCTGATTCTTCTACAAATTTAATAGAGCAATATGAAATAGAGATTATTATTCAAACTAAATAGAGTTATATGAAATAGTGATGTGAAGCATATAAGTGTTTGTAGAGAGCACCTGGGAAGGCACATGGGCATTTCTTTAATTATTGTCAACCGAATCCAGTGGCGTTGGCAAAGCCACGTCCTGGAAACACACTTGGCCAAAAGGCAGGAGTGTTGTCAGCTTGACCTTTAGCCCAGGTGCCAGGGGGTGGGTTTTGTTATTTAAATCCAGCCAAGCACCAGGAATGAATACGACTTGGGCCCACCCAAGAATGCACATAATCTCCTTTGTATTGACTTTTAGTAAAACTTCCTGTTTTTTGCTGTATAAAATAAACACACTGTATTGGCTCTGCGTCCCTGTCCCTGTCTCTCCATCAGAGGACAGTGGTCCCACCCGGTCCCAGTTTTTTTCTTCCATCTCTGTGTCTGTCTCTTTCTTTCATTTTCTCAATCCCCAGCGGCCCCTACTCAGGAACCGGACCGCTCTCTAGCTGCGCTGGATTCAGAGAAGAGAGAGATATTCACAAGTGTTTGTGTTTTCTTAGATGTGCCATTGGGGGAAAATGAAAGTGTGATTGAGAATGATAACACACGGTTTTAGAAATATTTCTAGAGAAATATAAATTGAAAGATGCTGATACAAAGCAACTGTGCCAATTTTATAGACAGGAAAACAGATTTACATACTTGTATCTAAATATCTGTGCTTATAGAATGGGCCACATTAACTGTTTTGTTATTTAGATAGATCTAATAATATTTATAGGAAGGTACAGTGAAACCAAATATTAATGAACCCCATAATTACATGTTTACTTCCTGTGTCCCAGACTTTGCAACAACAAGGCAGCAGTCACTAGGCTTGCTCTATTCCAGCAATTTTCCACCTTTTTCATCTCATGGAACACAGAAACTAATTACTAAAATTCCGTGACACACCAAAAATATTACAATTTTTGCCGATGTAATGAAAAATATAGGTATAACTTTGGTTCATTCGTACCAGACTGCTATTGTTGTGTTAGTTGTTGTCATTTTTTTATTTGACAATCTAAGGGAAAAGAGGTCAGTGCCCCTGACTAAATAGTCAAGTATTGCATGTTTTAAATTCTTCCTGCACACTAGTGTGACTCTTGCCACACACCGGTTGAAAATCACTGCTCTATTCATTTCATGACATCACAATGTACACAATTTATATTTCTAGCCCCACTTATAACAATCTGGAGATACTCTATTACTGTATATGTATATGTAACACCTAGTTCTGCAGTCTAGGAATGTCGACTATGACAGGTATGCTCTGCTTGTATTTAAATATCGGGACATTTACTATTCCTTAGGTTCATGAAATTGGTTATACACCTCTTCAAGTAAAGAATTTCCCACTCAATAAGACCTATAATTACAAAGTAAAGAGCAGAACCTAGGGGGGCAGAACAATTATAGGGAAATAATTATTTAAATAACTTGATTAAACGTATGTATATTCTAATTTAGCATAAATAGCATAAAGACAACTCCATTTAGATCATAGCTTTTGGAAAAGGTTAGTCCTAAAGTTATATTGCACTGATGCTGTACTTCCCAACCAGCCAGGGAAGAACATTCCACTTTGGGTTGCTTACACTGCACAAAACAACCCAGAATAGAAGGCAGAAATAAACCCCTTGCGGTCCCTGTGTAAAGGGGGTCTATGTATCATATAGTTCCTTAAAATAAGAAACTTTTTTAAAAGGTCAAGAAAGAAGAGTAGGAGGTAGAGAAGGAGGAACAAGAGGAAGAGAAAGAGGAGACAGAGAAGGAAGGGAGGGGTTCGAGTTTGGAGTTTGTAAATATCTGGAGGAAGAACAAGATATCAGGGTCAATCAGAAGGAAGGAAAATAAAAATGTCAAAAAGGAAGCTATCCGGCTGTTATTTTAAAGCCTACTGGATCTATAATTACTATATCAAGAATGCCTATCAGAAAGTATCAACTCTGCATTCTCCAGAAGGACGAAGGATAATAAAGTTACTAAGAGAGTATGTTTTTGATATAAAACCAGATTGTTATCCTGGCTCTTACTAGATTTATACTCCTGTCGAACTTACTTTCATAACCATAAAGGTTTCAATCCTCATAGAATGACAGTAGTAACTTTTTATTTATAAACTAATTGAGAAGAATAAATTAGATCACTCATATAACAGGCCTTCTAATGGTTTGTGTTATTTATTGTTGCTTCTGTCATCTCACCCTTTCAACTGTGACAGTTGTTAAAGACACAGGGATCCATCCTATGGCAATTTCTCAGGCGCCTAGTCTCTAAATACAGGCAAAAGGCTTTTAAGCATATTTCATCGAAGGAAAATGACTTTCCAAAAACCACTTTGACTACGTACATTTACAAATTTTCCTCCGTGGTTCTGCTTCTTATGCAAGTAAATCCTGGAGCATTGCTAAGTTAATAGTGACAGTGACATATGGAATAAATGCCTCCTCAGGGAACCTACCCAATACTTGTAGGGTCAGCAGAAGAATCTGTTCTTTACTGTGAAAGCAATGTGCAGGCTGGACATAAAGAGCTGAGAATTTATGAGAACATACATTTCGAGTGCATTGTTGGGGATGGAACTATGTGGGACGAGTGTGAAGGCCTCTTCTGGCACAGATCCTGGCAGATCTAGATACCAGGTTTTTCTCCCAAGAACAGATTGATTGGTGTCAGAAAGGTAGTTCTATTGTTTCCCCTGGTTCAGCAACAGCTAAACTTCAGCATAATATGGAAATATGATGTTGATTTTGTGGTTGCTTCTTAAGAAAGGACTGGAATTTATGCTAGTTTGGAAAATATGGTTATATGCAATGCAGGGTGGATTTACCTTTCCCTCTCACTTTTGGGGTTCTGCTGTTTGTGAAACCTGTATTCAGTTGCTTCTTAGTCCCATGCTCACTTGATTTTCAAACCTGATCTACAGTATGATATTGTACTTATTGATTCTATATAACACACAGAATTAAAGAGAAGGTGAGAGAAAATTTCAATGTTAGGGCTATCCTATATAATAAAAGGCCAATATGCAAATCAACCGAACAGTGGAACAACCAGTTGCTATGACAGAGTGCGACCAGTCACACTGACGACCAGAGGGCAGACACTCAATGTGGGAGCTTCCCCCTGGTGGTCAGTGCGCTCCCACAGAGGGAGTGCCACTCAGCCAGAAGCCAGGTTCACGGCTGGTGAGCGCAGCGGCGGCGGTGGCAGGAGCCTCTCTCGCCTCTGTGGCAGCACTAAGAATGTCCGACTGATGGCTTAGGCCTGCAGGGAGCGGGCCTAAGCCATCACTCAGACATCCCCTGAGGGCTCTCAGACTGCAAGAGGGTGCAGGCTGGGCTGAGGGATCCCACTCCACCCCGAGTGCACGAATTTCATGCCTGGGCCTCTAGTTTTTAATAAGATCACATCCTGACAGTCATTTCTGATGATATTAAGGATCTCCTCTGCCAAAGGTTTATTATAAAATAGTTTCTAGGTTAGAAAATGTAGAAAGCCTTTTACATTGTCTTTATGGTATTTAGGACTAGAAGGGAAGGTAGATTTTTATTGGTATTGCTACGGACTGAACTTTTGTTTGCCGCCCCCCTTCCTACTCCCCCCACCCCCCACCCTAATTCATAGGTTGAGCCCTAATTCCAAATGTGAAAACATTAACAGATGTGCCTTTGGGAAGTAGTTAGGTTTAGATGAAGTCATGAGGGTAGAACTCTCAGAATGGAATGAATACCCTTGTAAGAAAAGATCAGAGAAAGATCTCTCTGGTATGAGTTAACACTGAGAATACTCTAATATTCAAGTCAAAAGGAGAGCTCCCACTAGGAATCCAAGTGGTCTACATCTTGAACTTAGACTTCCCAGGCTCCAGAACTGAGAGAAATAAATGTCTGTTTAAGCTTCCCTGTCTATGGTTTTTTTTTTGTTTGTTTGTTTGTTTTTTTGTTATAGCAGCTTGGGCTGCTTCTGATAGGTATATAACAATTCTTAACTTTTTTTTTTAATAGCCACAAATTGCAGAAACTTCATCTACTGGCATTTTGAAAATTTAATTTTTCAAAAATGTGAATTCTGCTTTCTTTCTCACCTCCTCAACCATCTTTATAAATAAGCCAAAGACTAACAAAAGTCAAAATATCAAATGACTATGGGGGATGTAAGTAAAATCTTTCTATTTAAAATATTGATAACTACATCAAACAAAGTTTATTTATGAGATGAAGTCAGCCCGTGGGCCAATATGACTTTTTGAGCTAAAGTATCATTTGGAGAACATGCTTTTATAACCTTTTAATACTTTATACCAAATTCAGCTTTCAAAATGTAAGAATATAGTGTTCAAATTTAAATATATATTTTTATAGGTGCATATCCTATCTAATAAAGAGGGAATATGCAAATTGACTGTCACACTGTCACAAAGATGTCAGTGTCCAGTCCCCTCAGCCCCGCTGGAGTTCCCCAGTCCTTTCAACCCAGCCAGGGGGGTGGCAAGTGCGCAGTGCGCTGGGCCTGCCCTCAGCCCGCCAGCTACACAGGGCCTCCTGAGGCTCAGGTAACCAGGGCCGGCCGAGGCTTGTGCTGCCAGCAGTGGCAGCAGCAGAGGTGTGATGGGGCATAGCCTTCCCCTCATCGCCGGGTCGCGTCCCATCCCTGAGGGCTCCTGGACTGTGAGAGGGAGCAGGTCAGGCTGAGGGACCCCCACTCCAGTGCATGAATTTTCATGCACCGGGCCTCTAGTCCTATATAATAAAAGCCTAGGTGGCATCTCGCCCTTGCATCTTCACAAGATGGCCGCCCCCATGTTGTCACAAGATGGCTGCCACAAGATGGCCACTCCCAGGTCATCACAAGATGGCCGCCCCATGTCAACACAAGATGGCCACCCCCATGTCATCAAAAGATGGCTTCCCCCATGTCATGACAAGATGACTGGCACAAGATGGCCACCACAAGATGGCTTGCAGGGAGGGCAGTTGGAGGTGATTGGGCATGCAGGGGAGGGCAGTTGGGGGCGACCAGTCTGGCAGGGGAGGGCAGTAGAGGGCAATCAGGCCAGCAGGGGAGGGCAGTTAGGGTGATCAGGCCGGCAGGCAAGGGAGTTGGAGGCGATCGGGCCAGCAGGGGAGCAAATAGGCATCAATCAGGCCGGAGGGGAGTGGTTAGGGGGTGATCAGGCTGACATGAAGAAGCAGTTAGGAGCAATCAGGCAGGCAGGCAGGAGAGTGGTTAGGAGCCAGTGGTCCTGGATTGTGAGAGGGATGTCCCAGATTGAAGAGGGTGCAGGCTGGGCTGAGGGACACCACTCCAGTCCACAAATTTAGTGAACCAGGCCTCTAGTATATACAGAAATGCATATCTATGTATATACACACATATATGTTCAATGATTTAGAATATCATAAAGTACATCAACAATTAGCATTGCTTACATTTGAACTAACTGTTGCAAGATATTTAAAATATATTCACATCAATATTTCTGACCTAGATAAATAAGCAATTGGAATGATAAAGACAAAAATAGTAATCACTAAAACTCCAAAGGAGTAATTTTTTTTTAACTAGGCGAGAAAATAATAAATAAATAGAAAAATCCTCTCTTAAAGTGTACTCTTGCAAGGATTATTTAAGTGACTTTAGTTACATAACAGAGCAAAAACTCTAAAAAGCTAAATAATTGTCTTCAAAGATATTAACCTGAGAGGATTATGAAAGGTTTTTTATTTATATAATAATACAAAGAGCATTTTGCCAATGCAAAAAAAAAAAATACTTTAAATGCAGTTTAGTACAGACATAAAGACACACTCCAGGCTACTGAGGAAACTCTACTTAAATTTATTGATTTTTTTCTCTTCAGTTTAAATTCCTTAGTCCTCATGGTTTTTCATCATTTTTATTCAGAGGCAAATAAGAGGTCAAAACTCAATTCTGCTATATCTTTCAGATTATTATTTATAATCACACCGTGGAATATTGAATATCATCAGCCATTTAAAATTTCAACCCTAGAGGTAGGCTTTAGAGTTCTCTCTAGGAGATATTAAATTTCCCATACATTTTACATAGGTTATATATTTTTAAAGAGATAGAAACATTTCTGAGGGAGAAAGCACTGGAAGTATTTACTGTTATTAAGCTATGAGTGAAATTTAGAAAACATAAATGACCTTCGATTTACATTTCTTACTACATATATAACTGTTAATATATTCTAAAATGATTGATAGAACTCTTCCTACGCATCCATCCTTCCACATTCCATAAAATATTTTATGTTATTTCAAAAAATAAAATTAAAATGTCATGTATCCTATCTAATCATAGACAAACATGGTAATTGACCGTACCTTCACTATTCCTCCCATTGGCTAATCAGCATGATATGCAAATTAACCCAACCAAGATGGCAGCCAGCAGCCACGCAGCTGAAGTGAGCAGGAGGCTTGCTTCCTCCAGTGATGGAGGAAGCCAAGGTTCCCTGCCTGCCTCGGCCCGGCTCTAAGATCTGAAAGCAACAAAGTTTCCATTATAGAAGCTAAACAAACTCCAGATACCTGCTTTCAGCAGGCCATGGCCTCAGAGCTGGAGCGAGCAGGACCCAGCTCTCAGCTCCAGTGATGGCAACAAAGTTTCAATTATAGAAGGTAATTAAATCCCAGAATAAAAAAGAAAGAAGAAAAAAAGGAGAGGCTGGGAGCTTCAGTCGCCTGCCAGCCTGAAAACCCTCAGCCCCTCACCCAGACTGGCCAGGCACCCCAGTGGGGACCCTGACCCTGAAGGGGGTGTGGCTGGCCTAAAAACAGCCATCAGCCCCTCACGCAGGCTGGCCAGGCACTCAAGTGGGATCCCCACCCTGATCCGGGACACCCTTCAGGGCAAACCAGCCAGCCCCCACCCGTGCACCAGCCTCTATCTTATATAGTAAAAGGGTAATATGCAAACTGACTCTAACAGCAGAAAGACTGGGAATAACTGGTCACTATGACACACACTGACCACCAGGGGGCAGACGCTCAATGCAGGAGCTTCCCCCTGGTGGTCAGTACACTCCCACATGGGCGAGCTCTGCTCAGCCACAAGCCAGGCTGATGGCTGTCAGTACAGCGGTGGTGGTGGGAGCCTCTCCTGCCTCCTCAGCAGCACTAAGGATGTCTGACTGCAGCTTAGGTCTGCTCCCTGCTGGCAAGTGGACATCCCCTGAGGGCTGCCGGGCTGCCAGAGGGATGTCTGATTGCCAGCTTAGACCCAATCCCCCGGGGAGCAGGCCTAAGCCAGCTGGTGGTCATCCCCCGAGGGGTCCCAAACTGCGAGAGGGCACAGGCCCGGCTGAGGGACCCCACCCCGAGTGCACAAATACATAAAAGACATTTAATAGAGATAACACAGGTTTTTTTTTTTTTTAATTTTTATGGAATTTATTGGGGTGATATTGGCTAATAAAATAAAATTATATGGGTTTCAGGTACACAATGATTTACAATAAGGATTTGAATCATACATTATAAATATTTCTCAGTTATTTTTTCTTCTTGGTGAACTTATAATTGTATCTATGCTTTTAAACAAATATTCTCACTTTATTTTTCTTTCTTTTTTTAAAAATTGATTTCAGGGTGGAAGGGTGAAGGAGAGAGAGATAGAAACATCAATGATGAGAGAGAATCATTGATCAGCTGCCTCTTGCACGCCCCCCACCGGGGATCAAACCCACAACTGAGGCATGTGCCCTTAACTAGAATCAAACCTGGGACCTCTCAGTTGGCAGGCTGATGCTGTATCCACTGAGCCAAACTGGCTAGGGTCCCACTTTATTTTTCTAACACAAACCATACCAATGCCACACCTACTCCTTTTTTTTTCCCATTAAAAAATAATTTTTATTTGATACACTAAGCATTTAAAAAAAATTCTGCCTTTTTAGTGCTTAGAATACCTAAATTATTGTTCATTGTCATTTTCTGTCAAACATAGACATGTTTGGTCACTTCTTAAATAATTATGTTTCAAGAATTGTGTATGTAATGTCCATGTCAGATACACATAACAAAACTCTGAAAATAAGTGGAGTCTCTGACTGCTCAAAAACCATTTACTTGGTTTGATAACATGCTCTGCCTCCTGCCATCTTGAAGGTCATGCTGATTTTATTGATCTGGTTTGCTATTTTTCCCCATTAACTTTTCTGTTCAAGGCAATTGTGCTGAAGAAGAGTCTCCACTGACAGTTTTCGCTCGGTGTCACCCGTGGAGATCTTTCCTTCTTCCTGCTGTTTTCTTGGTTGAGGCTGCTAATGAGCTGTCTTCTTCAGGCTGATTGTCAGTTCATACACGATGCTGATTCAGCTAAACCACCCCTATCTCCTACGTGCGCACTTGTAAAGAATGGTTATCGGTTCTCTGAAGTCTCTCAGTTACTAGTATCTAAAGGACTTATGATAATGCCCTGGGCCTACTGAACTACCATTTGATGATCTATTCAAGGCTGCAAGGATGTTCTCAACTAGATATTTCTCGACAGTTTTCACACATGTTAAAAACTTCAAAAAGTGATCCATATGTTTCTATACAGTTTATTTATTTTTGCATATCTTTAGTGACTAGTTCTGTCCTAATTATATCCTGAGAGTTAGAGGTGTTATTTTTTAATTGCTCCTAATTATTAGCCATTTTTGTTTTATTTTAATTTTGGTTTTCCAAATAGATTAAGCAATCTACATGTAGGGAAAGGTAGTAATTTTGGGGATATATCATCTGCGCAATGTATCAAACAACTAGTCTTGTATTAAATAATGTATATTATTTAACATAGTTCATATTTTGTTCACAATATTTGCCTCATGGTATTGGCTCGCTAATGAATTCTCTCACATGTGCTAATTGTTGTATTTGAATTTCCATGTACCCGGCACAATTCATAAGGTTTAACATACCCAGAATACTTTTTATTTTTTGCCACAAGTAAAAAGAGAGGGGTTTTGTTCTCCTAATTACTTATATGTATACTTCTATCATAGAGCCATCTTAATGATAGTAAGCCCTTTGCCCTTTTGGGTGGACTAACCCAAGTTCATGTGCTCCAAGACAGAAGTTATGGCAACTCTTAAGGGGACTTATTTGTTTTCTAGGATATTTGGATGCCCACGGCTTTCAGGAGATTATGAGGCTCTTGGTCCTTTTAAAAAATACTGGCACTACCAACAAATGGGATGTGTGATTTCTTTGGGAGCAGGAAAAGCCAATAATTTAAAGGAAGTTAATATTAGAACATCTAATTTTAAGGACATGATTAAAATGGAGTTATGGTTGGTCATACTTTATCTTTTGGTATTAATTGAATAACGAAAGAGTATGCACTGTATTAAAGAACATTCAACATACATTCTTGATGATTCAGAAATTATCCAAGATTTTACCAGTTTTGTTAAAAAGGGAAGAGCAATATCACACCTGATTAATGAGTAGAATTGTGTCTTTGGTATGGTAAATTACAAAGGAAATTAAATTCTATATTACATAATGTAATATATCTGGTTTAAATGTGGCTGCTGATGATAAAATGCTACCTAGGCTATAATGCTAATGGAAACCTAAAATATTTACTCAAGGAAAGAGTAAATGAATTTAGAAAGTAGTTTGAGATAACCTGGATAATGTTTCTACTCAGAACATTAGATTATGAAACAAATTCTTTTAAAGGGAGCACTGGTATGGGAATATAAAACTGAAAATGATCAGATCCAAATATCCTGATTCATTTGTGGTTAAAATGAAAAGAACCCAGAGATCACAAGTTTCTTTTGCATTTTACAACAAAACTTGGAAGTAAATAAAATTGTTTACACAATACTCTGAATATATTACTAGTAAGTGTCAGAGTATTATTATGCTTGGTTGCAAAAATAAGGCAAAGTGTAAGAGGATGATTACATAAGGGTAACTGCAAGTTAGATTAACTTCTTGAAGTAAATTAAATATGGTCTTTAATTGTGTAAAAGAAATTGCATGTATGCCCCCCATGCTCCCCCCACACACAGCTGGGCCAAAAAAAAAAAAGCTTTCATGTGATATTATGCAATTAGGTACAAAAAGTTTGTGGAAGCCTCCCCTGAAAAACAAACATTACCTGCAGGGTAAAATTACTTTGGTGTTTAATTAGAAATTTTCTGTAGTTAAAGGTATTTGTAAGGATGCTTATTAGAGGAAATTTACTGGAATCAAACATAGGACATTTCTGCTTTTAATGGATAACATACTAAACATAAACTTACACTGATTACGCCACCATTATAAACATTACACATCTTCTCTCTCACATTGCTGTTTCTTTCTCACCAGTTTCATTTTCTCTCTGCCTCTCTTTCCTCCTCCACTTCCTTTCAATATAAAAAATATATCCTCAGATGAGGATTTAAAAAAATTTGATTAGTGGTGGAAAGGTAAATATTGGCAGAGAAAGCAAGCTATTTCTACAAAGAGTTTTTCATCATATTTTCAAAGATTATCATAAAAATACTTTAAATTTTGACATAACATTTTCTGAAACCATAGACAGTACTATTATGCCACTACTAAGAATATGTTTTAAATAAAGTAAATTAAAATTAGATTTCTCTTGTATTGAGTAGCAACATCTTTACTAGTGACTTAAATGATGGCAATAATAAAATGAGTAAAAAATCTTTACAACTGTAGGAAAAGAACACACAGTTAATTTCATTAATAGGTTTTGATTTATGATGTTTAATATAGAGCTAAAAACAATGAAAAGTGCCAAGTAAAACTTATAATTTTCTTTTAGCCATATAAAATACTTTTTAAAAACTTTTCATGTGAAGTCTTTATTGTGTAAAGTTTTCTTTAACTCAAAATTTAGCCTTGTCTTGGATATAAATGATTTTCTATTAAAAGTTAGACTGGGAAAATTGATCCATTTTATATAAGCCACCAAGCAGTCATTAAACTGAAACCTATCTGTCTTTCATTTTATTCTGATGTGTTAAAGTGGCATTTCTTTTATCAATTTATTTTCTTTTCTTTAGCAATTTTAGTTAATATTTCTCCCTTGACTACTTTTTATTTCTGCTTTTGGAACTTTATCACTGTTAGTTTGCTATTCTTCTTTCTGTCTTTGTTTCAACTAAGTTTTAGAATCATTTTGGACTAATATTCCAAATAATGCTTGGAGGAAAAAACACAACATAACACTACAATACAACAAACCAAAATATATCTCAATAAGGATTTCTATGTTCCAGCAGTGCTATTCATCTTTTCAAAACAACATTCTATTGAGAACTCATGCTCTTGAGGGAGCAATTCTAAAGAATTTCTGCTACTCACAAGCCAAGTTCCAATATTTTATTTTATAGCAAGAAATAAGGTTACAAAAAGTCTAAATCAACTTGCATCATCAAATAACCGACTGTGATGTGGAAAAGATGGCAAGCCACACTACTTCACAGCTAAAACTTTTTGTCTAGTGAAACAAAACCAGATCTAAGTGCCCGAGTATTTTTATATAGCTATAAAACCAACAGTAGCATTGTGAGGAATTAAGAATTTCTCATTTCTTTATTAAGCAAATATTAATTTAAAAGGAACAAGTTGCTGTGTTATCTTTAATACGCCTTAAAACATTTTGATCTTGATGCAATTATTTTGCTCTGAAAGTAGTATTTTTATCTACATAAGAATGCACATAAAGAGGTATTATTGTAGAGGGAAGTGATCATAGAGGCCATATAATTCAGTTCAGATGTGCATTCCTCACAAATATGAACACATACAATAAGCAAGAAAAACTCAATTGTCCTAAGTGTCAAAGATATGTCTAACGGTATTTGCTGCTTTGCTACTCCTTCACTCATTCACTCCTCAAACTCCCTTCCTCTCATCTTCTCTACCATATGATCCTGTATATATTAAAATAAATTTATTAGGAATTCAAAACTAAATAAGACAGTCTTGTGTTCTTGTGCATCAAACAGCCTAGTCGGCAGTGGAAAGAAAAAAACAACATACATTGATGTTAAATATAAATAATACTATAACACAGTGATCAGTAAAATTAATAAAACTGGGTGATGATTGTGGAGGGGCAAAACTCTAAGCAGGTGTTCAGGCAAGGACTTTCTGGGAACTGAGACATGAATGATGACAGGAGCAACCAGGAATATCCTGGGTAAAATGTAAGCAAAGCCAGGAAACTAAGGTGAGAACAGGTTTACCTTAGAGGACATGGAGGTTCAGAGTGGCTGGCTGATAATGAGGGAAGGGGACCGCGTTAAAAGGTGGACTTTGCATTGCAATGGGATATTTCAATGGTCTGAGTCAGAAAGGACGAATTTTTATCAATCATTTTGCCTAATAATAAAAAAAGAATCATATCTGATTAAGAGTAATGCCAACAAGCAGATAAATATATTCACGATCAGGGAGGCTCTGATGGGAGTGGCAGTTGTGGAGATGAAGAAACAGTAATGACATTCAGGCCAGATGTTGGAAGTGAAAAAAAATTTTTTTAATATATTTTATTGATTTTTTACAGAGAGGAAGGGAGAGGGATAGAGAGTTAGAAACATCGATGAGAGAGAAACATTGATCAGCTGCCTCCTGCACACTCCCCACTGGGGATGTGCCCGCAACCAAGGTACATGCCTTGACCAGAATCCAACCCGGGACCCTTGAGTCCGCAGGCCGATGCTCTATCCATTGGGCCAAACCGGTTAGGGCGGAAGTGAAAAATGTAAACGTTTCTGTAAATTTAAATGCATGAAGTTGGAAATGAAAAAGCCACACAGTCAATTCACCTCCTAGATAATTTGGCAGCTTTTCCAAAAGGTGCTGTTGAGTTCTATAGAAATACTAGAGGCCTGGTGCATGAAATTTGTGCACAGGGATGTGGGAGGAGGGTTCCTCAGCACAGCCTGCACCCTCTCCAATCTGGGATCCCTTGTGAAATGCCCAACTGCCAGTTTAGGCTCGATCCTGCACTGGCAGTTGGACATCCCTCTCGCAATCTGGGACCACTGGCCCCTAATAGTTCACCTGCCTGCCTGCCTGATTGCCCCTAGCCACTCTGCCTGCCTGCCTTATCTCCCTAACTGCTCTCTCCTGCCAGCCTGATCCCCCTAACTGCTCTCCCCTGCCAGCCTGAATGCTCCTAATCACCTCTGCCTCGGCTCCACCACTGTGGCTTTGTCTTGGAAGGACATCCGGAAGACATCTGGTCTAATTAGCATATTACCCTTTTATTAGTATAGATAGGCACTGATAGGAACCTCTACTGAATAGCTAGCTGGTTTATTCCCTGTGGTGTGTAGGTCCCTGAGCAACTAGCATATGAAGTCAGAATTCTCCCATCCTACCTCCCAGGTCATTTGAATGTTAACAAAATTCACCAACTTCACACATCTCTTATGATAAGACAGAGCAGCAGTGGGGTAGGAAGCCTTTATGGAAGAACACTCCATGGTGTGTTCATGGGATCAGCGCCTGTGCGAGTCATCCAGTAAAACTTTCTTTATTCATATGCCTCATTAGTCCACAGGAGATGAGGGAAAGGCATGGAATAAAAATATTTTTGGTTTTCAAACTGACCAAGTGGCTTGATTAACGGAGATGGGGAAACGAGAAGGATTGTGATCTTTGTGGGGAGGGTTCTATAATCACTTTACTTTTCAAAAATGATGCTAAAGCTTAAAATAACAACAGATGATCTAGTCAATCCCCTCAAGATGAAAGCTTCGAGAGTATGGGCCAGGAACATAAAATTCTAACTTGTCCAAGGTCATACAACATGTAACTGCTGTAGCTGAGGCTATGATGCTGAAAAGCCCACACTTCAGTCTCCCCTCACAGTATAATACATATTAGTTTACCATTTATCTGCCAAGAAAATATATTAGTTAATAAGTGCTTAGAAGCTAACCTCCTGGAAAACATCGTGGGATGCCTTTCTTGTGTACACTTATGTTTAATTCAAATCGCAAACTGCCCTTGGAATGTAAATGAGTGTGTTCTTCTCAGGTTAAGTGGTAACGTTGTGACAGAGAATAATTTAAAATGTAAGCAGTTTTATTAGTTATTATGCACAGTGTAGAACAAAGATATAGTCTTGTGGGTATTAACATTTTATCTTTTCTCTACGTGAAAAAAATGCCTTGGCTTTCTAGGGAACCTATGGGATAATGAAGCATACCAACAGTTTGGTGTCAACTAACTGTACCTTGGCTCAGCCCCATCAGGTCTATGAAAACCTACTCATGCACTCCACTCTGCTGTGCCTCAGTTTCTTTTCTGTGAATTATGAATAGGAAGAAAGAGTGTCATAAAAATCAAAGGAGATCGCTCCTAAGAGAATGTCTAAGCATGGTATGCATTCATTAAATGTTAGATTTAACCAATACTGGAATATAAGATGGCATGCACTTTATTTCAAAGAGGGTCTGCTCTTTAAAAGGAACCTTAAAATGTTACCTATGTCTTTTCAGGCATAACTACTCCTACAGTCTCTCTTAAAACTATCATTACATAGCTCTTTAGAAATGTGATTATTCACAATTGAATCACTGGTAGGAACTATAAAAAATGTAAGAGATGTTAGAGAATACTTTTAATGATTGTTCAGCAGAAGTTTTCCTGAGGGGAAATTTAATCATTAAAACTTCCCAAGTATTTTATTATCTTCTCATGAAATTCCCTGTATAGCCATA
The DNA here is from genome assembly GCF_000147115.1 of Myotis lucifugus. Lineage (NCBI taxonomy): Eukaryota > Metazoa > Chordata > Mammalia > Chiroptera > Vespertilionidae > Myotis > Myotis lucifugus. Next base: position 56,583,955 of record NW_005871048.1, on the reverse strand, counting down.
TCCCTTGTTAATCCACTAATTTATTCTGAGGCTGGTCCTACTGACTAATGTCCCCAGATGTTTTTTAACTGAGCAGCAATACTGTCAATTAAGGAGCTTCTTTTGACCTTTTGACATTTATATTTTCTACCTAGTGTTGATTATAACATTGGGAAGACATATGGTATGCAGAAAGCATTTTACCTGAGTGAAGCACTAGGCATACATTAATGTGGGAGGAAGAGTTTGTCCTATTAAACAAGTATAGGAAGAAAAACTTTATTTCTAGAAAAATCCAAATCAGTTACCTCTTCACCTGGAGATGTAACTACAAACATAAAGCCTTCAGATCTGCTCCCAAATTTCTTATAAAGTTGGCATTAGTATTGCTTGGAATTAAATATTATTAATAAGTAGGAATGTCTGATACAGGTATTTGATTTTCAGAAATACAAAGAAAGCCATTTCACACTGTATGACATCCTATGAAAATGCCATAAAAATGCATGTCACAGAAACATGTAAACCTGAATAATAAGAAATCTAGTAAGTGTCATAGAAATTATTTCATCATCCATTTGTTCACTTATTAATTCACTTTACAAGTTTTTGAGGACCATACTCTATCTGTCAGATTCTTTCTAGACACTGGGAATACAATAATAAAATTAAAAAGAAAAGATGAGACATTTTTCTCACCTAATCTAGCTTAGAATCGACTAAGGGACATAAATATTAATCAAATAATCACACAAATAAATATAAAATTAAAATTTATTTATAGAGTGCTAAATAGAAAGGACCTTGGTGTTATTAAAAATGTATTATGAAGAAATTTATAATAAGTGAGGTCAGAAAGGATTGCCTGATGAAATTATAGAGTTAGAATTAAAGACAGAATGGGAATTAAAATGGCAAATGAAGAAATGATTGGGAGAATTCTAGGCTGAGAGAAGAGGGCATGTGCAAAGGCCCAGTGACAGAGAAAACAGATAACATAAAGGGAAATACAATAAATGGAGTATACCTGGAGCACCAAGATCAAGAGGGGAATATGTTTGGATAAAGGTAGACAGGTAGGTAGAGTCAAACTATCTAACCTTGTTTTCTAATTTAACATAGTTCTATCTAAAGACAAATGAAAATAAGATATTTTAAGTGAGGGAAATGTAATTAAATCTGAATTTTGATAAGAACACTCTACTTGACACATAGAAAATAGCTTAGTTAAGGTCAGTTTTGTATATACTGAGACTAAATTTTCCTATTGGGTGGGTGCAATATTTTAAACTAAGGACTGGGTAGCTGGAGATGGCCAGATAATAGAGAAGAAAAGCTGATAGATTCAAGGGATATTTAAGTAATAAAATGTCTAAGAAATATTGATGGTTTGAATAAACATGAAAAGAGACAAGGAAATGTTGAATTTGGCTTCTAGGTTCTCAACTTTAAATAATTATGATGGTGTTATGTATAAGAGAAGGAACCCTACTAGGCCACAAAATTGGGGAAGGGAAATTTGTGTGTTGTATTTTGAACTTGTTGCTTTTAAGGTGAATTGAGACTTCAAAGGAAGGTGCCATAGAAGAATAGAGATACATAGGTATGGAGCCCAGAGATCAGAGTTGGGCTAGAAGTTATCAATGTGAGATAAATCTCATAAAAGTAACAATTGAATTCACTGACATGTGAATGGTGTTTATTCTGGAAAAAAAATATTTGAAATAAGGTGAATCTTGTTTCACAAACAAGAGTCAAAGAAACCAAAAAATGACAAAAAAAAAAAAAGATCAGGAAGAAGAGTCAATCCAGTGCCATAAAAGAAGATGATTAAGTCAAACAAGCCAAGAAAGGTGAGAATTTCAAGGAGAGTGGTCAACAATATAAACTACAGCAGATTCAGCATCACATAATAGATTTTAGCAAATTGTATTTTTGGGCAATAAGACAGAGGGAGTCCAAATTAGAGTGGGGCAGATAGTGAGTGATAAATAGGTATAGCTATTTTTATCAGCTGGCTGCACAGGTGAATACGGGCACATATGTGCTGCATAAGATGTGGAATGGTTTAATTTAATTTTGCTTGTTTTCTTCAATGGAAAAGAAATCCGTGAGCAATTAATTTAATACCATACAAAAGGAAAGAATAAATATGTTAATGAGTTAGAGAAATAGAGGTAGGAAAAAAAACCCCATCAAATCACAGTCTTACAAAACAAACAACGAAAAACGGAGATAGTGATGTTATATGAAAAATAAAATGTTCAACAGGAAATAGGTGTAGTTATAATGCAGGTAAATACAAAGAGAGTTACTTCTGTGGAATAGCAAGTGTGAAAGAAATTGAATTTCAGTAGGAAATGATAAGAAATAGATTTTTTTCTCTTTGCTGTACAAGACACTCAGCAAGTTTACAAACCAGTGAGTAGGAAAAATTGAATGCAGGAAGAACAGAATGACCACTTGTAGGTATAGAACCCCAATCACAGGAGTAGAGATTGGCCTTAGATTGCAGAAGAAACATGGGTCTTTTTAAGCCTGTGGAAAAATATAAAAATAATGTATGTGAAAGAATAGCTTTCATATTCACTGATATATACACTTAATACACATATACTTGTATACTAGTAGATACACATCTGCATATATGCGAATGAGTATACATATACACTAAAAATAGTGTAAGCTTTTAACCTTCTTGCTGTTCCTTTGATAATTGCTAGTTGCATCATTTTATCATGTTACTTTACTACTTTTGGAAATGTCTCACAATTACATAGTGATGAGAAAACTGTTCAATGTTTCTTCCAAGTACTAAAATACTATGAGGACAGGATTAAATCCGTGTTATAGCTCTTAAAACTATAGCACGTGGGGGAAACAGTCATCTGGATATAGGTGCCTTCCAAGTATGCCTGAATTATATTTTCCCCATATGCTTGGATTTTAGGGCTTTTTCTTAGCAATCCCCATCATGTTATGAGACACTTTGCCGTTTTTTTAGCTTCTAGAAGGCCCAGAGCTAATCGACTTTAAATCAGCTGTGGAACAACCTACCAATTATTGAAGAATATACGATGTATTTCTCATAATCAGTTAATACTCTGCATTTGAGAAGAGTTCTTTCACCTGCAATTTTATGTCATTTATGTTGTATAATCATCAGTTCCAAGTCATTGTTTCTTTAGGCATTATGGAGATGCTCTGGCAATATTTTAGAACAATCATTGTGTGTTGATACAAAAGATCAGTGTTATACCTCATGTCTTTTTTGAGGATAAAATTAGTAAAATGAGAAGGAGCACATTATAGTGTAAAGACCAGTGATTTTGCAAATAAATTAACTCATTGAAATGCTAGCACTATGTCTAAATAGTTGTATTATGTTGATAATTTGAAGGACTTGTATGCATGCATATAAGCATAACCAATGGACATAAGACACTGGGGGGTAGGGGAGGCCAGGGGATTGTCAAGGGCAGGGGGAAAAAAAGGACACATATGTAATACCCTTTGTAATACTTTAAGCAATAAAAAAAGAAAAATATTAATTTTTATTAAAATGTTCTGTTCTATTATTTTATGTTAATGATTACTCATTTATTTCAGCCCTTTGTATTCAGCATGTCTTTATCAAAATAAAACTATCTTTCTATGAAAAAAAAATGATATTCTTACTTGCACTATCTTTTTTTTTCTTTTAAAAAGTGTAACTTTATTGTTGAAGGTATTACAGATGCTCCTCCCCTTTCTCCCCCATTGACCTCCTCCTCCACTCTCCTGACCCCTCCCCAGGCCTTCATTGCAATTGTCTGTGTCCATGGGTTATGCATATAAATTATTTGGTTAATCTCTTCCCTCCCCACCCCCACCCTGCTCTTCCCTCTGAGAATCCTTAGTCTGTTTCATGCTTTCATGTCTCTGGATCTATTTTGTTTGTCAGTTTATTTTGTAGATTCTATATATAAGTGAGTTCATGTACTTCCAATACCTTTATGTTTGCCAGTTGGTACCAGATAGTTTTCTTTTCTCAATATTACGTCCTATTCAACCTGAAAAGGGGGAGGGAGGAGAAATTTGAAATCTATGGCATATAGCTAGATTACATTGTATTCTTCCTGACATAGCAAATAAACTACCTCCAGGTCCTTTCCCCCATCATATGCACTTCAATTGACTTCAACTGAAGACAATTCAAGTGACTCCCTCTTCTTTAAAGACCAAATTCTCTCCACCTGAAGAAGATAAGGTTTAATTCATTTTGCGGCAGCATTTTTAAGTGTATTATTAAGATTACTTTTCCTAATCTTATTTATTTCCTCTGCTCTAACCTACTTTTTAAAATTATCTCATAATTTAAATAATCTTGGTAAACTTCTAGAAACTATTTTTGTCACTGATTATTATTGAAATTAATGAATATTGTAAAAGTAATTACAAATGAAATTAAAATCATGTACTAGACAAGTTTGAAAGCAGTTAAAATTAGGAGTTAAAAAGAAACAGGTACTACACAAAATTATGGGTTGAATAATATAAAGTGTACTTTTCTTTTTTTAAATATATTTTTATTGATTTCAGAGAGGAAGAGAGAGGGAGAGAGAGATAGAAATATCAATGATGAGAGGAAAACATTGATCAGCTGCCTCCTGTACATCCCCATCTGGGGATCAAGCCAATAACCCAGGCATGTGCCCTGATCTAGAATAAAATTGTGACCTCTTGGTTCATAGGTTAACGTTCAACCACTGAACCATACTGCTCCCCCCCTTTTTTTTTAAATTAAGCTATTGTATTTTCTAATTGTGAGTTTTAAAAGTTTTTTATATGTTTTGGATACAGGTCCTTTCTCTGATAGGGTTTTGTAATTTTACCCCTATCTGTAGTTTAATTTTCATTCTCTTAATAATGTTTTACATAGAGTAGAAGATTTTAAATTAACAAAGTCCAACTTTTCTGTTTTAGTTTTCTTATAGATCATTATTTTTGCTTTTATATCTTAAAAACTCATTGGCAAACCTAAAGTCAATTAGATTTTTTCTTTTTCTCTTCTGGAATTGTGAGATTTTTGCATTTTACATTTAGGACTATGATCCATTTTAAGTTCATTTTGGTCAGATTTGTAGGTTCTTGGTCAAGAGTAACCAAAATTTGCATTTGTATGTCCAATTTTTACAGATCCATTTCTTAATAGACAATTTTTCTTCTCCTTTGAATTATCTTTTTGGCTTAGTCAAAATTTAATAGAATATATGTATATGTGTCTATATCATTGTTCTCTATTCTTTTCCAGTTGATCTAGATGTCTTTATTCTTTCTTTCTTTTTTTTTTGCCAATACCAATGTTTTTGTTACTGTGGCTTTGTACAATAAATCTTGAGATCAGGTAGGGTAAGTTTGTTTTTCCCCTAACTTAGTTGTTCTATTTTTATTGTTATGATGACTATTCTGTGTCCTTTGCCTTTACATGTTAACTTTAGAATGAATTTCTATCATGAAGCTAGAAACACTTCCAGTTGCTATTCATTTTCCAATTCCAAATTACTTCAGAATGTTTAAACATGTGTAACAGCAGCATTTCACTCTCATTACCAAAATCTGTGTTAGTATCTGAGGTCTCCCATTAACACCACAATCTGAGTCAGTTTACACAGAAATTTACTTATTCTCTCATGGTTTTGGAGGCTAGAAATCCACAATAAAGCTGTTGCAAGGGACATTCTCACCTGGAAGTTTCTAGGGGAGCATCTTTGGTTACTAGAAACGCTTGGTTTTTCTTGTTTTGCAGATGCATTAATTTGATATCTGCCTCCATTGTCCCCCGGTATTGTCCCCATGTATCTCTGTGTTCAAATTCCCCTCCTCTATGAAGACGCCCGTGTTTGGTCTAGGGCCCACTGTAATTCAGTATAACCTCATATCAAATTGATTAGAGTGGCAAAAACCCTATTTACAAATGAGGACATATTTTCAGGTATTAGGAGTGAGAAATCCACATATCTTTTGGAGGAAACAATTCAACCCAGAATATTGGGTAACAGGAACTCATGTAAGTAAGATTTTCATGTGAAATGCTATGTTGATATGGTTAACATTGAGCCGTTTTTAATATCTGCTGTAGCTTTAAGTGCAAGGAGCTTCAGAATTCAGGTGTCTCTTGTTTGTCCTTCATTATGTGAGAAAGAAAGGCTAGAGGGGCTGAAATCAGAGAAATTTCCTGTTGCCAGGTGAAATGGGCTCTTGGAAATTTATTTTTGCTGGAATGTCAGCCTTCCGTGTGGAGAATACTCTCAGCACATTTCAAATGCTTACCTTCGGCCTTGGCGGTGCCTCAATTGGTTGGAGTGTCCCCTGTACAAAAAGGTTTCAGGTAAGTTCCTAGGTCAGAGTGCTTAAGAGAGGCAAGCCATTAATCTCCCTTTCTCTCTCTCTCTCTCTCTCTCTCTCTCCCTCTCTCCCTCTGTCTGAAATCAATAAAAATATCCTCTATTGAGGATTGAAAAAAAAAGTTTACTTTCCTCTTCTGCCAGAAGCATGTTTCTTGATATTTTAGAACCTGGTTGGGACCTTAGAGATAAAAGGCACGTTGGGACCTTAGAGATAAAAGGCACAACAACACGGGGTTCCCCAAAGACTGCCGACCCCATGGAATCCACTCTATTCTATACTCATTTTTTAGCAGTTTTTCAGAATGACCACTTACAGCTCCAGCAAGTTCTGGTTCAGGTAAGAGTCTTGTCTGTGATTCTCTGAAATGCCGATTTTTCCAGATTTCAGACTCTCAGCTTGGCCCTTGATACTCTTTCTCTGATGGATCCAAAAATGTTATTGATTCTCAGTTTGTTCGGAATTTATATTGTAAGGATGGGATCGAAAACTTCTAGGCCTTCTTATGTCAGTATTGAAACTATAATTCTGTTGCTTTAAATTTTTGAAACATAGTTTTGCCATTTGTAAGATACTTGGTTGACTGATTCTTTAAGCATTTTGACTATGTCTTTGCATTGCCTTCTGAACTCATTGTTGCTGATGAGTACTCGGCCATTAATTTTATTGGGTTTCTTTTGTATGTTATGAGTAGCTTTACTCTGGCTCCTTTTGAATTTTTGTCTTGGTTTTCAGCATTTTTACTAAAATATATGAGTAATATGTTGGCTTTTACCATAATTTTTCTGCTTCTATCTTTGTTACATTAATTGAATTTTATTCTAATAGACACTTCTGGGTATGAAAACAGCTTATCTCTGATTTACCTTTTTATGTAATGTTAGCTTTGATTTTTTCATTACTATTTATGTTCAGGAGATAATGTTCCTTTCCTGTAATGTTTTTGTTAGGGTTTCGACTAGGGTAGGTTACTCTCATCTCATAAAATTATTGGGAAGTATTTCTTCTATTTCTATTAAAAGCTTATGTGAATTTGGTATTATTTATTATGAAATATGTCAAAAGTTTTACCAGTGAACATATAAAATTGTGCAGGTTTGGGGGGAGGAGGAGGATTTTTAAAATAGATTAATGTAAATCAGATGAATCCTATAGTCTTTCTTCATTCAGTCTTAATTGTGCTTTGGAGGAATGTTTTTTAACTTTAATTGTTTATATTATTGGGGTAGAGCTGTTGTTAAGATCCACTTATTTTATTTTGAATTCCTGTGTTCTCTGGGATGCACTATCTGTCCTGCTGTGTGGTGATATGATTTGTATTCTTTCACTTTTTATTAATCTTGCTGTAGTGTTATCAATTTCAAAAAACCTCCCACTATTTTGCTTTTTTCCCCATTGTGTGATACCAGCACTAATTTTCTGTTCTTACTTTTATTATTTAGTTATTCATGTTTTCTTTTAGTTTGTTTTTCCCCTAAACTTTGGATATGAAGAATATGTCACATATTTTCAGACTTATCCCTTTTCTCAGATATACATTTAAAGCTATTCATTTCTTTCTGAGCTTTTTGGCTCAGGTACACACTTTGAAATATGCTATTATTATCATTCTGCTTTTTGCCATTGACCTGTGTTTTGTTTTCTATATTACTTAGGATTGTATGTTTTAATGCCAAGAGGTATAGAAGGGGTAGTTCCAGACTTGACTGTGGCTGGAATTGGAATGCCACAGGTCCCAGAACCTACGTGAGCATTTTCCCTGGTGCTATTTCCACCTCAATAACGCAGCTCAGCTGAGTGTGTGAAGTAATCACCAGCTATATCTACAGCAGTGGTTCTCAACCTTGGCTGGATATTTTTAATGCAGTTCAGGACCTCATTGGCCTGGAGGCTTAATGCTTAAGGCAGTGGTTCTCAACCTTGGCTGCACATTAGAATCACTTGGGAATCTTTTTGAAATCCTGATCTCTCCAGCCGGCATCCCTCCGGAAATTCTGTTTCTTTGTTATGGGGTGGGGCCACAACATTAGTAACAAAGAAACAGAATTTCCGGAGGATGAGGCCCAGAAATCAGGATTTTAAAAAGATTCCCAGGTGATTCTAATGTGCAGCCAAGGTTGAGAACCACTGATCTACAGCCTCACTTGTTTTCCTCTTGAGCTGGACTTTTGTTGTTTCTCCGGGACTAATTACAGCTAGATTCCATTCAGGTGCTCCTGCCTCCACATATATCTATACTCCATGTTGTCCCCCATGAGACTATATCTATAATTGTAATACCACTCCTGTACTCCAAGGGTTCTCATCACCTCACATACCAGCATCAACGGGAACCATATCACCAAGACTAATGTGCAGAATTCTAACTTTAATCATAAAACTGAGTTACAGCCCTTAAAGGAATTCTCAGATTTGAGGCAGTTTATAGATACAGGACACTTTCCATGGAAGGAAACCAGATCCCCTTGAAAAAAGACCCTGTTAAACTGTCAAAACTTATCCTGTTAATCTATCTCCCAGACCTCTTCATAGGGACCGCAGAAATTTACCAGGATGACTGTACATTAGAGGAAAAGGAACAATCACTTTTCTAAAATTTCTAGACACTGGGTTTTTTTTGGTCTTAATTCCCGGGAATAGGAACCTAAGGTGGGAGCCCTTCAGTGGAAGGAGGGGCTTTTTGAGGTTAGGTCATGAAAGGATTTTTTAAAAATATATTTTTATTTATTTCAGAGAGGAAGGGAGAGGGAGAGAGAGAAACCTCAATGATGAGAGAGATCTATTGATTGGCTGCCTCCTGCATAGCCCTCAACCCAGGAATGTGCCCTTGACTGGAATCAAACCTGGGACCCTTCAGTCCTCAGGTCAACACTCTATCCACTGAGTCAAACCAGCTAGGGCCAACAAAGGATTTTTAACTCGAGTCTCTCTCCAGTGGGCCCAAAGGATCTCTGAACCAATTCTGTAGTTGTTGTTTGTTTGTTTTTTGGTGTTTCTTTGTTTTTTTTTTGTTTTGTTTTGTTTTTATGTTTTGGAATTCATAGTATAAAAAAAAAATTCAGCAACCAGCAGAATGTCCACATTGGTGCCCTGGCTTGTGGAGGGAAAGCTGTTATGGTACAAAAGACCAAGTGGGAACCACTAGAACTGTTTCTGCCCACAGAATGTAACAAATAGCAATGCCACTTTCTGGAGTAATTTTAGAGCCTTGAGTGCCACCGTTGAGGACTTGAAAGGTGTGGGGGTGGGGATTCTTCCCACATCGCATTCAACATGCCTGTCTTACTTGTGAAGAAACAGGTGAAAGTGTGTAATAAACCTATAAAATAAAAGGCTAATATGCAAATTGACCGAACAGTGGAACAACCAAAACAACCGAACAACCAAACAACTGGTCACTATGACCTGTGCTGAACACCAGGGGGCGTGTGCAAAACATGGCAACATTGGCTGCAGCGGGATGGTGGAGCAGGTGAGCGGGGGTGCCAGACCAAGGTGGGGCACCGGTCACTGTCATCGGGGCGAGCCTCTGGTGGTTACTGAAAATTCTTTGCTCCTGCGTGCCACAGTCCTGCCTGGCACTCACACCTGCTGCCAGTGCTGGCCCTGCTCGCACCCGCTGCCAGTGCCCAGCGCCGGTCCCTATCTCTTGGCGCCATCAGCAGGTGCGAGCTGCAGCTGCTGGTTCTGATTGCCCCTGAGGGCTTCTCCACTTCACCCTGCTCCTGAAGGGCAATTGGGGCAGCAGCTGCCGCTTGCACCCACTGCTGGCGCAGGCCCCAATCATTCCACACTGTCAGGGGATTCAAGCTGGGCCGGTGCTGTCAGTGCATGGCAGTGGCAGCAGCAGGAGCAGGACTGCAGGCAGGCAGGGGCCCAGAGCCGTGGTGGGAGGGGCCGGGTGGGGGCATGGAGGATGGGCTGAGACTCGCCTCTGTGCCCACTGTAGCCTCTTGGCCCACAGTTCCTTTCAAGGTGCACAAATTCATGCACTGGGTCCCTAGTAATCATAAAATTAATCAGTAGGTGACTCCAGTTGCAAATGGTATTTCAGATGAGAACTTATTGCTGGAGCAAATAAACAGATACCTCAATGCCTGGTGTGTAGCTATACTGAGACAAATGTAGGAGCTTTTGTTCATTTATTTTTTTTTCTCTTTACTTGTTAGTAACAATCATCAGAAATAGTTTGCTTTCAGCTTGCAATGCCAATAATCCACTTCTTGTATATCAAGGATATATTAATGCTACAGCTCCAAGTTATGATTTAGATTTCAGAGAACTCAATCATTTTTACCTTCCACAAGAAAGCATGCTTATCCATTACATTGATAATACCATGCTGGTTGGACCTGGTGTGCAAGAAATAGCAACTACTGTTGATATATTGGCAGGATCTTTGCATGTCAGAGGGTGGGAAGTAAATCCAAGAGCAGAGAGGAGCCTTACACCTCAGGGGAATTTCTAGTAGTCCAGTAGTGTGGAACTTACCGAGGTATCCTTTCTAAGGTGTCGAATAAATTGTCTTATCTGGCTATTTTTACAAAAAAAGAAAAAAAAAGAAAACAACAGGTATATTGGGCCTCTGAGCTCTGGAAGCAACATATATCTCACTTGTGTGTGTTACTCTGATCTAAGAAGCCCCCAAAACTTCTACTCTTAAGCAGGACTCAAAACAACAGAAGTCTCCACAATGAGTCCAGACTGTTATGTAAGACACTCACTGATGATTTGAGCAACACGATCTAGCAGATTAATTAATATTTGAATTGACAGTGAGAGATCCTTGTGATTTTTTGAACCCATGAAAGGCCTGTGTAGGTGAATCATAATGCTGATTCTTAGGAGTAAAACTCTGCCAACCTCTATTAATAACTAGTCTTCTTTTGAGAAACAGCTTTGTATGATTAAAAGGCTTAATGATGTGGGCCACCATTTACCAAACAACCTGAGCTGTTCATTATGAATGTATGTCATCTGACCCTCCAAGTCATAGTGTTGACTGTTCCTTTAATCAAGTGGAAGTGGTATATATGAGATCAGGCTAAAGCAGACCCTGAAAGTCCAAGCAAATTAAATGAGAAAGGGACCCAAATGTCCATGGCCCTTACTGATACCACAGTCCTTCCTGTTTCTTACTCTGCACCTATGATCTCATAGAGAGTCATAAGTTGTTGATGGTTAAAGGGAAAACTTTGGCCTGGCTGACAGATGCTCCTGTACAATATACAGACACCCCCTGGATGTAGACAATGGAACACCATAGCCCCTTTATAGCACAGCTGTGAAGGACGGTGGTAAAGTAAATTTCTCTCAGTAGGGAGACCTCCAAGTGGTGCACCTGGTTGTTCATTTAGAACAGTGGTTCTCAACCTTCTGGCCCTTTAAATACAGTTCCTCATGTTGTGACCCAACCATAAAATTATTTTTGTTGCTACTTCATAACTGTAATGTTGCTACTGTTATGAATCGTAATGTAAATATCTGATATGCAGGATGGTCTTAGGCGACCCCTGTGAAAGGGTCATTCGACCGCCAAAGGGGTTGAGACCTACTGGTTGAGAACCACTGATTTACACTTGGGTTGCGGGAAACGAGTTAAGTCGGCTCGCGTGAATTGCGCGTACTCCGCGGGAGCCGTCTTAACTCGGTTCATATAGATTTGCGGTGGAGTGCGGGAAACGTGTAAACTCGGGCCGATTGTAACTGCGTATTACCAAATATTTGTTTGTTTGCCGTTCACAAAGATACCTACCTGCGTATGCGAACCGTTTCATACCCATTGGGGTAATAGGTATCATAAAAATCCCTTGTAAGTAGAGAACACTTTATGGCGCTGGTCGAGTACCGAAAATTTCATTTCAATCGAACCCATACTTCAAAAGATATTAAACTAACTCTGATTTTGCGCGGGAAACCTAAATAATTGCCCGCGCCATCTTATATTTTGGCGGGAAATTCACCCGACACCGTCGTGTTTAGAAGGATAAGTGGCCAGACATATGTAATGGTCCATATGGGCTGTGGTGAATAGTTTTGCTGGCTGGTTTGAAAGAAATAAAATTGGTGTCAAGAAGATCTGGAAAAGATGTATCTGGATAGTCCTTGTTGAATATGAAACAATGTGAAGATATATATGTCTGATGTGATTACCAAAATGTGACTTTAGCAGGGGACAGTTTCAATAAGGGAATATGTGAGGTAACCCATTCTGATAAGTCAACCTGGCTAGAGCAACTAATCTACCAGCAGCAAAGAATAACACTAAATCCTGCATAATGACCCTCATTCCTAGGGGTGGTCAGCAGCTACCTGGTGGCTGACTAAATACCTTGAATTGTTTCAGTTATGGAATGGACTGCACTTCTCAATTACTTACTTTGGATATAGATTTATCTTCCTGAATGCAAACTTTTGCCAAAACACGTTTTTAGACCTACAAAATGCCTACTCTATCATCTTGATAGTCCATATTGTATTTATGTTCAAAAACTCACTTTGCAGAAAATAAATTATGATGATGGGTTTATCTTTATAAAATGGACTGTTCATATCATGTTTCCCATAATCATGAAGCCCTTGGCTAGATAGAAAATGCAAGTGGTCCTGTGATGATGGAGTTATAGCACCAACTAGGTGGCAATGCCTTGTGAGGGTGGGGAAATGTCTTCCAGGATGCTCTACATGCTCTACATGCTCTACATCAATGTTCAATTGATTCAGGGATGTTGTGCCCAAAGCACAGAGTTAGAGGTCTGAAAATCAATGTGTGAAAATGGAATGACTCCACTTACTAGTGACCTACTAGGAAAATACATTTTTTTCTTTTTCGCACAATCTTAAGCTCTGATGGTTTAGAAGTGTAAGCTTCAAAGGGACAGATGCTTCTACCGGGAGAGACAATACTAATGTAAATGTTTAACTGCCATTCAGCCACTTTGGGTTCCTATTGCCTCTAAATCAATAGCCAATAAAATGAGCAAAATAAACTGACAAACAAAACAGGACCAGAGGCATGGATATATGAATAGGCTGACAGATCTCAGAAGGGAAGGAGCTGGGGAGGAGTGGAAGAGATTAGCCAAAGAACATATATGCATGTATACATAGCCCATGGACACAGGCAACTATGTGGTGAGGGCCAGTGGAGGAGGGAGGGGACTGGGTGAAGGGGGCAGAGGGTGTGGGGGGGAAATGGGGGACATCTGTAATAGTGTCAACAATTAAAAAAGGAAGGTATTGTACTAGATGGAATGATTTTTCATGATATCCTAGGGAAAATTGTGTTGTTATTATAAAATGGAGATAAGCAAACATACCTGGAATATAAAAGATATCTTAGGGTTCCCTAACCATGTTCTGTGATTAAAGTCAACGGCAAACTTTAATAATCTAATTGATGCAGGACTTCTAATGATCCAGACCAGGGGTGGGCAAACTTTTTGACTCGAGGGCCACAATGGGTTCTTAAACTGGACCGGAGGGCCGGAACAAAAGCATGGATGGAGTGTTTGTGTGAACTAATATAAATTCAAAGTAAACATCATTACATAAAAGGGTACGGTCTTTTTTTTTTTTTTTTTAGTTTTATTCATTTCAAACAGGCCGGATCCATCCCGCGGGCCATAGTTTGCCCACGGCTGATCCAGACTCTTGAGGTTAAGGCCTTAGGAACTGAATTGAGGCTTCCCTGAAGAAGGAGTTCTGTGTGTGAACTACAGCTCTAGAAGATGCCAGTCTCTCAGTTTACCCTTCCTACATCCCAATTGCAGACTTGTATAGCTAGTACCAATAATCACATAAGGATATATATATATAGCTTAATTATGTCTTAGCACATAGGCTGATTAAATACCCAAACTGACAATTTTAGAGCAAGATTTTCCTTCACACATTGAAATCTAAAACAACACATATTAAAATAACTTCCTTAAAGGCATTATATGCATCATGATCTACAATTTCTAATAAGCAAAGGAATAGAAAATAAAATATGCTTTTGATTTTTTTTTCTGTATTTACTGTTATTAAATGATTCAAGCCAAAAATTCTGTTTTCAAAGAAGTTTTCCCTTTGGCGTGCAGCTATGTGTTTAATCCCTTAAGCAAATTAGCAAGATCTTTATAAATTAGTGTTGATGTGTTTTCTAATGTACTCCTCTTTAAAGAAAGTTTTACCTAATTGCATATTAATATTTAAATTATATAAAAACTCATGAATTTAGAAGCAGGTTTTATCATGTTAGATCTTTAGGAACTGATGGGAAATGTGCGTACATATTTATAACTATAGTAGTTTAATAAATTATTATTTATTGTTGAGTATCATTTGTCTTTAGTTACAGATTTGATAATGAACAATAAACTCTAGTAGGGAAATGTTTAATTGTTTAATCAAATATACTAGTTAACACATCTTTACTTAGAGGGAAGAGATTATTTTAATACATTTCTTCCACCTAAGTAAAGACATAAATCTACCAATGTTCTTTTGTAGAATGAATGCAATAATTAAATATTTAATACAACTAAAGTACACATTCAATATAACTTTACTTCTAAAAATGAAAATTTTCTGTTTTCTGCTGAAAAATGTTGGGAAATAGGCTCTCTCCTTTCATTCATTACTAAGAAAAAATACTAAGTAAAAAAGGTGTATATGCAAAGATATTTCTTTATTCTTTAACATGACTCTATCACCATCTTTAGATGACTAATGACATTTCTGTGTTCATGTTTTAGTTGATATCAATGAGATGAATCTATTCTGCAGTATTGTGAATCATTCTTTGAATCACCTGATTCTAATGAAACAAATAGTGAAAATAGAGTCTTCTCTTTGTCATACATTTATCAGCATAAATTATTGGTAGTTGAAAAAAACACATATTACAGTATTGGTAATAATTTTTTTTAAAATATTGACTTAATAGGATATAGAAATATTATTCTAAATTACCGTAGGTTTTTGCTTTGAATCTGGTATTGCATAATCACACACTGAACAGAATTGCTGATTATTTGGTATCACATTTCTGAAAGGAAATTTGATATATGTATTTATAGATTAAGTAGTGGAGAATTAACAAGCAATGATTCCTATGTTTTTCGGAAATTTTCCAAACAATTATGTAAAAAAATCATCATAAAAGATGAATTAAGTAAAAATAATGATTAAAAACCATCATGCTTAATGCAAAAAGTATTTTACTTTTTTATCTCCATAAAAATAAACAGTGCAAAGAGAAACACAGAATACATTAAACAAGCAATGTTATTAAAATAGGTCGACATTTATTTTCATTATAAACATTACCACAAATATTTTTTTTTAATTAAAAAAAATTAATGAGCTAAATTGTGGTGTTATATACAGTATTCACTATGCATATTCACACACACACGTGCATACACATATACACACATATACATATACACATACTTTCCCTCTCAAGATATCTTCTTCTTTACAAAAAGCAATGTCAAAGATCCATTTGAGCACCCAAGTTTAATGACACCCATCTGTTTGGTTGACAATTTTCTCCAGGGCAACCTTGGGTCCCTGACTTCTCTTTTGTTTTTCTTTTCCTAACTAAGGAGTCTGATGTTCTAACTATATTTTCATTTTCTAAGTGTACATAATCCTTGTTCATTAAGTTTATTGTTTAGGGTCTTTTCCTTGGTTCTTTTCCATCAGGCTTCTGGCTGAGACAGGGCATATATCTCTGGCCTCATAGAAGTATACGCATAACTGTGTTGCAGCCCTTACTACTTTTATTATAATAATTTCCATGTCCATTTTCTCTTCTAGGCATAACATTTATTATGTTACTACCCCAAGCATCTGCCTATTTGCTCCCTATCATCTCAATCCTTCATTTTCAATGGCATGTCATATAAAGTCATTGACATTATTGAAGTGTCTTGACAAGTGCAGGTGGAAATATAAATTAGGCAGCTACCTGAATGTAAGGCTCAAAGCTTGGTTGCAGGAACAGTGTATTCATATTCTGGAATCTATGGTGCTATAGAATTTATGATGGGGTGAAGTTGGGGGGTGCTCGAATTCTCTAAAACAGGCTGGTTATATTTGCCTTTAAATTATCTCCAGATTCTCATATTCAAAAGGGCACCACAACTGCAAATTGTAGAGTGGCACAGCTTACGAAATATATCATGTTTATTTTTTCCCCTCCAGAATTGGGCAGTATATCTTTTTGAAGTTATGCCTATCTTTATTGTTCAGGTTATACTGGAGTCAGAATGAACTGCATGAAACTATTTAGAAGTCTGAATGTAAAGTAAAATCGCCTTATCTGTGGTATGACTAATGTTGCACCACATTCTTTTTTTGTTGTTGTTTTCAAGTTGACATTATAAATCTGCTTAAGTGGGTTTCTTAGTTTAAAACATATGCAGTCTTTGTCTTCCCTTACATTGGCTCTTTCTAGCTAAATGAAAAATATAAGCTTTCTATTTCTCAGCAACAAAGTCAGAGTACCATTAATATAATTAAAACAATAATTTATTGTTGCAAATTCTCACCTAGTCAATTTAATGAACAGCTATTTTATTCAGTTTCAAAGGAAGTCAGTCCCTCTGACTAATCAAAATTTAGTGTATCCAAATGGCATTTGGATGAAGTATTCATAAAACCTGTTACCTGAATTTACCAAGTATACTTTCAAATATATTATCTCAAGAAATTAATACATCTAACCCTTTCACAATTAACAAACTTCTCTACTATATTATAATTCTGAAAGTTGCAGAAGAAAAGAAAAAGTAGCTTCAATAATGAACTTCTATAGCTCAATGGTTGCATCCTCTTCCTTTATTAGATCCTTTATATTCTCCATATTCAAAAGAATATTGACAGATTTGTTAAGAGTAATTCATAAGAGACAATGGGTTCATAAAATATTTTTCATATCTAGTGGCATGAAAATTAATATGTTCTGAAATTTAATGTGTATTTTTATCAAAGGAAAATGTTAGCTTTATAGGTACACACTAGATGCTATGGACACAATAATTTCAGCAGTAATTACTTCCTACTCAACAGTTGTAGATTCATTTGCTATTTGGAATATTCCTTAAGTAGATATAGAAAATTAACTCTTAGATACATAACAATTTGAAAAAAATTTAGCAACTAAATTAAATATTCACATGTTTATTTTAGCAGTAGCATGCTGTACTTGTATATTAACAAGATATAATACTTTACTATATACTATATTTCAGGGGCTCACTAGAATATGAGCAAAGAAACATACCACTAATGAACAAATGCATCTGGAGGCACTGGAAGCAATGTATTTAAAAGTTGGAATTTTAAGAAATCATCTAATTGCAGGGATGTCACCAAAATTTGTTTTTCCTGATAGATTTGAGAAAATGTATGAGAAACATGCATTTATAAAATATAAAAATTACAGAGGTGGGCAAAACTAGGTTTAGAGTTGTGAGTATGCAAAACAGTTTATTTTTATATTATTAATAGAGGCCCGGTACACAAAAATTTGTGCACTCAGCGGGGGGAGGTCCCTCAGCCAGTCCTGTGCCCTCTCGCAGTCTGGGACCCCTCGGGGGATGACCACCAGCTGGCTTAGGCCTGCTCCCTGGGGGATTGGGCCTAAGCTAGCAATCAGACATCCCTCTGGCAGCCTGGCAGCCCTTGGGGAATGTCCACTTGCCCACGGGGAGCAGACCTAAGCTGCAGTTGGACATCCTTAGCACTGCTGAGGAGGCAGGAGAGGCTCCCACCATCACCGCTGAACTGGCAGCATTCAGCCTGGCTTATGGCTGAGCAGAGCTCCCCCATGTGGGAGCACACTGACCACCAGAGGGCAGCTCCTGCATTGAGCGTCTGTCCCCTGGTGGTCAGTGTGTGTCATGGTGACCAGTCATTCCCAGTCTTTCTGCTGTTAGGGTCAGTTTGCATATTACCCTTTTACTATATAAGATAGAGGCCTGGTGCACGGGTGGGGACCGGCAGGTTTGCCCTGAAGGGTGTCCCGGATCAGGGTGGGGGTCCCGCTTGGGTGCCTGGCCAGCCTGGGTGAGGGATTGATGGCAGTTTTCAGGTTGCCCACACCCCCTTCAGGGTCGGGGTCCCCACTGGGGTGCCTGGCCAGCCTGGGTGAGGGGCTGATGGCTGTTTTCAGGCTGCCCACACCCCCTTCAGGGTGGGGGTCCCCACTGGGGTTCCTGCCCAGTCTGATGAGGGGCTGAGGGCTGTTTTCAGGCTGGCCAAGCCCACCAGTGACTGAAGCTCCCAGCCTCTCCTTTTTTTCTTTTTTATTTTTTAATCTGGGATTTATTTACCTTCTATAATTGAAACTTTTTTGCCACTCCAGCTCGGAGGCCACGGCCTGCTGGAAGCAGGTATCTGGGGTTTGTTTAGCTTCTATAATTGCAACTTTGTTGCTTAGAGTGGAGCTCAGAGCCGGGCCACAGCAGGGAGGAAGCTTGGATTCCTCCATCACTGGAGCAAGCAAGCCTCCTGCTTGCTTCAGCTGCATCGCTGCCGGCCGCCATCTTGGTTGGGTTAATTTGCATATTGTGCTGATTAGCCAATGGGAAGCGTAGCAGAGGTATGGTCAATTACCATGTTTGTCTATTATTAGATTAGATTTATTCTTGTTTATACTTGTATTATTATTACTTTTCCATATGAACAACTGTAAACCTACTTTTGCCTAACCCTGGATATTATTGAAATGAAGAATTAATTTTTTGTAACATAGAAATTTTGCAAATGTACAAGGTACTTATACAAAGTCACTGTGATGATAGATATCTTACCAAGATAAAAAATAAGATGCCTTGTATATTTTATTGTTTTTATGGATATATGAAAAATCCAGCAGTTGAAACAAGTCTAATGCTAAGTAATGAGGATGGTTATATTAAGAATAAAAATATTGTGCTTTTGATTCTATTCTTGTAAACCTGTTCAATATTCTAAAATGCATTTTCACTTTTATTTATTGGTTTTAGCTTCAGAAAATAAGTTCATTTTTGCAACTGCATTTGACAGGCAGAAGTTATAACTTGGAGTCAAGTGCCTTGGCTCAACTCCCACAGAGAGTAGATTGCAGGTTGCCACCCTCCTTGATGTTTACATTCTAACCAGAAAAATACCGCTGGGATGAAAAACTGACAAGAAGCTCATTTATACATTTTTTTTTAAATCGCATACATCTCAGATATATAGAGAAACAATCTACAAATAAATTTTTAAAGGAATATATTAAACGGAAGGAGAGGGTTAGTTCTCTTTCCCTTTGGTACTAGGGAAATCTAAATTTATTATTTTTTTATAATTGTATTTATCCTTACAATGTCTCCTATTAGTTCTTATTTGATAGTAACACATTTTTTTCCCATTATCTCCATTGTTATTTCATCTTTCTCTGGGACGAAAATTGGCTATCTAAATATCTAGCAAGTCCCTAATAAAATACAAAGCTAAACAGTTACTGGATTATAAAAGGATGATTTTTAAAACTCAAGTACAATATTTATCTTGAGGAATTACCTTTAAATATACTCATGATGAATGACTAAGGCAGATTCTTGATTAGCAATGTGTAAAAAGTCTCCTTTGTTATATATTACTTGCACAACCTCTTGTGATGTCTTTATTGCTTGATTGTGTAGATTGATTGAGAATCTAAATTTTTACCTAAGGGTTGCTATTGTGTTTTTTTAAAGCCCAATAAATTGCTCTTAAGTTCCCATCAATCATATAAGTAACATTATGTTTACACAATAATCCAGGTGCTTTGATAATTAGTCTATCCTTCCAAATTATTTTTTCCCAGATGTGAAACACAAAGACACTTATGGTCACTATCCGGCATTGATGTCTTTTTATGAGGCATTCATCAAAGTGTCCATACTGAAATTTCAGTGTTTAATGTGCACAGCTCTAATTGTTTTAAATCGTTATGGCAGGTACAACCTATGGATAATTTTTCACACAGGTCAGAATCAATAGCTATATTAAGAATATCGTCAATTATGTCGGCATGAATGATAGGCATCCACCTTTGTTTATTTAACTCTACTTTTACCCAAGAGCACTTAACATTCCAATATTAATCAAATGACATTGGACTCTCTTTCCAGCCTCTGTCAATAAATGCTCGATTTTTGTTTGTCTGCTAATTAGAAGTTGTTCTTTTCTGTCTTTCTATCTTTCCTGGTGTACTTGTAGCCTCAGTACCTAGTTGTTCCATTATATATGTATAGGAATCCTTATTGGGAATGCAGGAAGCAAAAGTAGTGTAACAAATTAAATGTCTGTTTTCTAGTAGAACAAAATCCTTAAAGTAATTGAAGTGAATCGGGAGAGCAAGGTAGACCATGAGAATAGTAGTAACTTCTCTAAAATTCCTCCTTTCTGTTGGGTTAAGGCCAGTATCAGTGACTCTGGGAAACTTTATAAGTACATTACAGAAACCACAGCCCGAGCCTCAGGAGAGCTTGTGCTCACATTGGAAGTATAAATCCAGCTCGATATTCATTTCACTTTAATAGTTTTCTGAATGATCAGCAGCACTTTATGGCCAGTTACTTGGGACAAGTACCTTCTAAGAATCCCCATAAGTAGCTTATTTCATCCAAATTAGTGGCACCATATTCAGATTATTAAAGACTGAAATTATATATGGTCACCTTTACCAAATGTGACAGATATTAGCTCTTTATGGTGAAAATCTGGATTACCATATTTTTGCACTATCAAAACTAGTGTTGATCTAGACAGGATTTAAGAGCATGTATTACTGATGCTTACTAGATCATAAAATCTAACATTTAATTAAAGATAAAATATGCCAATCCAGTAAACCTAACACAAAATGAAGAAAATAATAAAACAGGGGTTTTTTTTGTTTCTTTTTTTTTGCTGATTATACATTATAGAAGATTGTAATGTGCATCACAGCTAATCTGCTGAAGAGGTTACACAGACCAAAAGAAATATCACCCTTTTATTATCGCCAGACATATACAGTCCACTACATATATACTCTCTTTATCCAAAGGCAATATAAAACTTCTTGTATCTTTCAACAAGCAGAAGTTACAACTTTGAATGAAGTTCCTGGGCTAAACTCCCACCGGAATGCCACCCTCCTTCATGTTCACATTTCAAATAGAAATCTCCAAGTTCCCCAAGAGAACTCTCTTAGAATGCAAGATTGGCAAGAGGCTCATTTAACTTTTAAAAATATTTAAATACATCTCAAGGAGACAGAGGAACAATTTACAAATACATTTTTTTCTTAGAAAATGCTGTAAGGAAAGTGTATGGAAGATATCTTTCCCTGTTGGCATCAGAAAACAATTTTAATTAATTTTTTGGTTTGTATTTA
This sequence comes from Myotis lucifugus, assembly GCF_000147115.1. Taxonomy (NCBI): domain Eukaryota; kingdom Metazoa; phylum Chordata; class Mammalia; order Chiroptera; family Vespertilionidae; genus Myotis; species Myotis lucifugus. Next base: position 56,562,201 of record NW_005871048.1, on the reverse strand, counting down.
ATATTGCAATATACATTTTTTAACATAGCCACAAGTAATGAAACATGTTTTGCATGAAAATGTTGAATCAAACTTCAACACTATTTTTAGTTAGCAATGAGATGTTGTGAAAAAGAAAATAGTTGTCCCCACCCTCACCCCCCACATGACCTAACAAAGTACTCTAGAGACATTTCAGGTAATGCTAATGAACTAAGATTAGATAATAACACAATGTTTTTATTCAACTATAATTTTATTATTTTGAAAATAAAGCGTAATAGAATTTTCAAGTGATCGAATAAAACTTTATATAATTCAAAATATGTTCACTGTGAAAAAGAGTACTTTGATGGTATCTTACTATTGCCATCTTTTCCATAACTACATTATGCTAAATTTCTGTAAACTTAAGCAATTTAGCAACTTTTTAATAAATATATTATTCTTTTTATTTATTTTTTAAAATATATTTTATTGATTTTTTACAGAGAGGAAGGGAGAGGGATAGAGAGTTAGAAACATCGATGAGAGAGAAACATCGATCAGCTGCCTCCTGCACACCCCCACTGGGGATGTGCCCGCAACCAAGGTACATGCCCTTGACTGGAATTGAACCTGGGACCCTTGAGTCTGCAGGCTGACGCTCTATCCGCTGAGCCAAACAGGTTAGGGCTATATTCATCTTTTTAGACCCCCTAAAATAATTTATAAAAATGAAATTATAAAACAAAATTAATTTTAGAATTAAAAAACAGCCCATATTCAATAGCAAGTGAACACCCAAAAGTTTAAGAAAAATACCTGAAATATTTTAAAGCTTATTGCATTATATTTTAATATAAAATATATTCTAGATATGTGTTTGTCCTCAAATTTATAGATATATAATATTTTATGTATATTATATTTTATATGCATACATTTAACTATTATATATCTAAATACATATATAAATATACAAATGTATTAAATCTACATTTATAGTTTAATGTAAATATATAAGGTAAATAATATTTCATTGGTTTAGTAAATTTGATAATAGAAATTGATTATCTATAGTTTTGTGATTATATCCTTATAAGTAAAATAGTAAATAATCTTTGTTTATTATTTTTATAAAATTTAAAAATCTAATATTTATTTAATACTACTTGTCAAGTTCTGATGTGGTCACTATTTAATTTTACAATACCTATTATCTTTTGAATATGATAGATGAGGAAATGTTAATTATTGAAATTAAATAGTGAATACATTTTGCACATTGGAACATTGTTTTAGGCATAGGTAACTTTAATCTCAGGTAAGACTGACAAAATATGTCATCTAATATTATCTACACATATATCCTCCACTAACTAGTTTTCACTATTATTTTTTTTTTTTTTTTTACTGAGAGTAGTTGGATTTTTTTAATGGACCACTTCCATTTTATAGCTAATCTTATGTAGATGGGTAGTGTATAATAAAGCATATGAATCACTTCCAACTCCTTTCTGGTTCTCCCAGTCTTTACCTTAAGAAATTGATTTAAATTATTTAAATTTCCCTCGATTAATTTATTTTTGCTACACATAGGTTAAACACTGTATACATTTCAGAGTATATTTGATATGTATAGTAAAATATATGAATGTTCATGAAACATTTTAAGTGAGTTTCTTTCCTGCCACTTAGTACTATTTTATTAATACTGCCTACCTCTCACACCTAACTAGTTTCATTGCACATTACACTTTGAAGTCAGATAAAATTTTATCTCTTAAGACTGTCTCTATTTAAAACATATCAGTAAAACCCTTATTTTGGGTCTGCACGAATTCCTTGTTTTCATATGCAAGGCAAGACCAATGACACATTGTCTGTGGTTTTTTCCAGAAATACACTGTGTGATCATTTTGCTAGGCAAAACTAAAAAAAGCATTATTATTATTATTATTTTTTGCTCTGTCCACTGCAGAGTTCTCTAAGTATTCTGCTCTCTGCTATTATAGTTGAACAATTCTATACATAATGGCTAAATTGAGAATTCACTTAGTTGTCCAAGGACAAAGCTGAGTTAACCACAGCCCCTCTCATGTCCTGAAAAACCTCTTTGGTGATCAGTCCATAGCTGACATGGTGCCTATTTTTTCATCAAACTCTCTTTGCTCTCAGAGAGTGTCAAGATCTTCCACAAAATGCTTCATCATGAAGGTATGGACCCTCAGCTTCACGGTACAGCATGGTAGTTAGAATTGAAGTTCAGACATCTCCTCTTTTTGAGAAAAAGATATGGGAAGAGACAAAGAAATGGCAAAGGGCACAAGCCAGTTAACTACAGGGAGAGTTCCTGGCATCTACTATATGCCACTGTGGTTTGCAAGTATTTGTCCAAAATGTAGACATGTGCATTCCTCAGTGGAAAGGAAATGAGATGTAAATCTTACTCACAAAAGGAATATACCTTATAAGGAGTTCTGAGGAGATAGGACAGAGAGAATCTCAGTACCACTGGGCACATCTGTCACAAAATGGGCTATTTCTTTTCTTGAAATTCCTTTATATCTGGTAGTTTCTTATGATTGCTTATTTATTATTCATATCTGAGCATATGTATTATATTGTCAAAGAAGTCTCCCATATCAATCCAATCTACAATTGTCATTTAACTTTCATCATGTTACCCTATTTTAATTATTTGTGGAGTGTGAATCACAGCTTCATTTTTTTTTTTGAGTATTTGATCATTTACTCATTTTGTTTGCTTGTTTCCACATTCCTTCTCAGAGGAATGCGAGCTTTCTCGGGGCAGGGTGGGGGAGTGGGGAAGTGGGGAGGGGGTACTATCTGTCTTGTTCAGAGATGCATTCCCAGATCTGCAGGTTGTGCTTGGCATAGAATATGCACTGAACAAATATAAGTGGATTAGATGCATGCGCATCAAGTCAATTCTTTATAATTTTTTTAAAAAAATCTGAAAAGACACCATGTAAATTAATGCCTACCTATATTTTATTACTCTAATCACTTCAAGTATTCTGGGAATATATTACATTAGACATTAAAATAAGTACATTTCTATTATATAAGGAGAGATTCAGTAGTTTTGCACACCTCCACATTTGACATGAGACTGTAGGTGGAAATATAATATAGATTAAATAAACCATGGAATTATATGTAATTGCTATAAGTAGAAATTTATTCTCAGGATATTAATTCATACACATTAGAAAATAATACTTTGGGGATCCTTAGTGCATTTTTCCAGCAAAATTGTTCCATTTCAGCATAAAGACAACATAGGCTTAAGTATAGTTATAGCTTGTAGATAATTTTGCACAACATTAAGCCTGCAAATGCTTTCAAGAATTTTTGATGCTACAGTACTTTTAAACAACTGTAATGCAATTAATTTCTACTGTGCACATAGGTGGCTAATAACCACAGAAGCACCATTGAGACAGTTATACAGCAAATATGGAAATGGTAAGCAAATAAATTAGAATTAAAAGAACTTGAAAGTAAAGGAAAATCATTCCAGTTTGCATGTAAATATATGAAGAGTGAACTGTGAATCTAGAGCACAATTTCTCTTGATTTGTTTCCAAATTGATAAAATTAGTGATAAAAACTTTATATGTACATACCAGTCTATTATAAGGTTCCTATGCTTATATTCATCTAGCATCATTTCGGTTGATATACTTGCCTTGAAATTTGGCAATTTTATGACCAACTTTGCATATTATTTTACTATGTAAATTATCTCCTTGATGCAAAATGCTTTCTTTCTTTAATCCAGCATTTGTTTTTGTTTTTAATAGTTGTACATCTTTTTTTGTTCATTTGTTTTTAATACTTATCCCAGTCATCTTAAATCAAAGAAAGATGTACAATATTCCTTTATCTCCTTCATCTTTGGTCATATTTTTATAGATCATTGCCATATCAGCTACATTTTCATGATTATGGCATATTTGTCTTTTACAGTAATTCTATCCTGTGGTCCATATAGTCCACATTCACTTTTGAATATTCATCTGAAATACCTCTTGCCAAACTGTTTTATTTCTACTTTCTCTGATTAGGTTTAGATTTCTTTAAATGATCAAAGATATATGTTTCAAATAATATAGAATAAACTGCTAAGGTTTTATTTGTTTTGCTTTGTTTTTATCTTCACCTGAGTATATGTTTATTGATTTTTAGATAGAGAGGGAGAGAGAGAGAGAGAGAGAGAGAGAGAGAGAGAGAGAGAGAGAGAGAAAGAGAGAGAAATATGGATGTGAGAGAGAAACATCAATTGGTTGCCTCCTCTCCTCCTCATGCCCCAACTGGAGATCAGACCACAACAGCTTAGGTACATGCCCTGATCGGGAATTGAACAGGCAGCCCTTTGGTGTACGGGAGGATGCTCCAAGTAACTGAGCTACCAGCCAGAACAAACTGTTACAGATTTTAAACCATTCAATACTTGTGAAGATGTGAATTCACTATTTCAGTGGTCAGTAACTTTGTCCATTACATATTTTTTTAAAAAATGTAATCCTATCTAATAAAAGGATAATATGCAAATTAACACTCACTCCATCACAAAGATGGAGGCACCCGTAGCCACAGGATGGAGGCACCCAGTCCCCTCAGCCCGCCGGAGTCCCCGAGTCCTGAGGGTGGCGGCCGCTGAGAGTGGGCAGCATGAGTGGCCTGGCAGAATGCTTGCTTTGTCGCCACACAACGAGGCAAGTGTTCAGCCCCTGCCACAGAACAGCTAGGGGCCGGATGCTTACTTTGACCCAAGTGTCCCGCCCTGGCCCTAGAGGGCCTCTGGGCAGTGCTTGTGCGTGGCCTTCTACATGGAAGCTTGGCAAGCACATCCCTCCTGGGTGTCCCTTAGGCTTGCTGCTTAGGTTGTCTCTCCTCCTGTGTCTGGAGGGAGGCTGAGGACCCGCCGTTGCTGGGTGTTGCTGTCCCTGGGACCACAGCACCACAGGCAGCAGGGCTCTGGCACCCTCTGGAGCTGGGTGCTGCTGTGGGGAGTAGTGCCCACTCCCTGGGATCCAGCTGTGCCCGGCATGTTCAGGGGAAGGAACTAGGAGCAGACAGATCCTGGGCTCAGGGAGTAGCGGGTGGGGTAGGGAGCAAGCAGGAGGAGAGGAGGTCAGGGCGATTCATTCCAATGGATCTCACTCCAAGGCTTCATTCAAATGCAGAAAGCTCTCTGGTGACATCAGAGCCTCGGACCTCACCTCGGGCTTCTCTGAATCTCCCACTCTTAGGCTGCAGCTCACCAACTTCAGGGAGCGAGGATGTTTGAGAAACCAGCCTGTCTGGGTGGAAAAGAGTGTGGGGGCATCCCTCTGTTCGCTTCTGTCTGTTTTCTCTTTGTAAATCCCATTTCTGGTTTTCTACCCTCTTTCTAAGGGTGACCTGGCTTTTGACAGCAAAAACAGACTCTACAGTTTCACAGCAGACCTAGTGGACTGATTCTGTTTCCTCGCCTTCAGAAACCAGCAGGTGTATACATTGTGTTCATGTAAAAACATTCAAACCTGTAGAGAACTTTTATGAGTTTACTTGAGCCAAACTGTCCACACTTGCCAGGAAGCAGAATCTCAAGGGGTTGGGACAATGATCTGGAGAATGGCTGTTTTTCACTTTGTTTTATTCATTCTTCTTTTTTTAATTTAATATGTTTTCATTGATTTCCGAGAGGAAGGGAGCGGGAGAGAGTGACAGAAACATCATCGGTGAGAGAGAATCACTGGTTGGCTGCCTCCTGCACGTCCCCAATTGGAGATCAAGCCCGCAATGAGGCAAGCACTCCGGTCGTGGAGAGCCTCAGCTACAGAGAGCCTCTGGGCAGCGGGTGCAGAGCAACCAGGCCATGCAGAGAACAGAGAACCACGAGGAGTGGCCTAAGCCGTCAGGGCTCCCGGATTGGAGAGGGCTCCCAGATTGGAAAGGGTGCAGGTCAGGCTGAGGGACCCACCCCACCACCGTCCATGAATTCCGTGCACCGAGCCTCTAGTTTATAATAATAACTCTGAATAAATTAGTGATTTTTGTGCCATTTTAAAACGATTAGTTGCTTAGAAATGTTTCTTTTCAGGAAGCATTTCCAGTTGTGGTAAGCTGCTTCTCTGGTAGGCTTTGTTATAGGGAATATCAGATCACTTGCCTGGCTCTATCTATTTGGTCACTTCCTTAAACAAATTGGATTTCCTCGAGGAGCTTGGCCTGCGTGCAGCTGATAAGTAGTGTAGCAGGCTTGTATTTGGTTTTCCTCCTAGAACTTGGATTTCATTCTTTTCATTCAATTTTCTAGTTGTGATAGTTGGTACTGATGTTTTTCCTCTTCTGCCTTTCCTTTCCCATTCACTCAAATACAATTTCTTCCCTTTCAGTGCTTGAATCGTGAGTTGCTTTGTCAAGCAATACTAATATGCTGTCTCTAGTCACACTCTTCGGAGTGACTCATCCTGCCAAGTAATTTCGCCTTGCTTGCCTCAAAAAATATAGATAAGTAACTACAGAATCTTCAAGAGCTTGGATTAGAATTTAGCAATAAAAATGCCATGTACACTCCATAAGACTTTTAATTTCTAAACTTAGTAACCAAAACTTTTGTTAAATATTAGAAAAAAACATAATATTTACTGATTCGTGCACTGGTGAATATTAATTAGGCTAGAAGAACAGGAGGTACCACTGTGTGATTGCAATAAACAGCAGAAACCCTCTGGATGGAAGTGTAAAAAAGGAAATACGATGGAAAATCTTATCTATTGCTTTCCATAGACTTACAGATTTTCTCCTGTTAGTGAACATACTGGAATAAAGATGGTAAAATGTTTGGAATTGGCAATTGTGGCTATTAGCAAACATGTTTGTTTCTATGTTCATTAATTCAAATAATCTCCAAAATTAATTTAAAACAGTGATATAAACATTACATTGTTGAACATAATGCAGGGACTGATGAGGCTCAATAAAGGTTCCTATAATCCTTCACAGCTTTGAAAATCAACAACATTAAGTCAAATAAATTTGCATTAAAATGTAAATAATACTAAAATATTATAGCAATAAGGAGGCCAGAGAGATAACTTATTAGTATATGCAAATCAATTAACTGCAACAGCTGAAAAGTGATTAACTGCTATGTAAAGTACATTCAATCCAGAATACAGCTTAAAAACCACATTTAAAACAATTAAAGTATAAACATCTATGTATGAGAGGAAAAAAAATATATTCACTTTTAAGTGAATATTTTCTGTTTGTTTTATGTGTTTTCTTTAGATTATTTAAAGACAAGCAGCAGATAATAGCAGACATTGTTTAAATAGCTTAATCAACTGTAACCAAATTATCTTACTTTTAAATTAGGCAGTTTTCCAAAGACTGTAATGCCTATGAAATATAGCTATGTCAAGTCTACTTTCCCCCAGAAGGTAACATTTTAGTAAGCATGATAAATTGGATCATTAAAGAAATTGACCTAGAAAATGTTTTCTGGTTCTTTTTTAATTCATTTTTTTAAAAATGTATCTATGGGAAAAATCTTTATTTGGATTTTAAATTTTTTCATCATATATTCACTATATTTCTTTTGTACCAATATTGGAGAGAGAAATAGAGAATAAAATATACTGGCATTTGTCTCGATGCTTTTCAAGTTTTGGAATTGCGTTTTATCATTTAGAGCAGTGATTTTCAGGCAATGTGCCACTGAACATTGCTGCACCACAAGGATGTTTAAAACATGCAATACCTGACTACTCATTCAGGGGCACTGACCTATTTTCCCTTAGACTGTCAAATAAGAAATGACAACAGACAATACAACAATAGCCGTCTGGTGTAAATGAATCAAAAGTATAGCCATTTTTTTGTCAGATCAGCAAAAAATATATATATTTCTGATGTGCCACAGAATGCTAGGAATTAGTTGATGTGTACCATGAGGTGAAAAGTTTGAACGTTACTGATTTAGAGTGTTGAAATAGGCCCTAGCAAGTTTCCCAGAAATATAAAAAAATACATAGAAGGACAAAATTAAAAAAACCCACAAAAAACAATAAAGAAAACACTAATTTTTAAAATTGAAATATAATTGACATCTAACGTTGTATAAATTTAAGATATGCAGCATGCTGCTTTGATACATTTTTTATGACTGCATTGCAATATGATTTCTATCAGAGCATTAACATTTTTCTCAAGTCACATAATTATTTCATATATGTGGAGGGAACAATTTATTTCTAGTCTCTTTAGAACTTTAAAGTTTAAAAGACAGTATTGTTGACTATAATCACTATGTTGTGTGTTGGACCTCTAGGATTTATTTACCTACTAATTGGAAGTAGGTACCCTTACATAATATCTCCCCAACTCCCTACCTACCAGCCCTTTGTAACCACCATTCTAATCTGTTTTTATGAATTTGTATTTACTAGTATTACTTTTTTGAAAAAATATATATTTAAAATCTTTATTGTTGAAAGTATTACATATGCCCCCCTTTTTTCTCCATTGATCCCCCCTTCTAGCCCATCCTCTGCCCCCCTCCCCAGGCCTCACACAAGTGAAAGCATACAGTATTTGTATTTCTCTGTCTGACTTCATTATCATAATACTTTCCAGATCAACACTCATTGTCTTAAGTGGCTGGATTCTCTTCTTCCTCATGAAGGAATAATATTCCATTGAAAGTGTATGCCACATGTACCACATCTTCTTGTTCCATTCATCTGCTGCTGAGGGGCTTGTATGTTGGCTCTTCTAAGTAATGCTGAAATAAACATGGCAGTGTACTAGTATATATCACTTTTATATACTGGGAAAATCCTGATTTCTAAATAAATTATTTTAAATCTTTAAGTAGTAGGAAAATACTGTAATTTTTTAAGAGAGCAAATAAACTAAATGTCAGCTTAAACTATATCAGAAATTGAACTGTTTTTGTCAGCTTAAACTATATCAGAAATTAAATTGTTTTTGGACAAATGGCCTATAAAAATGTTGTATTGGGCTTTACTTTCAGTGTCTATAAATTTAAAGTTTCATCTCAAATGTGTAACACAACTACTATAACAAAGTATTGAGACAATTTGAAATTTATTTTCAATCAGTGACTAAAATGTATTCAGCTCAGTCTTTCCTTCAAGGAATCAAAATAGTGGAGTGCTTTATTTAGCACTACATCTTGGGCTCTTCTTTTATTGCATAATGTCATCCAGCCTCTAGGCTATAAAATCATCTCCATTCTGTTGATTGCCAGACTCATAAGTCCATATACCAACAGGCTATTCAGAATCTTCTTTTGGAAATGTAATAGGTAGCAAGTATCTACATGCCCCCAAAGAAGACTTGGATTGCTCCCTCTCACTCCCTTCCATCGGTTCAACATTGATTCATTCTCACGTTATGACATAAATGTGTGGCATAATTTATCCTATTTGCATACTACTCTCAGAAATTGCATTCTCTATCTCCAAAATATTTCCCAAATGAGCTTATTTTCTTCCATATCCACTGATTCTATTTATTTTACACCCATTATCTTTTCTTTAGACTAATATAAGAGCATAACAATTAGTTAGATTAGTCAGATTAGTTTGGATTGCTAGTTTAAATATATTCAATCTTGTCAAACCTCTGATTAAAATCACCCAAAGGCTTTCAACTGGAATTAGAACAAATCCAACCTTTCTGTCAGAATTTAGAAATCTGATGCCTGCCTCCTCTTGAAGTGAAACCTCTGTAGACTTCTTACGTCCTACCTACACTAGCACTCTTCTTGCTCTTCAATTATGCCCAGTTTATTCTCATCTCTTAGTCTTTGTTTCTGCTGCTTTTTTTGTAGGGTAATGTACTAGTATATGTGACTGGCTCATTGTCATCATTCATTAAGCCCTTTGTTCATATGTTGTCTCATTACCCTGACCATTCCACTGAAGGTAACTTCCTAGTCACTACTTTTTAAAAAATTTATCTTTATTGTTGAAAGTATTACAGATGTCTCCTTTTTTCCCATTGACCCCCCTCCACCCTGATCCACCCCTCCCAGGCCTTCACTACACTATTGTCTGTGTCCATGGGCTGTGCATATATACACATAAGTTCCTGGTTAATCTCTCCCCACCTACCCATCAACCCTCCTCCACCTTCCCTCTGAAATTGGTCATGGAGGGACCTGGAGAGTATTATGCTAAGCGAAATAAGCCAGTTAGAAGAAGATAAGTATCATATAATCTCATTTATATGTGGAATCTAATGAACCAAATAAACTGATGAACAAAATAGATCCAGAGACATAGAAGCATGGAACAGACTGACGAATCCCAGTCACTACTTTTCTCATGCAAATTTATAACCATATGGATCATTCTCTGAAATTTCATATTTATTACTTTTGCATGCAATTAGGTGTTTGTATCCCCTCATCTTAGACACACAATGGAAAAGGAAGCTCCATTGTGGCCAAATTTGTTTGTCTTATCTAATTATGCATCTTCCTTGCTGGCTACAATGATTGACACATCATAGAAAAATATTGGTAAACATTTTCCTGAGTAAATATTGGGGAAATGCCAACTAATTAAATAAAATAGCAGATGAACAATTCAATTTTTCAGAAATGAAACTGTTTCAACTTTATAAAAACAGGTATTTTATGACTGAAGCTTTTCAAAAAATTAAAGTTACTAGTTTAATGACTTAATTGTGCCAGGCATTGACTTATTATGAATATCATGTTTATATCTTAGGGAGAAGTTACAAAGAGATTAATTGATTTATGGAGACACTACTGTTAAATTATGGGTCAGGTAACTTACTATATCTACTATAATTTGGTTATATTTTTATTGTTCTTGTTAACTCTCACCCGATATATATATTTTTTAAAAAATTTAGCGACAGTATAAGGGAGGGAGGGAGTAGAAGAAAGAGAGAGATAAACAGGGATGTGAGAGAGACACATCGATTGGTTGTCTGCCGCACGAGCCCAGACCAGGACTGGGGATCGAACTTGCAACAGAGGTAGGTGCCCTTGACCAGGAAGGGAACATTAGACCCTTCTGTGCACAGGCCGACACCCTAACCACTGGACATACTGGCCAGGGCACTTTAGTTGTCTTTCAATTTTGAATGTTAAATAATAATAAAGAAATTATATACATGTTTTGAAGATATTATGCCAATGTCATCATCAATATATCTATGATTTAGTTTCTGGAGAAGGAAGGCTTATGGCTTTCCCATATCATAAAAGTAAGATACACTATAGGGAAAACAAAATACATTTTAAAATGAAAAAATCTAGAAATAATCTTCAACATCTGTTTTTAGTTTTATAATAGTCACTATTCAAGTTGATATTATAGATGCTATCAACTCCATGCTTTATTTTGACATAACATTATAACTATTGATACAGAAATGAATAGGTCATGAAAACAATAAGCAATATTCAGATACCTATATATTTAACTTATTTTCATAAAACACAGAGCAAACCTGTCATAAGACAGACAATTACTATGCAGGTCAGGAAGGAATTAAACCCCACACAAAATTATTATTATTACTAAAACAAAAAAAATGCAGTTTCCGAGGGCAGAGGTCCTAACATTATTAACAATAAAATATTTTGTTAATTATTTAATTCTAAGTTAATTATTTAAGAAATAATTCCAAGTTAAACCAATTTGCATCAGAAATTTTAAAATATGCATGCTTTACATATTTTTCCAGCTAAGGAAATTAAATTTTGTTATAATACTGTGGTTCCCAAGTGCGTGAAAACGTGCCCCGGGAAACCTCAGTGAACTTACAAGTGCGCCCCAAGGCATTTTAAATTTCCAAAGAAAACAGAGCAACATCTGTCAAACGTTTATCAACTAATGTATGAAGTGGTTCAGAATTAACTATTTACTAGATTTAAGAAACACTGTAGGTAATACAATACAAAACTTTGAAGTTTTTGTTTTTGCTTTTTGTTTTTATTATTAGGGCTAGCCTGAAAATTCTACTGGCACACTGAGGTTATATAAACTTAAAATGCTTAAGAAACTCTTACTTGTCTTTAGAGATAATCTTTAAAAGCTGTTATTATAGCATAAGATGTATAAGTAATATATCAATGTAGTTTCATTTTCAACAATTCAAATAATGTTGAAACTCAAATAAGCTTCTCTCAAGTGCGCTCCTCTATACAAAGGCAAGCACTGTGAGCCGAGCCTTTGTCAGTCAGCCCATCTACTCAGTAAGTCAGTACCAAAGATTGATCAAATGCTTCACCTCCATAAGGCACTGTTGCTAGAGAAAAAAAAGCATTACACAAGACAGAGCAGCTTTTATGAAGCCTGTATTCTGGTTCTATCGGTGGAAGTTTGATGTTTATTCTATCACTTCTTATAAAGCCTTTGTGTACATATACAGGTAGCTACAGGAATTTTTACTTAAAATAAATTCTCCCTCTCTTTGAAATGTTCTTCTATACATATACTTTTTCTCTTCTATTGTATTCCAATAAAATGATTCTAGTCCTATACTTAACAAGTAAGCTTTGCTAGATTCAAAATGCTAAACAAACATCAATTTCTTGGCCACAAAAGAGGTTCTGGATTGGATGAATCTAAATTCCACTGAGAATTATTTATTTGTATTTACATTGTAAAGTAGGAGTTAAGCTTTATTTTTCAATACAAACATGTAGTCCATGGAGCAGTACTGATTAAAAAGATGGCTCTCTGCTTGCTTCTTTACAGTGGCATCTTTGACACAATTAGTGTTCCATACATCAGCACTTGTGTTTATGGGCTCTCTCTCTATCCCAGTACAAATGACTCAGGCTTGGGAACTGGCTGCCTTGATTCGTTTCCAACTACCACCACTTAAGATTAGTTCTGCAATCTTAAGCCAGACCCAAACCTCTCAGCGACTCTGTTTTCTCATCTGTAAAAGAGACTTATGATTATACCTACACTACATAGTTATTGTGGGAGTGTAAATGTACTACATTTGACATCCTATATAATAAATGACAAAAAGGATAATTAACCGTACCTCCGCTACCCTTCCCATTGGCTAATCAGGGCAATATGCAAATTAACTGCCAACAAAGATGGTGGCCGGCAGCCACGCAGCTGAAGCGAGCAGGAGGCTTGCTTGCTCCAGTGATGGAGGAAGCCAAGATTCCCCATCTGCCATGGCCCAGCTCTGAGCTCCGAAAGCAACAATGTTTCAATTATAGAAGCTAAACAAACCCTAGATACCTGCTTTCAGCCGGCCGTGGCCTCAGAGCTGGGAGTGCCAGTGACGGCAACAATGTTTCAATTATAGAAGGTAAATAAATCCCAGAATAAAAAAAAAGAAAAAAAGGAGAGGCTGGGAGCTTCAGTCGCCTGCCAGCCTGAAAATGGCACTCAGCCCCTCACCCAGACTGGCCAGGCACCCCAGTGGGGACCCCCACCCTGAAGGGGGTGTGACCAGCTGCAAACAGCCATCAATCCCTCACCCAGGCTGGCCAGGCACCCCAGCGGGACCCCCACCCTGATCCGGGACACCCTTCAGGGCAAAGCAGCTGGCCCCCACCCATGCACCAGGCCTCTATCCTATGTAGTAAAAGGGTAATATGCAAACTGACCCTAACAGCAGAAAGACTGGGAATGACTGGTCACTATGACACACACTGACCACCAGGGGACAGATGCTCAATGCAGGACCTGCCCTCTGGTGGTCAGTGTGCTCCCACATGGGCGAGCTCTGCTCAGCCACAAGCCAGGCTGATGGCTGCCAGTACAGCGGTGGTGGTGGGAACCTCTCCTGCCTCCTCAGCAGTGCTAAGGATGTCCGACTGCAGCTTGGGTCTGCTCCCCACTGGCAAGTGGACATCCCGCGAGGGCTGCCGGGCTGCCAGAGGGATGTCTGATTGCCAGCTTAGGCCCAATCCCCCAGGGAGCAGGCCTAAGCCAGCAAGTGGTCACCCCCGAGAGGTCCCAGACTGTGAGAGGGCACAGGCCGGGCTGAGGGACCCCCCCCCCCAGTGCACAAATTTTTGTGCACCGGGCCTCTAGTGTTTTTAATAATATTCAACACAGAGAATGAAACCAATAATATTAGCTATAATAACTACTTTGCTATGTACTTCTACCACCTAACCCTACGCTTTGGAATCTTTCTTACTAGGAATATTTCGACATAAAGTTACTTCCTATGCAACTTTTTAACGCTTTGTAGTAGTTCGTAGAACCAATGTTCCATAATTCATTAGGTTATTATTTTTAAAGTTTGTTGTGATATTTTGGTATAAAAAGCGATGCAATGATGAGCATCCATTCACATTTTTCTACAGGTGTGTAAAAAGTATGGGAATTAGTGCCATGCATACTTAAGGAGGTTTGATAAGCGATGATTTAATTAGTTTAAAAAAACTTTAATAATTTATACCACTTGTGGCAAAATGTGAGGTTTTTTTTCTGGCATCATTGTTTTCTTCACTTTTTTTTAAGTTCAGATTTTTGTAGGTTAACATTTCTTTTGTAATATGTTAGGATTGATTCTAATAGAATCAGAATTGATTAACAACAGTATTAATATAAAGTGTTTTAGAGACTTTCCATCTATAATAATAAAAGCATAATATGCTAATTAGACCAGACAGCCAAACGACCTTCTGGACATCATACCTGACATCCTTCTGGGTGAAGCTGCGATGGTGAGGCTGGAGGCAGAGGTGGTTAGGGATGACCAGGCAGGCAGGTGAGCAGTTAGGGGCGATCAGGCAGGTAGGCAGAGTAGTTAGGAGTGATCAGGCAGGCAGAGTGGTTAGGGGTAATCAGGCAAGCAGGCGAGTGGTTAGGGGAGATCAGGCAGAGGTGTTTAGGGGCAATCAGGCAGGCAGGCAGAGTGGTTAAGGGTGATCAGGTAGGCAGGCAAGCGGTTAGGAGCCAGTGGTCCCAGATTGCGAGAGGGATGTTCGATTGATGGTTTAGGCCCGATCCCACCCGAGGGTTCCCGGATTGCGAGAGGGTACAGGCCAGGCTGAGGGACCCCCCATCCCTAGTGCACGACTTTTGTGTACTGGGCCTCTAGGATAGATATATTTACCCACTGTTTTAAACTCCATTCCTGCTGCTTACCTGACTCAATGCCTTTCCATAATGGTATAGCTGATTATTTAATACTAGTGGCCTGGTGCACAAAATTCATGCACATTAAAAGGGCATTAATTAGAGGAAATTTTTTTTATATTTTATTGATTTTTTATAGAGTGAAGGGAGAGGGATAGAGAGTTAGAAACATCGATGAGAGAGAAACATCGATCAGCTGCCTCCTGCACACCCCCTACTGGGGATGTGCCTGCAACCAAGGTACATGCCCTTGACTGGAATCGAACCTGGGACCCTTGAGTCTGCAGGCCAACACTCTATCCACTGAGCCAAACCAGTTAGGGCTAGAGCAAATATTTTAATATTCCTATTTGCCCTTTCTCTATAATAGAAGTGTCAGAGATGAAAGAAAATTAGTAAAATGTATATGAAATTCTTTCTCCTGTTAGAGTCTGGGGCACGCCATGGGCCCCAGAGTCAAGTCCCCGCCCATCCACGTGCACTTTGAAATCACACTAGACTCAGGCCCCTCCTCCATTGGGCAAGATCCAGACCCGGCCGGCCCCACCCCTGTCAATCCCCGCCTGGCAGGAGACTCAGCCTCAGGTTCCCCATCAAGCCCCCTGGGTTGGGTGTGCAGCCTCAGGGCCCCTGTCAAGCTCCGCCAGATGGGAAGCACAGCCTCAGGGCCCCCATCAAGCCCTGCTGGATAGGGGGCGCAGCTCAGTCCCCGTCAAGCCCACTGGCAGGGGTGCAGCCTCAGTCCCTGGCACACCTCAGGTCCCCGGCCTGGCGCAAGGACAGGGGGTGCAGCCTCAGGTCCCCCAGCCGGGCGCTGGGGCAGGGCGTGCAGCCCCATTTCCCCTGTCCTGGGGCGAGGGGTGCGGCCTTAGGTACTCCGTCAATACCTGCCAGGGTTGGGGGCGTGGACTGAGATCCCCTATCAAGCCCTGCCAGGCAGGGTGCACAGCCTTAGTTCCCCTGTCAAGCCCCTCGGGGGGGGGGGGGCACAGCCTCAGGTTCCCCACCCCGCCCCGGTATCATGCAGCCTCAGGTCCCTGCTGATCGCTCATTACAGCTCATTACAGGAACCCCATCTCCTCTGTGGGTGCAGCCATTTTGTGATGATGTGATGGATTGAGGGTCAATTTTCATATTACCTCTTTATTATATAGGATGAGCATGCATTTCACAATTTTCAAGAGCTTATATTGGTTTCATTTTTTACTTTTACTGGAGGCGATTA
The DNA here is from genome assembly GCF_000147115.1 of Myotis lucifugus. NCBI lineage: Eukaryota > Metazoa > Chordata > Mammalia > Chiroptera > Vespertilionidae > Myotis > Myotis lucifugus. The sequence continues at coordinate 56,545,866 of NW_005871048.1, read as the reverse complement.
TAATTTAATATTGGATAACAGTTTTAAATCTTTAAAATACAAATTTTAATTTGTAAGTTATAAATTAAGAGTGCAAATAACTTATAATAGTATAGTCCTAGTTTTAAGTATAGAAAGTTTAGTGTTGTGGGAGTTAAGGGAGAGAATCTGGAGGACAGCTACTTTCAGGAGTGTTTCTTAAATCACTGAACACAGATGTATTCTTTTTTTTTTTTAAATATATTTTATTGATTTTTTACAGAGAAGAAGGGAGAGGGATAGAGAGTTAGAAACATTGATGAGAGAGATCGATCAGCTGCCTCCTGCACGCCCCCCAGTGGGGATGTGCCCGCAACCAAGGTACATGCCCTTGACCGGAATCGAACCTGGGACCCTTCAGTCCGCAGGCCGATGCTCTATCCACTGAGCCAAACCGGTTCGGCAACACAGATGTATTCTTAAACATCTCCCTCAGAGATCTTGAGACTATTATCAGGAATAATATGTTAAAGTATTCCTACATTATGATGTTACAGGGAGCAAACTGAACATTTTCCATTTCTTATATACTAATTTTTTATCAACTTACATACATACTTAAGGAATATTGACTGGGCCTTTGGTGAAATATAGAGCAGAAGTAAAGGAAATAACCTGTATTTTTTTTTCATTTCTCTTCTATAGAAAATTATTTTAAAACATCACTGTTGGTTAATTTTTATTTGGGTTGTGTTAATCATTATTTTAGATCATAACACATACATAAAAATCACCTTTGATGCGGGCCTGTTATAATATTGATGTACAGTGCATTGGATATAGGTAAAATGTAGTATGTTACCTTTATGAAAGAGGATATGGAAACATATTTTCACTGAGCTACATAAAGCAGCAAACAGAATGAAATGCTTTTAGTTATGCATACAACTCTGTCAGCCCCCCCCCCTTATCTCATGAATACATAAACACCATCAAAAGTATATACATGGAGTGGGGGTTAGAGTAAGGATGATAAAAAATTCACAGCTTCTCTTTATCAAGGGGTTTCATATTCTCTTAACTCCTCCTAGCTCTTGGGGGTATTATGGTTTTCGGTTCACCTACTCCAGTTCTAGGTAACTTAAAAAATAAACACAACCCAGTGCTCATCTTGTGATACAGAGTTCCAGGTCAAATTCCCTATGTATTAATTCCCTTAGAGAATGAAACTTTAATCCTCATGGAAGAAACTTACAAGTTCAAAATAAAATAATCTGATATATAGTTTTTGCTTAAGTATAATTACAAGGTAATTCAATTAAAAGGTATTAATTATGAGATTTGGCACATTGTTACCCTTATGTGTGTGTGTGTGTGTGTGTGTGTGTACAAACAAAGCATGACCTCTGTCAAATGATTCTGAACATACATAAATGTTAATTACACATAAACATTTGTGTTTCATTTAAAACCAGATATTGTCTACACATCAAATCACACATTTTTTCACTAAGTATCTATTAAAGGATAAAACCAACTCCACAGATTTTAAATTATTTGATTTAAAATAAGTTTAGAATATCATATGCATAGTTTCAGTACTATGCATGATAGATTTACCATTTTAATATTGAAAAATGAAAACAAATTTGTCCCATTTAAAATTGAATAAAAATGAATAATCATTCACCTTCCTGTTCTTTATACTGTTATTTAAGCAACTTCAAATCTTAAATGACAAAAAAATCTTGAAAATCAACCAGAAAAATTATAAAATTCCAAAGGTATAAAGCCACAACAATTCTAGAATTCTTGTCTTACTTTTTTTTATCATGGAAAGAGCTCATTTTCTTCTATAACATCATATATACTGACTGAATTTGAACTGGAAAACAATACAATTTTTTGATGTATTTTAACATCAAAAATTTAATAAAAAATATTTTTGTTAAATATTTAAAATAACAAAGCATCCATACAAAGTTTTTTTGTGCATATCTTATGCTATCCTTATCTGTAAATTTTGGCAAGAAAATTATGAAATATGTAGAAATAGAGTGTTGGCTCTACTTGATTAAAGTTATTTATTAGTATTATATATTTGTTTTCTGAATAATAACTCAGTATTAGATAAATATTATAGGACACACAAAGGCTTCATTTTCTTTCTCCTCTTTTAAGACAGATGTTATCCTATAGTTTATCACTGATAATGGAATATGATAGGTTTTGGTTACAGTGCTTGAAACATCATATATGTCTAAAGAAACAAGGATAAAAGCATTATTATAGTCTTTCAAAAATAACAGAATTCACTGAACATTACAAAGCTTTCTTAAACAAAAATACGACATAACTGTAACTACTTCTCCATCAGTGGGAACCATAGCCTGCTGCCATTTATCCAATTAAATACATTCCAGAGGTAACGGTTTTCTGGGATCATTTTACTAGCTTTCAAGCAGTACTCATGAGTAGAATAATGTGGAATCTAGAAGAGCTGAACATTTTCCCTTTTCTTCAGCCATTCATCTCAGTGGGCAGTCATCAATATCTATTACATTTGTAAGTGAGCACTTGCTACAGATACAGTAGGAAGCCTGATTTCCATTTTTCCTCAACTTACCTCAGTTCCAAAGTTGGTCAGCTCTGGGAAGTACAGTTACTTCCCACTGAGTACACTTTCAGTCCCTCATCTGATTTGAATTTCTGCCATAAAGCATAACCATTATTCAGTGAATTAAGGCATGCCTATGAGCATCCCACTCTCATTCCAGCTAGTAGATTTTCATTTTAAGAGGAAGACAGGCAATGCCTTTAGATTCTCACTCCATGAAATTCGTTCTCATCATGGGTGATTACAATTGAGTTGACATACATCTCTGATCACATTTGTATTCATCTTACGTTATTTTGTCTTCTCTAAAGAATAATCCAAATGGGAGTTTCTTTGAAACCCATACTTACAAATCAATTTGAATTTATTTCTTAAAGGGCTGTAACGTCACTGAAGCGAACCATTTATAGTGCATATAGTAATTGACTACGCTGCTTCCAATACACTGAAAACTTCCAAACAAAATATTTTTGTAGATTAAGGTTACTTTCCTTGATATTGTATTTTAAGCATAATATAGGACAGTTTTTAGTGAAAACAGCAACAAATCCACAATTTTATTATATTTTGCTTCTAAATTATTAGTTTACTTAGTCACAATAAAATGTAGTTAAATAATATAAAATCAAAATTGTTCCTTCTTAAGTCACAAAAATTAAGGATAGAATTTCTGACAACTAGAATTTTCTAGCTAGTGTAATGAGATTATCCCTCCTATTTTGGATCACTAAAGACAAAATACTAGTATTCACTCTTAATCCATTAACTCACTTATGTATTAACACTCAATTCAATGCATATTTATCATATTAGTACTTTAGGTCAGGAATTAAGTGCTAAAAATAAAAGGAGTAAAAGAAGTCCCATAATATCCTTGTTTTCATGAAGGTTAAAACCCTTACAAGATACAAGTTGGTGATTTTAAACCACATTTTATTAACCAGACTATGTTAATGAGGCAAATTTTTCTAAAAACTTGATAAGATAATTAGTGCTAGGGCTTCTAAGACTTGCCTTGAAATCTGAGTGACATTGAACATTTCTTATTCCAACGAAACATTTTTCTAGATACAGAGTTTTTACTATGTAAAATGCTAATTTTTCTAAGTAAACATGTTTCTAAACAGACTTGCTGAATGTTAGATATTTGAGCTGATCATTTCAAAATATTTATTCATGGGAATCTTTCTGCAAAATCACAACACACATGAGACCGACATCTCTGTCTGTTAAAGTAGCTGAAACAGTTCTTTAGAGTCATATCAGCAGAATGAAGTTCTGCTGGAGAGGAAGTCTTGCACTCAAACAGGCTTTTGGGGTAATGAGTTGAATGCTAGAATACGCTGATTAGCTTTAAAAGTCATCTTCAGGCATTTAACAGACTTTTATATGCCTTTTAGATTTGTCTTAAATTTATTTTTTTTACATTTTGACTTATTACTTCAATTAAAATAACAAAAAAGTGCAGTTAACTGGTTATAAAGAAAACTTTGAAATGTTTTCAACTGACATTTTTGAGTGCCTAAAACATTCCTATATGGTATAGTCAATGTCTAAAAGATATATTCTTTTTGTTTTTCTTGCTGTGACAGATGCTGCTCTTTCTTCCCCAATATTCATTCTCCCATCATTCTCTATTTAGTGCACTCTCTCAATATTTATCAGGCGTATGACTACCCAAAATAAAAACTAGATTCCCCACCCTCCTTTGTCACAAACCTTGTCCTTGTGATGATAATCTCAGTCCAAAGTTGACCTTTTAAACTTTTGAAAAGTGTCTTTAAGCAATAGTTTCCCCCTTTTCTTGAATCCTGTAGAAGTTTGAAAGCAATTTCAAACTTATTTGATTCAAATATAGGTTTTATTATTGAAAAAGATAGAAAGTAGAAGGGACATTTATCCCAGATAGCCAATAAATTTCATGCTAACCTGATTTGTCTAGTCTCCATGACTAGGAATTACAGCACATACTTATCACTCAATCCACATAGTATCTATCAATGTTCTCGAGCTAGCAATTATAATAAAAGGGTAATATGCTAATTAGACTGGATGTCCTTCTGGATGAACTTCTGGACGAAGCCAGGGCTGCTAGGGAAGCCTGGGTCCCGGGTGCTGGAGGGGACGGAAGGCCTACTCTTGCACGAATTTCATGCATCAGGCCTCTAGTGGAAGAAATAAGGTGTGAGAGTTGGCCTCTCCTACCCCAGCAGTAGTTGATGGGAACTACTGTGCAGATTACACTCCCAGGCACTTTAAACCTCTGCTCTTGTGTGTAAAAGGCTCCAGTTGTCCAGGGCAGTTGTGGAAAAGGCCAGGGCCAGATTTTAGAAGTGAATACAACAAAGCTTGACAAGTGGTTGCTCAGAAGTAGGGAGAGGGATCTGTACTACAATCAATGTAGAGAACAGAGTCCAGAAATTATTTTACTAAAAATAATGTCATTTTTTGTTTGACAATAATCTGAATAACAAAAATAAAAGAATAAATCCATTCACAGGAAACAATATGAGTGTGCAAACAAGACAAAGTTTTAAATTAAAAATATATCTCAATTCTTCATATTTTATAGGGCTATATTTGGCATTATACCTACATCACATAGGCAACTGCTATCATAGATTGGTTACAAGAATGGCAAGATAAATTGAACATACAAGTTATAATCTATTATCCTGCCATTTTGACTTAGTTTTTTCCATTTGCCATCCAACATTGCCTATTTCTTTCAGAAAAGTTAAAGGCAGCTATATAAATAGCTCTTGGGAAATATATACTATTAACTAAATGTATTGGCTTAGCAACACTAAGTGCATCCTTTAGCTAATGAATTGTCCAAAATGTACCAAGAAAATGGACCAACACATAAATAGTTGTGAATAATCATATAATTGTCAAATGCAGTTCTCAAATAAGAGTCCTGAGGCATTAGGAATAAACAGGCATCACTGAGAAAATTTACTAAGTGAAAACCTGTTACAATAGTAACATGTAGAAAAGAGAAATATATATAAATTCAAAATAATTTTATTAGACTGGAACCCCATAAAATAAATGCACTAAGTATGTTTTTACAGGAACAAATAAAAATGATTTCACTCCCATTCTGTATATTTTTCTCTATCTGTTTCTATAACAGTGAATGTAACATTAGAACAAATTATTTCCCCCTGAGTTTTGTTTCCACAGGTTATTTGTACTAAGATTCTTTAAAAAGTGCATTTGAAATAATGATGTTCATTTTACGGAATGACTCTACTTAATGCTTAAAAGATATATAAAGAAAATTGTGATAATTTTCATCTTTATTAACTTTTGAATATTCCAAATTATCCTTCACTGAAGTCCTAATGAACAAGGATGGAGTTTTGATTTAACATATTTAAATCAAAATACAGCACTATCCACCTGGGGAAAGTGCTTTACTCCTCTGAGCGTCAGTTACCTTGTTTGTGAAAAAGGAGATAACCTCTGCATCGATTGTTTTTGAAGGTTACGTGAGATAATGAATATAATGACCTGTAATAAATGTAGTAAAAGCCTTTAGATTATAATATTTGGACATTTGCCTACACTTGCTATTAATTGCTGGCATAGGATTTAAATGTATTATTCAAACAAGGCAGAAAGCCAACAGCTCTCAAATAAATGGCTATATTTTTAGTCTTACATTTGGGATCTTGCCAAATATTAACACTTTGAAACTTCCACTGTTTGATAATTGAGATTTAAAAATTTCCACTAAGCAATAAATTAGTTAGTTAATGGCAACTTTAGGTCACCAAGATCAAAGAGTTGCTATATCTTTCATCATCTTTCTTTGCTTCATATACTGGATGAGATTTTAAATAAACTCAAGATTAAAATACAAAATATCAATATTTAAAATGAACACATTTAATGCATTTTATATTCTGTTGATCTCTGTTCTTTGATCAACAAAAGTTGTAGTGGAATTATCAAATGAAAAATAAAATTTTAAAACTGGGAACAAAATAGTTTTGGGATAATATCTCCAGTTTTTGTTGAGCTTATTTTTCCTTTCAATTGAACCATATTCTAGGAGAGAGAAAATTAAGAGGATGAGAAAAGGAAAGCATCCAGAAGGTATCTGAAGTGTCTATCCTGTCTTTGAGGTCTTTTTGTTGAAAGAGGCACATGTTAAACACCCACATTACAAAAGGAACCATCTTTTTTGAAAATGGTTTAAACATTCTTATTTAGGACTATATTTTCCTATGTGGCACAAATCAATTTAATTTTAAAAATTTGTTTAATTATTTTTCTTTAGTGATATTGCACTTGTTTCTTAAGAACATTACAAAAGCTATGTTTTGGGCTGTTTGGTGTTTTGTGCTTTTTTTTCAGTAAAGTCTTTTTTGTATTGCATTTACTTGATCAAAACTCTGCAGGTATTTATTTATCAGGTACATTTGAAGGAAGTTTATCATGTCCACATTAGATGTTTCTTATCTATGAAGAGTAGAATAAATATGTATTCATCTAAATATATTTGCATAATTAGTTCAGCATATGATGATTTGCTACTTCAAATGCCTCCAACCCTGCACCAAATGCAGTTTTAAATCATGTAATATATTTACTATCATGAGAGGAAAATAATATAAGTAGTTTTTTGTTATTTTTTTTTAAATCAGCATGATTTGTTGCTCATTTTTTCAAAGCACATTTTAATTCATCTTGTGTCCAAAGTTGAATTTGGACATATTAAGCTATAAGCAAATATTTTTAAAGTATTTAAAATTTTATTTAATAATTTAGATATCTACATGCTGTTTCATGGTATGCTTTTCCAATTTTGTTTTTGCCCAGTCATTTCATGTAAACAAACCTAATTTACTGCTCAATCATTAATTCCCATATTTTCCCTGCCACTTACCTCAGGAAATTTTCTCTTTCAAGTACGTTCTCTCTTACCCACAAATGTGTTATGTTTTACTGGAATGAAATCTTCTGAATTCAGGGAAGTGACTTGCTGATTCGAACTTTTCAGGATGTAAAGTACAGCATAGGAAATATGGTCAATAATTTTGAAATAACTATGTATAGTATCATGTCTAACCACTATGCTGTATACTGAAACTAAAGCAAAACTGTAATTGAAAAAAATAAAAATATGTTGAAAAAAAGTAAAACTAAGTAAATCCCTGATTTGTTGTAATTGGACACCCAGCATCTGCTGTCTGATGAGTTGATCATAATAGCCCTGTGAACATGCAGATGATTCTAATTCTTTATTAGTTAAGGTATTACAAATGTGTCCTCATCCTCCCCATTAAATCCCCATCCCCCCCCCCCCCCCCGCCCCACTCATGCTCTCATCCCCCTGTTGTCCATGTTCATTGGTTTGGCTTATATGCATGCATACAAGTCCTTTGGTTGGGATGTCACAGAAAATGTGGTTAATCACCATGAAAACAGTGCCTTTGCCTTGAGGTCCTAATGGGTGCTCTGAGGGTATCATTGTCCTTACAATACCATCCATGAGGGTTTCATATCGATGATTAAATGGCATTAGTTCAGGGAGACTTACCTCTAGTTGACTTTGAAAATTGGACAAGTTTTGGATGTTCAAATAAAGCAAATGGGGGGAAAAGTGCCTGTTAGTAGATGGCTTAAAATCAAACAGTGAATAAATTTTAAATACTCTACTACTTAAGCCTGTAGTGAATGTTGGGTTTAGTGAGCGGGTTGGGGGTGTAGAGTTATATTTTAAAGCAGTCCCGTTCCATTTGTATTTACAAGCATCTCTTGTGCTTTCAAACTGTGCTCACTGGTACAACAGATAAAGTAAAGAAACAGCCTTCCTTTGCAGAACTTGTAGGAAAACAGACCCCAAACAACTATAAAATATAGTGAAAACAGAGGTCTTTGGAGATCAGTGTACTAACCCCAGTAAATCTTAGGGTTCCTGATCCAGACATGGCAGAGTCAGATGTTAAAAAGAAATTTAACCTGATATCTGGGGTATATACAGATAACACACCTCTATTTCCATTGCATCCTATGGGGCTTCTCTAGCCATCCCTTTTAACAGAACATAGGGAAAGGTGAGCTCTCTCACTCAGATTAGTTTTTCTCTAATGGAGGAACAAACTACCACTTTGCTCTAAAAATAAATTGCTGACTTGAGTATATGTCTGATAGTTGCCCTAAGACTTAACTTGCCCCGAAGTAGCTAGCAGAGTGGCAAGTCACAGCTCGTGAACATCCTCTTTCACAGGTTTCATTGGGTCAAATAACATCTGTCTCAGATTGAGCGGGTTGTCAGAGCTGTGATGTGCAGTTGAAAAAGAGCTCTAAGAAATCCTTGCTAGATCCACACATTAACTGGAGGAAGGGCTGATCAGCTCTCCATAGTCATTAATATATGGCCGTGATTTCTTTACATCTTAATATAATGAAGCGATTTTCAATCAGTGTGCCATTAAAAATGTAAAACATGCAACACCTGATGACTATTTAGCCAGGGTACTGACCTCTTTTCCCTTAGATCAGTGGTTCTCAACCTTGGCTGCACATTAGAATCCCCTGGGAATCTAATATGCAGCCAAGGTTGAGAACCACTGCCTTAGATTGTCAAATGAAAAACTGAAAACTGCCAGCACAACAATAGTCATCTGGTGTGAATGAATCAAAATTATACCTTTTTTTGGGTCAGATTGGCAAGAAATATATTTTTTGTTGTGCTGCAGAATTTTAGTAGTTTATTTGTATAACTAGAGGCTCAGTGCACGGATTTGTGCACTGGTGGGGAGCATGGCCTGCGGGGATCGGCCCACTGTGGGAGCAGCTGCTCATCCCGGTCAGCCGAGCGGTGCTCCCACCATGGGAGCACACTGACCATCATGGGGCAGCTCCTGCATTCAGTGTCTGCCCCCTGGTGGTCAGTGCACATCATAGCGACTGGTCGACCAGTCATTTTGGTCATTCAGCCGGTAGATTGCTGGGCTTTTGCATATGTAGATAAGATGAATAAGATGAAAGGTTTAAATTTACTGATATACTGATGAATAAGCATGCTGCCAGTAAAAAGAAGGTATATGTAAATACATTATCAGAGAGCTGGAGCAATATTTTGTGGCAAAGTTATGGAGCAGGAAAAGTGGAGGAAAAAGTTGAGAGAAGAGGGAGAGGAAAGAGGGCCCTGAAGACCCTCTTTGTCAAAAATGATCAACATTTTGAGGGTGGTAATTGCTGGGAAAGAAACGTTTTCTGGTCCTTTTTGAAACTAGTATATGCTTTACTTTAAAAAAATGTATGAGAGGTAAAAAGAAAGGAAGCAAATAGATCAGAAATTATAGCTTTATATTTATCTAAAATCATATTGATAATTTCACTTGAAGAATGACAAAAATGACTTTAATATATTATTTTCAGTAAATGAAAAAAGAATATCACCTTCTAGAATCTGGATTTGTATTATGACATTCAGAGTAACCCAATTGATAAGACTGTTTAAGGTCTCCTGTGAGGCATATGTCTGAATCATGGATGGTGAAAGCTATCACCTTACCTTAAAATAGAAAAGCCATAAAAGAAAAAGAAATGCAATCATTTAAAATCCAGATACTTCTTTGTCATTGTAATGTTTGTGCTGAGATTTACAACCAAAAGTATTCTGCAAATATTTTTAGAAATCTTAAATAAATAAAGCAAAACAAATATGGCACAGAATGTCCTGCCATGGCTTATGAATTTATGAATTTTCTCTAAAGGATTGATTTAGAAATATCTGCCTATATTGTATTATTTACACTTGGCACATTTTTGTCAACATTGCAGTCTTTGTTCTTTTTTAACAACAATGAGAGCTAATCACAATTCATGTCCGATACTCAGCTGAAACATGGACGTATGGGGAGGAAAAAGACATGCTGACCATTCTCTTCTCTGTGCATTACTCTAGCATCAAGGCAGGTCACTTGAAATTTATCAGGGTGGCTTACCTACTATAAAAGCAGCTTCACGGAATACAATGTGTCTTGCCTTTAGCTATTATATGGTTGATGCCAACTGGATATTAAAATTGTACATTTAAATATGTTCTCAAAGACTCTCACATTCATATTTGCCACTGTATAACCTTACAATTCACTTTTTGTTATTTTAAAATTGAGGCTAGTAATATATGGTAGGGATGAGATATAGCACGTAAAAGCCTTAGAAAAAGAGAGATACGTTAAGTCCTCAAATATTTTAGCTATAATTAGTATCATTGTGATATAGTCCTTCTTGATTATTTTAAACATGGGGCTTTTGTTACATCATCCTTATTTGTGTGCAGTGGTTAATGCAAATAGAGTTTGTTCCTTTTAAATTTTATGTATATGTAACTTTAGTTTTTTGAACTTTGCTCTATAATTTTTCATATATTGGGTATGAATTGTCATATTCTTGGACATGGCTATAATTTTTTTTTGTAATATTCAGCTTTCTCACTTTGTATGTGAGTGTCTGTGTGTGTGTGTGCGTGCATGTGTGTGCATGCATGTGTGTTTCTTTGCTGTGAGTTTATTAATCCTGGACAATATCTTTTCCAGGAGGTGACTCCATGATAGTGTTGGTCATCTTTAGTTTGTGTATGTGTGTTAATTTATCCTGAGCTTAAAGAAGTCTCTGACCTTGAATCAGTTTTCCATTGGAGCAGTGCAGTGAGGAGTAGGTGATTCATACTTGACTGCAAACATGGCTAAAAGGTTAGCCCGGTTCCCATTTGTGCATATTCCTTTGCTTTGCCAGAGGAAGCCCACAGTGGACTCTCCGTGGTCCTCTGGAGCAGTCGCCCCAGGTCCTATCTAACAAAGGCTTTCAAAGCACAGCTCCTAATGCCTGCCTGGAGGTCTGCACAGCATCTATTTTGTCACTTCATTTCTCCTACCTCCAGTATTACAGATTTCTTCTCCTAGTTCTGGAGATTTTTCTCTTTGTTACCATTGCATCTGGAAATGTATTTTAAAGTACTTTAAAATATATTCCAACTATATTAATGTGTTCTGAGAAGTAAAAAGTGGGTATATCGTAATATGTACTATACTCACTCTTCTATCTTGACCTTGAAGTTGATAGCTATGATGTTTTTATTCTTTAAAAGCCAGGCATTTCAAAAATTGACATGGCCTATGATTAGCAAATTAGAAGCACAATTAATATGGCAATTCAAGGAATTGTAAGATATAGCTCAAATTTATTGACTGTTGTGGATGGTTAGTTTAATGTAAAAAAAATGGACAAACTAAATTTAAAAGAACCAGGCAATGTAATTGCTTTCCAGTGTCTGTGGCTAATCAATTTATTAGTACATCTTGATAAGAGGAATAATAATAATAAAATATCAGTAATAAAAACAGCTAACATGTACCCAACACTGATTGGGTGCTAAATACCCTTAGGATTGCTTCAGAGTTATTTTCTTTAATTCTCACAGATATTATTTGAGAAGTTAATTGTATTATTCTCACTCCACAAATGAAGAAAACTGAGTGTAGAAAGTTGTGTCATTTACTCCTAGTCACACAGTCATACATTAAGTATCCAGAATTCAAACCTAGCAGCTTGACTTCAAATTCATGATTTTATCCTCTATGCGATAACTTATTTTTATATTGAACACATTAATAATAACGCTGATTTATCATATATGTTGACAGAAGTGAACCAGACTCCTGATTCCAAGGCTCAGATGGCATAGCCTTGTTATTCACAGCCTCAAATTTCATTATCATATGCTCTATCAAAATCTGTAAGACTAAAAGTAGTACTACTTCTAAATTGAGTTGATTTGTAGGCTACATTGATTATTTTCTACATAATCATTACATTAATTATAATTTAATTTTGTAGATATTTCTGAATTCCAGTAGCATACAAACAGCATTGCTTTCTAGGAAGAAATATTTTCCCTTAAACCATAAACCAGATAATTGGAATATTAGTGAGAAGAGATACTGTTTATCAGAGACTGCTTGGGAGAATTTTTAGCCTTTTGTGTAGATAAATGACATTAAGCACACGCACTTGTCAGACTGCTGTTCTGTGGTGAATAATCTGGCTGTGAGAGTTTCAAAGCATGAGACCAGCCATAGCATTCAGATGGAGGCGTTACTGTCCGCCAGAGGAGGTTAGCATCCTTTTTGTTTGCTTGACAGAAATCTGTGTGCAACAACAAATGAGTCTCTATTCCTGCTGTTTTTCAAATGCAAGCTTTGTTCCTGTTTTCTATTGTGAAGGCAGACATATCACATGAGGGGGTGGGAAGAGAGAGTGAGAATTCAGAAGATATTTTTGGAGTGAATATTGCTCATCCAGAGATAGATACTATGTTACATCAGTAACTTAAATAGTTTTGACTTTTAAATTAGATGCCAACATGTCGATATTTCTATTCAGATAAGTAGTCTGACCCTACTTAGGCCAAATCGATTTACCAGACCATGCCTGTACCATGGGGAAGAAGACATGTGATGAGTATCCCTAGATAATAAGCCCATCATTAGAACAAAGGGATGGAAACAAACTAACCTGAGTCATCTGAGTCAGGAATTGAAAACCTTTCACCAAAAAGAAAATTGTTGCATAGGTGACATTTGCGGAACAGACAAAATAATATGCCCATGAGAATATTCCATGAGGAAATGTTCATAGAACAATATATTTTCTATTTTCCCTTGGGTGCAGCATTCTGGTTATTAAATAGAGTCCCCCTTCAAAGCTTAGTAAATAATTGGTTACAGTTTCTCATTAAAATGGGAGTATTCATTATTCTACAATAAGACTTGATTAATATTGTTAATCAGACTCAAAATAAAAAGGAATCCAGTCAACAGCAAGCACATATAGCAAATATAAATGCACATATTTCCATTAAAACCAGATTAGAGAACTGAACCCTGCAAGAAAATAATATTAATGACATTAAAATAAAGTATTTAATTAGAATTGTAGGTTTCTAATTTTATGATATGTAATTTATAAATTAATTTTGAATTAAAATTATATAAAAGGATTTTAAGACCAAGTTATGTTACTGGATATAACATTTTTTAAAATAATCATGTCAGTTTGGGTGCGTAGGATTTTATTTTATTTTATTTTTTTAAATTAAATCTTTATTGTTCAGATTATTACAGTTGTTCCTCTTTTGCCCCCCCATATCTCTCCTCCACCCAGTTCCCACCCCACCCTCTGCCCTTACCCCTCCCACTGTCCTCATCCATAGGTGTACGATTTTTGTCCAGTCTCTTCCTGCACCCCCACACCCCTTTCCCCCCAAGAATTGTCAGTCCATTCCGTTTCTATGACCCTGGTTCTATTCACCAGTTTACTCTGTTCATCAGATTTTTTATTCACTTGATTTTTAGATTCACTTGTTGATAGATATGTATTTGCTGTTCATAATTTTTATCTTTACCTTTTTCTTCTTCCTCTTCTTAAAGAATACCTTTCAGCATTTCATGTAATACTGGTTTGGTGGTGATGAACTCCTTTAGCTTTTTCTTATCTGTGAAGCTTTTTATCTGACCTTCAATTCTGAATGATAGCTTGGCTGGATAAAGTAATCTTGGTTGTAGGTTCTTGCTATTCATCACTTTGAATATTTCTTGCCACTCCCTTCTGGCCTGCATAGTTTCTGCTGAGAAATCAGCTGACATTCGTATGGGTACTCCCTTGTAGGTAACTGACTGTTTTTCTCTTGCTGCTTTTAAGATTCTCTCTTTGTCTTTTGCCCTTGGCATTTTAATTATGATGTGTCTTGGTGTGGTCCTCTTTGGATTCCTTTTGTTTGTGGTTCTCTGTGCATTCTGGACTTGTAAGTCTAATTCTTTCACCAGGTAGGGGAAGTTTTCTGTCATTATTTCTTCAAATAGGTTTTCAATAAATTGCTCTCTCTCTTCTTCTGGCACCCCTATAATTCTGATGTTGGTACGCTTGAAGTTGTCCCAGAGGCTCCTTACACTATCTTCATATTTTTGGATTCTTTTTTCTTTTTGCTTTTCTGGTTGGGTATTTTTTGCTTCTTCGTATTTCAAATCTTTGACTTGATTCTTGGGATCCTCTTGTCTGCTGTTGGATCTTTGTATATTATTCTTTATTTCAGTCAGTGTATGCTTAATTTCTAGTTGGTCTTTTTTCATATCCTCCAGGGTCTCACTAAATTTATCGGCGGTTTCTAGAAAATTCTTGAAAAACCTTATAACCGTGGTTTTGAACTCTATATCCAGTAGTTTGCTTTCCTCCATTTCTGTCATTTGTGACCTGTTTCTTTGTCTCCAGATTTTTTATGCTTCCCTGTGTTGGTAGAGTGGCTTTGTGTGCTAGGTGTCCTATAGGGCCCAGTGGCTCAGCCTCCCCAGTTACCTGAGGTGGACACTCTTGGTGCATCCCTTTGTGGGCTTTATGCACAGTCTTGTTGTAGTTAAGCCTTGATTGTTGTAGGTATCACTGGGAGGAATTGACCTCCAAGCCAATTGGCTGTGAGAATCAGCTGTGTCTATGGTGGGAGAACTTCTGTGCTGAAGACAACCTTATGGGGCAAGACTTGCTTCAGTGGGGCTTTGGTGCTCACTGAGTCTGCCCCTGAGTGTGTCCCTTATGGATCTGAGGAGTTGTAATCTGGATGGTCCTACTCTGACCACTGGGTACACTGGCTCTTGGATCTAAGGAGGTACTAATTTAGCCTCTTCCTGAGGCTACCCAGCAGGAGCTACGAAGAGATCTACAGATTCCCCTTCTTTGTTTGGGGTTTGGAGGTGCCCAGAGGAGGCCCAGCTGTGAAGCAATGCAAGCTGCTGTGGGGCCTTGGGCCTTCTCTTGGAAGTTCTGGGTCTGTCTGGCCCAGCTGCAGTTTGTTAGGTAATTTTCAGATTTCAAAGGGCCAGGCCTTTCATATGCAAAAGCCTCTGCTGCAGCTTGGGTGGGCGGGGTCTCAGGGAATCAACAGGATGGAGCAAGCAGCTATGGCTGATCCTCAGCCCTGCCCTAAGGGGCCCCGCATCTCAGTGTCCCCGTAATCACTGCAAGCACCTCTGAGAGAAAGCTGCCCTCGAGTTCCGAGTTCTGCCCGCTGCCAGACAGTCCAGTTTCTCCCCGTATAAGTCTGGGTCCCCAAAGACTTCCAGGAACTGGAGTTCAGAGCAGTCAGGGGCTTGAGACTCCCTCCCAATTCAAAAAGACAGCTGTGTCCTCAGTTGCCAGCCCTTGCCGCTTGCGCCTCTGTACCTCTGCACTTTACTTCTGCACCTCCTCTGAGTCTCAGTGTGCTTTTCTCTTTCCTTCTAGTTGTAGAATTTCCACTCAGCCAGCCTTCCTGTAGTTCCGGATGATGCCAGTTTTGTCTTTTAGTTGTATTTTTGAAGTTGTTGTTGGAGGCAGCAATTTCCAGTGTTTATCTATGCTGCCATCTTGGTTTCTCTTGGATTTTATTTTTTATTTAGTGGGTACTCTAATATTATTAGTTCAAGATATATATCATTTGGTGCATTGCACAAATGTCCCTAACTTTGTTCTGCCCTTGTATGCACACCCTTTGAAGTATGACTTTGATGTTTTTACTCTAGAGAAATAAGATCTATTTCTCTCCTACCTTGAATCTTTGCTTACATTATGACTCACTTTGGCTAATAGAATCCACATGATTGATGTAGTAGTTCTGAGAATAGTCCTGAAGATGTCTTGTCTCATTGGTACTCACCAATTTGCCCCATAACCCCTGAGAAGGCTGTTGAATGAAGTCTTGCATAGTCTCTGTTAGGATGAGAGGTCACATGTAAAAACAGGAAGTGAGGGTCATTAAAGGATTCTATGGAATATTATTCAGTTATGAGAAAGAAAGAAATCCTGCCATTAACAACAGCATGAATGGACCTTGAAGCATTATGTTAAGTGAAGTAAATCAGACAGAAATAGACAATTACTGTATGATATCATTTACACGGGGGTTCTAAAAAAGGCAAACTTATAGAAACTGAGAGTAGAATGCTGGTCTTGAGGGGCTGTGGGTGAGCCAAATGGGAAGATGCTTTTCAAAGCGAGGCATCCAGTTAGAAGATGAATAGGTTCTAGGGATTTTAATGTACAGCATTTTGACTATGGTTAGAAATCTACACTAATAAAAGAGAAACATGCAAATTGGTGTCACTCTGCTACACCTACCAGCCAATCAGGGAGAGTATGCAAATCAACCCAACAAAGTTGGCAGCGGCCATGGAGCTGGAGGCTTGGGTTGCCCCCGGCAATGGAGGAAGCCAAGCTTCCAGCCCACCCTGGCCGCCACTCAAGGAGTGGCTGGGGGCCTGGGTCACCCGGGTTTCCAGCCTGCCCTGGCCACTGCTCAAGGGAGAGAACAACATGCAGGCATGGCCAGGAGCCTGAGAGATCAACACAGAGGAGCGGCTGCTCCAAGCCTCCTCGGTGTGGCTGGGGGCAGGCCCCCAGTGGACACACACACATACACACACACACACACACACACACGAGGCAACTGCTCCAAGCCTCTGCTGCTACACTGTGGCTTAGGCCCACTCTCCATGGAGAGCAGGCTTAAGTCGTCAATAGGACATCCACTGAGGGCTCCCGGACTGTGAGAGGGGGCAGGCTGGGCTAAGGGACCTCCACCACCCAGTTCATGAATTTTGTGCACCGGCCTCTAGTACTCTATTATATATTTCAAAGTTGATAAGAGAGTAGACCTTAAATGTTCTCACCACAGGGAAAAAATGGTTAATCTTGTGAAATGTTCTCACCACGGGAAAAGTATGGTAATCACGTGATGTGATGGAGGTGTTAACTGACTCAATGTGCTAAATCATTTTGCAAGATATGTGTAACAAATCAACATGTTGAACCCCTTACACTTAAAAAATGTTATATATTGATTACATGCCAATGAAGCTGAGGGCAAAAAATGATCAGACACTAGGCATGAGGATGAGGCAATCTTAGATGACCATAATGAAGTTAACTTCAAGGATGTATCAGGCCAAAAGCAGCAAAAGAACCTCTAATCTGAGCACAGAGCAGCCAAAATATTTGAGCCATAGAACTGTGAGGAAACTAAATACTTGTTTCAATGTTGGGATGGTGAGATACATAGCAATAAATAACACACACTCTGTTTTAGAAGCAAGTGATATTTTGTCAAAATTGCTATTTTTATATAGTTATTTTGCAATAAGCATATAAATAAATAATGAAAAGTGTAAATAATTTGAGATAGTTTCTTTTTTAAAAGTTTAGAGATATATAGTTTTATGAAGCTATATATCCTATCTAATAAAGATGGAATATGCAAATTGACCATAACTTCGCACCAAAGATGGCGGCACCCACAGCCAATAAGGAGGGAATATGCAAATTGACACAACAAAGAAGGCTGTGGCCAGGCGGGGACCCTTGAGTCATCTCCATGGCAATGATGCAGGCATTCTGCCCCGCCCCAGCCGCTCTGGGCCTCTGGGCAGCTTGTGAAGGTGGAAAAGTGGCTCGGGGCCGGAACAAAGACAGTGCCGGCAGCCAGGAGAAGGAAGGCCTATACTTGCATGAATCTTTGTGCATTGGACCTTTATACTACAAACAACTACATAAGTTTGTAGTATACATTAGTTTAAATTGATACACTATTTTATGCCTTACTTTTACCTGTTTACAATAGTAAAATATTTAAAGAGATTCCTTTCTAATCTACCATTCTTTCATCCATACATATTTATCACTATATTTTGTACTATAAAGCAGATTACAGGTTTATTGACTAATGGCTGACAGAACCTTAAGAAAAAAGTATTGGAGGAAAAAGAATGAAATTTTTAAATAGTTTGAAATAAGTGTGAGAATTGATTCCACACCCGGATGAATTTTGTAAATGTGTAGTTCATTTCAGTAGATTTGCAAAAGGAACGCTTATTGATGGGGTGAAGACATTATAAGCAAATGTCTAAAATCTATTTGGGTTTAAGACACTGGATTGTACAACTGAAACTAATATAATATTGTATGTCAACTGTAATTGAAAAAATATTTAACGTCAATAAATAAATAAGTAAATAAATAAATAAAATGTAGGGACCAGTAAAAAAGAAAAAAAAAGTTATCTCAAAGTATTTGCCAGCAATAAGCAAATTATAGCTTACAGACAAAAATAACAAGTTAACACATATAGAACTTATTGTGTTCCAAGAAATGAATGGGTTTACCTCCTTCAGTTCTCATAACAACTCTACCAAGTACATATTAAGAATATCCCCATTTTGAGAGTCATGTTGAACCTGCAAATGCAAGATCCACTGACCACCAGAGTCAAGCAATCAAGGGATATATCCTCTGTGACACAGTTGCAAAAGATGGGGCTTCAGACAAATATTCAAGAATTTTATGAGGTGACATTGCTGAGTTCTCAAAAAAGTTATGAGCAGAAGATAGAAGAAGCCAATCAAGTTGCACAGAAATGGGAGAAGACATCCCTTCTTGCTCCATGCCATGATAACTTTCAAAAGTTCTGCAGAGCATAATGCTCTCCAGTTTCATCCATGCTATTGCAAGTGGTAAGAACTCCTTTTTTTACCACAGCATAGTATTCCATTGTGTATATGTACCACAGTTTTTTCACATGATCTCACTCATTTATGGAACATAATGAACAACATAAACTGATGAACAAAAAGAGATCCAGAGACAGAGAAGCATCGATCAGACCATCAAACCTCAGAGGGAAGGTAGGGGAGGGTGAGGATAAGGGGGAGAGATCAACCAAAGGACTTGTATGCATTCATATAAGCCTAACCATTGGAGACAGTCACCATGGGGGTGAGGGCATGAGTGGGGGGGGTAGAGGGGCAATGGGGGAATAAGGACACATATGTAATACCTTAATAAAGAAATTAAAAAAAAATAAAAAGTCTGCAGAGCTTACAGGTTGCAGTGGACCAAAGGAAAATGCTTCATATATTGAACAAAATAAAGACAATCAATTTTTCGGAAATAAAACTGACAAGAAGACCAGTCAAAACCAAGGCAAATGCCCAGCCCAGAATTGTTCAGTGGAAGCCCCTGCTTGGATGCCTGTCCACCACTGTACTGAGACCTTGTGCTCGTCAGGGACCTATTATACCTACGTTTGTGGTCAGTCAGTCCTCTGTGTTGGAAAGAGACTTTAGCGGGCGAAGGGCTAGAGCAGGGAGGCCACTAGGAAGTTCCTGCAGTAATATGGGAAAAGTAAACCAAGGAATCCATTTTAAATGGGTCAGGATGCATTGTGCTTCTCAGCTGTTTTGACTATTGTGAAAGTAATCACCTCATAGAAAGTATGGAAAGTACAGAAAAGGACAACACATTCATGCTTGCTCACAACCTTGCCGCTCATACATAAAAGCTCTATATTACTTTAAAAAAAAAAGAATATCCCCATTTTATATATAACAAAATTGAGACCCAGAAGAAGTAAAATAATTCACCCCAGAACATACAGGTAATGAGTGGCACAGCTGGATTGCAAATCCAGATAACTGGCCATGCCTGGTTTCATTCTCACAATGACATTGTACGAAGGTGAATCAAACCTTCCATTTCCAGTTTCTAGTGAGGAAAGCAGAAGGTGGGCATCCAAGATGTTAGGTTACATAAAGAAACTCTACTAAGCTTCTTACAAGTATTTGCAACACAAAGTAGTTTTAAATATATTCCTTCTAAACTTTTCTTAAAAAAACATATTCTTCACGATATAAAAACCTGTATGCCAGTTGTAATTTATAGCCCATTCCTTTTATTTTTAGTAAAAGTGATAACTATTTGGAGTAGTTTTAAGATGTTATGTATATAAAACAAACATAAAATCCATCAAGCAAGATTTTATTAGTCTTTTTGCTATAATTTTGCTGCATCATTTTCATTGTACTTTAAAAGTTTCCAAGAAGAAACATACCTATTAAAATATCTTTGAAAACACTTTACTTTTAGATGAAGAATCAGATATATAAATAATAACTTGTACACAGAACCATGCAGGTTACAAAAAGCACTTACCATATTAGCATTTTTATTTCTCAATATAAATTCTTAAGAGTGATAATATATTTACTTTAAAATAAGGTAATAAATTCTCAGAAAGATTGTTTTACAAGATCCTGAGCTATAAAACTTCAAGGCTCAACTCAAATATAAGGTTTCTAAGTATTACCTCAAAATATAGGAACTAAAGGATATAAATTCTTTATTGTAGTAACAAAAATAGTAATCTTGTCATATTTTTGTACCTGATATGCTTAAAAGTATTTAAAATATATTGAAATCAAATCAATTTGAATGAAACAAAATAGATATTGAGATTGCATTCTGACCAGATAGCCAACTAATGAAAAAATAGTGTCGCATTTAAATATAAAGTAAAGGGTAACTAGTTTTTCTTTTCTATTTTTTTTATTTTTTTAAATTGATTTCAGAGAGGAAGGAAGAGGAAGAGAGAAATAGAAACATCCATGATGAGAGAGAATCATGGATCGTCTGTCTCCTACAAGTCCCTCACTGGGGAACAAGCTCACAACCTGGGCATATGCCCTTGACCGGAATCGCACCTGGGACCTTTCAGTTCACAGGCCGACGCTCTATCCACTGTGCCAAACTGGCTAGGGCTCTAGTTTTTCTTAATGTTATTAGTATTATTAAAAGAACTCTTTTATATATTTTCAAAAATTTATTTCAAACTCTAAAGCTATTGTTCAAATTATAAAAGAGAAAATAAGTGATTAACTTACTGATGATTCATTTTAAAATTTTACAATTAAAATATATTACATGCACCCACTAAGTAAAAGAAACTAATACAAAGTATTTACACAAGAAATCACAACACTCAAAATATAAAATCCATCAATCAAAATATTTAAAGAAAAAATTCAAATATAGTAAATCTAAAACTTATATTTCCATGTGTTTAATCTCAGATAAAGTACTTTTTATTCATACTAAATATTACTGTAAACCTGAAACCTCCTCTTTACTGAAAATCACACTAAATGTATTGCTTTTCCTTGAATAAGTATTATTTAGAATACACATGCATAGTCTGTGTTGCTTGCCTTAGATCTATCAAAATCAATTATACCTATATTGTACAGCTTTTATTTTAGAGGAAAATTATACATAAGAATAGTTATAGTCATACATTTCTGAATGTGTTTATTAATAAAAAGCTATAATGTTCACTAAACATCTAGGAGAGTGTTAATATCCAAGAATAGCCATTCAGTATACAGACTCTTCAGTTGCAATTTTGGATTAAGTTAATACAGAATCTTTAATTATTATGAAATAACTAGAGGCCCAGTACACAAAATTCGCGCATAGAGTGGGGGTTCTCTTAGCCTAGCCTGCATCCACTCCAATCGGGGACCCCTCGGGGGGTGTCCGACTGCCGGTTGTGGGATCAGGCCTAAACCAGCAGTTGGATATCCCTCTCACAATCTGGGACCGCTGGCTCCTAACCACTCACCTGCCTGCCTGCTTGATTGCCCCTAACCCCTCTGCCTGCTGGCCTGATCGCCCCTAACTGCCTCTGCCTGCATGATCACCCCTAACTGCCCTTCCTTGCCAGCCTGATCTTGCCCCCAATGGCCCTCCCCTGCTGGCCTAATCTCACCCTTAACTGCTCTCCCCTGCCGTCCTGATCACCCCTAACTACCCTCCCCTGCAGGCCTGATCTCGCCCCCAACTGCACTCCTCTGCTGGCCAATTTGGCTCTGATTGGTCAGTTTCTATGCCAGTCAGCGTCAAAAGCTCTGCCTCCTAGGCAGCCATTGGCTCCTCACAGTTGACCCAGATTTGGTTCTGATTAGTCAGTTTCTATGCCAGTCAGTGTCAAAAGCTCCACCTCCTAAGCAGCCATTGGCTCCTTACATTTACCCAGATTTTGTTCTGATTGGTCAGTTTCTATGCCAGTCAGCATCTCTGGGCCTATCAACAGGGCCTGATCAGAAAGGCAGGGCTGATCAGCAGCCCCTTGCAGGCATGGAGAGAAATGGAGGCCAGGCTGTTGTCCAGTCAGGGAGAGAAAGAGAGGCAAGTTCTGATCAACAGCTGCCACAGAGGCTATGGATCAGACCCTGCCCCTCTCTCTGCAGGCCTCTCTCCAGGCCTAATCCGCAGTCTCCATGCAACCCAGCACTGACTTCTGGTCTGGTAGAGCCTTCATCCTTATGACCCTGGCTCTTTATTATATAGATATGTTTCATAGGAATAAATATAATTTTTCTGGGGTTAATAGACTTACATAGGAGTACAAATAATTGCTAAATTCTTAAGATTATAATGTGTTTTTTTAATATTTAAATAGAATGTTTGGGCTAATTTATTTTTTAAATATTTTTATTGATTTTTAGAGATAGAAACATTGATGTGAGAGCAATACATCCATTGGTTGCTTCCTGCACACACTTTATCAGGGATTGAGCTCTAACCTGGAAACAAACTGGTAATCTTTATATCAAAAGGATCAAAAAAGGGAATTGAAATTTTAATTATGACTATCTTAAAGTAATTCAAAGATGTTAATTTTATCCATTTCTTACGTGATTCAAGGGTAAGCTACATTTTGAAAACAAGTATTTATAGTTTAATTTTACAAATTTAATATAGAGAAAAAATAACAACTAAAACATAAGCAATTTATGTTTTACATACACTGGCTCGTGAAAAAGCTTGAAACACATTTGTGGCAAGTTTCCCATAATTTTCCTTCTTAATGGGGTATTTTATCTTAGCTAATTTTAATAGAAGTATCCCTTTTGGAATGTTGACTTAATAAACCTACTGACAGGAGACAGAGAGAAGCCCTTGCCAATCTCTGTGGCTGGATAAATGCTGCAAATAGAAAGAAATTATTTAGCAAATACAAAGTATAAAAAATCTACTGGAAAAGTGCAATTAATAACATGTATGAATGGAATTTGCTGCTTAAAAACATTCTGTTGGTATCTCTCTTATTTCTAGCAATGAAAATACTTCCAAGTCTTTATTAAATTCCAGCCTATCAATACTAATTTTCATGAGATGTATAATCACATAATTGTCATTTCAGAATCTGTTGAAATCCTATATAATAAAAGAGAAACATGTAAATTGACCATCCCTCCGCTATGCTCACTAGCCAATCAGGAGAGTATGCAAATTAACCCGACAAAGATGCGGGTTAATTTTCATACACAGGTGCCGAGTGGCCTGGGTCCCGGGAACATCCTCGGGACCCAGGCTGCTCCTAGCCTGTAGGCCCACGCATAGGCCCTGAGCAGCCGGGGTCCCAGAATGCCGGCCACTCCGGGCCTATGGACACAGGCGCCAAGCGGATATTCCTGCCCCGTGGCTGCGTGCGCCGGCACCAAGCAGCGGCCCAGGTCCATGCCCCCCAGCCCAGTGCCCCTCACGGGCAAACAGGCCAGGCCTCCCCGCAATTGATCATGGGCCAAACAGAACAGGCCAGGCCTCCCTGCTATCGATCTTGGGGCGAAAAGGCCAGGCCTCCCCGTGATCGATCTCGGGGCGAATAGGCCAGGCCATGCCTCCCTGCAATGGATTGTGGGGCGAACAGAACAGGCCAGGCCTCCCCTAGATCGATTGCAGGGTGAACAGGCCAGGACACACCTCCACGCGATCCCAAGTAAAGAAGCTGCTCCGCTGACCAGCCTGCACTATGAACCTGTTCGGGTGGGTGGTGCGGAGTTCGGGGCCTCTAGCCTACAGCCAGGGGAAGTCTCCCTCTCCCCAGAGTTAGGAGCACCAGCCCATGTCCACCCAGCAGCCTGGTCCTGACTGCAGGGGTGAGTTCCTGCAGGCTGGGGTTTGAACCCTACGCATTAGCAGTAGGAGATCAGTGCCTTTTTTATTGCTGTGGGAGAAAATATTAATTAAAAGGGAACTTTAAAAAAAAATTGAATTCAGGAATATTTTCAACAGTGCTCTAGAACAGATTCAATATCCATCACTGTTTTTAAAAAATATACATTTTTATTGATTTCAGAGAGGGAGAGGGAGCGAGAAATAAAAACATCAATGATGAGGGAGAATCATTGATGAGGGAGAATCATTGATCAGCTGCCTCCTGCATACCCCCTACAGGGGATCGAGCTGGTAACCCAGGCATATACCCTGACTGGGAATCTAACACTGACCTCCAGGTTCATGGGTCGAAGCTCAACCACTGAACCACACAGGTTGGATTTTTATTCTTTTTAAAAATGTATATTGTTGAAAGTATTGCAGATGCCCTCTTTTTCCCCACATTGACACCCCTCTACCCCGCTCTGGACCTCTCCCCAGGAATTCACTACACTATTATCTGTGTCCATGGGTTATGCATATATTCACTGCACTATTGTCCATGGGTTATGCATATATGCATATAAATTCTTTGTTTAATCTCTTCCTGCCACCACCCCCTCCCATCACTCTCTTTTCTATAAATGAGCTCTCATCTGAAAAAAACACTTGGTTGGAAAATTAAATTAGAATGCGTGGGCAATTGCTAAGTGAAAAGATCTACATTGATCAGCTAAACATCCAATATAATAAAAGGCTAATATGCAAATCAACTGAACAGCAGAACGACCGTCAATATGATGTGCACTTACCACCAGGGGGCAGACGCTCAACACAGGAGCTGCCCCCTGTTGGTCACTGCTCAGCCAGAAGTCAGGCTCACAGCTGCCAATCGAAGCGGTGGTGGCAGAAGCCTCTCCCACCTCCACCACAGCACTAAGGATTTCCAACTGATAGCTTGAGCCCACTCCCCACAGCAACATCCCCTGACGGCTCCCGGACTGCAAGAAGGTACAGGCCGGGCTGAGGGACCCCCCCCCCCCCCGAATGCACGAATTTCATGCACCAGGCCTCTAGTTATCAATAAGCACTAAAAGGTTAAAAACAGGAATGAAAATCAAAACAAACTTATGGCACTTTAAATAAAATTATTGTTTTCTGAAAGAAAACAGGACTGATTTATAATCCTCCAAGAACTGGAAATATTTGTATATGAACACCTAAGAGATTAAAAGCAGATACTTGTCGCAATTATAAGCATAAAGATCATTGAAAAAAACTAATGTTCACTGTTGATAAAGAATTCATAAAACGATGTCACCCTGAGAGAGATCATATACCTAATAATTTGATATTGTTCTTCTAAATTCCCATTTATGAAATTTTTTTTTTCATAAATACAGGTGTATGAAATACAGCTTTCTTATTCACATACTAGAGTCTTGGAGCACGGATTCATGCATATTGAAAGGAAATTAATTAGAAGGTGGCTGGAGGGTTGGGACTGTGCAAGATGGGCCGGACATGTCCTGGAGCCAACCTCCCATGGCCCCTCCCCTGCCGGCCGCACCTGGGGCTGTGCCGCTGCTGGAAGGGCGTCTGCGAAGTGAGCGGAGTCTATCCAGCAGGTGGGGACCCTCATCCTGGCCTGCAGGGATTGGGCCAAAACCGGCTCTCTGACATCCCTTCAGGGGTCCAGGATTGTGAGAAGGCAGTTCTCAGGTGATGTACCCCAGAATCGGGCTCCCTCTTCTCTGGTTGGGGGTACGTCATTCGGCAGCTCCTGTGTTGATTATCTGCCCCTGGGTGGTCAGTGTGTATCATAGCTACTGGTTGGAGCGTCTGCCCCCCCCCCAATGGTTCCCAGTGTTCATAACACTATTGAACATTTAGATCATGCTTTATGGGCATTACCTCAACAACATCGCACACCTCAAGAGACCCATTGCTTATTATAGCGTATCTATTATTTTTAAATATTTTTTTGTATCCAGATAATATTGCCTTTTAAAAAATTCTTTATTGTTTGAGAATAATTGTTTCCCCCATTGACCTCTCCCCAGCCATTCCCACACCCCAGCACATGCCCTCACCCCCCTACTGTCTGTGTTCATGGGTTCTACTTATATGCATACATACAAGTCTTGGGTTGATCTTTTACCCCCCTTCTCCCCCGCCTTCCCTCTGACATTGGACAGTCTGTTCAATGATTCTGTGTCTCTGGATCTATTTTTGTTCATCAGTTTATGTTGTTCATTATATTCCACAAATGAGTGAGATCATATGATACTTATCTTTCTCTGACTGGATTATTTCACTTAGCATAATGCTCTCTGTGTCTATCCATGCTGTTGCAAATGGTAAGAGTTCCTTCTTTTTTATAGCAGCGTAGTGTTTCATTGTGTAGATATACCACAGTTTTTTAATCTGCTCATCTACTGATGGGCACTTAGGCTGTTTCTAAATCTTAGCTATTGTAAATTGTGCTGCCTCGAACATAGGGGTGCATATATCCTTTATGATTAGTGTTTCTGATTTATTGGGATATATTCCTAGACATGGTATTACTGGGTCAAATGGGAGTTCCATTTTTAAATTTTTGAGGAAACGCCATACTGTTTTCCACAATGGCTGCACCAGTCTGCATTCCCACCAGCAGTGAAGGAGGGTTCCTTTTTCTCCGCATCCTCTCCAGCACTTGTCATTTGTTGATTTGTTGATGGTAGCCATTCTGACAGGCGTGAGATGGTACCTCATTGACATTTTGATTTGCATCTCTCAGTTGATTAGTGACTTTGAACATGTTTTTATATGTTTCTTGGCCTACTGTATGTCCTCTTTTGAAAGGTGTCTATTTAGGTCCTTTGTCCATTTTTGATTGGATTATCTTCTTTTGTTAAGTTGTATTGTAGATAGGAAGAGAGAGTGCAAGAGAGAAATATCAATTTGTTGTTACACTTTTTGACGCATTCATTTGTTGATTCTTGTGTGTGCCCTGACCAACGACCAAACCTGCTACCTTAGTGTATCAGGAGGATGCTCTAACTAACTGAGGTACCTGACCAGGACTGTAGCTATCTCTTGATCCAAGAGCCAAAACATATTCTTCATGCCTCACAGTAATTGCTTATCAGGATAAATTAAGCAAATCATCTGCCTATTTATGCAATCATTTATATGTATAATGGTACGGCTGGTATCACATCAATGTTTATTAAAGAAAAACTAGAGGCCCAGTGCATGAAAATTCATGCACTGGAGGGGGTGGTCCTTCAGCCCAACCTGCCCCCTCTCATAGTCTGGGAGCCCTTAGGGGCGGGAGGTGACTCGGTGATCAGGGGAAGGCGACACCCCCATTACACCTCCACTGCTGCCACTGTCGTCAGCGCAAGCCTTGGCCGGCCCTGATTACCTGAGCCTCGGGTGGCCCTGGGTGGCTGGGCAGCCATCATCCGAGGCTTGCCTGTGCCTTGGGCATCAGCTGGGCAGCTGACATCTGAGGCTTGTCTGAGCCTCTGCGTTGGCTGGGCAGCCACCATCTGAGGCATGCCTGCCCCTTTGCCTGCCCTGGGTGGCTGGGCAGCCATCATCCGAGGCTTGCCTGAGCCTTGGGCCGGCCAAGGGTAGCTGGGTGGCTGGGGGGCTTAGGGGACTGGGGAACTCTGGAGGCAGGTGCACGTAGTGGCAGGACCTGCCTGTGGGTGGGCCTGGCCATACTGTGTGCCTGCTGCTTTGGCAGGGCTGAGGGGACTGGATGCTGCCATCTTGTGGCTATGGCGCCGCCATCTTTGAGGGCATGGTAGTCAATTAGCATATTCACTCTTGATTAGATAGGATATTTTAAATTTTTCATTTTGAGCTGATCACCATGCCAAAGAAGTTGTTTTGACAAATCTCCATATTAAAGGTTACTGTATAAAAGAGCAAACACAAATCCATAGAGAAATTCAAATATCTGAATGTAGATGCATGGAATCTGTCCCCAATTCTAAAAGAAAACACTGAAAATGTTCAGGTGATAAAATCCATGAGGATAACAACTCGGGAAGCCTGATAGCACCAGATAATTTCATGGATATTTTCTAAAATTGTCATGAGACAGCTTTTAACAATAGAAATAGGTTTGATATGATATTAAAAAGATACCACTAGGGAAATTTTTTTTCTAGGTTAGCAAATGATATGGACAGTTCATGAATCATTATATCCAACATAATTGTGGAAATAATGATAAAGGTGGGCCACGGAAATTGCCCAGAGGGGCGCTTTCAGCATGTCCAAATGGATTTCATTCAACTACTTCCTCTGTGTGTTATGAATATGAAGATGTGAATATATAATGTTGAGAATGTTTTAAGTTTGTGGATATGTTAAAGCAATCTCCCCTAAATAATATGTAGTTCCTATGCTTTTTATTTTTTTATTTAAAAAGTATCTAAGAATTGATCATCATTATCATTTTTGGATGGACTTCTGATGAACATGATGTGTGGAACAAATTATTGACATTTGTTAACCATGTATGTGTTTTATATTAGTAAATGAAAGGACAATAAACATTACCAACCTGGTAAATGATAATTTGAAGATCATGGATTAGACCAGGAGGGATCTTTATGTATCCTTCTAAGTCCTCCCCTTTAAATATGAATTTCCCAGGTGCAAAGAACAGTTATAACTGAATTATCTACCTAATTAAAGGGGGGAAAATAGAACACATGAGAAAGAAAGTGACCAGACTTAAATTAACAGAAAAAAATAATATTTTTAAAGAATATTTTGGTATTTATCAAATAAACTATTTTTGTAAAAGGTTAAATGAGGGTAAAAATGCAATGTAATTTTATTCTCTTTAATCCTTGCGTTCCTCCTTTTCACACATTCTCAAATTTTGTTTCGTTTTGTGTTTTTTGTTATTGTTATGTTTTGTTTCATCTTAACATTTGGATTTAACAGCCAACCAATCCCATATCCTGCATACCTGTTTATCACAGGGTTATTTCTAGAATCAAGCTTGATCTACTAAAATTTAGTTGTTTCATGGAAAGCAGAAGTCTCGCAATTCCATTGCTGCTCACAGACCTTTGACATGGCCAGAGAAAAGCATATCAAATCTGTATCTTAGTAAAAAAATATCTCATAACTGAGGATATGTTCCAAATGCATGCTATATGACACATGATATTATAGAAAATCTATGTATAGTAAATATTCATTTTTTAAAGTATGTGTGTATGGGCCCAGAAAAATAATAAAATATTAAAATTCAATATCCCTGAAAGATAGTTATATAGTTGACTTTTATTGTATTATATATGTTGTGGCTTGAAGTTTTTCTATGCCCATCACATATTGTTTTTATAAGTAAAACCAGTGGCCTGATGCATGAAATTGTGCACATTAAAAGGGGATTAATTAGACGAAATATTTTAATATCGCTATTTGCCCTTTCTCTATAATAGAAGTGTCAGAGATGAAAGAAAATTAGTAAAATGTATATGAAAATCTTCCTCCTGTCAGAGTCTGGGGTACGCCATGGGACCCAGAGTCAAGTCCCTGCTCACCCACGTGCACCTCAAAATCGCAGGAGACCCAGACCCAGCCGGCCCCCTCCATTGGGCTAGATCCAGACCTGGCCGGTCCCAGCCTTGTCAGGTCCCGCTGGGCAGGGGGCACAGCCTCAGGTCCCCTGGCCTGGTGCCAGGACGGGGGGCGCGGCCTGAGGTCCTCTGTCAAGCCCCGCCAGGTGGGGGGTGCAGCCTCAGGTCCCTGCTGATTGCTCGTTAAGGCTCATTATGGGAACTCGGCCTCCGCTGTGGGTGCAGCCATCTTGTGTTATGGAAACCCCGCCTCCACTGTGGCCACCTCCATCTTTGTGGCAGAGTGATGGTCAATTTGCATATTCCCTCTTTATTATATAGGACATTACAAATAGATGTATTTAAATTTAAGTATAAAATTTATAATAAAGATTCTGATGTATTTTAGATTCATAAATGAATACATTTCTTATTTTAACATTAATGAACTTAATCATAAGATATTTAATATTTTACTAAATTCTACAGCACAAGCAATTCTCAACTATAATAATTAGTTGTTTTATAGTTGGAAATAAAACAGAGAAACATTTGTTAAGTTTTTCAGCCACTTAAATACTAAAAGAATGAGATATACTATTTATTGTTTCCTGGGCAGCAAAAATTTAAACATACTCATTAAAAGTTATATTTTACTTATTTGTTGTTGTTGATCAGGAGTATTCTTTTAAGCAGGGGGTTGTTTAACCATCATCAATTATAAATTCAAGAACTCTCAGTAAACATTCTCTTCTTAGGAAAACATTAAAGTTAAAGTTTAACTGATGAACAAAAATAGACCCAGAGACATAGAATCATGGAACAGACTGTCAAACCTCAGAGGGAAGACAGGGGGGGGGGGTAGGTGGTAAGAGATCAACCACTGAGCTTGTATGCATATATGCATAACCCACCCATAGGCACAGACAATAGGGTGGTGAAGGCCTGAAGGGGGGACTAGTCAGAAAAGAGGCATGGGAGAGGTCAATGGGACAAAAATAAAGATTAAATAAAATAAATAAAGCTAAAGTTATCTTATATTTTATAATGAAAATTGTTTACTTTTCATTAAAATGATTATGCATAAACATTATAATAGTATTTGAGTATATAATTAAAAATAAAAATTCAACTTGAAAAATTAAAATTGGCTCTGGCCAGTTTGGCTCAGTGGAAAGAGCATCAGCCTGCTGACTGAAGGGTATGGGGTTCAATTCAGGTCAAGGGCACGTACCTTGGTTGCAGGCCCCGATCTGGGCCCTGGTCGGGGCTCCTGCAGGAGGCAACCAATCAGTGCGAGGTGTTTCTCTCATATTGATATTTCTCACTGTCTTTCCCCTTCTCTTCCACACTCTAAAAATCAATGGAAAAATAACCTTGGGTGAGGATTAAAAAAATAAGATATAATTTGTGTTTCTGCTTGGTATGCCATGCAATTTACAAATGTCAAGTGTTATCAATTTAATATCTTTATAGGATACATCATAATTTGAAAACGACTCCAAATATTTTTCTAAAATACAAATTATTCATTATTTTTCTGAGAGGAGTTAAAAAGTGGTGGAATTTTGGATGTTTAGGTAAGTTGTGTGTTTATAAGAGTGTGAGAGAGAAAGGGGCAGGAAAGAGACAGGAAGGAGAAAAACGTATGTGTGTGTTCGTGTGTGTGTGTGTGTGTGTGTGTGTGTGTGTGTAGTAGTAGTGATTAATATGCAGTGAATGTGTCTGAGCATGAATGAACATGAGGGTTTTGTGTGTGAGAGTGTGAGTGCAAGTGGCTGTGGGTGTGCATATGTTATTCACACCACTGTTCTATAAGAATCAAATCTGAGGCTAAGCATAAAAAACACTTCCTCTTAGATACCCCTCTGTATGTTAATATTTTAAAAAGTCTTATTAAATGAATTTGTTTTAATTTTTAATCCAAGTTAAGGGATTTTTGTGTTCAGCAATACCTGCTGCCATTCTACTGAACTGAACACTTTGTTAAATGAAATCCATTAGCTACAAAATGTTCTCTTCAAATATTCTGTTCTGAACAATCTTGCTGAAACAAGAAAAAGAACTGAGTGTAGTTATCAGAATTCATGTTATCCTCTCAAAGTATAGTATATATACATTTTATACCTTATTTTATTGCACTTCAAAGATTCCCTGTTTTTTACAAATTGAAGGCAAGACCCTCCAAAAGCAATAAGATTATAACTGGCTTTATTGCAAAACTCACTTTGTTGCAGTGGTCTGGAACCAAACCTGCAATATCTCTGAGGTATACTTGTATATTGCTTGTATCAACTGGAATCCCTGTACTTCTTTCTTCTGTGAGGCATATATATATATATAATCTCCTGAAAATCTCACTTTAATTTTATAGAACATCTGATATCTCTCACATATTTAGTCATTCTTGCACATCCACTCTCCTGTGATCCTACTATGTCCTGTATATATTTCTATTAGTATCTTTATGATATTTACTGGCATATTTAGGTAAATAATTTCATACATAATTACATAATTACACAGACCCTAGAAATTACTTTCTTTGAACAGCAGAAACTCTCTCTTGTCATCTTTGTATTCCCAGTCATTAAATATACTACCTGGCAAAAATAAGGCATTCAAAATGTTTTTTAAGTTAATGATGAATGACTGAACATTCATCCACAAAACTGATTCCATGGACAGAAAGATTAGTAGATATTTCATTTTCTACTTAGATTTCCAAAACAATAAAACTCTCTGAGTGTTAATTTTAAATAAAAAAGCTACTAGTTATCACAATCTGTGCCCCATATAATAAATCACAAGAGATCAAATGTTGACTATTCAATTACAAACTTTTCAGTAGTAGATGTAATCTTGGATAGAGTAAAACAAGTAAGACAAATAATGAATTTTAAGATGTCTATTGGGATTGGATTCATCTTATGCGGAAAACATTCAGTCATAGAAAGAACAATTAATTGATTTTTTCCAAGAGTTCTATTAATGACTTAGTAACTTATTTGCTTAAGCAGTAGATAAATCTTTTTTCTTAGCTCTCACATCTTTATTTTTCTCATCAGTAAAATTTAAAATATCAATACCTACTACCTAAGTTCAATTTACATGAGATACATTTGAGTTACCCCTTGATTATGGACAGTAAGTATTTTTGGTAACTGTAAGAACTGATATCAGTTGAAGTACTTTTGTAGTAAAGTAGAAGATAGATATGCTTAAAAATACAACATAAAAATAATTTGTGTTAATATTTAAGGGAAATATTCTAAATCAAGGGTAACATAAAAATTACGGATTTTTTGTTGTTGTTTATGAGTATAAAACACGCATATAACTAAAATGATAATCAGTTTTCTATTATTTGATTCCCAGTGCAGTAAGAAACAAATACCAGAAGAAAAGTGACAACAATGTTAACTTTTCCATAAATCTAGGTCGCCCAAGATTTAAACCACTATAGGGAAAAGCCACTACAAAATAAATTTGAAGGCTCAAGGAGAACAAATCCCAAGGGTTAGTTCCTACTAGAAAGAATAAAAATTTGCAGTGGGTTCTGGGAAGTTCAATTATAGAAACAGACAACAAGAGGTTTTCAGCCAATTTGAAACTTATTCAGTATGTTCTGGTGGAAAAAGGCAGTTGCACAGATAACATCAGCTTGAAACTGAACGTTGTTGCCTTAGGAGAGACATTAACAAATGGGCTTATAGTTTGAGCTCCAAGGAAAGAAAGAGGATAGTGATAAAGAGAGAAACAAAGAAAGAGACAAAATTATATTCTATCATGTTCACACTCTGCAGTTAATACACTAAGTTGAACAACTTGGGTAATTCAATGAACACAATATAGTTTGATAATTATAAATAAAAGAGCTAAAAATACATCAAGGGCATAGAAATGAAGCACAAGAATAGGCAAAATAATAAAATCAGTAAAATGAGAAGCTATGTGTGCTAAAAGAATAAAACAGGTGTCAGTTAATCAATATCATGTCAATCACTTATTAATTTGTTTTATGTTCCTGTTCTGTATCTCTGTTGACTAAAATTTTCCCAAATCTGGGATTGTAGATATATGTTTCAAAGCAATCTATAATAACAAATAATAATATTTTAAATATGTTTAAAAGTAATAGAAAGGTACATTTAGCAAATATTTCAAAAAAAGTGGATGCTGTATTAAAATGAAGATATTTTTGCATTTATAAGACTGTTAGCTCCAAATAATTTCAATTATTCTAAATATGCTTTAATAATATCAGTATTATGATAAAAAACACTTTTAAATTCTGTTAGGTTAAGTAATATGTTAATTTTGACCTATAAAAAGGCAATTTTATAGGATCTACTCTAACATATTTCAGCTGTTCTATTCTACATAATAAAATAAGTGCATATCACAGTTTCTAAGCTTTTATTTTTGAGTCATTGTTTCAATGTTTTTTTGAAAGTATATATTTAATGGTCTGCATGGCCATCTCTAATAGCTAGAAAAATCTTAGAAACTTTGTAAGATACACATGTATAAACTGATAAATATTTCTATCAAAAGATATATTGTTATGGAATATATTAATCTACTTTAACCAAAAAAAAAATCTGTTTTTTCAAAGAAATCTTAAAGCATGTTATATTTTCTGAAAGATAAGTAAGAATATCCATACACAGTTATAGTTACAAAATAATTTTATAAGTATTAATAATTTTCACATTCAATATATAATATTTAAATATGTCATGTTTTTTCAAAACAAGGATATGTCATTAATTAAAATTTATTTTTATAAATTATAAAATAAATTATATTTATCAACAGCAAAGTTATATTTACCAACAGATGCACAGAAGAATCACAGTTTGGTTGTCATACTCCTTTCATATAGAAAGTCTAGGAAAAAGTAACCTTCCTTCTAAATTACCCTTATAAATATATTATACTAGACATTGATCACAGAGCCTCAGATCATTGACTACTTTACAGCAGAACACTTCTTATAGTTAACCCCTAGTAAAGTAACTTGTATTAGTTATTGGTATCTGTTTGTTGAAACAATGATATAATTTCTAGTGTCTAAAGCAATAGCCTGTATTTTCAACTCTTATGTGATAAAATATCAAAAATTCATACTTTGAGGAAGTTCCACTCCCACATGGAATAGAGAAAGCTACTGGGGATCCTTGTTTCTTTATTGGCAGCAAAACATGCATATAATCTACAACATCATAAATTATGTTGAACCTCAGCAAATTGAAGTCACAAGATAATCAAACTGAAGTGAAAGTGACAAGTCTCTGGAACATAAGATCTGCTTCATCTTTGGCAGAGTATAAAATCAGTAAAAGAGAAACCAGCTAAAATTTTAATAAAATCCAAAAGAAGTCCAAAAGGTCAATTATAATTAATTTAGAACAATGGGGGAATTGTGCCCTTCACGGACCATTTGGCAATATCTGTACACATTTCTGGTTGTCACAACTATTGTGGAGTGATGCAGACACACCCTTAGATCCCTTTAGCCATCCAACCCATATCCAGTGTCATCACCGCCTACTCTACCCTGAGTGTGGGTGGGACCTTTGACTTGTTTCTAACCACCAATATGGCAAAAATGATGGGATATCACTCTCATGACTGTGTTTCATTCCATAAGATGCCACTTCATCATAAAGTGAGGGTCTCTCTCATTCTAGCCAGTTAAGTCATTCCGAGACTTGTGAGATAGTAAATATGTGTGTTATTTTTAGCCCTTACATTTGTAATGATTTGTCATGTAGTACTAGAATAGCAATATAGCCCTAGCCAGTTTGGCTCAGTGGATAGAGTGTTGGCCTGTGGACAGAAGGGTCCTGGGTTCGATTCTGGTTAAGGGCACATAACTAGGTTGCAGGCCCCTTCCCTGACCTGGCCCTGGTCGGGTGCATGCAGGAGGCAACCAATTGATGTGTTTCTCTCATATCGATATTTCTCTCTGTCTTTCCCTCTCTCTTCCACTCTCTCTAAAAAAAATCTATGGAAAAATACTCTTGGATGAGGATAAAAAAAATAAAAATAGAAGAGCAATATATACTACTACTGGCATCTAGTGGGTAGAGACTAGGAACTTCGTTAAACATCCTAAAATACATAGGGCAGCCCCTACAACAAAGAATTATTTAGACTAACTAATAGCCCTGCAAAGATGCCTACTTCCTAATTTCAGGAACCTGTGAATATGCTTTCGTATTCTTTATTGGCAGAGGGGACCTTGCACATGTGATTAAGTTAAGGATCTTTTAATGGGAAGGTTATTCTGGATTATTCCACAGACATACATCTCTCCTCTTCCCACCACTTACATCCCAAAACAAGCATAATATGCAGAATTGTTATATTCTTTTCATTTCCTTTTAATTTATTTTGTAAGAAAAGCAAAAGGTGAGGGAGAGTCAATAGATATAAAACAAGAGGATAACATAAAGACTGACTTTCAAATTTTTCTGAAGAATGGTTGAGTCTTTGGCTAGCCCAACGCCCAGATCCATGCTGAGTGCAAGTAGAGGGCGGATTATTCTCTTGCACAAAGAAAGTATCTGTTTACAACAAATTAACAGATACATAAGTAGTCAATTATTGTTGAGTACTCACCTCTCAATAAAAGGTCTTTTTTTGACATACTGTGTTGCTAAAATGTGCTAGCTAATATTCCCCTAACACACATTCATATGCATACCAACAACCACACACTCAGGTTTTAATGTGACTATGCTTCACTCTTAAATATGTGTGTGCTAGACAGACAGGAGAGTTTCTATTTGAAGAAAAGTTCTGATAAGAAAGCCAGAATAAAAATAGACAACTCTGAGGAAACAGAATCTATGCTAACAAAAATAAATGGATACAAAAAAAGGAAATACTGTCTTTGGTAGACTATGGAATTAATTGCTTTCATGAAGCAAGAATAGCTTGTTTTTGAGCAAAACAGTATAGAATAAAAAATATCCCTAGAAACTAAATGCATAAATACATCACAACAGAAAAAGGAGACTGAAAAAAATTGGAGTTATCTTCTAGAATAGACAGTAAACACTTGTTTGTTTGTTTTTCTACAGGGCCAAATAGTAATTATTTTAGGCCTTGCAAACCATTCAAATTCTGTCACTATTACTCAACTCTGCTTTTTAGAGGGAAATCACCCAGAGACAATGTTTAAACAAATGAGTGGAAGGCTAGCTCTTATAAATTTTACAAAAGCAGGCAGCAAGCTACAGTTAGAATTGGAATTGCTGATTTCAGTCCTAGGCAAGATAATAAAAAAGAAAAAAAAGGGAAAAGAAAACAAAAATTGGAGTTTCAAACTCTAATATCTTATATATGACTAAAATATTCTAAAAAGAAAATAGAAAAAAAGAGAGAGAAATTGCCAAATGAGTGATAGGCTTGCTTAGAATTAAAGCACATGTCTCAAGATTAGAAAGAGAATCCAAAGTAGACTTGTGGATTTTATGCAGAAGTAAAATCAAAACAAACAAAAAACTCACATTCAATTTATATGCCAAAGGCTGAGAAAGCACCTATTAATGGCTATCCTAGCTCTTGTTAACCAGATATTCTTTATATTTGTAGCAGAAAACACTAGATATCCATAAATTTCAGTGTTACAATAGATGGAGAAAGTAAGCTTTAATTCAGAAGAAAATGTGTAGAAAGTGGTATAGAAAGGTAGAATTGTTTACTTGCAATTTTATAACACAGGAAATCTTCCATAAACACATTTTCCCAGTAACATTAAAAAAAAGAAACCTATTTGGTTATTTATAGTAAGAGTTTAACAGAATCATGCTGGGAGAACATGAACCATTGATATTATTTATATTCATTCTGGCTATTCATGCTGCCTTATAATTAGCTTCTACATGGGTTTAAAATTGTTGTGATAATTGAACTGGAAGTAGGAGTTCACTGAGTCCTTTATGGTAATTAAAAAAGGTTTATCTATAAACTAAATTATAGGGTGATGTGATGACATCATTGAGATCATGAAAAGTAAATCACTCTTAAAGATACATGATGATAATTCTGATTAAAAAAACAAATGTGCCCACCAAAATTTTTGAGAGATTGTTCTATCTCCATTAAATCCTTGCATTGGAGTGGGAGTGCTTTGTTTATTGTGGGAATTTAAATGATGAAATTGTCACTTGGGTTTATGTTATTTATAATGTTAATAACTGTTAACAATTCAAACAGTTTAATAAATCTCAAACTCCTACATGATTTGAATGATCAATGATAAGACAATCATCACTTAGTCAAATCTAAATCTGTGTATTATAACAATTAAAACATAAGTGCTGTTAATTTCTTTAAGACAGTTGCTATTTTCAGGGGTCTCTTTAACTTGGAAACAAGGCATCATTCAAAGTTATTATATGAGGAGTATCTTTAATTTTATTTTGAGAAAAATAAATCAATTGAGATTGTATAATCAAATCTTCTAGAAAAGGATTTGAATGTTATGTATGTAGCCAAATTAGAGTCTTTTTGCTCTTATTTATCAAGCCTATGCACCTGTCTCCATAGGACAAAAAACAAAGAGCTCTACAATCCATAAATACATAGGAGATAAACTGCAAAAAAGAGCATTAAAAGAGTGATTATTGTGTATGCATAATCATATTTTCATAATTTTCTAATGGATGAAAGCTATATCAATTTATATGGCTAAAATAAAAATGATTAAGAATGGAGATTAAAGTTGTTTACACAAATATTTTTAAAGGTGAATTAGCACTATTTAGAAAAATATAGCGAATAAAATGAGCCCATAAATTCACATTTGGGACCATGGAAAAAAATTTGACAATAGAGAAATACAAATTTCATTATGGTTAGCCTATTCTTTCTCTCCAATTATATATTATAAATGTATGTTTAGAATTAGGATGTATGTGTATATATGTATATACACACAGAATATATCATCTATAATATTTTATATATTATAGCATTATAGACATGGGTTATATATGTAAATTATATACTTTATATATAATGTATTATCTATGTATTTTATAAACATAATTTTAATATATCTCCATGTATAAAATGACTGATATGTAGCTTATAAATATAGACAGTCTCTCCTCATTTTGAACAGAAAAAGAGATTATGAAGAATTGAACTTAGTTCAAACAGTCCCAGGACCAGTATATCAAGTTTGCCTTCATCCTTATTGTCCCACGTGACTGACAGACCAAACCGTCAGATCCTCATTCCAGGGAACAGGATAGTTATGGAAGGGGTCTGGGGACTTCCATTACTTTTTAAGAATGCTTCCTAGAGGCTCCACTTTGGTTAATGTAAATACACACACACACACACACACACACACACACACACACACAAACACAAACACGCACACACACACGGATTTCCAATCTCAACACTATTAATAGATTTGACTTTGGGTGGTGGGCATGCAATGCAAAATTCAGAGCTTGTATCAGAGAAATGTACACTAAAGTTTGAGAACCACTGTCTTATAGATTTAGCTGCATCATCAGCAATATGTACAGAACTACAACTGGAAGCCCATTAAAAATAAATATATCAACAGTGTACATGTGGAAGAGATGTGCTTTACCACACATTGGAAACCAGGATATAAGAAATTAAGTCCAAAAAGGCAGACACGTTTCCTATATATTTTGTTGGTCTGCATAAAGTACCCACTCCAAAAACTCTACAACGTTTAAAGATTCAGTTGGCTCTATATAAATCATAAATGTGCTGAACCTATTTAGAGTTGTCTAGAGCAGTTACATAGAGCTTAGGATCAGGAGGCTAAATCAGATGACACCATTCAATGAGGATGTTTGAGGTTAGCCAGTGGTTCTCCAGTGATATGGAATGTCTACAGATTTAGTGTTACTGATCTGCTTAACACAGAAGCTTCCTTGAAAACTGGGTGCATTTTTATTCTCTTTGCATTTTTAACCAATGTTTTGAACAGTGCCTGACAAAGAAAATATGCAGAGATTCAACTAAAAAAAAATGCCGAACCGGTTTGGCTCAGTGGATAGAGCATTGGCCTGCGGACTGAAGGGTCCCAGGTTCGATTCCGGTCAAAGGCATGTACCTTGGTTGCAGGCACATCCCCAGTAGGGGCCGCGCAGGAGGCAGCTGATCGATCTCTCCCATCGATGTTTCTAACTCTCTATCTCTCTCCCTTCTTCTCTGTAAAATATCAAAATATATTAAAAAAAAAAGATTCTCCTCGGTCACTTTATCAATTACTGTCCTAACAACAATAAAAAAATGGGGTGAAAACTTTATGGCTTCTTTCCTCATAAGATATATTTATTGAGGAATCCATCATTGATTGCGTTTACAATTTTTAAAAAATATGTTTTTATTAATTTTTTAGAGAGAGAGAGACAAGCTTGCAAACAGGGCATGTGCCCTGACTGGGAATTGAACCAATGACCTTTTTATACATGAAAGATTCTCAACCAACTGAGCTACACCAGCCAGGGTGTAGTTTACATTTTTAAAAGGTCACTCTGTCAAAATGTAGGAAAGGGAATATAGACTGCTATTTGAATGGAAATAGAAGGAACGGATTGCAATAATTCTAATTAGAAGATTATGGTTTAGCCCTGGTCAGTTTTTCAGTGGTTAGAGCATCAGCCCCTGGACCGAAGGGTTGCAGGTTTGATTTCCAGGCAAGGGCATGTATCTTGGTTGTAGGTTTGATCTCCGACCCTGATTGGGGCACATATGAGAGACAACTAGTCAATGTCTCTCTCACATAGATACTTCTCTCTCTCTCTACCCCCATCTTCTCTCCCTTTCACTTTCTCTAAAAAGCAATGGAAAAAATATTGTGTGAGGATTAAGAAAATAAAAATATTATGGTTTGGATGTAGAAATCTTGGTGAAAACTGACAAAAAATGATAAAATCAGGAAATAAAGTGGATAGAATATAGTGATGGGTGGGAAATGATAGTTGAAGTAAATAAAAGCAATAATAACTCCTAAGTTTGTAACTTGGAAACTTGATGGACATTTGGTTGTTACTGTTTTTGTTTGTTTGTTTTTCAGATAGGAAACACAGGCAAGGGAGTAAATTTGGAATTGGAAAAATAGAAACCTTATTTCGGGTAAGTCGATGTTCATTGTGATATCAAGTGGAAATATTAAATTGATGGGTTATATGCATACACAGTTCAGAATACTAGGCTGGAGATAATAATCTTGGAGCAATCAACATACTGAAATCTTAGATGTGAATGATGTTGCCTAGAAGTAGAAACTTAAGAAAAGGAGAAACTTAGAGTTGAGCCTTAATAAAATCTAACATGCAGAACATGTAGGGAAAGATAGCCTGATAAAGAAGTAATAGAGAGCACAGATGGAAGGAATTTTCACTGAGTGTAGGGGACTAATAGAGACAAAAGTGAGATTAAAAGGCAAATATTTGAAGAGTAAAGGACAAGTTAGAAGTAGAGACTAAGTGTAGACCACTCTTTCAAGGCACCCTTGCTTGTAAAATGGACACAGGAGGGATAAATGGTGATTAAAGCGGTTTATTTCAAATACAGGAGAAAGTTCCTATCCTAATTAGGACATAAAAAAACAAAACAGCATAATGGGAGCATTTAAAGATATAAGGAACGTAAAGGATCACCAATGGTTTAATAAATTATGTGTCTGAATGACACAATTTAAACAATTAGAAAAAATATGCAATAATTCAAATAACATCTGAAAATATTGCTTAAAATAAAAAAGAGAGATCAGAATTGCTTCAAAACTCTTTTGAAATAAAATAAAATACTAAAAACCTAAGGGGAAAAAAAGAAGAGTAGGTACAAACACTCAAACTTAGAAATGAAAAGGGAATAAAAGAGGAAATTAAAAGTGTAATAAAAACAGTTTACAAAATCTTATGCGAGTGAATTTTAATATCTCATTGAAAGAGATGATTTCCTGGGAAAATGTAAAATATAAAAATATATCTCAGGAGGGATTCAAAACCTCAACAGATTCTAACTGTTGAATTTGGGACAGTAAAAAAAAATACAATTTTCCATGTAATAGCCCAAAGGGATACTATATTCAAGGATGAATTATTTCAAATGTCCAGGGAACAGACATATCTGATATTACATAAATTATAAGAAAGTGCAGCACATTTTGTACAGAGAAACTCACCATCTTTTCTGTGAGGCTCATTTCTGAAGATGATTTGTGTAGTGAACAGCCTTGGAAGCTGCAGTGTGGCCTGCAGAGCTGAGGGCAGTGCTGTTTGCTGTCCAGTATTAATAAAGACAGTGTCTCCCTCTGAGGCAGAGGTTGGACACATGGCATAGCCCTTATGAAAGACTGAAGTTCCTTAATTTGGGGTTCCTAAACCCATGGCCAGTGCAACGTCTCTGGGACCTGTTCCAGACCACTGTCACCTCCCCCATAGACCCAGGAGAAAGTGAAAGAACGTGAACTTTGAGCTCATGCTGTTTGCATGACCCCTTTTTCCCGATCCTTTTTCAGCATTCATGGTAGTATGGTAGCCTAACTTGTTAGCTTGTGAATGGAACAAAATCTCAAACCCTTCATAGGACTTTTCACCTCTTACACGTGATTTCCTCCACCTGGAAATTTTTCCTGTGTCAATCCTGATACCTCCATACCCTCACTTTGTCCTATAGGTACCCTTCAGATCTCATCTGATTCCTTACCTATGGGCTACATGCCCACTATATGCTCATATAGTGTCTTGGGTATTTTATATTGGAATTTATCACAATAGATTGCTTATCTGTATTTGCAGTTTTATTTTCAATAGTGTCTAGTTGGAAAGCATGTGTTTTGTTCAGTTTCATGTTTATCACCTAGCAATGTCTAATAGAAACATTTGGTAAAATTTGAAAAAATAAGCTAAGTATCGAGAAGTATGTCTGATGCGCTAGGTGTTCAATAAATTGTATAAGTTGTTATCCATAGTGGTATATCTAAAGTAAACGTGCTTTTGACTTATTTTCTAGGTTTATTTTGCATAAACCTGTTGGGGCTTATTTGTTCTTTTGATTTTTTTTCTGATTGAATAGATTTTCCCCCTTTATTCTTCAAAACATTATTTTAAGTATGTATTTGTAATGGACAGTGTTGGACCTTTTGAAGGTTGAAGGTAATTTTTGTTTACTTTTGTACCACCATTTTACAAGTTGCCAGAAAATCACGAACTGGACAATAAGCTAAATTCTTTAAAAGTTTTATTGGACTTAGATTAAAATGATAGTTTACTAAGTAAATTGTCAAAGAATAATTGTAAATAAAAATTTGGACACTATGGTAATGTTTCAATTATGAATATAATCTTTAAACACATTTTTAATATGTAGCACTAAAGGTGCAAATGTACACAGAAATATATTAATTTAAAAGGTAGAAATAGTAGGCTTCACTTAGGAAAATTCTG
The DNA here is from genome assembly GCF_000147115.1 of Myotis lucifugus. Lineage (NCBI taxonomy): Eukaryota > Metazoa > Chordata > Mammalia > Chiroptera > Vespertilionidae > Myotis > Myotis lucifugus. Next base: position 56,502,427 of record NW_005871048.1, on the reverse strand, counting down.
TTATTAATTTATCTTTTATATGGTTTCTTCACTGGTCCTTTTTAAAAACTATTTCTGATTTTTAACAAAAATATATTGAAAATTAGGCTTACTATTTTAAGTAATGCCATAGAAGAACTCAAAGGAAGATAGTTTTGAATAGCTTACCTAATTAAAATCAATGAATACTTGAGAATATCAGTAGAAATCAAATATCACTTGTGCATTAAAATGCATAGAAACAGCGATGAATTTATTTTAAAATCATGTTTGTGATTTTGATAAGCTCAGAGTTTTATAGCTATATTCAAGAATTATAAAAAAATAGCAACATCCTAGAACTCCAGTTTGGCAGTTATTCATAGGAGAAAGAATATTACTGAAGAGGTATATCGAAAAAAAGGAAAATAAAATATATAAGCATGCATATTTTTTGATGTTAATGGACTCATATGATATTACCAAAATGATTCTCAGTTTAACATGCCCAGAGGATTTTGTGTGAGAGATCTAAGTATATATAGTCATTGAACGATAATGGATAAGGTAATTTTGTAATACAGAAGAACACTTTCCTAGAATTCCAAAAGGACACTTTTATATTTCCATTGCTTTAATGATTCTAACATGATGCACTCTTACACTGTGCCGAAAAAGTGCTGGCTACAGGGTAAGATTGAAAGCTTTAGCACTCTTTGAACAAAAGCTTTGTCTCTTTTGTGTGTTCTGACAAACCTCTTCTCACATGTTCCAAATGATGGGTCTCAATGGTGTTGCATTTTTATCCCTACAATTTTCTCTCCGTTTTCTTGATTGTTAAACATGAGTATCTGTACCTTGTGATCAGGGTATATAGTTCTTTTTTTTTATTTCTATGTAAACATAGATAACTATCCCTCTTTTAAACTTAATTTTGAGAGAAAATCAACAGTAAGAATGCAACTATAGATGGCAAATATATAAGACTATATTCTGTCATCATAGTTGAAAATTTATGTCTAATAGTAAGGAGCATTTTAAATTCAAGGGTTTTAATTCAGTTTAAAAGCTAGTATAATCTTTAATATTTCTTCACGTTTGCAAGACATTTTGTTTTTCCACTGTAAAATCCACATATCTAGATGTGTAAGAATCTAGATATATTTATTTTAGTCCAAAATTTCCTGATATTCATTATAAAATGGCCTAATCAAAGAGAGAATTTTAAAAACCGGTAACATTTTCAGAGTATTGGTAATGGAAATTTAAGACTTACCTTTCCCCCAAATGACAGCGATTTGTTCAAAAAATGCACTAAAGATTCTCTAAGGACCCTCACTTCACACAATATGTATGTGGCTTACACAGAGAAAAATCAATGTAAACACATCAACTCTGACAGGCTGTTATCAACATTTTACAGAGCCTAAAAGCAACCTGAAAGATAACCTTTTGAAACCCGGAGGAAAATACATACTTTCAAATTCCCCAGTCATTCTCTCTCAGGGAGAAAAAGGAAGAGAATGTGTCTTTAAAATCATATGGTCTCCTACGAAATATTGTTGTGAGAGATGTCTATAAATAAATTCAACTTTTGCATTTCCTATTGGAAGTAACTTTTATTAGAACGATGCACAGCTTTGGATTGCATTGTTTGACAGAGTATGACATATTTATGTATTTTATTGTAAGGGTTATCTAATTTCAGATACTCAGTCCTTACTAACTTATCACTTCTGACCCCGATAAAAAGAGACCTGGACACAAAGGAAAGGAAACATTCAATATTTGTCTATTTTGATTTAATAGACTATGATATATAGTATTCTAATCTGTTTTTAAAAAATGATTAAATGTCTTCTCTGTTCTAAGCACTTTAGAAAATTAATTTAATGATAACCATGTATAAATAGGCTTAGAAAGTTAATGATAACTGTATGTAAGCAGGCTAGGCATTAATTAGAAACCTAAAACACCAATCAGAAAGAATGTACGCACCCCTATGTTCATAGCAGTACAATTTACAATAATTAAGATCTAGAAAGAGCCCGAGTGCCCATCAATAGATGAGTGTATTAAAAAACTGATATATTTACACAATGGAATACTATGCAGCAGTGAAAAAGAAGGATCTCTTACCCTTTGAAACAGATGGAGAGACCTGGAGAGTATTATGCTAAGTGAAATAAGCCAGTCAGAGAAAGACATGCATCACATGGTCTCACTCATATGTGGAATCTAATGAACAAAATGAACTGTTGAACAAAATAGATCCAGAGACATAGAAGCATAGAACAGACTGTCAAATCTCAGAGGGAAGGTGGGGGTGGGTGGGTGGGGTGGGAAGAGCTCAACCAAAGGACTTATATGCATATATGCATAAGCCATGGACACAGACAATAGAGTGGTGAAGGCCTGGGGTGGGGGCTGGGAGTAGGCTAAAATGGGTCAGTGGGGACAAAAAGAGGACATCTGTATTACTTTCAGCAATAAATATTTTTTAAAAATGTATTTATGTACTTAAAAAAATCTAGAAATGAAAAGTACCTTTATAGAATAAAATAAAATAAAAATCTTCAAATAAAATAAAAATCTATATAATAAAAGCCTAAGTGACCGTTATGGCGGAACTAGAATGACCAGTTGCAATGATGCACACTGACCACCAGGGGGCAGACACTCAATGCAGGATTTGTCCCCTGGTGGTCAGTCCACTCCCACATGGTGAGCGCCACTCAGCCAAAAGCTGGGCTTATGGCGAGTGCAACGGTGATGACAGGAACCTCTCCTGGCTCTGTGGCAGCACTAAGGAGCAACTAGCCAAGTGTTAAGGAGTAGCGAGCAGGCAGGCGGTAAGAAGCGAGGGGTCCTGGACTGGGAGAGAGATGTCCAACTGCCAGCTTAGGCCTGCTCCCCACAGTCAGACATCCCCCGAGGGATCCTGGACTGCAAGAGGGCACAGGCCGAGCTGAGGGACCCCTCCAGTGCACGAATTTCGTGCACCAGGCCTCTAGTAGTACACATAAACACACCATCATAAATTCAAGCAAAATGCCATTATTTCACTCAATCACTATATATTGAGCACATATTTGTGAATGTTCTTTTCAGCAGTACTTGTATCCCGTTTCATCAGCATACTTGGTATACAGACACAGCCAAAGGAAACAAAGAAACCTTCTTTCATGGAATTTGTATATGGATGAGGGAGTAATACAGATAATTAAAACTTAACAGTAAATAACATGGTAATAGATGATATGTGCTGTGAAAAACTAAACAAGGTAATGAGGATTGGGGATAGTTTTTGTGGGGATAAGTCTTAAGTATGATATAGAGAGATCAGTGTTGGCTTTATCAAAAGATAATATTTGAGCCAGAATTTGACAGAAGTGAGGCGGGCATGTGGATATGTCTGGAGAAAAAAGATCAAGGGAGCAGACAGAGTGCCAGTGCCTTAGAGTGGGAGCTTGTCCTGGCTCGTTCAATCAGCTGTGTGGGCAGAGCGTGGCTTGGGGAGTTTTGGCGAGGGAATCAGTAGCCCAACATATTGTTGAGACAGTAATAAGTGGACCACATCTAGTAGGGCATTTGAATCGCTATGGAAACGTTGGTCAGAGACCCAGAGCCTCTTGATTGAAGAGAAGCACTGGTTCCTTGAGGCAGACAAATATACTTAGTATGTGATTATAGAGCTGACAAAATACATTATTTTAAATCTCTATCCATCATGCTGATTAAACATAGTTCACTTTGATGTACAAAGGACAGCTGCACGTACTTACCATTGTGCCATGGGACTATATTAACTCTCCAGCTCTCCCTCACCACAAAAAATAGGTTTGGAAGTCTTGACATTCTGCAAAATATCCATGGTCTCCACTATAATGATGCCATCATGCTAACAGAATTTAGCAAGTAAAAAACACTCCTGTTAAGACACCGAGCATTATCCTGGATGGAGTATAAAGCCTTTAAAGGAGTGACAAGTCACCCTAGCCAGTTTGGCTCAGTGGATAGAGTTTTGGCCTGCGGACTGAAGGGTCCTGGGTTCGATTCCAGGCAAGGGTTGTTGGGCTTGATCCCCAGTAGAGGGTGTGCAGGTGGCAGCCCATCAATGATTCTCTCTTATCATTGATGTTTCTCTCTGTCTCTCCCTCTTCCTTCCTTTCTGAAATCAATAAAAATATTTTTTTAAAAAATAAAGGAATGATAGGTCCTCCAGAACAAAGAGTTTCTCTTGCTGGCTTTGAAAACATTAGCTGCCTTATTGCGAGAAGGTTTCAGTGACAGCCATGTGGCAACAAACATCAGCCTCTTGGAGCGAAGCAGCCGCCAGCCAATGACCAGTAAGAAGCCAGGGCCCTTGGCCATAGAGCTGCATGGATATGAATGCTGCCAACAACCTTAGTGGACGGGTAGGCACAATGTTTCCTAAGCAAGTTTACAGAGAACACAGCGAGCTGACTCCCTGGCTGCAGTCTAGTGAGACCCTGACGTCCACTAAACTATGCCAGACTGATCCCGGAACCATGAGAACTGGGAGATAATCACTGTGCTGTTTGAAGCTGCTACATCTCTTAAACTTTGTCTTAGAAGGCTAACTAAGCTAGGAGAAATAGGTCTTGGTTCCAAAGCTATCAATTACATAATTATGCATAAATGGTACATTGATTTCACTTTTAAAATTTGATTTTATTGAACTAACTTGCATTTCACAGCTTCAGTTCACATCATTTAGTCAGAATCAACTGAGAGAGGAAATCACCACATCTCAGAGATGAATGATCTTTCTTTTTTTTTTTTTGTTGCCAGTTGTCCCAGAAATGTTCTTTATAAATACTTCTCCCACCTGCTCTCCAGTTCAGTACTCAGATTAGAAATTTAAAAGTCAAACTTATGTAGTTTCCTTCTGTTTAGAATTCTTATGTGGAATGATTGCTAAATTCTTTACATATTTTCAGTGGTATATGTATCTAATCACTTAGGGTTTTTTTTCTTTCAGTAATTGATGTACTGAAATATATTGATAGATTTCCTAATCTTGAATTATCCTTGGATTTCTAGAATAATCCTATCACTGACTCTGCATGGAGCAAAGAATATCTGTTTTATGCGATATTAACAACAAATTTCCACGGTATTATTTTATGAAATAAGTTGCTTGTGTAAAATTCCTTGATATTGGGAGTTTTTAATTTATTTCTAAACCCTCCTCAACATCTTCCATGTAATTCTCAGCTTACCCTTTATTCTTCCACAATACATACTCTAGTATTCTCCAAGCCAAAATAATTCAATATTTGCCCTTAGGTTGACCAGTAAGACAATCAAAAGAACAAATTGCTACAAACTTTATATAGTATCTCAATGTGCCAAATATGTTTCATTAATCAGCTGGTTAATATGGGTTTTGTATCCTGAACCAACTGGAGAAGTTCCTCTTTTTCTGTTAGATGCCAATAAGATTTTTCGTTGAAATGGCAAAGCTCTGTGTTCCTCACATCATTTGTACATGAGTGAACTGCAGAAACGTCTAATGCCAGCTATTTTCCTTCTTCCCAATCATATCAGCATGATGTCATCGATAGTAGAAACCAATGTGATATTATTTACAATGATAGAGACTCTCTGTGTATCACTTGAGGAAGAGAAACTAATCAGTATCTCTGAAATAGGAAACTCAGTGAACACTTCAGTTCCCACCTGGTGAAAGCAATCTTCTCCTATTCATTTTTGCGTGTTGATATAAACCAGAGATTGATGCACACATACTGGAAAGGACCAGAGAGTAAGTGTTTTAAGCTCTGTGAGCTACGAAGACTCTGTTGTAAATGCTTTAGTCTACCATTGCCATACAGGAGTAGCCAAAGACAATCTGCAAATGAATGGATATCGCAGTCTTCCAATGTAACCTTCTTTTTACAAAAATAGACAGCAGTGCAGACTGCCTCAGAGCAGCAGTTTGCAGACCCCTACTACAAAAATCATACATTTACCAGATTAATAGTATTATTCCAACTGCCAAGGGCTACAGTAGTTTGCTCTAGCGAAGAGAATTTGTCAAAATGGCCTCTCCAATGGAAGACATGGCTTGATTCAGTTAATGCGGTATTATTCTCAAGCCCTGCCATTTAAAACTTTTATTTACTTATTCATTTACTCAAAAAGAATTAAAGGGGGTATATAAGGAAGTAAGAAACCTGCTTTTTTTCACATCTTTTACTGTGGCCAGAATGATATGAAAAATATTCAATACCAACACAGTCACTAAACAGTCAAATTGATGCCGACAAGTCAGAATGGATACACGCACCAGAGCAGTGTGCAATCTATACCAAACGAATACCAACTCTGCTGGTGACACTGCATCTATGGCTGTAGTATTACAGGTATGACGTGTGATATTACACTCTCCTACCATGAGGTTTTTACAGGGTTTGCAGTTGCCAACCTGAAGGTTCTGCTGGTGCTGAACAGATCCATTCCCGCTATCTACTGGAGCCGACTCTCCCAGCTCTTGTGCCACAGCACATTGGTGGTCTGTGGCTGCGTAGTAGGGTCCTGTGATATCCATCTCCTTGCTCCAGGGAGCAGCAGGACCTTTGGAAGCCCAAACCCCCGGCTTGTAACCTATAGCTACAAGAACCATCTTTCATCTTTAAACGCCATGCCAATGGTGTCATTTTCTGTGGGTATCATAACATGACAAAATTTGGCATTTCGTTGCTCTCAGAGAACGAGTAAATATTCCTAGTTAACTTAGGGCAACTTGGGTTAGGATGCGGAGTCTTCAGTAATCATTCCATTCATCACCTGCTAGGGCTTCATTCAGGCTAGTGGACTAAGGCCACAGCTGGAACTGGGTTAATTTGGAGTCAGTTCCTTGGTTACACAGTGAGTGAGTTTCCTATGGGGATGGATGTATGAAGTAAAAGAAATTCCTTAGGAGACTCACCTAACCTTTTTTCCCCTCGGGCTTGGATTTTTTTGTATCCATACAGAAAAGACCAAGGCCATGCTTTTCACAGCATTGTGATAACCAAGATGATTTAATTATGAAATCTGAGGTTTAGTTACCAGCTACGTAGTTGCCTATTGTGTAGGTACTTAGCTGTCTGTTGATTTCATTTGGGAGCCATATATTTTCGGTCGGATCTCTGCGTTTCAGACCACTCCCTGGGTTCTGGAGACTCCATCTGCTCTGCTGCCTTTCATAATGACCATGATGTTTTGAATTTTATGGTTCCTGCTAGCAACTGTTTGGACTAACTCTGTGTTTTTACCCTGCTTGCTGGGACTCAATTTTAATTTTACCTCTCCCACTATCTTTCCAAGTTTAACAAGCATAACTACACATATGTTCCTTTTTTTAAAATCCTTACCCAAGACTATTTTTTTATTGAGTTTTAGAGAGAGTGGAAGCCAGAGGGAAAGACAGAGAGAAACATCAATATGAGAGAAACACATCTATTAGTGGCCTCTGCAATAGCCCTGACCAGGGCCCTGGCAAGGAGGTATGTGCCCTTAACCCTTTGGCCTGCAGGCTGATTCTCTATCCACTGAGCTAAACTAGCTAGGGTTGCACATATGTACTTTAAACAATTCTGTACTTCTCTTAGCAGTTTCTCCTGGCAAAAATAAAGCCCCCCACCCCAAAGATGTACATGTCCTGAACTGTAGAACCTGTGACTATGTTACCTTACATTGCAAAACAGACTTGCAGATATTTTTATATGAAGTATCTTGAACTAGGGTCATTATCTTGTACTATCCTCATGTGGATGGGCCGAATCTAACCACTTAGATTCTAAAGCTGTGGTAAGTGACAGCAGAATGGTCAGAGAAATCCATGCTGTTGACTTTAAAAATACATCAACTAATGGGCACTTGGACTGCCTTGAGATCTTGGCTATTGTAAATAATGCTGCAGTGAACATAGGGGTGCACATAGTATTTTGAATTAGTGTTCTGATATATTCCCACAAGTAGAATCACTGGGTCTTAAAGCAGTTCCATTTTTAATTTATTGAGGTAATTTCATATTGCTGTTCACAGTGGCTGCACCAGTCTGCATAGCCAGAAACAGTGCTGGAGGGTTCCTCGTTAAAACTTGTTGTATGTTGATTTATAGATGAGTGGATAACAAAAGCTATGGTGCATTTATACAATGGAATACTACTAGGCCATTTAAAAGAAGGAAATCTTACTTTTTGGGACAGCATTGATGGACCTGAAAAGTATTGTGCTAAGTGAAATAAGTCAGTCAGAGAAAGACAAATATATATGATTTCACTTACATGTGGAATCTAATGAACAAATAAACTAACAAAGAGAATAAAAACAGATTCACAGATAAAGAGACTACATTGAGAGCTAGCATAGGGGAGGAGAGTCGGGTAAAAAAGGCGAAGGGATTAAGCAAAAAACCCCCAAAAAACAAAACAACAGATGGCAGTATGGTGATTAGAGATAAAGGGGGTAGAGGAGTAGACAAGGGTAAAGGGAGAATAAATGGTGATGGAAGGAGACTTGGCTTGGGGTGGTGAGCACACAATAAAATATACAGATAATATATTATACAATTCTATATAATAAGAGAGGAATATGCTAATTATCCATTACACCTTAACATCATGAGCAGTCTACAAGTGGTGGAGAGCTACAGGAGGGTAGGGCAGCAGGCAGAGAGCTACCGGAGGGTAGGGCAGCAAGCTACAAGCAGCAGAGACCTACCAGTGGCGATGGGCGGGTGGCCAGCTGAGGCAAGTGGATTCATGCACAGGGCTACTAGTTCTATATAATTGTATTAACAATATCACCTCGATAAATTCAATTAAAAATAGATTTAAAAGGATAAAAGATCAAGCCCAGTGAAACATCTGAATTCTATCATACAGATTTGATAGATAACAAATTTTGGTGTTTTAAACCATGAATTTGTATTAATTTGTTATATATCAGCAATAGAATACCAATACATAAAATAATTATCTGGGATCTTTAAAAAAGTTTTTAAAATAAAAGTACCTTCTGTGAAGATATATATTAGTTACAACTTAATATTTCTGTCTTCCAAAGTCTTTAAATATTTTATCCATACTATGAGATGTTTTTTTTTTTCTTACTACGACAGCCTGCATGATCATTTTATGCTTGTGTCAAGCACTCACAAAATAAGGCAAGGTAAGGCCAAGGCTTGACTGATGTGACTAGTAGAAATACAATAAGACAAACATTGTGATATTAGGCACTTCCATACTTACATAGACAATAAAAAGAAGAAGAAGGTGAAGGTGCCAGCTCCCCAAGTTTCTTGTTCCACACACCAAACAGGATAATAACACACACACACACACACACACACACACACACACACACACACAAAAGCTTCACTGTGAGTTGTTAGCTACCTCATAGCTGAGGAGCCATTGTAGACTGCAATGGAATGGCTGTATTTTCTGAGGGTGAGGGACAGAGAGCCTTGCACCTTCATCAGAACCTGAGAGGAGATGAGAATGACAGCCTCACAGATCCATGGAGGCAAGGGTGAGACGGCCTTGAAGGAGGTCCTCAGAGACCTTTCATCTTCTCCTGTTCCAGAAGGGTCACAAGGCATTCCACCAAGACTCAAACTGGGTTCAAGCTTTTGTCTGTGTGGTTCATATGGATACACGCAAGGCAACCTGAGTGGCCAGAGCTATTACACTTCACGCTAAAGGTCAGAGGCCGGAAACCTTATTTCTTTGACACTATAAACTCTAAGGATAGATCATATAAGTCTGGGAATGCTGGAAGTAATGAGTAACATTTCTGTAGAATAAAACTTACAAAATAAAAGTATCAAGGGCAAGAAATAGAGAATCAGGTCTCCATGAAATGTATCAAATTAGCCATTCTAAAGTTAATACAACCACTAGATTTTCCAGTAGGAGTAGCCATTAATCCTTTATGTACTAATTTCAGTACTTTCCTTTCTCCTACATTTGAAAATGACCATATTAATATGCAAAGGTAACATTATATAAGGTAACTGTAGCTAACTAATTGCTAAAAAGTTAAAACTACATTAAAGATCTGTTCTCTGTTAATAACTCTAAAGTAGTATAGTTTTTATAGTTATTACTTTTAATTAGTGCCATGGACATAGTTATCAATTAAAAGTCAACTTTGTATTATATTTTGAAGCTATAGCCTAAAATTTTAGACATATGGTAGAGTTCCTTGCTGTGCCTTGAAATAAATCTTTACCTTTGAAATGAGTCACATATGTCTTTAACCACCACCTTATTGTAATGAGGGTATTTTTGAGAACAGTTCAAAATAGTATTTGGTGCAGTGCTTTGAAATACCACTAAAATAAAAGGGTGATTGTGTAAACAGCATGTACAACCCTATTGCCCATGAGTTTACATGTGTAGACTACATATATAATGTTTACACAACCAATACGTAAGAGCTCCACAGTTAAGTTGAACCCTAAGTGATAGAAATGATGGTTCAAGTTATTTAGATAATCGTTTATGAGACTTTAGCTATATCACTGTGTCTGCATAGGCATTAGAACTTGATCACTTGGCCCTAGAATTCTCAATTTTATGTTTTCTATCGTGACATCAACACCAAATACCTCTTCTTAATTTTCCCCCAATTTATATTTGACACATCTGTTTTTCCTTTTATTTTCTCAGGAATGCATGTTTTTTTAGAATATGATTTAATCAAAAGCTCTGTGTGTTTGGTTTGTAGCAAGAGTATTATCCACCATTATCACCCCCATTCTTCTATGTTACAAAAAGTCAGCCACCAAATCCACTATGTATATGCTAGAAAGATTTTTTCTATTGAAACTGGCAGTATAGGCCTTTGAAATTAAATGATAGCAAAGTAATTTAGAATCAGTATGTCATATTGTGTACTCAAAATGTTAATATGCATTTCAGTTTTGTTGTGATAATTTTATAAAATTAGTGTTCCAAAGTTACACATATAAAACCAATTGTTATATGTCTGAGTTTTTCTCCATGGCTTGGAAGAAAACAAATATTATTACCAACTGCTTTTCTCTTATGTTATCCAAGATGTATACCTTTTAGCTACAAGTATTCTTATTACATTACTAGAGGCCCGGTGCACGAAAATTCCTGCACTCGGGGGGTGGGGGTCCCTCAGCCCGGCCTGTGCCCTCTCACAGTCCGGGAGCCCTCAGGGAATGTCCTACTGATGGCTTAGGCCTGCTCCCTGCAGTCTGGCCTCCCTCTGTGGGAAGTGACCAGGCCAGCTGTTCAGGGGGTGGCGCCGCCCCTATCACCCAGCCACTGCCACTGCTGGCCTCCCTCTGCAGGAGGCGACCAGGCAGGTGATCAGAGTATGGTGCCACCCCTATTACCCCTCCACTGCCACCTGCCACAGGCCTGTCTCTGTGGGAGGTGACCTGATGACTGATCAGGGGACTGCGCCAGTGCGGCCCGGCCCCCTCCCCCATCGGCGTCCCCACCCTCCTGCGCCAGTGCGGCCCGGCCCCCTCCCCCATCGGCGTCCCCACCCTCCACCAACTGGTCATTCCATGGTCAATTTGCATATTATGCTTTTATTATATAGGATTCCTATTAAGTTAAGAATATTATGTAATTCAGAACTATCTTTCTGCATGTGATGGCTTTCTGTCCTTCAGTTCTCATGTGTGTGTCTGGTGGGTTTGATATGAATGTCTGCAGTGATATGTAGGAGATAGAAGGGGCCAGTACTCTGAGTTGAAAGGTAATTAGGGATTCATAGTTAATACTCTCATTTTGTTTGCTTCAGTTTTATAGATAATTTTCTGCAGAAGCTCATGATCAAGCAAGGGTTATAATTTCTCCAATTTCAGTAAACAAAATATGTGGAAATTTTAACCGTGTTTGATAAATTAGACATCAGGTAGTATAGGATAATCCAGGGGAATAATTATCATTTATAGTAATTTATACTATGTTTTATACAGAGGTAGGATTTAGGATTCTCAAAGAATAGGGTTGTTTGTTCAAATTCATCACTATTATTTATTTTTATTGAGACATTTCTCAAGTTCTCTCTGGCCTGAGAACCCTTTTACATTTACAATAGTAGAGAAGGTACACTATTCTGGATCTCTGGATATAATGCCAGCCATTAAACTATTGTTTGATCTACTTGTATGCAATCCATTTGCAGCAATTCCAACCATCACTGTTATTTATTTTCCCTGTCCTTGTATAAGAGGTTGCTAGTTCTTTAAAGCTGCAGAATGTAACTGAGCAAATTGTACTTAGGAATCATCTGAAAATAGTGTGAAGTTGGAGCTGTCAAAAATATAATAAAGAGCTCTGGCCGGTTTGGTTCAGTGGATGGAGCGTCGGCCTGCGGACCGGAGGGTCCCGGGTTCAATTCCAGTCAAGGGCATGTACCTTGGTTGCGGGCACATCCCCAGTAGGAGGTGTGCAGGGGGTGGCCGGTCGATGTTTCTCTCTCATCGATGCTTCTAACTCTCTGTTCCTCTCCCTTCCTCTCTGTAAAAAATCAATAAAATATATATTTTATATATATATATATATATATATATATATATATATATATATATATATATATAATAAAGAGCTTAACATGAGACTCTGAGGACTTTTACAAAGGGGGTTTGTCATGTATACTTCTTTTACCACTATTTTTTTCATTTTAATGATGGCAGCATGCATCATTACATTTTTTAACAACATTAAAAAATAACAGAAAAGAATTGTCCTTTTATTTTTCAATTTGTATACAAGATGAAAATATAATGACGGAGTATCTTTGAGCTACCCATAAGATGTTAGCAATTTTCACCAACTGGGGTTTAGTGTAGTATAGATTTATTATTTATTTATTTATTTATTGTCAATCCTCACTCGATATTTTTCTTTTTTAAATATATTTCTTTATTGATTTCAGAGAGGAAGGGAGAGACAGAGATAAAAATATCAATGATGAGAGAGGATCATTGATTGGCTGCCTCCTGCACGCCTCCCACTGGGGATCAAGCCCGCAACCCAAGCATGTGCCCTTGGCCAGAATCAAACCTGGAACCCTTCAGTCCACAGGCTAATGCTCTATCCACTGAGCCAAGCCAGCTAGGGCTCAAGGATATTTTTCCATTGATTTTTAGAGAGAGTGGAAGGGAGAAGGAGAGACAGAGAGAAACATCGATGTGAGAGAGATACATCAATGGTTGCCTCCTGCATGTACCCTGACCAGGGCCAGGGAATCTGCAACCAAGGTATATGCCCTTGACAAGAATCAAACCCGAGACCCTTCAGTCTGCAGGACGATGCGCTACCCACTGATCCAAACCAGGTAGAGCTAGATTTATTTCTTTAACAATTTACAACATAATTTTTTTCAAATGTTCATATTTCATTTTTGTTCACCAACAGTGAAGAGTAGAATGAAAAAGAAAAGATCAAAATGAAAATAACTGAGTATCAAACAAGAATTATGTGAGGCAAAATTTACATTAAAATATCTTTCAGTAATTTCACCTCCCTCTTTAAGAATAATGAGCCTGAATATTAACTAAAACACTGATTTTTACAAAGATATTTAAAGTTTTACTCTTAAAAATTATTTTTAAACTGCCTGGCTTGGCTCTGTGGTTGAGGCTCAACCTATGAGCCAGGAGGTCACGGTTCCATTCCCAGTCAGAGAATGTGCCTGGGCTGTGGGCTTGATCCCCAGGGTGGGGCTTGCAGGAGGTGGCCAATCAGTGATTCTCTCTCATCATTAATGTTTCTATCTTCCTCTTCCTATCTTAAGTCAATAAAAATATATTTTAAAAATTAATTTTAAAATTATTTAAGACTAGGAAAATATGTCAAGCATTATTTGACAAATAGAATTAAAATTAATAAAATTTCCAATGACCTTGTACCTGTTTTAACTGGTACCACATTCCTTGTTATATAATTAAAATTATAAGTTTTAAAAAATTAATAATAAATAAATAAATTATAAGTTCTCACACGCTCACTTTATTGTGACTAATTAAATTTATTTTTGTTCATGATCTGATGCTTTAGGTTTTTGTATACATTTTTCAGAATTTGTTGTGTTGTGTTTTGTTTTTCTCTTTCAGATATTCATGGAAAAGTTTTATTGTTTTCTCCTATATTCTCTACAAAGAGTGAATATCTTTATTTGTGTTATGAGTAAAAGTACTTCTTTAAAATTATTGAATGGATAAATTATCTTATTTAATTTTGCAATGAGTATGTAAAGTTTATCTATATCAGGGAAAGACACAAAATACATTGTTTATTATAATATAAATTTATCAATATAGAAAAATCCTGAAAAACAGCAAAACATACTGAATTCTTAGGACAACACAGGATAAGAGAGACACTACTGCCCCCAAGTGCCTGATTGGAGATTAATGATGCTAGTGCCTCATGGGAATAGAAAGTAACTAGGCTGTTCACCCTTGTTTTATAGTCACACACTCATTCATTTTCAGTCAGAGTCTAGAATAGTGTAATTTCTATGGAGGGAAAATTGGAAACATCTAAAAAATTATACAGGCATTAGTCCTCTGAATCAACAATCTGTAGAAAAATATTTCCACAAAAGAAATAGCATGTATACAAAATTATTTATTTGAAGCATTCATAAAAGTATGCAAGGCCTAATTGTAGCATTTTATTGAATAGTTACTGTGTGAGTGGTTAGTAAGGGTACTAAAACCTATTTAAGTATTTTACTTTTATGTAATTTAACATAAATATTGTATATATTAAAATATAAATTTACATTAAAATGGAAAATTTAATGTACCTGAATTCAAGTAAAGAATAAAATCTGATAAATGGAAAAGTATATCAAACCAAAAAAATACAACCAATAGAGAAAAGGATTATATTAAGTAATCGGGAGCATAGTGTTCTGACTTATATCTTTTAAATAATATATTGTAAATACAAAAATTTCTAATACTTTTCAGCTTTATTTATAGCAGTAATATTCACACTGCTATTCTGAAACTATAATAGGTATGAAATATAAATTTCAGTATATGCATATATATTCATATTATACAGGTCCCATATTACTGTTGGTACAAGAATTAATATTTTCATAGTTTTTATATGAATAAGGAGACAAATATAAGATGAAATTAATTAGAAAGACCTGTGATTTGATTGCACATTAGTATAAACTTATATTCCCAGTGAACATGTTTGAAAGCAATGATACTCTGGTAATAACTGCAGGGCTAGCACCCAGAACTGAGTGTTTCAATGCCACTGTCTTTACACACCATTGTGCGTGTCTGAACATACTTTGTGTTTGGTTACCATAACCTATTAAAAATAATCTCATATCCCTGGAGAAATGACTGATGCCAAGTCTGAGCAGTGACAGAACAGGACAAATCTGGAACTCTTGCACTTCCAGAATGGAAACGTACAAACAAAATTAAGCAAAAGACAAAGTAATAGAATAATACTGAAAGGACACTGAGCACCTTTAAAGACACTCTCACAGTACATATTTGGGGTATACTGACATCAAGAGAATATTTAATGTAATTGATTTTTAAGACATTGAGATAAATTAAAAAAATCCATGCACTCAAGTTGATATGACTTACAGAGAAATAGCTGCTAATAAATGTAAATGGGAGAAAAGACCATTAAATGTGATGAAACATGATCTCTAAGGTTAACATAAATTTGCATTTAGTGACTTCTGATATTGCATGGTGTGGAGAATAGAAATTTGTACTTATGAAGAGTTCCTGACAGCAGTTTATCCTGGGTATAGCCAATTCCCTCAACCTCACTTAGATTTTACAGGGAACAGAAGATCACATTCAACAACACCATGAGAAGCCAAACAAATTCAGATTCAGAAGCTATTAGTACATTCTATGTGAAAACTGGCTAGGTCTCTTTACAAATATCAGTGTTTTCAGGGGGGAGAAACAACAAAAACAAAAGAACAACCAAAAAAACTGGATGCATTTCTCAATGTTAAAAGTGACTTAAAAAACAGCAGCAACAAATTGTAACGAGGAAACCATAATTGGAAAGAAAATAGCTATAAAATATTTCGGGAAAATGAAATATATGTGAGATTATATTTTGAGATTGTTTTTAATAATCTTAGAAATGAAAGTGGCATTATTTTTTTGAAAGAGAAAGTTATATATGTGTGTGTATATTTCCATACATATATATGCATATATACAAATAAAATGAGTAATTATGACCCCCCCCATTATTATTTCACATTTGTAGGTTTAAGCATTTAAAAATGAAAGATTAAATGATGAAAAGAATGCCAAGGTTGTTTCTCATATTTATATGAATGGAATATAAAACATATAAAATAATCAAAATGAGGTGAATAAATCAGTAAATGCTACATTGAACAAAATAACTGATACTGAATATTTGAGGAACTCAGTTCTTTTGCTCTTTCCAGTCAAATGCAAAATTATTCTCAAATTTTATTGTCATAAAATTATATCATACTTGAAAATCATTGTACATATATACTAAAATACACCAACAGTGTTGACTTGAAGTGCCTATGATAAGAAAAGACATAATTTATTTCTCATTTTGAATTTCCAAGAAGAACCTACATTATCATGACATTGTTATATCTAACTAGAGGCCCAATGCATGAAAATTCATGCAAGAGTAGGCCTTTCTTTTCCCGGCTGGGCTGCCTGCAACGGCTTCCCTCTGGCACCTGAGACCTGAGCTGCTGGCACCAGGTTCCTCTGGCACCAGGTCCCGGGCTTCCCTCCTCTGGCCACCAGCAGGCACCTGGGACCCGGGCTGGCTTCCCTCGGGCCACCTACAGGCATCCAGGGCCTGGGCTGGCTTCCCTGCAGCCCCAGTTTCATCAGGAAGGATGTCTGGAAGATGTCTGGTCTAATTACCGTATTACCCTTTTATTATTATAGATACTATACTGTGAGGACAAATTGAGATTTTGAGTGTATTTTTATTATACAGGTATGATATTCCTCCAACAAATTGCATCAGAGAATGATGTCTCAGGTCAATTTTGAACTATTTTATCTATATAATTTAATCTTTAAAGGTATAAGGGTAAAGGCAGCTACAATATGTCTGGACCCCCATCTAGATTTTTCGGATTTTGTGGCTTAGAATTTTATATCTCATTCAAAGTCCAAATCAGTTCTGACAGGGAATGTCATCTGCTCTGTTTTAAGGGCACTATAATAAAACAATGTCAAAAATGGTTTTATTTTTTCAATACCCACATTACTTAAATATAGAATATAGATTACACAGTTTCTCTTTTCATAAATACTTTGTCCCTTTTAAATGCAAATAGTTTACTTTTTTAGCAGTATTTGGCATCAGTAACAGATTAATTCTAATTTACCAGCATCACAGTAGGAAGCTAGTTAGATATAAAGGAGCTGGACATCTAATTAAGCCAGATTAGGGGGAGCTTCACAATTGCTCCTGGCATCCGAGTAGGCAGGAACGACCAACTTCCCACCCTCTAGGAAACGATGACCTGTTTGCCTGGGATTAATGGGGGAGGGATAAATAGTAAGGGAGCATGTGCAGTAGAAGCCCAAATGGTGACCATACATGGAGGAATCCAACCTGGGAAAATATGGGAAAAGAATTGGATAGGATAAGGGCATGAAACCCTAGATTCCAGGAAAGTGATTGGATAAATTGAAAGAAAACCTACTCTACCTCAAGCCCAAGGAAATATAATCAAAGCTTAGTAAAAGCCTGAGGCGCTCTCTCTCTCTCTCTCTCTCTCTCTCTCTCTCTCTCTCTATATATATATATATATATATATATATATATATATATTTCTCATATATATATATATATAATTATGCATGTTACACTTTTATTATATATCCTATCTAATAAAAGACAAAAAGAGTAATTAACCGTACCTCCGCTACGCTTCCCATTGGCTAATCAGGGCGATATGCAAATTAACTGCCAACAAAGATGGCGGCCTGCAGCCACGCAGCTGAAGCGAGCAGGAGGTTTGCTTGCTCCAGTGATGGAGGAAGCCAAGGTTCCCCGCCTGCCGCGGCCCGGCTCTGAGCCCAAAAGCAACAATGTTTCAATTATAGAAGCTAAACAAACCCCAGATACTGGCTTTCAGCCGGCTTCGGCCTCAGAGCTGGGAGTGCCAGTGATGGCAACAATGTTTCAATTATAGAAGGTAAATAAATCCAAGAATTAAAAAAAAAAGAAAAAAAGAGGCTGGGAACTTCAGTTGCCCGCCAGCCTGAAAATGGCACTCAGCCCCTCACCCAGGTTGGCCAGGCACCAAGGGCGGGACCCCCCCCCCATCCAGGACACCCCTCAGGGCAAAACCAGCCCCCCCTCCCCCCCCCCCCCCGTGCACCAGGCCTCTATCCTATATAGTAAAAGGGTAATATGCAAACTGACCCTAACAGCAGAAAGACTGGGAATGACTGGTCACTATGACACACACTGACCACCGGGGGGCAGACGCTCAATGCAGGAGCTGCCCTCTGGTCATCAGTGCGCTCTCACATGGGGGAGCTCTGCTCAGCCACAAGCCAGGCTGATGGCTGCCAGTACAGCAGTGGTGGTGGGAGTCTCTCCCACCTCCTCAGCAGCGCTAAGGATGTCTGACTGCAGCTTAGGTCTGCTCCCTGCTGGCAAGTGGACATCCCCCGAGGGCTGCTGGGCTGCCAGAGGGATGTCGATTGCCAGCTTAGGCCCAATTCCCCAGGGAGTGGGTCTAAGCCAGCAGTTGGTCATCCCCCAAGGGGTCCCAGACTGTGAGAGGGCACAGGCAGGACTGTGGGACCCCTCCTCCCGAGTGCACAAATTTTTGTGCACCAGGCCTCTAGTATATAATAAAAGTTTAATATACATATATGCTAATTAGACTAGACTTAATTCTGGACGTCCTTCCAGACAACCTTCTGGATGAAGCTGGGGCTGCAAGGGAATCAGCCCGGGTCCTGGGTGCCTGCCAGTGGCTGGAGGGAAGTTCAGGTCCAGGTGTCAGAGGGAAGCCGGTGCCAGCAGCCTTTGCACGAATTTCGTGCATCAGGCCTCTAGTATATATATAATCAGCCATGTAGGTCAGAGCATAGCGTCCATCAGAAAACCGGGGCACCATAAGCCTTGACAGTGGACGTGCAGATAGAGAGTAAGGCACAGGGGAAGTTAAGTAATTTGCCCAGGGTCAGCCTCAGGTGCCAGATGATGCAGTTCTGGGCCCTGTTGTCCCTCCCGGGCCTAGTGGGCCCAAGTATGAGCCTATGGCCCTAGAAGCTGAACTGCTCCTGCAGCCAGAGGGAGCTAACCCACCAGGTTATGGATCAGGCGTCAGGTGTACCTGGAGCCAGTGAAAGCCAGCTACCAGCTGAGTGTCAGGGCAGTGCCTCCTCAGTGTGGCAACCTTTTCGAGGGAGCTTTTATAAATCTGGCCACTGTTGCTCAAATCCTCCTATGCCTGTGTCACTGAAATTCCTTTTCTACATCAGAGTGGGTTATATTTTGCACCACTTCTTAGCAGCTTGGTGAAAGGCTTCATTTAGAAGAATTTGTAAGATGGATTAGAAATTAATACAAATGACATCTTTTTTTGGGGGGTGGGGGTGGTATTGCAAAGAAAAGATTATTGTAGAAGGAAGTTTCTTATATTTGTATGGAAGTGTTAGGAGTGTTCAAACTATGGTTATTAGGGTAGAGAAGTGGGCGAATATGGAGATGATTGGTTGGAAAAAACAGAGGGTTCTAAGGAGGAGGAGGGCATTTGAGTATTTCAGCCGATTTTCACACACATTTCCATTTCCCACAACCATGCCTTTTCCTAGTTGCCTCCTGTGTGCTTCTCATCTGCCTATTCTAATGCTTTTCCTCATGACATCAAATCATGTCCCCAGTTCTGAATAGATTCCTGAATTACACTTTAGACTTATACCTAACTTGCTATATTTGCTTTGCCACTTTCTATGGCCAGGCTCTCAAGCTGAGCCTTTTCCTCAATTCCCTATAAAAACTCAATTCCAATTCTTTGTTACACCATACTGACTTCTTTTATCAAAGACTCAACTGTGTTTCACATAAAACCTTTTGAAGAAAGGCAGTTATTCAGTGTATATATGTTTGAAAAATTTTATTTTATACTTACAAAGTAAATCCCAATGAAAATAAGAATGATATTCTTAACACAGCACAGTAATTATAGAGAAGAAAAATTTTATACAAGACTAATTATCCAGTAGAAAGTAATGTAAGGTGGGTAGAGAAAAATATATAAACATTATATTATGTTTTTGCCTTGGACACTGCTTTTATTATTATTTTTCTTTCAGAATGCTTTCTCCTAATCAGGGTGGGGAACCTTTTATCTGCGGAGGTCCATTTGGATGTTAATAACATCATTTGTTTTAATATAATTCACAATCTAAATTTATGTTGCTATGAAAAAAATATCCTAGATTTATTGAATTTCAAGTCCTACCTGTGGTTGCCTTGGCAGGGCCAAATCAAGTTATTTTGAGGGCCTTATATGGCCCATGGGCTGGATGGTCTTACCCCTGTTGTAAATCAATAATATGTCAAACATAAAATATGGGAATTGTCCTGGCTGATGTGGTTCAGTGGATAGAACATTGCCCCAGGCTCAATTAGTTTTAATACTGTGTTTTACTGGTTTATTTCTGGTCAAGGGCACATACCTGCAGGTTGGATCCCTGGCCCCAGCCAGGGCTTGTGAGGGAGGCAACCAATGTCTCCCTCACATCCTCACATTCTCTCTCTCTCTCTCTCTATCTATTTCTCCCTCTCTCTATCTATCTCTCCCTCTCTCCCTCTCTTTCTCCTTTTCTTTCTTTCATAATCTCTAAAAAACAATGGAAAAAACGTCCTCAGTTGAGGATTAAAACGAAAGAAAGAGGAAGGAAGGAAGGGAGGAAGGGAGGGAGGGAGGGAGGGAGGGAGGGAGGGAGGGAGGAAGGGAAGAAGGGAAGGAGGGAGAGAAGGGAAGGAGGGAGAGAAGAAAAGATGGAAGTTATATTTGTATGTTTGTTTTGACCTTCATCATAATGTTTTTAAAATTTTAACTTTATTTCCTACATTTTCTTAAATTTCTCTACATATGCATCTGTTTTAACAATAGTACTAACATACCACTAAATAGAAACTTGTATGTGACCAATTGGTCATTAAAATATTTTATTTATTATGACAAAGAATTTGGAGATGATAAGAAAACATATTCAAATAGCTTATATCTGATTTGATGTTTCAAAATAACTAATTCATAAAATAGTGTGATATTTTTAAAAATGAGTATGTTTAAGAATTAAAGGTACACTCCCAATGTAAACAATTTAAGCACCATTTCTTTAGTCCATTGGTGTTTTATACTTTTTTCTTGATCATTTTTTTTATATTTGAGAAATTTCATTTCAAATGTCATCTTATCTTATTTTGATTTCTACATTACATATTTTATATGAAATATAGTGATAGGCCATTATAATGAAAGAGAATACTAATGAGATTATCAAATGACTGATATACCAAAAAACACTAATAATATCTAAGCTATAGATAAGAAAAAATACTTAAAATACATATATAGTTATCTAAATCATCACTTTTCATCAACTAATTATATATAATAATGAAGATTCATAAATAATGTGTTAAATGAAATGTTTATTAAACATTTACGTATTACCAAGCATAGTAATGTCATTTAAGGAAGCTATATTTCATGTAAAAATTTGATTTCAAATCACACTGTAATACTTACATATCTAGAGAAAATCTCCTTTTCCCATGTTGAATGGAAATGTGTTACTTCTTAGTATATGAAAGTATGCTCTGCTACTGCTATTAAAAATAATTTTGTTGCTGTTTATATGTTGGGTTTATATATGCCATATAATTCTACTGTTTTATCAGGAGATCAAATCATTAAAGCAAATCCATAGGTACTAACAAAACAACTTCAAGATCTAGTGTTATTTTTGAAAAATATTGGGATACTAATGAATTTGATTCAGAAAAAAATATCTATTAAGAGGAAAAACACAAAGGAAACTACATATCTATATATGAATTTATAGTTTTAAAAGTTCATAAACATAGGAATTGAAAGTTAACCACCTAACTAATACCAATTATGTTCTTGAGTTGAATAATTTTTCTTGATGAAGTATTTTAGGGAGGAGTTAAGGGAGCTTTAAAAAAATTTATTATCGGTTTTTGTACAATGGCAATCAATTGTGGATTTATTAAATGTAACTTTCAAAATTTTGTAGTATTTTGATTACTAGTTTAGAAACATAAAATATAATTTAAAATGTTCCTTAAAATAAATTACATATAGATAATTTCATAGAAAAACATAGACATTTTTTAGTTAGAATGACATTTACCTCAGAACAAAATTTCTTACATGACTTTCTTCAAAAATTATTTTAATGAGAAATATGGTTCTAAATATTATGACAGCAAGAAGTTAATGACTCTAGGAGCCCAAGTCCACTGCTTTGCCAATTATTCTTCCATTTGACCCTCTTGAAAAGCATTATTTTATTCAGTAATCCTGAGTGAAGATAACTCTATTATTCCCCTTAACTGAATAACCTCTTTGATCCCATTTTTCTTCTTGACTTCAGAGTACATAAAGAAAAACCGAACATGCAGAAAATACAATTTGTATTACAGGGTTTTGTAGATAAACACCTATGAGACATTATTAAGTATTTATTATTAAATGATTTCTCTCTACCCACAAACATTTGCTACTTTGTATTTCTTCACGGTATATGAGCTTTTTGATCAAGAGTTATTATGCTTTTTGCTACCTTTAAGTTATTAAGATAGCTTTCCTTTAGTTACAAATAAATATTATACTGTGTACTTCAAAAATAAATATTTAGATAGAAAACTTGTCAAAGCATCTCAAACTACACCTGCACATAATTTTTCATTATAAAACTAACTGTGCTCTTCTTGCATAACCATCTGATTATTGAAATATGTGCAAACAAATACGAACTGGAACATTACAGTATGTTTGGCAATGTGTTTGATACAGAGGATCTGAAAAAAGTAGGTTAGCACTCTAACCTGTATTTTTCAAAAATGTGTTCAAATATATTGAGTAACCTAGTATTTGAATTTAGGATCTAACTTTAAAAATAGACACCAAAATGTGCCTTCCTAAATTTTTATTGTTCTAAAAATTATTAGTTTTCTTAGATGTAAAATAAATTTACCTAAAACCTGCCTCAACTGCCCATAATAAATGTGACAGTAATGGAAGAGAGGGAGCTATTACTTGCATCTTGAAGAAACTACATACATTTATCATTTCACATTTGGATACATACTTTAAAATGTAGTAAGATTTTGGATAAGATTTACTTACCTCTCATGCTTAAAATGTCTAATGCTTTTGGAGGTGTTGGTAAATATATTGATAACAAGGAAAAGGTTACAGCTTTGTCAAGTAAACATAGTGTGAAAAAATACCTAAGAAAAACACAGAACAAAAATATTTAGGAAGAAAGAAGTGAAATAATCACTGATGCTCAAATCAGATATCTTCCCTACATTTCTTTTACATTAAATCCATCAGGTATAATAGGTTTACTGTAGGCAGCTGTCAATAGGAACTGGGCCTGGCTGGCCACTTTGGAGAAGGGCCTGCAAGGAGAAATGTGCAGAGGATGTGGGCATGCCCTGTGGACTCCACCAGCTCCCCTGGAAGTGCAGGAGCCATGTCCATTGTTGGGAAGTGGGCTGAGGGCTGCAACATCTCCAAGCTTCCTGATGGTGGGTCCCGCAACACATCCCCTGCCCACTGCCTTAGAGAGCACCAGGGAGTCCCCTGCTTTGGCCAAGATGGCACAGTAGGCAGGGGTTCTTGCATGCTACAAGCTAGCAAGATAATTGGATAGAAATAAAAAGCCCTCCCAGCCCTATCTCTGTAAGAACTGGGCTTGAGTAGGAAGAGGGGATAGTCTTTGAGATGGGAGTTCACCCTTCTTCCTGGCCTTGGCACCTGAATAAAACCTCTTTTCATTTGCACCAATACCTGCCTCACAAGTTTGGTTTTCAATGTGGCAGCAGCCATACCTGCATTTTTTGTTAGGTAATTCAGTTAAAATATTATTTCTAATAGTTGCAACTGCTCCTTCAAAATTTCAGTGACTCTAGACATATATCCTTTAGTTTTCCAAATATTAGAGAGAATTGGTATAATTTCTTCCTTAAATGTTTTATCGAAATCACCCATGTACTTGTTTGGGCCTGGTTGCTTTATGTTTTGAAATATCAATTACTGATTCACTTTCTTTAATAGATATAAGACTATTTGGATTGTTTCTTGTTGTGTGTTTCAAAAGATCATATCTTTCAAGGAATTGGCCCATTTCATCTAGATTATTAAATTTGTGGGCATAGAATTAGTCATACCATTTCTTTATTATCCTTCTACTGACTACAGGACCTGTCATGCTCTCTCTTTCATTTCTGATATGAGTACGTTTGGTCTCACTCTTTTTTCCTAGTTAATCTGGCTGGAGACTAGTCAATTTTAGTGCTTTTGTCAAAGAACCAACTTTTGGTTACATATTCTCTGTCAATTTATGTGTTTTTTATTTCACTGATGTTTGCTCTAATTGTTATTATTTTATTTATGTGAATTGGATTTAATCTTATTTTCTAGATTCCTAAGGTAACACTTAGATGATTAATATTAGATCTCTCTTCTAATATAAGCTGTAAATTTCCTTCTCAGCACTTTCTCTACATCAAAAAGTTTTGATAAGTTGTGTTTTCATTTGTAATTAGTTTAGAGTATTATTTAATTCCTCTTAAGATTTCCTCTTTGACCCATTTGGTTTTTAGAAGTGTATTGCTTCATCTCTATGTATTTTGAGATTTTCCAGTTGTCTTTCTGTTATTGATTTCTACTTTAATTTCATTGTTATCTGAGCAACTATTACATAATTTCTTTTCTTTAAAATTTCATAAGGTGTGTTTTATGGCCCATAAAGTGGTCTATCTTTTTTTTTCATGTCACTTCCCTGTCTGTATTTAGAGAAATTGATAAACCCAATAAACTCAATATAAGGAGTTGCCCTGGACCCTTAGCCAGAGTGAAGGGGCCAGAGATAGGATCTGCAAGGTCCTGTCACTCAATGGCAGAGCTTAACCCCACTGGATGACTGCCCGGAGACAAAGATGAAAGATTCTGTAAATACCAGTCACTTTAACTGTAGCCAATAACTTTGTTGTCTTGTTGAAAATATTTCAGATCCCAACAGACCAGTGACTGTTTATAAAAATAAGTTCCATTTCCATTACAAGTTTATCTCAAAGGAATTAGTACACAAATAAATACATAACTACAACTACTTAAGGATTATGATATCTCAAGCTTGTTTTGCCTGCTTTCCCAGCTGCTCATGTAAATGAGATGCTATGACCTCTTATAGGTCTATGTAGGTATGTGCAATTGAGCTAAAAAAAAAAAAGCAGTATCCTCTTTGTCCTATATCTCTCGATATCTGAATCTGTTCAGTCTGTAGGAATTCATATAGTAAAAATGTTTTGTTACCCAGGATTCCAGATATAAATGAGGGCTCAGATAATCAGGTTTACCAGCCCTGATCTGACACTAAGGAATACCTATAAACAATGATGTCTCCCTTAAAACGCACACACACACACACACACACACACAAGTCTCCAAAAAAAAAAGGAAAAACTAGGCAGGTTTCTTTAAAATCCTAAATGATAGTGTTACGGGCGGTGTTGGTAGCAAAATTGGACCTTGATTCTTGAGTTTGTTTGGCAAAGAAAGATTTCAGAGCCAAGAACTCAAATTATAAGAGCAAGTTTATTTACAAAGTTACAAAGGTAGTAGAAGGGCCCTGAAGCTTCAGAGAGAGAAAGCTAAAAGTGGTCTCTATTAGTGAATGTTCCATGTGAGTTCTAAAAGATTATGTATCCTGCTGTTGGATGAAGCAGTCTACAGATGTCAATTAAATCCAGTTGATTGATGATGTTTTTTAGTTCAACTGTATCCTTATCAAGTTTTCTGCTTGGTAAATTTGTGTATTTCTGATAGATGGGATCTTGAAATCTATGATAGTGGATTCAACTATTTTTCTTTGCAATCCTGTTATTTATTGCCTCACATAGCTTGATGTTCTGTTGTTGGGTGCTACACATTGAGGAACTGATATGTATTCTTGGAGAATTGCCCTTTATAGTTATGTACTGCCCTTCTTTATTCCCAATAACTCTCTGTGCTTTGAATTCAGCTCTGTCTGAAATAATATAGCTACTCATACTTTCTTTTATTATTGTTAGCATCATCTATTCTTTACCATCCATTTACTTTGAATCTATATGATTCTTTATATTTAAAGTTCTCAATTAGTTTTTGTATCAATCCCGTATACAAATTTTCCCTAAATCATGGCTGGTGAATGACTTCAGGGGAATCTTTGGACTGCTGGTTTGAAATGCAAATTTATACAGGAAGAAAGAGAAGCATCTACAGAATGTTGGCAAAGAGGACTAATTACCTGCATCATAAACAAGAACACTAAGTAATTATGATGCATAATAAAATTTAATAATTACAGCTGTAAAGATAGGTAATTTACATATTTATATAGACATTCACTCATGATATTTTAGAAAACTTTTAATACTTTCTTAACCAGATTTTCCAGCATTTTAGAGAGTTATTTAAAGAAATAAACTTGCTTTGCAGCTTTGGCATTTAAGTGATATTCCCACTTTTAAGACGTTTTGACAAAAATATTCAGATTTAATTAATAGATTTTTTCGATATCAGTTACTTAAAGTTTGTTTACCTACACTCTCCTTGTGAGAAAAAAAATTTACTGACAAGGTTTCTTTCAGCTGTTGAGAAATGAAATTTTCAAATCTTTAAGTGTTACTTCTCCTCTTGTATTCTAATTCATTTTTATTTCCAATTCTACAATAATGTACATACTACGTGAGGCTTAAATAGGTCTATTAATAATCTGGATATATAAAGGAATTCAATAATCTCATATGTTGCAACATATATAAATGTTATGATTTTCCACCATATAACAGATTGTCTTACTATTAATTTTGTACCACTACATATTACTGCAAAATTCTAATTTTGTTTTTAATTTTTAACACATAGTCGAGGTATTTAGTTGTGTGCGTGTGTACACGAATGTGCGTTTATGTATCTCAGGAAGGTTACTAAAGTGGTTTATTATTTCCTTTGTGTCCTAGATATCTTGTCAGCGTTACTTGGTTCCATGACTGATTCTCTTTTGAGCTTCCTTCTTGAATCATGTTTTCTAAATTTCTATCCTCAGCCTTTTTGATATCTACTTCACTATGTGTTGTCCTTTCAGACTTGTGCTATTGCAGAATGGGGGCAATCACCTTACCAACTGTAAGTTTACACTCGAAATACAGCCTCTTAGGGAGCAGTTGTCTTGAATTCCCATGACTGCTGCTTCTTTGCCAACTCTTTTAAGATCAGTCTGCCAGTCAAATTGGCTCACGTGATGAAACTTCATGGATATGTGTCAGATGTCAGAAAATCTGGATCCATTTAATATTTTTTCAATATTGTGAAGTCTGTCCTCACCTACCTCTGACGTATTTAATGAACCTGACACGTATCATGAATTATTTTTTTTATAACTTCTGCAGAATTGACAGGTGCCAGGGGCTATACTAGCACATATAAAATGTGTTATTTACAAAAAACTTGACTGTTTATATAGATAATTATAGAATCAGTATTTATTTTTATGCTGCACTTATAATCCAGTGAGTGTTTTAAGTAGTACCAGACATGAAATGAGTAATCTCTAAATGTCAACAAAATCTGTTATTGTTAAAGAAAATTATATGAGCTCTTTATACCTAAATAATTGTATCTCTGTCAGTAGGAAAAAACAGCTATCAGTCAAAAGATTAATGAATCAAAATGAAGCAATTTTTAAAAACCGAGAAGCCTGGTTGTCTCTCCTTATTTTGGGAGAATTTCTCAAATTTATAGCAGAAAGATGACTTGACGAGTCAAAATCCTGATATTCGTATCTTCTCAACTTTCAATTTCCTAAGCAACATAACATGGTAAGATATACACAGCCTGGCTCCAGATAATTCATGCAGCTTCTGACTGGATCTTTTTGGATGCTTTAGCTGGAGGAAGAAATCACCACATAGATATCTGGCTATTCTGGGACCATCATGAGTGAAGGGTCATATCTAAGTCTTCTGGCTAATGGTCCAGCTGAGAACAAAATTGTAGCCATCTCATCACCAGTGCCTGACAGGTCAGTGCAGCCAACTTAGACACTGCACTAGCCTATCCATTAGCTGAGATCCACTCATTGACCACATGCAATGCCACGTATAGCAATCTAACCTATGTAGTTCAGACGTAGCCAATCTAACATATACTTTGGGCATTCAGACTCATGATGACTTAGTAAAGTGTGTATTATTTTAATCCATTATGAATGGGGCTAGTTTGTTATGCAGCAGTAGCAACTGGAATTCCCTCTCAGTTTGACTAAATTGAATTGTTTGAATGACTTGTTAGCAGACAAAACGCACAAATTGATTTGATAAGAACTTGCATATTCTTGTTCTCCTGTCATCACTATTGGTGGGATATGCCCCACTGTTTTCAGCAGGGTAATCATCCAAAAAGATCCAGTCAGAAGCTGCATGAATTATCTGAGAAACACAGTAGGGTTGGCCGAACACAACTTTAGCAGATGAACCCAGCCTAGAATGCAGCCCTAGTGAGTGAGCAGACACATGAGTGAGCCCACCATCTCACAGACGCAGCCAGAA
Source organism: Myotis lucifugus (assembly GCF_000147115.1). Taxonomy (NCBI): domain Eukaryota; kingdom Metazoa; phylum Chordata; class Mammalia; order Chiroptera; family Vespertilionidae; genus Myotis; species Myotis lucifugus. Next base: position 56,473,553 of record NW_005871048.1, on the reverse strand, counting down.
TCAGCAGAGGGCAAGCAGGATCACCTGAACTCCAGACAATACGCAAATGTCAGTTTTGTTGTTTTGTGTTGTGTTTTAATCCAGAAATACCAGACTGATACATACTACAATAAGATTTCTCATTAAACAAATTGAATTACTAGAGGTCAAATAGTGTGCTGTGTCATTTTTTATGTTCCACATATTACTCTGTATATAATAAAAATCACTAAACTCTATATAGCTAAAGTTACAGTGTCTTATATTGTTCTGTATTTAGTTTTAAACAGCTATGTTTTTCTCTAGTTTTAATAGCAAGTACATGCATATGTTTAGTTATACCCTAGATTTTATTCTAACAATAGTAATATATATTTACAAATGTAGTTAAATTATAATTAGGGTGTACAGAATTAGACAAATTTCTTGATCATGTAGAGCAACAGAAGTCAGTGAAAATTACAATCTAATCAGCATACTGTGTAAAGAAATGTTAAGATTCACTGAAATTTGCAAAAATTGTTATAAATAGAATCTAAATACTTACAGTTTGTGTGTAACATAAATATTGCATGTAGAGGGAGGGACAGAAGTTCAAGCTAAAATATTTTAATGTAATCTTTATTATGGACAAGATAGGAGCAATTTTGGCAAGTTATATGGTATATACATATATATTTTATTTTCTATTATCTTCTAATAATACATTTTTCCCCTTTACCATATATACTATTGTTTTGTTTGTTTGTGTGTGTGTGAGTGTGTGATGGAGATGAGTAAAGCAGTCACAATTCCTCCTTAGAAGGTAGAAGAGACACTATTGAGGAAAGTGATGATTTGTTTAAGAAGCTGGCTCTCCTCAGTGATGAAGATCTTGCAAGTCATTTGTGTGTTAAGGTTGCGAATTTGTGCATTTATTCAAAATAAAGAGTCCCGGGATCTGTCACTCTATATGGACATTCTAGAATTACAGGAGAAATCTTGACTCAGAGTGAGAGCTGGCTATTGCAGACTCATATATCACATGGTTTCGGCATCTCCCTCCTCCATTTTTTCGTGGTTTCTTTGAGCACCAACCAGAGCATTCTTAAAAGCTGCCTGAGTGACCATTATTTCCTTCTTCAACAGATATATCTTGTGAAGACATTCAAAGTTAGCAGTGTAGCAACTTCAGAATTAGCAAAATGAATTTACATTTGCACTAAACCTGTATTCTTGTTGATGAAATTTTTCAAAATTTCAAGCATTCAACAGGATTTTATAAGGCTATTTAGCATTAACTTCAAACCCAGTAGTATGAATCAATATATCTATATGGGAATCTCAAATCAACTTTTCTTTCCAGACTACAGATCAAAGGATAATATAAATATGTACTGTGGAAGATGCTGGTCTAGAAAGTGATGTTCATGATTAAAAGTTAAAAAGCAAGGGCCTCATGCTTTCTACCTTGCCATAATTCCAACCATTTTTTTTTCGGGTTTAAAAATCTATTTGGGATCATTAAAACCTAATTTGTAGATTATCTTAGCACATTTTGGCTCTCATAACAAAAAACCATTTATTTTTGTCAATGTACTTCTCACTGCTCGCAGGGGTCCTCAAACTTTTTAAACAGGGGGCCAGTTCACTGTCCCTCAGACGGTTGGAGGGCCGGACTATAGTTTAAAAAAAAACTATGAACAAATTCCTATGCACACAGCGGCGGCAAAAACACCCGGCGGGCCGGATAAATGTTTTCAGCGGGCCGCATGTGGCCCGCTGGCCGTAGTTTGAGGACCCCTGCTAAAGGCTTAGAATTTCAAGATCAAGGTGTCTGGTGAAGAATCAATCCTGGTTCCTTGTAAGCTCATGTGGTGATCACTTCTCAGCCTTTTGGCTAAGATCAAGTGTATACCCTCATGTGGTGAAATAGGTAAGGGATCTATCTGGGGCCTCCTTTGTAAGGGTATTAATTCCATTCATGAGCTCTTGTCCTCATTATTTAATTACATTCTAAAGGCCCCACTTCCTTTGGTGTACAGACCATACACTGTTTATAATAGCCACTATCTATGTTAATGTCTTTGTACTCCTTGATTTCCAATTTTCTACCCTTATTTATAAATCATTAAACTGATTGTAAAGTCTTAGAGGTTTATTCTTCCAAAATGTACTTAATTTGTGACTTTTGCTTTCCTGGAGAAGCTGCCTTAATGGAACCTAAATTGCAGCTGTAGTTTCCCCAAAATTGTTTTCTTAGTTTATTAACATTAAACACATATTTAGCAATATATACTTCCACGTATTTTAATTATAAAATATAATTTCTAGATTACTTTAAATATTTTGTCATTTTTGGGGA
>NW_005871048.1:56350892-56471130 GCF_000147115.1 Myotis lucifugus | reverse complement strand
CACACATATATATATATATATACACATACATATATATTACATAAGTTGTTATAAGTTATAAATATATATATATATATTCTCCAGAAAACATGGCTTTAAATCATTGGCTCCCCCCAAAATGACTGAATATTTAAAATAATCTAGAAATTATATTCAATATATATATATATATATATATATATATATATATATATATATATGCTGAAAAAATGCAAACTCCGTCTAAGTTATTCAGATGTTTAGCCAGGGTTAACACGTAGAATGTGTTCTACTTCACTATGATGCTTCTCACCTCAGAAAAGAGAAAGTAGAAAGAGAAACAGAGAAACTCAATAAAAAAGAAAAAGGAATGTAAAGCTTAGGTTCTTTTTCAGAGCACACTTACCTACTTTCTTTCAATGTTTCATTATATGATGTACATTAACCACCTAATATGTGTTGGTCTTCATTACTTTTCATGACCATCTTTATTTAGTAGCATGCCTTTGGGGACTAGCATGATTTTCTCCCCTTCTTCAATTTACCACATAGCATAACAGTAATATTTGTCCTAACCAGAGCATGATATAGTGTAAAATACTTGATTGATTTTTTTTGCTCTTAACAGGCAATGCTGAGCCCCAAAGGTTAAACTTATGCTACTAAAATGACAACATAGTTAACTGATTGATTTTGCAGCATTAGGCATCATTGAAAAAAAAATTTGTTCTGTAGCTAAATTATTTTTGATTTCTCGATTAGATACAATCTCAAATCCACTTGTTCTTCCATTGTTTGAGAATTATGTACTATATACTGAAAGATTTATTTTGAATTTAGAGGCCAAAACCTCTCTCTACATAATTTCCTCATGTAAGAATTGGGACTTTGACTCATTCACTTTGAGAGGATAAATCATTGAACACACAACCATTAAACGTCACTTATTGATTCCAGAGGGTAACTAAATGACACAAACTATTTTGCCACCAAATAAATAGAATAATAATTGCTTAATTTTACTGGCATCTTTGTTTATTACCAGAAGACAAACATGTATTATTCAATTTTATTCTACTTTCCCTTCACTAAATTGTAATAAAATAAGTATAAAAAGCCATAAGCATTCTGTACATAATTATAGTTCCTTTAAAGACTAAGTAGTTATATCTGAAGAAGAAAATAATTTCACTATTTTTAACATATGCTTTGGCTTAATCTTCACTAGCCTGCTTTGAGGATTGTACAATTGTGGGAACATCTGCATTTGAGAAATTTATTATTTTTCCACAAGTCAAAAATATTCAAAACAGAGATATTTTGCATATTGTATCTTTAACTAAACAAGTTATTCTTCTGTGCTTCCTTGACTCTCATTGCTGAATGAAATCATTTTTTTTCTTAAAATCAAACAATCGTCGTAATTGCAGACTAGTTTATGACTATCTTCATCAAAACTATGAGTATATTAATTGTTGAGCATATAAGCAACTTTTCACAAAGTGATTACATTGTTTAACATATAATGAGCAGAAATGGCATTTCAACAGATAATAAACCATGTGGGCTGTTTTTTCCTCAAAACAAAAATAATACTTTCTGATTCTCATTATAGATATGGAATTCTCTGCACAGAAGAAGAGGGATCCTTTCTGTCTTTACGTGCATGCGTCATCATTTTAGTTCCATAAACTTCTAAGTTCACTTTGGAAGCTATTTGTATTTGCATACATTGTAGAACTTAAACTTTATAACTGCATGCTTTTATATATACATTAAAAACTTATTCAGTTACTTAAGCCTAGTTTATATCAATGGTTTTTAGCTCTAGAAATAATTACATAAGTTGTTATAAGCTATCAACTCCTATAATATATAAATATATTTATAGGACACAGCACTTCTATAACACTGTTTTAAATATTAAAAAAACAAAAGTTAAGGAACTCAATAAATATGAGATCTGTGATTTGAATATGCAACAGCTGTACAATAATCTGATGTGTGTTCCACTAGATGACACTGCTTTCATCATCTTTATTGGTGAAGGTTATGGAACAAACTGATACTAGAGAATGGGAGGTATAACAACAAATAGAAATACACTCATTTCTTCACTACTATCATGTGTCAGGCATCTGAAATGAGCAACTTATATATCAATGTTACAACTGTAAATATGAAAAAAAATCAACATAGAAAAAGTTAAATAAGAGTACCCAAGGCATTTTTAAATAAAAGAACATTGGGCTCCACTACCCACAGAGTTCAAATTAATTCTCCACATAGTAAATTTAATTACCAAGAATGCTATAGGGGGTATGAGAAACCTTGGTTAATTATTATATTTTCTAGAGAATATGAGGATTAGCCATTTGAAAAGTCTTGGAGCATAATAAAATTAACTCAGTGCTAAACATATTATTATTTCTTCAAAGAGGCAGATAATACACTGGAGTCTTTTAGTCCCTCCGAGTTATCATTATGAACCTGAATTGTCCCTATTCAGCATGTGTGGGTTTGAGTAGACTAAGAATTGTGGGAGGTAGAATTTTAAATGAATTGACTTTCACTGAAAATAGTTGAGTGTTAATCACTAGGCCTCTAAGGTATTATTTAACATATTTTTTTGCAGTGCTAAAGAAGACCTCAGCAACCCATTAAAGACAGTGTAGTTTTTTAAGTATAAAATTATTTCCAAGATCAACTTGGAATCTGAAGTAATACAGTACTCATTATTCTTGCATCCACTCTCATTTGATTAAGATAAATAAGTCCCAATATTATTTATTATTCAAATAAACCCTCATAAAATTATACACTGAAAATATATAGGTCTATTTCTATATCACACTTGAAGCCTGTTACAATTAGGATATATCTTTCTCTGTCTCTCCATTTTTTAAAAAATCCTCACCTGAAGATATTTTTCAATTGATTTTTTTTTCTTTTAGAGAGAGTGGAGGAGAGAGGGAAAGACAGAAATATCAATGTGAGAGAAACGCATTGATTGGTAACTTCCTGCAAGTGCCCTGACCAGGGCCTGGGCCAGGGAGGAGCCTACAACCAAGGTACATGCTCTTGACTGGAATTGAACGGGACCCTTCCATCCACAGGCCAATGCTCTATCCACTGAGCAAAACTGGTTAGGGCTGTCTCTATTTTTATCTCTACCTCAGCCTAGGCCTTTGCCTATCTCTGTCTCTATCTATAGAGAGAGCAATATTATCTATTCATAGCTTGTCTTCTATATATCTGTATTGACATATATAAAATATACAGGTTTATAGACATAGATATAAATGCATATGTAAGTATCAATATAGATATAGATAGTATATATTTTCTTTGTGAAAGTAGTTGTCATTTAGTAAACTATCATTCCAGGTAGTAGGTACAAAACTGGAAATTAAAAGTCAGTCTTTTTAGGCTGTTTGATACATATCTAAACATTTTTTAGTATATAAATCAATTTATATTTTCTATGTAAGACAATCTTATTTTTGCATTTGATAGTTAAAAGCATCATTTTTAATACAGTTGAAAATAAATTCAAATATTAAAGTATTAAATAATAACAGTAATGCCTGATATTTATTATTTTCCATGTGTGCTTTATATGCATTAAACTAATTTAAGTTTCCAATCAAACTTTCAGGTAGGCAAAATCACCCCCAAACTGCTTCCCTAAGAGAGGTAACTGAGATACAGAGAGTTGTAGTAACTCTCCCATGGGCGTGTATTTTCAATGTGTAGAGGGGGAAAGCATTTGAGATAAAAGCAGCTACACTTGCATGGCCAGCATGGCTCAGTGGTTCAGCATCGACCTATGAACCAGCAGGTCATGGTTCGATTCCTGGTCAGGGCACATGTCCTGGTTGCAGGCTTGATCCCCAGTGTGAGGCATGCAGGAGGCAGCTGATCAATTATTCTCTCTCATCATTGATGTTTCTCTCTCCCTCTCTGAAATAAATAAAAATATATTTTAAAAACATACACAAAACAGCTATACTAGTGGAAGGCAGAACATTTTGGAGAGGCAAACTAATAATGAAGCAGATCTCATAAAACTTAAAATCTGTTGCTTGTCTGAGTCACACTCACTCTACTCCTGGACTCTCAGTGAACAAAGGACATCACATATTCCTCTTCCCATCGGAGGATGCCCATTCCTTGCCATCTGTCTCTCTTGACTTACTTTTTCTTTTGGCTGGTTCTGGCTACATGCTAGCCTTGGTACAGCAAACCTTGCTAGGGAGACCGCAGATTCGTGAACCATTTTCTGCTTCAATGTTTGTTTGAAAAGGGAAAAAATTGCCCTTGTCAAGAGCTGATGGGGAGAAAAATGTACAGGAAACTCACAGATAAACACTGTGAGATATGATCTGAGCATATTAGGCACTCTACTTTTCCCTTTTGTATTATTAGCCATAATGCTTATATTTCTCATCAATTTTATCTCCATCCTTGTTTGCTACATTGGGAAAACACCACAAATGCAAATTTCCCTGGTGTCAATTCTACTCTAATATGCTCAAAGCTATTTAAGTCTTTTTGCATTTACAGTTTATTTTAAATCATTTTTTATTGCATTCATCTCCCTTTTCACTTGATCTTTTTTTTTAATAGCCTAACCATTTGTCTCCTGATTTTTAGTTCCTGTTTTATAGATACATCTTATGATTTGTTGATATTACTAAAAAATAATGATGAACATTTATTTAGAAACTAGAGGCCTTGTGCACGAATTCGTGCACCAGTGGAGTCCCTTGGCCTGGCCTGTGGGATCGGGCTGAAATCGGCTCTCCAACGTCCCGCAAGGGGTCCCAGATTGTGAGAGGGTGCAGGCCAGGCTGAGGGACCTCACTGGTGTGATTGGGGCTGAGGAGGGACGCGGGAGGTTGGCCAGCTGGGGAGGGACTGCAGGAGGGCTTCAGGGCATGTCTGGCCTATCTTACTCAGTCCCAATTGGCCAGACCCCAGCAGCAAGCTAGCCTACCAGTCAGAGCATCTGCCCCCTGGTGTTCAGTGCATGTCATAGCAAGTGGTTGAGCGGCCTTAGCATAGCATTAGCATATTATGCTTTGATTGGTTGAATGGACGACCGGATAACTGGACACTTAGCATATTAGGCTTTTATTATATAGGATAACAATTTGCCAGACACTATGCTGAACAAGTGTTCATTTAATCTGCACAACCATATGAAGTACTACAACATGTATATTTCACAGATGGCACCAAGAGATTTAGTAAATCATCTAAGGTCATGTCCTGAAATTGTAGAGCTGATTTAACCTAGGCCATCTGAGTAGAGTCCATAATTTTAACAACTATGGACAAATGCACAACGATTACTTTCAAATATACTGCTTCTTGTAATAATTCATTTCCAATGTCTGTACTCATGTGATGGATCCTTTTCCTAACATTGTTTTTATCCAATTTTTTTAATCTTGTTTATCTATCTCTGAATAAAGATGTATTTTATCAAAACTGTTTTAGCTTCTCTTTATCCTATAATTTATTCATATTTGTTATTTTCAGTCCTCATATATAGCACCCAATGTATTGTTTATCTGTGATAAAATGTTTTCTTCCATTTGTTGATTGCTTCACATTAATGCTGCAAATTAAATGTACCATTGTATGCTGTTATTAGAAATATTTCTATTTCAGCCTCAACTGAAGCATTGAGGAGGCAATGTATTTCACAATATATGAAAATAAAAATAATGTATATGAGTTGACATATGTATATTTTAGTACATAAAATAATCACCAATATTTGTTGAAAAGTAGTTTCTAATAGCAAATGTAAAATTGATCCAACCATAATATGTGCAACTTTGCATTCTGCACATATTTCTACACATAATTATTGAATTATCACTGCTATATTTTTTGAGATAAATTTGTTATTTTCTAAAGAGGTTCATGAGTTTTATATAACTTGATTCATTTAAACTTCAATAAGTATTTGCTGAATTAATGTTACCTTTAGTGCATCTGCTTTGAATTTAATTTAGAAAAAAAATTGACACTGTTTAGTTGCTTGATGTCAATCAGTGACCCATACTTGTATTTTTATTTTGCAAATAAAATGTTGCTATTTTACTTGAAAACTAGGGGCCCAGTGCATGGATTCGTGCACCTTGAAAGGAACTGTGGGCCGTGAGACTGCAGTGGACACAGGGGTAGGTCTTGGCCCATCCTCCGCGCCCCCTCCTGGCCCCTCCCACCACAGCCCTGGTCCCCTGTCTGCCAGCAGCCCCACTCCCACCACCACAGCTCCCATGTCTGATGGCTCCAGTCCTGCTAGCACCCGCTCACTGCATAGAGTGATTGGGGCTGGTGCCAGCAGCAGGTGTGAGCAGGGCCATTGCTGGCAGTGGGTGCAAGCGGCGGCTGCTGGCCCCGATCACCCCTCAGGAGCAGGGGAAGGTAGAGAAGCAGAGTGATCAGGGCCAGCGCCAGCAGTGGGTGCAAGCTGGGCCAGCACCATCAGCAGGTGTGAGTGGTGGCTCCGGCGCTGGCAGTGAGTTTGAGCGGGGCCAGTGCCGGCAGCAGGTGCAAGCACCGGGCGGAACTGTGGCGTGCAAGAGCAAAGAATTTTCACTAACCACCAGAGGCTCGTCCAGTGACAGCAATTGGCACCCCACCTTGGTCTGGCGCCCCCACTCACCTGCTCCACTATCCTGCCATGGCCAACACCTGCCATGTTTCATGCTCTGCCACCCGCTGCCAATGCCCGCCATGTTCCATGCACACCCCCTGGTGGTCAGAGCACATCATAGCAACTGGTTGTTCAGATGTTCTGTTGTTAGGTTGTTCTGCCATTTGGTCTATTTGCATAGTAGGGCTTTATATAGAGAGATAGTATGCACATTTTATTTTGAAAAGTTTATTTGCAAAGTTTTTTTTTAAAGGATACAGATACAACAGACTAGTAAACAAGAAAGACTATTTGACTTTAAATAATTTATCTTTTTATGGAATAGGTGAGTTTATTTTTAATAGTCTGTTACAGGTGGTATTACTTTGATGAGCATTGACCAGGTGTGTTTTAAGAGAAAATACACAAATGCACTTAATTATCTTTATTAAATAACTAGAAATTAATCCAAACTACAACAATAGTTATTTAATGTACACACTGTAGCTGGGGCTGGTTAGATGCTGGAGACCCAGGATGGAGTGGATATAGGGCAGAGATAGTAAACATTTTCATGCTAAATAGTAATCTAGAATTATGTATTCCTATGTTTTACATAAATACATTCCATTCAGTGGTAAAATATGCATATAATATAAAATTTATTATCCTTACCCATTTTAAGTGTACAGTTTAGTGGCATTAATCACAGTCACATTTTTGTGCGACCATCACCACCATCCATCTCCAAAACTCTTTCATCTTGCGGAACTGAAACTGTGTACCCATTAAACAATAACCCCCTCTACCCCTTCACCTCAGCACTTGGCAACCACCACTCTTCTCTCTGTCTCTATGGACCTTTTTATGACTGGCTTATTACACTTAGCATAATGTCCTCAATTTTCATCCAAGTTGTAGCATATGTTAGAATTGACTTCCTTTATGAGGATGAATAATGTTCCACTGCTTGAACATACCACATTTTGCTTACCTCTTTATCTGTTGATTCACACATGGGTTGGTTCTATACTTTAGTTATTGTGATTAATGATGCAATGAGCATGAGTGTGAAAATATTTCTTTGAGACCCTACTGATTTTTTTGGAATATATACCCAGAAATGAAATTGCTGGTTCATTTGGCATTTCTATTTTTTATTTGTATATTTTTTAGGAAGTGTCATGCTGTTTTCCATAGCAGTTTACCATTTTACTTTCCATCAACAGTGCACAAGAGTTCTAATTTCTCCACATCCTTGTCATTTTCTATTTTCTTCATTTTGATAGTAGTTTTCTTAATAATGGATATGAGATGGTATCTTATTGCAGTTTTTATTACGTTTTACTAGTCATTAGTGATGTTGAGCATCTATTCATGTGCGTTGTGGCTATTCTTACACCTTCCTTTGGAGAAATTTCTATTCAATCCCTTTGCCCATTTTTGGATGATTTATTTTTCTTGAATTTTAAGAGTTCTCTGTATATTCTGAATATTAAATCTGTTTGAGATATATGATTAAAAATGTTTCTCCCACTTCACTACTCTGTTGACTATGTTTTTTAATGCATATATTTTAAAATTGTCATTAAGTTCAATTTATCTTTGTTGTTGTTATTGTTGCCTGTGCCTTTGGTGCTATATCCAAGAAACCATTGCCAAATCCAATGTCATAAAACTTTGCCCTGTATTTTCTTCTAAAAGTTTTAGGTCTTATATTTAGCCTATAATTCCATTTTTAGTACATTTTTATATGTGGCAAAGGTTAGGGTTCAACTTCACCTTTTTGCATGTAGATATCCAGTTTACCAGCATCATTTTTTGAAAAGACTGTCTTGTCTGCCCCCCCCCACCCCCCCAAACCACCTTATTTAACTGCCTTGGTATCCTTGTCAAAAACAACTTGAACATATTTTCAAGGATTTATCTCTGGACTCTCTATCCTGTTCCACTGGTATATACGTATATCTGCCATTATCCACTTCCACACTGTTATGATTTCTGTAGCTTTGTAGAAAATTTTCAAATCAGGTAGTATGATTTTTGGCTCTTTTTAAGTATCGTTGTGTTTTGGGGTCTCTAGAGATTCCATATGAATTCCAGGATGGGTTTTCTAATTCTGCAAAAATGTCATTTGGAAAAAATTTCATTGGGAATTTGATAGGGATTTTATAAAATTTATACATCACTTATAGTAATATTTACATCTTAAGATTATTATTATTATTTTTTAATCTGTGAACATGGGATGTTTTCCCACTTGTTTGTCTTTATTTTCTTTCAGGAATCTTTTGTGGTTTCTGTTGTGCAAGTCTTTCTCCTCTTGCTTAATTCCTAAGTATTTTATTCTATTAAATGTAAGTTGGAATTATAAATAAAATTTATGATTATAATTAAATTTTCATTATATTATCAATGACATTATTTTCTTTATTTCCTTTTCAAATTGTTTATTATTCATATATAGAAATGCAACTGATTTTTGTTCATTAACTTTGTATCTGGCTAATTTGCTGAATTCATTTATTCTAGCAGTTTATCTGTAGAATTTTTAGAGTTTTGTACATACAAGATGTTATCATCTGACATCAGAGATAATTTTACTTCTTTTTTTTACAATGTGATGATTTTTTCCCCCTTGCCTAATTGCTATGGCCAGGATTTCCAGTAATATGCTGAATAGAAGTGGTGAAAGAGAGTTTCCTTGCTTTGTTCTTGATCTTAGAGAAAAAAAAGCTTTTATTCTTTCCCCGTTGGGTATGAAATCCCATCATTTCCTGTGGGATTTTCAAATATGGCTTTTATTATGTTAAAGTGGTTTCCTTCTATTTCCTTCTATTCCTAGTTTGCTGAGTGTTATTATCATAAAAGGGTGTTAAATTTTATTAAATGCTTTTTCTATATTAATTTAGATGATTATGTTTTATTTCTTTCATTCTGTTAATGTGATGTTGATCAATATTTTGTATGTTTAAACATCCTTGCACTCCAGGAATAAATCCCACTGGTTTGTGATATGAATCATTTCAATTTGGTTTGCTAGTATTTTGATGAGAATTTTTCCATCAGTGTTCATCAGGGATATTGGTGTGTGATTTTAATTATTGTAGGTGTTTTGGCCTGGCTTTGGTATTAAGGTAATGTTAGCCTCTTAGAACAAGTATACATCTTTTGAAAAAGCTTGAAAAGTATTGGTTGTTAGTTCTTTAATATATTTTTTAGAATTCATAAAGCACAAAGGTACCGGGTTTTTGGTCAATGTTGTTGTTTGAAAGTTATTGTTACTGATTCAATCTGCTTGTTATTTATACATTTAATCTGATTTTCTATTTCTTCATGATTTAGCTTTTGTAGGTTTTGTGTTTCCAGAAATTTGTCAGTTTTATCTATGTTATCCAATTTATTGGCCTACAATTGCCTACGGTGCTCTCATAATCTTTCTTATTTATCTGGAATTAGTAATAAAGACCTCACTTTCATTTCTGATTTTGGTCATTTGAGTCTTCTGTCATTTTTTAAAATATATTTTTATTGATTTCAGAGAGGAAGGGAGAGGGAGAGAGATATAGGAAACATCAATGATGAGAGATAATCATTGATTGGCTGCCTCCTGCAGGCTCCACACTGGGGATCCAGCCTGAAACCCAGGCATATGCCCCAAGCAGGAATCAAATCATGACCTCCTGGTTCATAGGTAGACACTCAACCGCTGAGCTAAGCAGTCGGGTGAGTCTTCTGTCTTTTTGTCTTAGTTCATCAAGCTAAATTTTTATCAATTCTGTTTATTTCATTTTGGGTTTTGCTGATTTTTTCTATCATTTTTTCTATTTATTTTGTTTATCCAAGTCTAATTTTATTATTTCCTCTTTCTGATAGCTTTGGGTTTTATTTGTTCTTTTTCTAGTTGTTTAAGGTGTAAAATTAAGGTTGTTGATTTGATATATTTCCTGTTTTTTTGTTTGTTTGTTTGTTTTTAAATGTAAGCATTTATAACTATAAACTTCTCGTTTAGCAAAGATTCTTTGTGTCCCCTAAGTTTTAGCATGTGCTTTCATTTACATTCACTTGTATTTTATAATTTCCCTTGTTATTTCTTCTTTGTTCTTATTGCCTTTTAGAGTACATTGTTTAATTTCCACCAGTTTGTAAATTTTCCAACTTTTCTTGTTATTTATCCCTAACTTGATCTCATTGTGGCTGAAGTAGATGCTTTGTATTACACCTGTCTTTTTAAGTACATTGAGACTTAATTTATGTCCTAATATATGGTCTGTCTTGGAAAACATCTCATGTGTACTTGAGAATCATCTGTTTCTGTTGTGCGTAGAATGCTCTGTTTATGTCTTTTAGATCTTATTGGTACATTGTGTTACTCAAGTCCTTTAATTCCTTAGCTTCTGTCTGGTAGTCCTATCCATTAGTAAGAGTGGGGTATTAAGGTTTCTATTTTAGAAATATATGTGAACATTTATGAACATATATGATCATTTTCTAAATGTGTAATATTTAATTTCATACTTATATGTTATTATACCATTAACCTTCTGAAAATTAGAAATTATGTGATGAAAGAAAAGTGATAAATAACCCATAGGGTATTTTATTTTTTTAATCCTTACCTTAGGATATTTTTCCATTGATTTTTTTAGAGAGAGGGGAGAAGAGGAAGGAGGGGGAGAGAGGGAAACATTGATGTGAGCGAGACACATAGATTGGTTGCCGCCCACAGGTGCCCAGTCTCAGGCCAGGTAGCCAGCCTGCAACCGAGGTACTTGCCCTTGACTGGAAATCGAACCTGCGACCCTTAGGTCTGTGGGCTAATGCTCTAACCATGGAGCAACACTGGCCAGGGCCATTCATAGGATATTTTAAATGACCGTTGGAATTTAGAGTGGTGCAATGCCTTCTATTGCTGTCAATGTAGAAAATGCCCAAACCTGTAGAGAATTATGTGTTTATTTACCCAAACTGATGGCAAGTGCCAGGGAGCAAGATTTTAAATGTTCTGGAGAATAACAGCAGCTTCTTTTATGCATTTGAAATTAAGGAGGGAAGTAAGGAAGATCACATGGAGGTAGGGGAAGCAAGAAAGGGACTGGATTACAGGATAGTTAATAAGATTATTTTCTCTCTTGAGAGTAGTTATTTTAAAGGTGTGTTAATAGATGCACAGAAGAAAAGGCCAATGGGGAAAAATGGGACATCGATAATACTTTTAACAATAAAGATAAATTTTAAAAAGTAGATGTACAGAAACAATGGTCATGGCCTGCTAAAGACAAAGTTAAACCTCCTACTAAAAGGTATACGCCTGCTCTAACTGGTTTGGCTCAGTGGATAGAGCCTTGGCCTGTGGAGATTCCAGTCAAGGACACATACCTGAGTTACAGGCTCCTCCCCAGCATGGGCCCTGAGGAGGCAACCAATCCATGGGTTTCTCTTACATAGATATTTCTCTTTGTTTTTCCTTCTCCCTTTCACTTTCTCTAAAAAATGGAAAAATATCTTTGGGTGAGGATTAGAAAAAAAAAAAGTTATATGCCTGAGGCCCGATTATCCACCATGACCTGGCCAGTTTGGAATTTACAGTTAGATCACTTTGTGAGGTTACTTTCCATAAAAACCCAATTTTTGCCCAGATTTCAATAAGACTATTTTCTTAGGATTCAGAAATGTGTTTCTCTCCTTGTTATGCTTGTCAGAAGCAGAGTCTTGGTCATTTCTATAACCTGCTGAATCAAAATATATTTTTTAGCAGAGTCCGCTATGACTTTTTTAACTTAAGATACGCACTCTAGCAACTGTTCTTATCTTGTCAGCCAAACTTGGACGCAAAATTGTTGAAAATATTAGTCACTAGGACTTTAGTCAATCTGCATAAACATTCATCTATAATGTTACCTAATTTTTAAAAAAATATATTTTATTGATTTTTTACAGAGAGGAAGGGAGAGGAATAGAGAGTTAGAAACATCGATGAGAGAGAAACATCGATCAGCTGCCTCCTGCACACCCTCCCACTGAGGATGTTCCCGTAACCAAGGTACGTGCCCTTGACCGGAATCGAACCCAGGACCTTTCAGTCTGCAGGCCGACGCTCTATCCACTGAGCCAAACCAGTCAGGGCAATGTTACCTAATTTTATCAATGAATAAGAAATGTTAAAAACATTCAAAAACCTTGGTTGAGTTTTTCAGAACTGAGAATATTGATAACTATAAGTTATCATAAAGACACCTGATAAACTCAATTATATATAGTTTAGGTCTTTCAGGAAGTTGGTTTTTAATTAAAAATTTAATGGTTTACCTGAAAATAGGTTTTGAATGCATTATTCATGAAAATTATTCTCTTATTCTAACATATGCAATAAATTTCATTTTTGTTAACCACAGGGCATAATTATATATATATATATATATATATATATATATATATATATATATATATATATGCATACAA
This sequence comes from Myotis lucifugus, assembly GCF_000147115.1. NCBI lineage: Eukaryota > Metazoa > Chordata > Mammalia > Chiroptera > Vespertilionidae > Myotis > Myotis lucifugus. The sequence continues at coordinate 56,458,034 of NW_005871048.1, read as the reverse complement.
CACATAGTCCCAGGTTCGATTCTGGTCAAGGGCACGTACCTTGGTTGCAGGCACATGTATATATCTATGTGCATACAACACATAGATATAAACAGGACTGATAATAATTGTTATTACACATGGTTTTAAAATGCCTGCTTCATGCATTCATTGATTTATTTGGGAATTGGGATTTTAGGGAGAATTTGCACATGACAATATAAGCTTATGGGTGTGTGTTTGTCCCATATTTATTAATAGACAAATGCTAAGGTTAAATTTAAAAGTTAGAATTGGATGTTGTAAAACAGGAAGCTAAACGGATGTCCCCAAATATCCAGATGCTTGATGTAATAAAAATGAAACATCTGGATTATTAACACAGTGATTTTTAAAAATTAAAATGGCTGGAGGTTTTAAGTAACAACATTATATTTTAAAATGACATAATTTGCTATTAGCGACATGAAAGTCTTAGCCTCTTTTATAGTTATAATTGAAAATCTGTTACAATATAAATTATATTCTCTGTACCTAATACTACCAAATTAACTATTATTATTCTAGTTGACAAATCACTTTCTTTTGTAATTTTTCTTTAATGTTAAAAGATAACTTCAATTAAGCCCTTTTGATTACATTTAATAATTTGTACTTTTAAAATTATATGCACCAATTTCTTAAGCTATTTTAACTGATAATAACCTCTTGTGATCACATATGAACATAAATCATTATTTATAATTACTGAATATAAACTAAGTCAAAGTAGATGCAATTTATTCTGATACTTAAAAATTGATTTATTTTCACTTCATTTTTAAAATACAATTATACAAAAGTTAAGTGTTTTTTGGTCATCATTTATGACTGCCTCAACAAGTAAAATTTTGACATTTATAAAAGAAATGTTTGGGAAAAAGGAGACATATGTAATACTTTCAACATTAAACAATTTAAGAAAAAATGTTTATACTGTGGTTGGTGTGGCTCAGTTGAACTTTGTCCCTTGCACCAAAAGCTTGCTGGTTTGATTCCAGATCAGGGCACACGCCTGGTTTTTGGCCTCAATCCCCAGTACGGGGCATGCAGGAGGCAGCTGATTTATGTTTCTATGTCTTCAATGTTTCTCTTTCTCTCCCTCTTCCTTCCTCTCTCTTTGAAGTAAATAAAAGCATATTTTTAAAAATAATGTTTACATATAAAATTTCTTCAAAAATGTACTTTTAATTAAGTTTTAAATAACAATTACATTTGAATCTATTTAATACTCAACTTTGTGTTTGTTATATTTGATTATCTCTCTGTGACCATTAATAAAATGCCTAAATTAATAGAAAGAGTGACTAAAATAATAAAAAGTAGGCTTTTAATATAGAAAATTGCAAAATTCATGGCCTTTCTTTTAAAAGAATAATATTAGTGTTCAATGTGTGACTGTTATAATTTAGGCACCACCAATTCTCTCTCTCGCTCTCTCTCTCTCTCTCTCTCTCTCTCTCTCTCTATATATATATATATATATATATATATGTGTGTGTGTGTGTGTGTGCGTGTGTGTGTGTCAAAAGAAAATGTATATATACATATCAAAAGAAGACAATTTAACAATTTTAATTACTGTTTCCTAAACCATTATCTATCTTAACACATCTAATAAAATCTAAACTAAATTCTGAGATTAGATTTACTCTTTATCAACATTCACTCTTCCCTCCTATCTCCTTGAGAAAATAATATTTCAAGTCCATTTTCATTGGGCTCACTGAAAAGTGGGCAGATTTTTTTATCCTCATAGCTGACCTATGGGCTCAGCCATGTGACTCACTTGGACAAATAAGATATTATTGGACATATATGCAGATTTTTCTTTTGTGCTTCTGTAGTTCAGCTCATCCACTTATGCTTCTATGATCACCGGTGAGGATTTTCTTTGTGTACCTACAGTTCCCTCTGTCAGGCCCCATTGTAAATAGTTTGAGCACACTGTTACTAGCCTGCAGTGAAGCAGAGTCTCCAAGCTGAACTTTGTTTAGATTAGCTCATCTGAAGTAGATCTGTACACTTAAGTGTATGAAATAATTATTGTTAAATGTCATTTAGTTTGTGGGATTTGTTGTTTCCCAACTTTTTTTTTTTTTTTTTTTACAATACTTGATTAATACAGGAGGCCTTGACTAGTTTGTTCATTTATATAGTCCATGACCTTAGGGTTATCTTTAGTGGTTTTAGATATAGAAAGCAATAAGAAGTTAGTTTCAGCTATTAATATGAACTGTGTATTCACCTCCATATGGTCTGTTATCTAAATCAATGTGGAACAAACTGGGGAATTCATAAGATAGAACAGGAGGGATTTTTGTGAACTATTTTATCCAGATGTCCACATAAAGAGACAGCACAGAGACCATTCTGCATGTCAACATTTGATTAGTTGGTCTTTATAATAAAATAAATAATTTATGAAAACCAAGCCATCAATATTACTTATTCCTTAAACTTTATCCCAGACTTAAGTAGAATAAGAACCTTGGTTGATAATTTGATCTGACCTATGTTAAAATCTGGCATATTGAACAAGAAACCACATAATAGACAGGAACTATTACAAGTAAATTGACTATTACTGTGTAACTAGAAAATGTGTGGTAAATTCTTCAGTGGAATGTATTAACTTGTAATTAATTGTGTAGTACGTTGAGGATTCTGCTTGCCCATACAGATTGTAATAGAGCAAATTAAAGTAAGATATTGAACAAATTTACTGACCATAGGAGATGTAGGTGGAAAGCCTGCATTTCTGTCCTCATTTAATTAAATAACTAAATGTCTTACTAAAAAACCATACCCCAAACAGTGCGAAAAAGGCTTTCTATCAACTAATTAGTAGAAAGGATATAGATAAGTGCACAGATAAATTAGAGGAAGAGTATGGAACTGCTTAAACCTGGAAGAGGGTGTCAAAACTTCTAATCTCCTCTCACTTCTAGTCAAATGAGTTCCTCTCTGAATTTGCTATATCTCCATTGTTTGCAAATATAACTAGTACATGAAGCATTACTCCATGAACCTGCCAAACAGAGGATATATATATATATATATATATATATATATATATATATATATATATATAGAGAGAGAGAGAGAGAGAGAGAGAGAGAGAATGAAAGATCCTGATATATTGATATATGGACAGTTTTAAATATGAAAGAAAAAAGGGAAATCTTTACTTTAGCATATTATAAATTTCAAAACATTAAAATAAAAATAGAACATCTTTTGAAGAGTAAGTGGTAGTTTGTTCCTTATATATTTTTAACACAGAGAAGTCCTGTGACTAAAAACAAGATAGAGAAGTCAGAAACTATGCTTTCAGAAAATGAATTATTAACTGGGAGAACATTGTCTTTCTACGAGTGTGTGGATGTGTTCATTTGTGTGAGTAAACGTGCATGTGTGTGTGGTGTTTATGAGGTGCCAGGATGAGTTGCTAAGCCTGCTAAATGCAGAGATATTGCTGCCTTCAAAACTGCAGCGTTTCTCCTGTAAGGTCAGCATTTACAGATGGAGCTGAGGAGATGTGTTCAGAGGCTAGAATAAAACTGTTCTATGATCCCACCCACCTCTTCGATGTCAGCATGGCTTTGTAAGAAGAGCAAAAGTTTTTGAAGGGGAACATGTGACCTGCAGACCCATCTGTATTTCAGTCTTTGCATTGACTTTGGAAACAAATTTTAGATCAGGACTTTATTACCTAAGTAGTGGAGTTCAAAAGGTCTGTGTTTCTGTAATGGTTATTTTTGTATACAGGGGTGAGCAAAAGTAGATTTATAGTTGTGAGTTATATATATATATAATTTTTTGACCAAAAATACCATTTTTATAAATAGAAATTGATACATAAAAATAATTTAAAATATAAAAAATATGCACAAGTTGCTTTGAAATTAATTATTTTGAGATATAGTTGACACGAAACATTATATTAGTTTTAGGTACACAACATAATGTTTTGATATATGTATATATTGCAAAATGAATGCCCCAGTAAGTCTAGCTAACATCCATTACCACACACAGTAACAATTTATTTTCTTGTGATGAGAAGTTTTAAGATCTGCTCTCTAAACAACTTTCAAATATACAATACCGTATTTTTAACTATAGTCACCATATTGAACATTACTTTTCTAGACTTATTTATTTTATGACTGGAAGTAAAAGAAAATATACATTTATCATAACATCACAATGGTTATAAGATAGTATATAATACATCTGCAACTTAATATTAATGCAATAAATACAAAATAATATGTTAAATAAATATGTTCCATGTTAAATAAATATACTTAGAAAATGCCGCTCTAGCCGGTTTGGCTCACTGGGTAGAGCGTCGGCCTGGGGACTGAAGAGTCCCAGGTTCGATTCCGGTCAAGGGCAGGTACCTTGGCAGCTGATCGATGCTTCTCTTTCATCCATGTTTCTAACTCTCTATCCCTCTCCCTACCTCTCTCTAAAAAATCAATAAAATATATTTTAAAAAATGCCAAAAAGCAATTACTCAGTTTAGTGTGCACTCACCAATTTATTCATTCTTTTACTCATCTGACGAATATCTTTTTACAGCCTACTATATATCAAAAAACTGAATTAGAAATTGGCAATGTAGGAAAAATAAGACAGCCCCATTTAAAGTCTCAAGTAAATACAAGGTATAATATTAAAATGTACATACATGTACACACATATAAATATAAAATTTAGTAATATTATGACTAATCTTTATAATGAATATGATTCAGAGGAGGTAATAAAGGTATAAAAGAATTAGAACTTGATAGACTTTTCTATTTTCCATTATTGTTCATTATTATTCAGATATTTTCTCCCTCCTTAATATGTGGCTGGGCAAAACAGGTGGAATTGTTATGGGGTCTTTAGAATTATTTACTATCAGCACAAATATCAATTTCAGTGTTCTAGAGGCTTTTTTAAAAATATAACTTTATTGATTTCAGAGAGGAAGAGAGAGAGAAAGGGAGATAGAAACATCAATGATAAGAGAGAATCATTGATTGGCTGCCTCCTGCGTGTGCCCTTGACTGGAATTGAACCTGAGACCCTTCCATCTCCAGGCTGACGACACTCTGTGCACTGAGCCAAACAAGCTAGGGCCTAGAGGTGTTCTTGTTTGTTTGTTTGTTTTTTGAGTGTTTTGTTTGTATGTTTTGTGTTAATCCTAAAATAGTGCCTATTGATAAAATTAAGGATTGGTGACAGGTTTGCCTTTTTTTAAAAAAAACAGGAAAATGATGGTGGGAGTGGGGATTCTTTATCTTAAAAGAGCAATATCATGCAGACTGATTTTTAAGAGAATCCATTATATGAAATTGAAGTTATTAAAACTCAGAACACCCAGGTTCCCTTTGAAATGTTTTTATATAACCCACAAATAATTTATCTAGTTCAAAACCACTTTCTCCAAAAGCATCTAGGCAGTAGGTCATCATGAAGAGCATTCAACTCAATGCAGCGGCACTAGAATTCCTGACACCCAGACTGTCTATCATCCCTTAGAGTCTATTGTGCACACTTAACAATCTATGCTAAATCTCTGCCTTTTCCCATCCTCTAGACCTTCTGTTGTTCACTATCTCTACCTGATAAGCCGTCCTTAGCAAGTGCCTCCCTATATTCTCAACTGTTCTCTGAGCATCCCCCTTACTACCTTCCCTAACTGAAAGCTGACAGTTCTGTGCGGGCACAATGTCCATGGCAGGCTTCCCAACTGGAAGCGGTTGTAAAATCTCTGATACTTCACCTTTGTTATGGGTTATGTTCAAGTGTGGTAGATGCTCTCCTTTCTCCCTACTTTAACTTTCAAACGATTTCTCACTATTCTGTTAAAGAGTCAAACTTTTAATATCTTATAACAATTGGTTTTGTATTTCGCATGTGGCATACATCTGGAAAATTGCTTCTGGAGTGAAAATCCTGGCTGGGTTTTGCATAATTAGGAGCTATGCCATAGACTGTGCTTAAAGGCACCAGGAGGTATTGGCAGGCCCCACAGCTCCAACCTCCAACATCATCTCTTCTCGGCTGAAATCACGAGCCAATCTCTGGCCTTGCCTCTCTGGCTTGGAATGAAAATAGGTACTAGTCATGCAACTTTCGTAAAATGAGCCCCACTAATGGCTTCCTGGAGCTAACAAGCTGACCTTGGCTTTCACATCACTAGCAGTGGTCCTTTTTTTGGCTTGCATATGAAGACCCATCTGCTAAGCCAAAACATGATTTATCCAAATATGTCTCAAGCCACTTTTGGCCTAGTTGCCTCAGAATTTTGATTCCTCCTCTTAAAGTTAATTCTTTCAAATATTTATAGACTGATGTGATTTGCATACTCCTAGTTATGAACATTCTCCCTTTTGTTTTCCTGTCCAGAATCCCTATTCCATTCAATAGCTCACACTAAATATCAGTCTTTTATTTAATAAATTTATATATAGGTTGTATCTATATTTGTCCATCAAATGTCTATTAGTAATAGGGAGATATATTAGATAGATAATAGGTAGATAGATGATAGATAAATAGATAGATAGGTTGATAGATAGACAATAGAGATGTAAATGTAACATCAAAGTTTCTAGTTTCTGAAAGTGTAGATCACACCTTCAGAAAGAAAATTACAGTCCTTTGAGAAAAACTTAAAATTAAGACAATATTTCAAGTGTTATATGCTCTATTTACTACACAGAAAGTACAGGGGAGTTATGGAAACATATGGTAAAGGAATGTGCCTAGTTTAAATAATCCAGGATTATTAAAAGTTATTTATATACTTAGATCTGAAATATTAGTGAAAGAAAGATCAGAGGATGAAGGGAAGTGGTTCTATGCAACAAGCAATATACAAAACTGTTCAGCGTTAACTGAGCCTTTGTAGTTCGCCAATCTATAAAGCATTCTGTATTCTGGGAAGCTAGTGGGAGAAATTTGGGAAATTTTATATTAAGCACCTAGCACATATGTAGCATACAATTATTTAATACTGTTCTTAAGAAAAAAAATGAGGTAGATCAGAGTCATGTTCAAATAAGAATAATCCTGCCTTCCAATGCTCTTAATATATAATTTATTTCAAGCATATTCTTATTTCTCCTAACTTTTTTAATGAATCACAGGAAAAACAACCTATTATTTAAACACCATAGTAAAAAATAGGAAAATTGGATGAAATAAATTGGAAGCTGTTTATATTCTCTTAATGAGAGATTTATTTTCATCATTAACAATTAAGTATTCTTAAAGATGTCATTTTATCTCAAAATTGAGCAACATAGGAGTACAGAGGAATGAATGTAAATAACACAGAAGGCAAGAACAACATAGTGGCAAACAACTGGAAGCTAACTTTAGTACTTCGTAATGACTACATTATTAAAGTTGTTTGCTTTAATGATGGTTTTTATGAATCTTGCTCAATTGCTACTGGAAGATGAACACATAAGCATAATATTGTGAAGATAAATTAAAAAGTTTGAAATTGCTAGAGTTCTAACTCTGGAATAGAAAGGCAGAAAATGCATTTAGTGAAAAGAAAATTAAACAAGAGAAGCTCGTCTTCCAAAACATAGGCAAAATTCAAATGCACAAGTGCAAAGAAATTGTCCTGAGTTATCAGAAACAAGATGAATAGAGAGAAAAAAGTTCCACCAAAACACGATTTGAAGTGATATCCCCTTTTTTGTGTGTTTTTGAAGAAATTCTACAAAATTGGCAATTAGCAACTCTTGTTTATTGTGCAACTGCAGTTCTATTTTAGTCCTGTTTGGAAGAAAGCCCAATACTGGAATTTCATAGATAAGATCCTTTAAAAGAAGAGTAAGGTATTTTGATAACCCTGAAAAAGCATATGTTATGCTTCAGATGACTGGATTAAATTGCCTTTTTTATTTAAAGGGTTTATGGCACCAAAAATAAATGTTCCACAAAGTAACAGCCAAAGGGCAGATGGGGGACGTTGGCATCTAGAGAAAGGATACAGTTTATATCTTGCAACTGGCATGAAACATTTTCTTAATTTTTCACATGTAAACACAAGTTTACAAAAGACTCTAAGTGCACATTTAAGTGAAAAACAAGTGAATTACTGTTTCTTAATTGCCTCGCAGTTTTTTATCTAAAGTGGAGACTCAGGCTGCATAACAACAGGCTTAGGCCTGTTAATGCCTCTTTTTTTGTCTTCCCAAGTTGTTCCAAAATTTTTCTACCTTGAAAATCTACTAGATTCAGAAAAGAAGCCAATATCAAAATGCATGTGTATGTAATTATTTGACTTGAATAAATTATTTTGTAGCTCATATTTTTATTTTTAGAGCTTTTATTTTTATTCCAAAAAAAAACAACACCAAAACAAAACAAAAAAAAACCTTGGATCCACAGACTATTTCCATATTTTCTGAAATTTTTTTGTTTTCTCTGGATCTTACTGATCAGTTATCTTATCTCCAGTGAAAAAAAATTGAGTATTTTGCTGATGACAATCTATATATATAAAACCCTAATATGCAAGTAGACCGAATGGCGGAACAACCGAACAACTGAACAACCAGTTGCTATGATGTGCACTGATCACCAGGGGGCGCACACGGAACATGGTGGGCATGGGCAGTGTGTGGCAGAGTGCGGAATATGACGGGCATCGACTGCGGCAGGATGGTGGAGCAAGTGAGCGGGGGTGCCAGACCAAGGTGGGGTGCTGGTCCCTGTCATCAGGGCAAGCCTCTGGTGGTTACTGAAAATTTTTTGCTCCCATGCACCGCGGTCCCACTGGGTGCTCGCACCTGCTACCGGAGCTGCCACTCACACCCACTGCCGGCACCAGCCCTGCTCACACCCGCTGCCAACTCCTGTTGCTGGTTCTGATCTCTCGGCACCGTCAGTGGGTGCAAGTGGTGGCTGCTGGCCCTGATTGCCCCTGAGGGCTTCTCCACCTCCCCCTGCTCCTGAGGGGCAATTGGGGCAGCAGCCACCGCTCACACCTGCTGATGGCGCCAGCCCCAATCGCTCGGTGCTGTCAACGGGTGCAGGGTGCAACCAGTGTGTGGGAGTGGTGGCCACGGGAGTGTGGCTGCTGGTAGACAGGGCACTGGGGGCTGCAGTGGGAGGGGCCAGGCGGGGTCACAGAGGATGGGAGGAGACCAGCCCTTAATCCCACCACAGCCTCGCGGCCCACAGTTCCTTTCAAGGTGCATGAGTTTGTGCACTGGGCCCCTAGTATTACATAAAATTAGTAGGTTGCACATTGCTTAAACACAAGAGAATGGATAAAATAATTTAAAAAGTGCCCAGCAAGCATGGCTCAGTGATTGAGCATCGACCTATGAACCAGGTCTCCGATTCCATTCTAGGTCAGGGCACATGCCCAGCTGTGGACTTGGTCCCCAGTTGGGGGGTGCAGGAGGCAGCTAATCAGTGATTCTCTATCATCATTGATGTTTCTATCTCTAGTTTTAAATTAACTGTAATTCATTATTTTAGTTGAAAATATGTAAAATTATAAGGCATGTTAAAAAGAAAAAAAATAATAAAACTAAAAGGAACCTCTAATTGCTATCACCTGAAGATAAATACTTCTATTTTGGGTAGATTATTTTCAATTTTAAAAATACTTGAACAGACCTTAAATGTACAGCTCCATGAATTTTTCCAATGTGAACTCACCTTTGAAACCACATCTTAATCAAGGCATACATTACCAACATCCAAATCCTCCCTTCAACCCATGGTTACTGAACCTGTACTCTGACATCTAAATCTAAATTTTCCTCTTTTGAACTTTATATAACTGGACTTATATGTTTATTCCTGTGGCTGGTGCCAGGCTTCTTTCAATTTTACTTATTTTATGTTATTGTATATATAGTTGCAGTTTGTGATTTGATTCCTTAATATAAATACACCACAATCAATCAATATTTAAGGTGTGTTTTTTTAACATTTATCCAGTATAAATTATGCTGCTATAGACCTGCTTTTATATGTCTTGTTGGTAAACATGGACCCATTTCTTTGGTAGAAAAATGTAGATGAGTAATGAGATATAACTTTCAGTTTTTAAGGTACTGTCAAATAAGTTTCCCAAAGCTGTTTTGCCAACCTTATAAGATGGTTCCAGTTGTTTTATACCTTTACCAACACTCAGTATAATTTATTATCTTTATCTTTCAATTTAGCTACTTGCTAAGTGTGGGTAGTATCTACTTACATTTTCAAATTAAGTATTTTTATTCTGCTTAAAGACAAATTGGAAGCCGAAACCGGTTTGGCTCAGTAGATAGAGCATCGGCCTGCGGACTGAAGGGTCCCAGGTTCGATTCCGGTCAAGGGCATGTACCTGGGTTGCGGGCACATCCCCAGTGGGGGGTGTGCAGGAGGCGGCTGATCGATGTTTCTCTCTCATCGATGTTTCTAACTCTCTGTCTCTCTCCCTTCCTCTCTGTAAAAAATCAATAAAATATATTAAAAAAAAGACAAATTGGAAACTATAATGTTATGTGGTTATTGACCAAGCACTGTTTACTAAAAACTAGAGGCCCAGAGCACAAAAATTTGTGCACTGGTAGGGTCCCTAGCGGCTGCCAGCTGCCAGCCAGTGCCTCCCTCCCTTCCGCCGGCCAGCTCGCCTCCTAGTCGAGCTCCCAGAAGAACTCCCAGTCGGGGGACCATTTTGCATACTATGCTTTAATTATATAGGATGTCTTCATTTACCTACGTCCCTATAAAGTCATTTTGTCATATTAAGTGTCCTTATATGTATTGGTGTTGTGTTTGTTTGTTTTTTAATTTAATATCTCATTCCTTTGGTCTATATTCTTATCTTTCACAAGCACCACAGTGTTCTACTTATCGGAGCTTTATAATAATTCTTGGTATCTTACAGTTTAGGTTCTGCAGTAAAAATTGTTTCAACTATATTTTGATCCTTCGCATTTATATGAATTTTAATAAGTTGATTCATTGTCATTGGACTAAAATCCTGTGAGTTATTTTTTTATTGAGTGTTGGACATTATGTATGAAAAATTTTGGAATCTCTGAATGATGCTATATACCTAAAAAGGTGATTCATCTTCTGGTAATCAGCTTGGGCCCAGTTCATTTCAAATTGAAGTGAGTGTTTCATGGAGCGGATTCTCCCTGTGGGTTCTTGCCTCACAAAGTTTGAAGAATAAACTCACAGACTTGTTAGTAAAAGTGTGGAAATTTATTGGAAGCAAATACAAACTCCCATGTGGGGAGGGGTTTCCAAGGGCGTAACCAACAGAGCCCCTTTTTCTAAGGTTTTAAAGGCTGGAAGTCCTTTGTCTATCTATGCTCCATTCTAATTGGACCCCTTCCCAATTTTATGACCCTGTGCTTTCCTAATTGGTCACTTTTTTCAGGATATCAGTTTCAAAATCCAAAACCCATGTGGTGCCCCCCTCTATATCTCCCACTTATCTTGCAATATTCCTCTATCCTCTGTGAAAATATGTTTACCTCTTCCCAGTATCTTGTGACTTTTCCCTCTCCTCTGTGAAAGTATGGTAAGCATCTTGGTGGCTTGGAGCTATTTCTACCCTTCACATACTAGTATGCATTCCTCTCCCATGGGCCCTCTTTTTATTCCCTAGAACTACCTGTCCTGTCTCTAAAATTTCTTTCAAAATTAACCAGGATCTGTACCGAACCAGGGCAGATTTGGAGACCAAGTTCACTTAAGTTATCTTCTGTAGACCAAGCTTATCATTAGTGGATGCAAGCCTCAGCTTTTGCATGGCCCAGTGCTAGCAAGATACCAGATTATCTTCAAGATATACTATAAGGATACTAAAAACATCTTCACAATAGCTACAACTCATGAGTAGAAAACCAGATCAGACTATGGAGTTCACATTTGTGTACTTCCTTTCTCTCTAGAAATATCCTAAATATCCTGAATGCTTTTGTAACACTAATTTTCATTTTTTGTGGCCCCCTTGATGTGACATTGTCTGAAGCACTGCTTTAGCAGCTTTTATTTCTATGCCTATGCTAACTTCTTAGACTTTTGCTCCAAGTCAAACATCATCAAATACAGTAGAAAAAGCAGGTGTAAGAACTTGAGCTTGACTTTCATAAATGAACCATCTTCTTCACTTAGGGCTCTTTAGCATATTTCATATATCTTCAAACAAAAGAATTTTGCTTATTGTTGTTCATATTTAATTTGCATTATTGATTTTCACTGGGACTATTATTGGCTACTTATTTGTGAAATTCACATACACTTTAACAAAGCAACTTCCTATTTTTTTAAAATGTTCTAAATGTTTTTAATAAATGGGTATATGAACATTTATGATGCAATGTTTAGTTAAAATATGGCCATTGTATTGCCACCAGAGGTCAATAACTGGTGATGGAAATAGTGTATATGTATATAATAATGACTTTAATCATGTACATTTCCTCAATTCCATAGATTGTTAAAGCAGATATTCCCAACATATAGAAGTATCTACTTCTGAAAGTATCAGTTTTTCCTGATTCCATTCATATGGAAAGTATCCTTTCCTTCCCTCATTCTATTCAACTGGACCCAATTGAATTTCCAACATCTCTATGCAAATACACCTTTATTTATCACCACATTTTATTTAAGATTACCAGATTTGCCAGGGCCCCTATTATATAATCAATGCTTACCTAATATCGGCTTAAAACAGTTTTTATTTTCTAGTGATATAATTACTGCTTTCTTAGAAGACCTACTTATGATTGTCGAACTAAGTATTAAGAATAAAATATATTTAGTTAACACACAAGAATTATTGAAGAAAATGATCAAATTTCAGGATTATAAATTTAGATAAAATATTAAAGTCATCTCAGTACTTTAACTTCTACTAATTAATAGGTAAAACAGGAAAATAAAGTCAGATTTCATCAGAACAAGTCACAGGAATGTGAATAGATATGCAATAATATTAGATTAAAAAGTATTTGTAGAAGAGAACAAAAATAAATTTACATGGTAATTTCCATCATAGAATTCTTCTCTTTAGTTCGCTCATCAACCAGGACAAAGAAGTATTGTTAAATAAGTTTAGAAACCAATGACTTAGGGTTTGCATTGGTTTAACTTCTAACTGCCTAAGTTTTTTTCTGAATACCTTCATTCCCCTCTTCTCTCTTCCATCTATTTCTTGTGTTCTCTTATACAAAGTATTAGAAATGAAGAAAGGATGATTCAAATAATCATGTGTTTTATCCAATGTAACAGACTTTAATACATGCCAAAAATAAAATGTAAATCAAATATGGATAACTATAAACCAGAGTCTAGCTTATGTTTTAGGTAGGTTTAATTATAGTCAATATTCCTCTACTTATTTGAGAAATAGTAAGGCTATATTTTCCAGAAGCATGCTAACATCATTCACAAAATGTTTGAAATACTACTTGGAATATAGTTGTGGCTATAAAGAACCCAAATTGAATCTGTTTCATATGCTTTTATTTTTTTAATATTTTTTATTGATTTCAGAGAGCAGGGAGAGGTATAGAGAGATAGAAACATCAATGATAAGAGAGAACCAGTGATTGGCTGCCTCCTGCATACCCCACAATGGGGATCAAGCCTGCATCTCAGGCATGTGCCTGCACCAGGAATTGAACCATGACCTTCTGGGTCCTTCAGCTTATTTTATGTATCTTCAAAGGGATGCTCAGTCACTGAGCCACGTGGGCCTGGCTGTTTAATATGCTGTTACTTCTCATACTTAAGAAGATTATGTCACATTTTGTTTAACTTGGCAGAAATGCTGTTGTTAAATCTGTTGCATAGAAATTTAAAAGTTATAATGTCCAGAGTATCTAAGATATTTGCTAGTAACAATGTGTAAATAATTACATTTATTCATTAAATAATTGAAAAGTGATTTTCTTTTTAATTTTATAAACCCATTTACAACTTCATTTTAATAAGATATATTTTATAACTATTATAAATTTTTACCCATATAAAATATTTTAAGGGTAGTCAGGGGAGGCATTATTTCCCAATAAGAATTCTTAAATTTCCATTTGTAGAACCTATTGGTGCTGGCACGCAAATACCAATTACCAGTCATTGGGTGCCCCACTAGCTTTCTTGCCATTTGTATGTTTCTCCTGAATCCTAACTACAGCTGTTAGCCAATCAGAACTTAAAAGACTACCAAAGACAAAGGAAATAATAATAAAAGCTCTACATCTCACAAAACATGATTCAATCCTTTACTTTATAGTTTCAATAGCTCATGATTTATTTTTAACTTCATAGTGATACAGAGAAAATATTGTAGATGTATTTTTTAACGTCTTACACAACCTATGACCTTTTTATTCTCCTAATTTGGCTTTGTTGCTGATGTACTTGGTTGCCATATGTAGCACTAAATAAATAAATAAATAAATAAATAAATAAATAAATAAATAAATAAAGTAGGAGATAACATCGTTGTATGGAAAGTAAAAAAAAAAAAAAAAAACCAACACAAACAAACCTGCATTATGTCTTCATATATGAATGTATCTGCTTAGAGTGATTTTCTTTTTTAGTCGAGTAGGAAAGCTCTCCTTTCCAATCTACTAGTATATTTGACCATTAGATAATATGTAGCCATTATTCTTGATGCTAATATATATTTCTGTAAAAGTAAAATACATAAACCTCAAAAGGAGAGTTATTCTTTTAAATCTAAAAACAATAATATAATGGAAATTGAACATTTTTAGAACGTTAAAATACCCAAAGGAAAGTGATTTACCTGTCTAGTTAATTCTACTTATCTTTAGTTCACATTTTCAAACTATTTCTAAGTTTATGTTTTGCACCTGCATGTAAATCACACTGTTATTTACCTGAACAGCTTCTTTTGGATGGCTTCCCAGATTGGAGCCATTTATACACAAAATTGCCTTTTTGGCAGGAGATGTTTGAAGTGAAGTAAATGATTTTGATTGGTTGGTACACAAAACCCACAAATGTACAGTGAAAGGAAGGATTGGTACTGTAACTGTCCAAAAAGCAGTGCTTATCATTTGCAGAATGAAGTATTTTATTTGATCTCTCTATATTAAGAAGAAGACAAGATTATAGTTTTCATTTAGTAAATGGAATAAATCCAACCCTTGTAATTTTCCATTCACTTGGAGATCTTTGTGCCCAGACAGACATGTGGTGAGAGCGATACTCTAATTGATGTGTATTACTGCAGCTGAACCTCACCAGGCTTTAGGAGCATCAAGAGTGCTTACTGACTGCTTTGTATTCATATATTTATGAATATGCTAAAGCTTCTTTTTATCCAGGATAAGTGAGAAAAGTTGTACAAATGATTAGGCTCCTAATGAAGACTGTTAATACATATAACACATTGTAGTTAAGGGTAAAAACTTCCTATTAAATGCATTCAAATCTTTGCTCATAAGGAGTCGTGTGTTTAAGAGCAACTTATTTTATCTCAGTGGAATTTAGGTTCTTCATCCTTTATATCAAGCAAAAATATAGGATATTCCTAATAGGCTATGTCCAAGGAGTAAATGAGGCAATAAATGGAAAAAATTAAATTATCAGAACTGTTTGTTTTTATTGGTGATATTATTATTAACATTTTATATCCACATAAATTTTTTGCAGTTAGCATTATAGTCATCTTATGTTTTCTATCGATAAAGAACCTAGAATTTAGGAACATTTAGTAACCTTTAGCTGTTGAATAGAAGCAAATTCAAAAGCATAAGACTCTTTCTCTCTCATTTGTCATTTAATATAGGGATAAACATTCCACATTTCAATTTTTGCTTATATTTTTCCAAAAATACATTATTTTAGGATGTTGCCATTCCTTGGTTTTATCACGCTGGGCAAATGTTATAATTCTTTAATCTTATTGTAGGCCTGAACATTTTACTGAACCTATATTTTGTACTGTATGTTGTACAGATTTCATTCCATATATTAGAATATGCTTAACTTTAAATATGATGTAATTTAATCACATTTGTTCATAGGAATAAATAAAACTTTATTTTACAAATTTCTAATGGTTATTTGAACTAATTAGAATAAAGGGTAAAGGTGAAAAATACAGGACATAACTTGATGTATGATTTCCCTGTAAATGTTGGAGATTAGGCCCTTATCGGAGATAACATTGGCAAATATATTCTCCCATGCAGTCGGCTTTCTTGTTTTGTTGATGGTTTCTTTTGCTGTGCAGAAGCTTTTTATTTTTATATAGTCCCATTTGTTTATTTTTTCCTTAGTTTCCATTGCCCTAGGAGCTGTATTGGTATAAAGATATTGCTATGACATATGTCATAAATACATTTAACCAAGGAATAAAACTTTGTGAAGTGTACTCCCTTGACTTTATCAATTCTTCACAATTATAACTACTCTTACCACCCAAGATGCTCACATCTACTGGGGGGGGGGGGAGGAGAGAGGAGAGAGGAGAGAGGAGAGAGGAGAGAGAGAGAGAGAGAGAGAGAGAGAGAGAGAGAGAGAGAGAGAAATGGAACTAAACACCTGCCTAGTTCTGATGAATGATGTAGTTCAGATCTGGCTTTGAAAGAATTACTTACTACTAAGTGGAGAAACTCTCATTTCTTTCATTTTGTAATGACACTGAAAGCTGCCTCACTTTAGAAAGTGTTATATCATACTTTGGTATCCCCTGCAAAGATATCTTACTATGAGGTAGAGAACTGATTGGTCTGATCCTCTTTCAGCTTCAGGAAAAGACCCATATAAATTTTTGGTGTTTTCTTGCTTCCAAACCCTTTTTAAGCCTAAAATGTATAACTCCTAACTAAAGATAGTGGTCTCAGTTTTCATTGTTTTTGCTTCATTTTATTACAAGGTTTGATAATTTCTTGAGCATTAAAGCCAGTCACTATTATGTGAACTACATAATGAACATTTCATTGGCTATATGGTACCTAGACCCACTGTGAATTTCCCTGATATCAATTAGTCCTGCTGATTAGTAGGCATATTTGCAAGGATTCTGTAGACAGAGAAAAGATGGGTTTTACATTTGACTTGAGTAGATGTCAATAGTTTAATTTTTACTGAGTAGTTTATATATACTAGTACAAAATCAGTTAAGCAACATTCTTCCATCTAACACCCAGTATTATCAATGCCACCCCCTATTTAGGTCCTCTGTGTGGTCTGAGGAATAAACAATTTACTTGCATGGACTGCTTTGAGCCACTTCAGAAAATTCTGAGTTATGCTTTGGACACCAGCAGTTGTACCAGGTCTAGTCTGAGCCTCTTACTCTCAATATGATACCCTTACTCTCAGTCCTTCTCATCCAGAATAATATTAATGTATTATGGAAAAAAGAAGGCTGTAGTATCTATCTATCTATCTATCTATCTATCTATCTATCTATCTATCTATCAATCTATCTATCTCTCTATCTATCTATCTATCTATATCTATATCTATATCTATATCTATATCTATATCTATATCTATACCTATACCTAGTAACCTACTTGTGTCTGTATCTATATCTATATCTATATACCAAGTTGGAGCTTATTTATTCAAGTTTTTTTTCGAAGCTATTCTTTTACCTTCTCCCTCTCCCCCTGAAGTGAATGATTCCAAGAAAGAAAAAAATGGTTGCCAATTTGCAAAGGAGAAATGAGAGATCCACAAATTTAGAGACAGGTGAAATGAAGATAATATATCTAGAGACTAGCAAGCTGCAATAGAATCCACACATGACAATATGGCATCAGGGAGTGGCTGCAATAATAGGTAAAATAATTTTTCTCTACCTCATCTCTCACCCTTTAGAAATTTGTATCTGGAAAGTGATCTTGCCTAAAACTCAAAGTTAGGTTACACAAGGAAGCATCAAGAAAATCATTGCATCAGCATCGTAAAATTTTTTGAGATACATTCCCAAAAGGTTACCACAGTACAAAACTCAAAGACACATGCAGAAAAAAATAATATTATTCCTATTGTCTGGCATGTATTGCCTGAGATTATTGATTACATATGAAACATAAAATGTCATCATATAACATAACATCTAATGTGCTAAGGAAATACTCAGGTTTGAATTTCTCATACGGTCTTTTAAAATCAATTTTTAATTTAATGCATTTCAGGCTTTGATCCAGAAATAGTCTAATCCACTCACATGTGGAACTTGGCAATATTTAATATGTAAGCACCTGGAAAATTATCTTGTTTCAAAAAAATTAATTTCTAGGACCTCTAAATGAAAAGATCCTTTGAAGCAGAAAATAGGAAAAGATTGTGAGTGTGTATGTGTTTAGAGAGGCTAGAAATTAATATATGTAATCATGTGGAGACTACTTTATTCTCTAAGCAGCTAGTACAAGAATTCCTTGAGCTAGAGACTGGCCTTTAATGAGAAAATATTTTTAGGATCTCAAACTCTAGAACTCAATAGCTAGCTCAAAGGAAGAAGGAGGCAACTCTGGGTAATAGGAGAGAGAAGAGTGTGAAGTGTTTGGAGTGTGAGCAGGCAGTTTGCTGTTGTGCTCAAAGCAGAAGGTAACTAAGATATCTAATGCTTAATGCAATTTTAAAATAATTTCCCAGAGGCATGTGGTGCAAACCTACTTTGGCGAATTTAAATCTTATCCAAAATCATATCATAAATTCCACATTGCTCATTAGTGTTCCCATGTATTGGTCTTTACATAAAAACTACAAAAAAATTTAAAATTCTACATGCAGGTGGATTTTGCATAAAACGGGTGTATATTCGGTCAAAGAAAGTAAGACTTGAGAACACTGCTCATAAAATTTATAAATTTCTCTCCAGTTAATGTCTGATTGTGGTACTGGTAAAGCCGTGGTGCAATTATTATGCACTGCTGTGTGCAACAGGCTCAAACTAATAGTCCTTTTTATAAGACATCTGAAATATAATCTTGTAACTTTTCCAACTGAGTGAAGGGAGATCAGGAAACCCTATTAAAAATAATCATGAGTTTCTGGTCCTGTCCAAGTCCTTATTATATACTAGATGACTGGTGCGCAAAATTCATGCAGGGGTTGGGACCCTAGGCCTGGCCGGCGATCAGGGCCAATTGGGGCCTTCCAGATGCCAGCCAGGGCCTTCTTTCATTCTGCACCACCCCCTGGTGGTCAGCGCATGTCATAGTGAGCAATAGTACTCTGGGTCTCCCAGTCGAACTCCCTCAGGGACACTTTGAATATTAGCCTTTTATATATATAGATAGGATTTTGTCAATCCCTTTAAGTGATAAAAATAAGTTTTATCTCAAGTCCCTAAACAAGAAAGTAAGCACCAACTCATTTTATCTAAAAACTAGAGGGCCGGTGCATGAAATCCGTGTCAAAGTAGGTCTTTGCAGCCTTTGTGGCTGCCTGGATCCCTCCCTCCCTCCCAACCACAGCAGCTGCCTGGATCCCATGGCAGCTGCCTCAATCCTGCAGCTGCAGCCCTGGCTTTGACCAGAAGGACATCCGGTCTAATTAGCATATTACACTTTTATCATTATAGATAGGCAGGATTTTATCAGTACCTTTAAGTGATAAAATAAGTTTTATCTCAAATCTCTAAACAAGAAAGCAAATGCCAACTCATTTTATTTAAAAATGACTATTGCACATGATATTGTTTTGTATGTGGTTTATTACAGTGTGATTCACTAACTTTGGTTTAAGTTGGTAAGATGAAATAACAGCTGAAAAAGATAGTGTCGTGTAAATAACGTGGAAGTTAAAACAAAAGTACACATGCACATAACTGTTGTTAACAGACCTATTTGTATCTCATAATTATCTAGGATTATCTCCTTTAAAAGTTAGGAATGTTAAATGGCACTCAGAATACCATATTTAAGTGAAAGATTAACAGATATTTATGAACACTTATTAGAGCTTATAGACTTTCTGTTTGTAGTTTTATTTAAATTTCTAATGACCTACAAAGAAAGAGTTTTATTAGCAAGTAACTATTTTCCACTAATTACAGTCTTATTGCTGTCATTTCACATTTTTTCTTTTCGTCCAGAAGATGCTGCTGGTGCTGCATGGATGCTGATGTAGCTCTGGCTGTGGTTGTTCTGTAGTCTCATCGTCGCACTGAAAAAGAGATTGATGCATTTTTTTCTTACTCATTTTGTTCTTTACTCCACCCCTGATTACTACAGTCTTAGAAAACAAGATTCATAAAATCTAAAGGGTTTTCTAAGAAATCCATTTATGTTATCTGATCCAGGAGAAAAGCAAAAACAAAGATTGGATTAAGATGAGATCAGGCACTGAAGATTTAGGATATGAAGAGTGAAGGTGGTACGGATGTGTGTTTGCAAACAGTACCAAAACCTAAAGAAATCAGTTTTATTGAAAAGCCAATGCTCTATAATAGAATACACAGCAATAAATCAGAATGGCATTGTTTAAAAAAGAAAAGTAAAAGAGAATGGTTGCATTAGGAACAAATAAAATAATGTCCCTATTTTTGCTTACTGATGTTAAGGTAGATGAAGCTTAAAATATTTTTTAAAAGAAATCTCACATTGTAACTTAAGGATTCACTATGTATGATACTGCTTATATGTATCTTCTATGCCCTATCTATTCATGATATAATTAATTAAGTTAAGCTAGAGAGGTGTTCTGAAATAGCATTGGTTTACTCGCTCTACATAAGAGGAAGGTATCTTTTCAGTGATATTCTTGTTCCATCTCCTGACCTCCTTGTTTATGAAATTGCTAGACAAATCACAATATCTTTAGGTGTGTTATACACACACATACATCAGTCACTTAGGAAGACATGTTTGGTAAATTGCTATATACCAGTGATGGCGAACCTATGACACGCATGTCAGAGGTGACACGCGAACTCATTTTTTTGGTTGATTTTTCTTTGTTAAATGGCATTTAAATATATAAAATAAATATCAAAAATATAAATCTTTGTTTTACTCTGGTTGCAAATATCAAAACATTTCTATATGTGACACGGCACCAGAGTTGTTAGGGTTTTTCAAAATGCTGACACGCCGAGCTCAAAAGGTTCGCCATCACTGCTATATACAGTGCCTTTTAGAGAAAAGTTATATCTCTTTCACATTTGTACTCCGAAAGTGGCAGTTTTAAATAGTATTAAATTTAAAAAATGTACAATTATAGACCTATGTGTTATGATACCTATGATTAATCTATGTATATAAAAGCCAAACAACTGGAATGACCAGAATGACTGGTCGCTATGATGCGCACTGCAGCAGCCAACCAGCCCAATTGGGACCCTGATAACACTCCCCCCAACCTACTGCAGCCCCTTCCCCCAGCCGCCCTGCCCCATCACCACTCCTGCCCCTAATCGTACCTCCCCTCCTAATCCAGGGTGGGGCCGGCCATCCAACCACCCATCCCTCCTCCCCCAGCCAGCCCCACCCCGATTGGCCCCCCCCCCCCAGGGGAAGGGCTGGCCGGACCTCACCCATGCACAAATCTGTGCCCTAGGCCTCTAGTATAATAATAACGCCCCTATCAAAAAGGTAGATTATATGCAAAACAGTAGGTAATTTCAGCAGTAAAGTGGAATTTAAAAAAAAACAATGGAAATTATTCAAAGCAATATATAAAGATGAAGAAAGTCTGTGATAAGCTCATCAGAAGATTTAGAAAAACTGAGGACAAAATCAGTAATCTTGAAAGTAGAGTGATTGAATTACACAAACAATGCTGAGAGGAAACAAAAGGGTAAAAATAAAAACAAAATAAAATCCAAGACCTGTGGCATAACAAATGTGTGCTAAATTAGAATCCCTGGAAAAGAATTTTTTGAAAAAATAATGGCTGATATGTGTTCAAAAGTAATAACAGATAACTAACCATTGTTTTGAGGTCAGAGAGTACCAAACTGGAGAAATACCAAAAAACACACACTTGACCACATACGCATGCACACCCACAAATTAAAACACAAACACAAAGACACATACAGACATCAAAACATATTAAGTCAAACTGCTGAGGAGCAAGAAATCAGAGAAAATCATTATGGCATCCGTAGAATGACATTTACCTTCAGAGAAATGATGAGCAAAATTATAGCACCTAACCAAAAAACATGCAAAAAAAGAACACAAGGAACTGATACAAGATGGCACCAAGTTGGAAGTAACACCTCCTCCCAGGACCAAACCACATTTACAACTAAATTATAGAAAAAAATCAACCTACATAACCAACTGAAGAAAAGCTGAACAGAAGTCTTATAACCAAGGATTTACAGAAGAAGCCACAGTGAGAACAGTGAAAAGGGCAGAGACGTGAAAAGGGCTGGCCCCACACCCACATGCAGTGGGTAAGAATCAGGGGTATATCTCTGCTACAGAGGTTTCCCCCAAGGAGTGAAGGGATTCAACTCCACACCAGGCCCCCCAGCCCAGAGCCCCACAGTCAGGGAGAGGAGTCCACGTTACCCCTGGCTGTGGGAATCAGCTAGGGACAGACTGGAGTCTGCTAGAAACTCAGGCTCCTTCTTAAAAAGCCAGCAAACAAAATTATATCTGTGGCCACTCACAATGGGCTAAGAGCAACCTTACAGTTATGAAGTAGCAAGGAAAATAATTTTATGGTTGGGTCACAACATGAGGAACTGTATTTAAAGGGCCAGAAGGTTGAGAACCACTGGGCTAAGGTAAAGGGACAGCAGCTGAGAGTAGACCAGAATCATACAGAGAAAGATTGGGTTGTGTGGCTTCCGAAAGAGGGAGAGCTGCCATTGTCAGTGTGTGGAGTGTCACTCCCACACTGCCCACAGACTTCCTTTTCCTGGGATGAACACGCCCCTCCAAAGGAGTGGGCCTACAAAGATCTACTGGCTCCACCCTCGCCCTGCCCTGCCCTGCCCTGCCCAGGAATCAACTAGCTGTGGGCAGCCTGGGCCCCCTGTAGTCTTTCCTGGAAAGCTCTGGAGGAGGTCCTGGCAGACAGGCCGTGTCAAAGATGCAAAGGGAGAGACTGAGTTGTGTGGCTAAGGCCATTTTTCCCCTTGTGTCCCAGACCTGCTCCATAGTTCCTGTGTAGAGAGCTCCCTCCCCATGGCCAAATCATGACCTGCGTTAGCCTGGTGAACTCCACTGGCCTCACCCTGATGAATCCTTGAAACTCTGCCTCACAAGAAAGGTCTCTAGGCCCCAGGAGGGTGGTGGCTGGCCTTGGGGTACCCTGAGACTTTTATTGAGTGGCTGCAGACCTAGTAACTGATAGCAACTGGTGCCAAGTTCAAATCTGTGTCAACCTGGTGAACACCACTCGTCCCCACCTGGTGACTCAGAACCTGTCTCATGCAACTCGCATACTGCTGAAGGCTCTTTCAATGGCTGAGCCAGATATTGGGGTGCCCTGGGCCTTTTGTTGACGTGTCCCAGACTCAGTACTGGTAGAGCCTGACCTCAGTAGGCAGCTTATGCCCTCCCATGCACACCCATGCCTAGCAGAAGCAGCCATCAACAGTGGCTTTGACAGGTCAGGCATCTAACAAAAGTGACGCAAGGTTTTACCCTTTGGGCTCTCAGATGATTTATACATTTTAGGACCCCTCAACAAGGTTGGGCAGCTGAGTAGGTGTGTGTATATCTGAAGAGAGTGCCTCAAACCAATAAAAGCCCTGTGAAACAATCAGCATAGACTTATGCTTGGAAAACATTGCCAAAGATAATACAATCAATAGAATCTTTTAGAAAATTGGCCACCTTCCTCCATGCTCTTCTTTTGCACCAGAGATTTAGCAGGAGAGGGCTCTGCATGATGACTAGCTCAATGTCCTTAACAATGAATTCCTTTCTAAATCTTTCCTCTAGAATTATTGAGACTCAGTTTCTTTAAGACTGTGATGTTATGCAGAGAAGCATATAAATTCTAAAGTTTCATTCATCAACTCACAGAAAGTATTTCACACATTTTTAAAAAATGAGCTTCTTCTAAATGTATGAGACTTGGCAATCTTGCCATATTCCATGAACTACTGATGTATAAACTCTGATGTAAAACCTACTGAAAGTTGTTTGAAAATGTATGTTATGTTATATGAGAAGTATTTTGAAAAAAGGTATTAGAAAGTATACCTCTAGTATCAAGAATAACAATGTAAACTAGAAAATAATAATGGTAACTATGTCTCTGCATAGCACTTAAAACAAAATGTATTATTATATTATTAATACTTTTCATATGATAATAGCATACATAAAAGTACTTTTATGCATTGCTACTAACTTCACTGGTAATATATTCTTATAGGTATATAGCTAGTATCTGACATCAGAATAAATAGATAAATTCTTGTTCCATTTTATTGAATTTATTGGGGTGACACTGGTTAACAAAATTATACAAGTTTCAGGTGCACAATTCCACAACACATTTCCTTGACACTGTACAAAGTCTTCTTCCATCACCATTAAGTCCCCCTTTATTCTCTCATACCTACCACCCCGCCTCCCCCCAGCATCTATCTGATGAATCATTGAATCAAATGTAAAAATATATTTTTCTCTATATAAGCAAGTTCTCCACATTAAAAAAAAAAACAGATTAAAAATACTCCATTCTCTATCTAATCATTCTTCTTAGTCCTCCTCTACCCCGCACACTAAAATTATTTTATTCTACTTCTTTCTTTTTTTTAAATTTTTTATTGCTTAAAGCATTACAAAGGGTATTACATATGTGTCCTTTTTTCCCCCCGCCCTTGACAATACCCCGGCTTCCCCTACCCCCCAGTGTCTTATGTCCATTGGTTATGCTCATATGCATGCATACAAGTCCTTCGGTTGATCTCTTACCCCCCTCCTTCCTGCCCCCCAACCCTCCCCGGCCTTCCCGCTGCAGTTTGGCAATCAGTTTGAGGCAGCTCTGCCTCTGTATCTATTATTGTTCAAAAGTTTATAATGGTCTCTATTATCCATGAATGAGTGAGATCATGTGGTATTTTTCCTTCATTGACTGGCTTATTTCACTTAGCATAATGCTCTCCAGCTCCATCCATGCCGTTGCAAATGGTAAGAGTTCCTTCTTTTTTACAGCAGCATAGTATTCCATCGTGTAGATGTGCCACAGTTTTCTAATCCATTCATCTACTGATGGGCACTTAGGCTGTTTCCAGATCTATGGTGAATTGTGCTGCTATGAACATAGGGGTGCATATATCCTTTCTGATGGTGTTTCTGGTTTCTGGGATATATCCTAGAAGTGGGATCACAGGGTCAAATGGGAGTTCCATTTCCAGTTTTTTGAGGAAACTCCATACTGTCTTCCATAGTGGCTGCACCAGTCTGCATTCCCACCAGCAGTGCACAAGTGTTCCTTTTTCTCCACATCCTCTCCAGCACTTGTCGTTTGTTGATTTGTTGATGATAGCCATTCTGACAGGTGTGAGATGGTACCTCATTGTTGTTTTGATTTGCATCTCTCAGATGATTAGTGACTTTGAGCATGTTTTCATATGTCTCTTGGCTTTCTGAATGTCCTCTTTTGAAAGGTGTCTATTTAGATCCTTTGCCCATTTTTTGATTGGATTGTTTATCTTCTTTTTGTTAAGTTGTATGAGTTTCCTATAAATTTTGGAGCTTAGGCCCTTATCAGATATGACGTTGGCAAATATGTTTTCCCACGCAGTGGGTTTTCTTGTTGTTTTGTTGATGGTTTCTTTTGCTGTGCAGAAGCTTTTTATTTTGATGTAGTCCCATTTGTTCATTTTCTCTTTAGTTTCAACTGCCCTAGGAGCTGTATCAGTGAAGAAATTGCTTTGGCATATGTCTGAGATTTTGTTGCCTTTGGATTCTTCTAGAATTTTTATGGTTTCCTGTCGTACATTTAAGTCCTTTAACCATTTTGAGTTTATTCTTGTGTATGGTGTGAGTTGGTGGTCTAGTTTCATTTTCTTGCATATATCTATCCAATTTTCCCAACACCATTTATTGAAGAGACTATCTTGGCTCCATTGTATGTTCTTGCCCCCTTTGTCAAATATTAATTGAGCATATTGGTTCGGGCCGATTTCTGGGGTCTCTATTCCATTGATCTATATGTCTGTTCTTGTGCCAGTACCAGGCAGTTTTGAGAACAGTGGCTTTGTAATACAGCTTGATATCTGGTATTGATATCCCCCCTACTTTGTTCTTTCTCAGGATTGCTACAGCTATTCGGGGTCTTTTTTTATTCCAGATGAATTTTTGGAGAGTTCGTTCTAGATCTGTGAAGTATGCCGTTGGTATTTTAATGGGAAGTGCGTTGAATTTATAGATTGCTTTGGGTAGTATGGACATTTTAATGATGTTGATTCTACCAATCCATGAACACGGTATGTTCTTCCATCTGTTTTTGTCTTCCTCTATCTCTTTTTTCAACGTCCTATAGTTTTCTGAGTAGAGGTCTTTTACCTCTTTAGTTAAGCTTATTCCTAGGTAGCTTAATTTTTTTGGTGCGATGGTAAATGGGATTGTTTTTATAATCTCTCTTTCTGAAAGTTCACTATTGGTGTATAGAAATGCCTCAGATTTCTTGGCATTAATTTTGTATCCTGCTACTTTGCCAAATTCATGTATTAAGTCTAGTAGTTTTTTGACGGAGTCTCTAGGGTTTTGTATGTATAATATCATGTCGTCTGCAAATAAGGACAGTTTTACTTCCTCTTTTCCAATTTGGATGCCTTTTATTTTTTCTTCTTGTCTAATTGCAATGGCTAATACTTCCAGGACTATGTTGAACAGGAGGGGTGAGAGTGGGGATCCTTGTCTTGTTCCTGTTCTTAGGGGAAATGGTGTTAGTTTTTGTCCATTGAGTATGATGTTGGCTGTGGGCCTGTCATATATGGCTTTTATTATGTTGAGGTATGATCCTTCTACTCCCACCATGCTGAGAGTTTTTATCAAAAATGGGTGTTGGATTTTGTCAAATGCTTTTTCTGCATCAATTGATATGACCATGTGGTTTTTTTCTTTCAATTTGTTTATGTGATGTATCACGTTTATTGATTTGCGTATATTGTACCATCCTTGCATCCCTGGGATAAATCCTACTTGGTCATGGTGTATGAATAAAAATATTTCATTTTCTATCTAATCATTCTTCATAGTTCTCCTCTACCCCCCACACTAAAATTATTTTCTTCCACTTATTTCTTACCATTTGGCTTAGACTAGTGATTTCAAATACATTATATGGAAAGTTTATTCTTTAGTATGTTAAATCACTTTTACTTGGAAAAAATATTTATCAAATATGTTTGCAATATTCAGGGCTCTATTTTTTAAATGTAGTTTTTTCTACCTCAGAAATCTGGAAAAGTTCAGAAGTATTACACAGATGTAGAGGATATCACATGCAACATATTCCAGCATTTGGACGACAGAACTATTCTTTTACATGGAACACTGTTTGATGCATTCTCCAGCAGAGATTCCAAAACTTAATCGTACAGATAAGAACCGGGAACCTTATAAAGGGCACATCTGATTG
Source organism: Myotis lucifugus (assembly GCF_000147115.1). NCBI lineage: Eukaryota > Metazoa > Chordata > Mammalia > Chiroptera > Vespertilionidae > Myotis > Myotis lucifugus. The sequence goes on along the minus strand of NW_005871048.1, from coordinate 56,430,464 downwards.
AGTAGTTCTGTGTGGTGTCATAGACATGGCTCACAATCTCACTGCTCACAAGCCCCTAGTGGTGCCTGTGACTGTAGTTTGAATAGCAAAGTTGTACAGCAACACAGTTCAGAGCATGTTAGATCAAGATCTGTAACAAAGTAGGTCTCTTATTGTGTCAATAATGTATTCTAGTACTTAATATATTTAACTTTTTAATATCTTTTTATATTGAAAATATAATATTTGCAGTTTTTCTGCAAAGAAATGGGGAAAGAATAAAATATTAATAATTCCCCAATAATGACTAACCACTGTTAGTAAATTTTCTCTTATTACTATCTTGTATGTTGATTTTTTTCTTTGTTTGTATTGTACTTAATTTATAAATTATTGGTAGTGCTCAAAAGAACAATTAAAGGGAATGTTAAATTAAATAAGAAATAGAAATTAAAATAATAACCAGGGGAAGTTAGTACATGAAAATGAATGTTATTAGGTCATGTGTAATTAGTAAGCTTGTTCTACAAAGTCAGCTCTAAGATTCTGTCAGGCAAAAGATAAAATAAACCACAATTAGATATAATAATCATAATAGGCAAAGGATAAAAATAAGTCTTGAGAACGCATCTTTTCATTGCTAGATGGGAATAAGATTTCTTTTATAAAAGCCAATAAAGATATAGAAAGAACACAATGATATCAACAAGAGCTTCAAAATAAGATCATATTAAAAGTCACAGAACTTTTTTATAATACTAAAAATATGACCTTAAATCCACAGAAAACTCATACATAGATTATTTGGGAGATTTGTACAATGCAGTGTTATTATTGCATGGCATTTTATTATTTTCTGGTTATATCCAATAATATTATTTTACTAGTCCAAGTATCAAATATAACTAAGGAAATACGAAGTTGTGTTTGTATGTTTCCTTATTTTGACTATAGCTTATTAATTACTACTACTTCCTAGAGGTAATTTTATTCTGGATGTCATTTATATTTAAATGGGTTATCCAAACTACCATAAGATTACATCAGGAATATTTAACATCATAATTTTAACTTTTTAATTCATACAATGATGATTTTGTACTCAGACAATGATTGAATCCTTCCATTGGTGGGGGTATAATTAAAAAAGAAAACACAGATTCCTAAACTTCTTTTTATTCTAAGCTATAACATAGAAAGTCTAATGAGACCTTGGGACTTTTTTTTCCCCAGCATATAATTTTATTTTTTTAATGTCTAGCTGAAAAAAACAACAAAAAACAAACAAACAAAAAAAACACACACAAAAAAAGAAAATATGTTGATAGTGCACTTCAATTTTATTTTATATCATTTTATTTTTTGATTTTCTGATATTCCTACTGTTTTTAATGCAGAATGTTCTTATAAAAAGAAACAATTATCATTACCCTTATGGATCAAGCAAAGCTTATACTAATTTGGCATTAAGAGTAAAGGAATGATAGCTACAGGAGCAGAAACATCCTGCACAGAGATCTGTATTCTCCCACAGACTTTTACATCGGGTATTGACCAGAAGTTGGCATTTGCAAAGGTCATGCGGTTGCTCAGTACTAGTCAATTACTGAACAACAGGTGCTACTGACAGTTAAACCCACTGCAGAACAGGCTACGGCATTGCAGAGACACTGAACACTTCTGACAGAAACATTCTGCATGTGTCTCAGAACATGTCCCTGCTGCCTTTATACTAGCTTATCCTCACCTGTACAAAAAAAAAAACAATCTATTTCTGTCTCTTAAAAAATTCCAGAATTATGGGGTTGTAGAAAATAGTCAGAATTTGAATCATTATTTCCATTTTGAGAAACTGACTTGAAATTCTTCCTTTATTTCTTACAGTAATATTTTCAGAAAGTCTCCTTTAAAATGAGCTGAAACAAATAATAGCATTAGAGAAATATATTCATTCTTATGTACTATATATGTACATATACATAGACATAGACATATACATATACATATACATATACATATACATACATGTATATATAATTTATCTTGTACACCAGAATATAAACACATCACTAAGCTATAAGCTATATGAGATTGGTGATTTTTGTCTCTTTTATTGCAGTGCTATACAATAAATATCAATTGAAACAAATAACAAAAAAAAGTGAAATCAGAAGACAGAATTTGGCATGCACCTCTCTGACATCTAGCTGGAATATTATATATGTATTCTGCATGGTTAAGATTTTGACCTCTGGAGTGAAACTGGACAGAATTTCAATTCTACCTTCTATTTGCTGAACCATCATGCCACAAAGATTTCATTTCTAAGCTATAGGATTTTCAACTAAATGGCAAAAGTAATATTAGTACATACTTCATTGGGTTAATCTGAGAATTGAGTGAGATAATAAATAGATTGACTGTATTTACTACCATTTGTAATGGGTTCAATTGTGTCTCACACCAAGGTGTGTTCAAGTTCTAACCCCTGGTATCTTTAAATGTGTCCTTATTTGAAATACGGGTTTTTGTAGAGTAATCAAATTGACATCATCCTAGATTAGTGTAGGCCTCAATCCAATGACTGGAGTCCTTGACAGATAAGGAGAGGACACAAAGAGATACAGGGAAGACCCTGTGAGGAGGGAGACAGAAATTGGAATGTTAAGGGTGCTGGGAGGCATCAGAAGCTGGGAGGATGCAAGGACAGATGGAGCCTTCAGAGGGAGCATGGTCCTGCCTGCACTTAGGTTCCAGAGTTCTGGCCTCCAGAAAGTGATATCTCTTGTTTTAAGTCCTCTTGTGGTAATTTGTTACGGCAACCCTAGGGAATTAATATAGCACCTTTAATGATTAATTAATATAACCTCTTTAGAAATGCTATCACTTCATGCCTTGAATTTATCATAAAAAGGGGACATAATAACACACAGATTGCTGTGTTACTATCAGATTTATTTTCTAAAGCACTCTTTAAAATATGTGTATATACATATATAAAGTGTGTGTATTATATATTTTATATATAGTATATATATATATATTCTCAGAAGATAGATTACCAATGTCCCTTCAAATTATTCCTTACAGATGTTGGCATGAAAATATCTTTTTAGGATTAGACTTCCTGGAATCATGTACCCATGTACAATGAAATATTTAGCTAATTAGAGGCAAACATATATTTAATGAGTACTTTAGAATGCATAGTGTATTGTTTTGTTCAAAATTCCCTTAATAAATCTTACCAGATTTTTCTCCTCAATATCATTGATACCGTGGCAATTAAACAGAACATTCCCCTATAAATTAATTTTTGAGACTAATGTTAGCATGAGATTTTGGAGGAAAAACAATTTAAAGCACATAAAAACATTAAAATTATGCAGACTATCCAAATTTCAAAGTGAAGCAAAGAATTTATTTTCCTCTCTATGTTTGATATTTACAGAAAAAAATCCACTGAGTTACAGAAGGCAATCCAGATAGATGGTTGTCCTGTTGGCTCCAGACAGTCCTGACAAGACATTCATTCTCTTCACTGGCTTCCAGAAATCATCTAATCATGCCAGTGTAACTTGTTTCCTGTAATTTAACTCAGCATATGTGGGGTTACAAGAAGGGTCACATTGCAAAATACACTGAATATAGCATTTCACTTGACAAACTCCTGTTGTACTTGTTTCTTTTCTCAGTGTTTTTGGCTTCTCTTGTCTCATAATACTCAGATATCTGGCTTTTTGTTTTTTTCTTTCTTTTCTGTAGAAAACTTCCCACTGGTTCTTTAAGTTCTACTGCATGTCTTTTTAATTAAATAGAACAATTTAATTTCTGTTTTTCTATTACCTCCATAAATAAATTTAAAGTCAGCAAGGAACCTTCTTTTCATGTTCTCATTTAGAAGTCTCCCTCTGCGCTTGCTGCCCTCTCTCTTTTGCTCTCCCTCTCCTTCTTCCTTCCTTCCTCCCTCAGTTCCTCTAATTCATCTCTCTCCCCTTCCCCATTTACCAGGGGGGACAGATGATTTCAAGAATATAATTAGAGCACAGTCAGTGTGGCTCAGTGGTTGAGCATCTACTTATGAACCAGGAGGTCACAGGTTCAGTTTCCTGTCAGGACACATGACCAGGGTTGCAGGCTTGATCCCCAGTAGGAGGCTCACAGGAGGCAGTCCTAGGAGGGTGGGTGAAGCAGACAACTGATCGATGATTCTCACCATTGTTTCTATCTCTCCCTCTCCCTTCCTCTCTCTAAAATCAATAAAAACTACTTAAATAAAAAATAATATATAATATATAATTAGAGTCATATTTAAACTTCACTTTTCTATATCCTTTAAATCTAGAAGAAAATTATGTTTATATATTCTGTGCTTTAAAATAAATTATATGAGAAAGAACCTCAAGCTCATAGGGTACTTTCTCACTAATTACATCACTGAAACCTTGAGATATAAATGATGTCTACTCTCGGTCTCAATCTTTCTCTCCTGCAACATATTTCTACTTGTCTGAGAAACTGAACAATGTTTGCCAAACATACTAAAGTTAAAAGAAAAGGTACTTTTGCGTCTAACCTCTGCCTTGATATATATGTAATTCCTAGCTACCTTACAATGATTAAAGTTAAGATTTAGTACATATCTGCAGAGAATCAAAGGCAGTGCACTAGGAATTTGAGGTCAAGTGGAGCCCTTGGTAAGCTCACAAACTGTGAGGACAGATATATATCTAACTCTCATACGAATGATAAATGTGCTATTGAAAAACATACTATTTTACATTCAGATAAAATTTTATACTTGAAAAGAGGAGTAGTGAAAACAGCAACCGAGAGGAATCAAATCATATTATGTTGTTTAAAACACTCCACCACTACTTACTATAGGATATTGAGTAATTTTCTTAACATTTTTGTGCCTTAGTTTGCTTATCTATAAAACTAGAGTCCTAATAACAATCACCTCATAGAGAGGTTGTAATGATTAAATAACCCATAAAACACTTATATCCCTGTGTGGTATGTTATAGGAACAAAATAAATATTTGCTCTTATTAATGCTGCTATTACAATGATGGTGGTAATGATGATAATGTTGATAGTGATTATAAGGACTAAAATTTCAAACCTATTCATATCTCCTGAAACCTTCATATTCTTCCTTTATTTTGCTCTTAGCTGAAACTCATTGCTCTTATAATATCAAAATATCAAAAAAGAAGGTGCAAACGTGTATTAGGGTTCTCCAGTGAAGCAGACCCAGTATAGATTTTTTTTACTCCTATATACGTACATTTATATATGTATTTATATACTGGTTCTGTTTCACTGGAAAAAATATATTTACATTTATATATATTGGGAGAGAGAAAGACATTTATTATAAGGAATTAATATATTATGAAAAATAATTAGCTCATGAAATTATGGAGGCTAAGAAGACACAGAATCTGCCACCTGCAAATTGAAGACCCAGAAAAGTTTGTGATGTAATTCAGTCAGAGTCCAAATGCCTGAAAACCAGCTGATGGGGCCAATCCAAGTCCAATGGATAGAGAAGATGTGACCAGGTAACTCTTTCTGTCAAGCAGACAGAAAGCAAGAAGGGGCAAACTCCCTTTTCCTCCTTCTCTTGTACTATTCAGGCCTTCAGTGCATTGGATGATGATCACTCACATTTGGGGTGGGAGAAAGATATACTTTACTGAGTTCATGGATTCAAATGTTTACCTAATCCAGAAACACCCTCAAACAGAAATCATGAATCGGGACACCTTGTGAGCAAATAATTTGACACATAAAACTTACCACCACACAGCACTTTTAATTTCTCAATATTTAATAATAATAATAATAATAAAAAATAAATAATCAAATAAGCACACATACCTGAATGAATTTGAACCATATTCTCCACTTTCATCTTCTTTTCTAATAAGAGCATATATATATATATATATATATATATATATACACACACACACACACACACACACACACACACTAGAGGCCTGGTGCACAAAAATTTGTGCACTCAGGAGGGTCCCTCAGCTCGGCCTGTGCCCTCTCGCAGTCTGGGACCCCTCAGGGGATGACCACTTGCTGGCTTAGGCCTGCTCCCTGGGGGATTGGGTCTAAGATGGCAATCAGACATCCCTCTGGCAGCCTGGCAGCCCTTGCGGGATGTCCACTTGCCAGCAGGGAGCAGGCCTAAACTTCAGTCTGACATCCTTAGCACTGCTAAGGAGGCAGGAGAGGCTCCCACCACCACCGCTGTACTGGCAGCCATCAGCCTGGCTTGTGGCTGAGCAGAGCTCCCCATGTGAGAGCACACTGACCACCAGGGGACAGCTCCTGCATTGAGCGTCTGCCCCCTGGTGGTCAGTGTGTGTCATAGTGACCAGTCATTCCCAGTCTTTCTGCTGTTAGGGTCAGTTTGCATATTACCCTTTTACTATATAGGATAGAGGCCTGGTGTACGGGAGGGGGCCGGTTGGTTTGCCCTGAAGGGTGTCCTGGATCAGAGTGGGGGTCCCGCTTGGGTGCCTGGCCAGCCTGGATGAGGGGATGATGGCTGTTTGCAGCTGGTCGCACCCCCTTCAGGGTGGGGGTCCCCACTGGGGTGCATGACCAGTCTGGGTGAGGGGCTGAGGTCCATTTTCAGGCTGGTAGGTGACTGAAGCTCCCAACCTCTCCTTTTTTTCTTTTTTTTTATTCTGGGATTTATTTATCTTCTATGGCTGTCACTGGAGCTGAGAGCCGGCTCCAGCTTGAGGCCTCTGCTGTTGAAAGCAGGTATCTGAGGTTTTTTTAGCTTCTATAATTGAAACACTGTTGCAGCTCCAGCTCTGAGGCCCGGCTGGCTGAAAGCAGGTATCTGGGGTTTGTTTAGCTTCTATAATTGCAACATAGTTGCTTAGAGTGCAGCTCAGAGATCAGCGTGGAAGGCGGGGAATCTTGGCTTCCTCCATCACTGGGGCAACCAAGCCTCCTGTTCGCTTCAGCTGCGTGGCTGCCAGCTGCCATCTTGTTTGGCAGTTAATTTGCATATCACCCTGATTAGCCAATGGGAAGCGTGTTGGAGGTATGGTTAATTACCTTATTTGTCTTTTATTAGATTATATATATATGTAATATGTATTTGAGACAGGAAGGGAGAGGGAGAGAAGAGATAGAAACATCAATGATGTGAGAGAATCATTGATTGGCTGCGTCCTGCAACCCAGGCATGTGCCCTGACCAGGAATCCAACCATATCCTCTTGGTTCATAGGTGGATGCTCAACTATGGAGCAATGCCAGCTGGAAAGTGCACATCTTTTATTAATCAGGACCTGATCCTAGTCTCTAACCATGTAAAATACTATCTACAGACAATAACTTTCTCATCCAAACACCTCAAAAAAATTGAAACACAATCTTTGATGTTTCTATAACTTTCATGAGCATATGGATAACCAGGGAATCTTGTTAAAATGAATTAGACTCTAAGTTAGTAGGTCAAGGATGACTTTAAGTTTCTATATTTCTAACAATCTCCCAGGTGTTAACTGATGTTGCTTGTCTCTGGACCACACTTTCAGTAACAAGGATGTCACAGATTCTTGTGCCCCACAAGAATGCACTTTTCCCTGTATCCCTTATAATGCAGTATATCAAATGATTCCTAAGTAATAGATCAATCCTATTTTTAAAGACACCTGTTCCAGTCTTTACTTAATTAAAGAGAGTATTCCTCCACTTAATTTCCAATGTTCAGCCACACTAATGCTCTCTTAATTTTTTATATATTTTTTATTGATTAAGATATTACATATGTGTCCTTATCCCCATGTTACCCCCTACCCCCCGCTCATGCCCTCACCTCCCTGTTGTCCGTGTCCATTGGTTAAGCCTATATGCTTTCATATAAGTCATTTGGTTGATCCTTTGGAGACCCTTTACCCCCACCCTCCCCTACCTTCCCTCCAAGGCCCAACAGTCCAATCAATGCCTCTCTGTCACATCTACACAATGGAATACTACGCTTCTGTAAAAAAGAAGGAACTCTTACCGTTTGCCACAGCATGGATGGAACTGGAGAGCATTATGCTAAGTGAAATAAGCCAGTCAGAGAAGGATAACTACCACATGATCTCACTCATTTGTGGAATATAATGAACAACATAAACTGATGAACAAGGACTGCTCTCTTAATTTTTAAGCAACTGAATCTATTTCCTTCTGGCTGCTTTTATTCATATTATTATAATCAGAAAGATTCATTCTGGTTAACTCCCCATTCTGTATTTAAATGTCTGAGTCCTCATTTTTATGTCTCAACTTAAATGGAACCCTTTCCAGGATTCTTCAGTTGTTACTGAAGAAAAACAATCCAAAATGCCTGATATGTTCTGTGTCTGGCAAAACTACAAATCCTTGCCTTCCTTGATGAAGTATTGAACTCCATTATGCTGTTTTAAATCTCCCTTTGTATTAATCTCTTGGATTAGTATTTAGCAAAATGAAACATTTTAGACAATTTGTGTTAATTTCCTTTGGCTGCTTTAAAAATCAATACACATTTAGTGGATTAAATATCAATATTATTGTCTATCAATTTTTGAGATCTGAAATCCAAAATGAGTTAAAGAAACAGGAATTCATTATAACCTTTCCCATAGTTCACTGTTCTTCAGGAAAATGGTGAAGGAAAATCTATCCTATCTAATAATAGACAAACATGGTAATTGACCATACCTTTGCTACGCCTCCCATTGGCTAATCAGCGTAATATTCAAATTGACCGCCAACAAAGATAGTGGCTAATTTTCATACTGCAGGCAGGGCAGGACAATGAGAGCTGCCAGCGCGCCGCCATCCAGGGCAGGCCCGGCCCTTCCTTCTAGGGCTTCTGGGTCCCACCTGCCTTGCTGCCGGGGACCCAATCAGGTCCCCGGCAGCAAGGAAGGTGGGACCCAAAAGCCCCAGGAGCCAGCCCCGCCTTGCCACTGGGGACCTGATCGGGTTCCTGATGGCAAGGCAGGCCGGACCCAGAAGCCCCAGAAGCCAAGACAGATTATGAGGTTGAATCAAAAACAAAACCCACTTTAAATATAAAGACACATATAGATTAAAAGTAAGTGAATTAAGCTGCAGCCTGCTTTGCTCAGTGGATAGATCATTAGCCCATGGACTGAAGGGTCCCAGGTTCGATTCCAGTCAAGGGCATGTACCTAAGTTGCTGGCTTGATCCCCAGTCTCTATCAAAGCATGTGCAGGAGGCAACCAATCAATGTGTCTCTCCCTTTCCCTTCACTCTCTCTAAAATTCAATGGAAAAATATCCTTGGGTGAAGATTAACAAAAACAAAATAAATGGATTAAGTAACATTAAAGTTATTAGAAGAAAAATATATTCCAAATTTTGTTAGTTGTATAATAGTTATGTCTAAATTATTAAGACCTAAGAAATTGGGTGAAGGGTACATATAATATGCTGTAGTATTTTATAGTTTTTTTTTACATGTATGAGATTATTTCAGATTAAAATATTAAAAAAATTAAAATTAATAAAAATGTATCTGCATTACATGAAAAATCTAATTGCTTCTAGCATAATTTATTAAATTGTGCTAAAATTTACAAGGGTTCAATTAAAAAATATCTTAATTCTAAATGATATAATAGAAAATATATAATAGTGCAGTTATAAGCACTTATCTGAAAATAAAAATTTAAAGAAGTGAATTTAAAGAGGGGATTAGCCAAAGAAAATATATGCACAACCCATGGACACAGACAACAGTATGGTGATGGTCAGAGAGAAGTGGGGGGCAAGAGCTTGCTAGAGGGGGCAAAACGGGGGAAATAGGGACATCCTATATAATAATAATAAAAGGCTAATATGCACATTGACTGAACGGCAGAATGACCGGTTGCTATGATGCGCACTGGCCACGAGGGGGCAGATGCTCAATGCAGGAGCTTCCCCCTGGTGGTCAGTGCACTTCCATATGGGGAGTGCCACTCAGCCAGAAGCTGGCTCATGGTTGGCCAGCACAGTGGTGGTGGCAGGAGCCTCTCCCACCTCTGTGGCAGCACTAAGAATGTCCAACTAATGGTTTAGATCCGATCTCTTGGGGGCCTATGCCTTTAGTTGGACATCCCCCGAGGGCTCCCTGGCTGCCAGAAGGATGTCTGACTGCAAGCTTAGGCCTGATCCCCAGGAGAGTGGGCCTAAGCCGACAAGTGGACATCCCCCAAGGTGTCCTGGACTGCAAATGGGCGCAGGCCGGGCTGAGGGACCCCCCACCAAGTGCACAAATTTTTGTGCACCAGGCCTCTAGTATATAAATAAAAGCCTAAGTGACCATTATGACCAAACGACCAGAATGACTGGTCAACCAGTCGCTATGATGCACACTGACCACCAGGGAGCAGATGCTCAATGCAGGAGCTTCCCCCCGGTGGTCAGTGCACTCCCACAGCCAATCTCCCACAGCCCCTCCCCCGAGCCACCGGCTCCTCAATAGGCCTCAATCACTGCCCAAGGAACCCCACCAGTGCACGAATTTGTGCACCCGGCCTTTAGTCTGTTTATAAAAGACTGACATTTGGATAAACAGGCTAAGTGCTACTTATTAGCTGTATACATTATTATATATGCCTGGACCAGGACAATAATGTAGATAAGGATATCTGTTGTTTTCAGTGCATGTGTGTGTATGTGTTTATGTGAGGACAAAATTCATGCATGGGTAGGGTCCCTAGGCCCAGCTGGCGGGGAGGGTCTATCTGTGGGGCCAATGGTGAGGCAATCAGTGGGCCCCTGCTGGCACCCTCCTTGGCTAGTCTGGGGACTGCGCATCTGCCCCTTGGTGGTCAGTGCGCATCATAGCGACCGGTGATTCCGCCGTTTGGTCGATTTGCATATTAGGTTTTTATTATATAGGATGGGCAAGATTGTGTGAATAAGACAGATATTTCCAGGCTCTAACAAAATTTAAATGAGATCTTGCTTTTAGTTCTTATCTATTTATTTTGTTTTGAAAAATTTTATTTATTAAAAAAATTATCTTTGATTTTGAAAGTATTACAGATGTCCCCTTATTTTTCCCCTTTGACCTTCTCCACCCTGCCCCCTTATTTTTTAGATACACTGTATTTTTTCAAATTAGATTTGAAAAAATGTTTTTACCTGTTCCATTAAAGAGTATGTGATTTCAGAGAATCTGGAGTAAATTTAAGAGCAGCAATATTAGCATTTACACAAGGAATTAATAACTGTACAGGAATGGAGGTCCTTAGAGACAGGTTTGAGACAATATACTTGGGCAAAGAGAAGCTACAGCTAGAACTACATAGTAGATAGTTTATGGGGATTATAGTTGTTAGACTTATCTGAGGACAAATAATAATAAGAGATAAGGAATCAAGATGGCATCTAGAAGCTAGAAAACTAAAAGGAAATGGATTGTCTGGTAGAAACTCTAAAAGGAACCAAGTCTCTGACATGATGCCTTTAGCTCCATGGAACAGATTTTAGGATTCTGAACTCCAAGACTGCAGTGTTGTGATGTCTTAGCTACTTAACATGTGGCAATTTTTTAGAGCAGCAATAGCAAAAGGATAAGGTACAATGTCCTGGGATTTGTGCGTTTTGGGGGAAAGTTTCTATATTTTTAAAGTAATTGTTTCCTCCTTTAAAAATAGATTGAAAATACTTATTTACTAGCAATCATTACATCTCACTTTGTGCCAAGAATTGTGCTAAATTTTTCTATACTTCATCTAAGTATTCTACCTTTCAGTCATTGAATCTTATGTGTAAATGTACATTTCTTCTCTTTTTCTTTCTTTTTTAAAAAAGGATAATTTAATAATATTAACAAAATGTCTTTTAATCACTTATTAATTAGAAACCAGTATAAATATGTACATGCACTGAGATATACACATGGTTTCAACCAGAATCCCTTCATGATAAACAAGATTTATTTGGGAAAATTCTGACTACTGTGAAAGAGGTAACTTATGGATAGGAGCATGATGATGTTTTCTTGGCTCAAATGTAATTTTCAATCTCTTTTTTTTTCTCCCCCATCATCTTCTACTTTTTATAAAAAAAATCTTATCAGAGACACAGGAGAGACATTGCTTAGTTATTAATAACACGTAGCACCTTGAATTAAGAGTTCTGAATTTAAATACTGGTTCTAATACTAAAGCTTAGGGAGTTTATTCAATGCATCTAATCATTTTCTTATCTATATCTAGATATAATATAATTTAATGATACAATATATAAATATTATATATATATATATATATATATATATGAAATGAAATGAAAACTTTCACTCCAATGTATAGAATATATTTTTGGTTATTCACCATGAAATGCATTTATAACCTATACCTGTTTATTAAGCCATAAATTGATATTTGAGGATACAAAATAATGAAAAATGATAGTTTAGCATCTAATGAGTAATTAGAACTAAAAAAAAATGATGGCCAGTGGTAGTACTTTCAATATTTTTACTAAAGTTGTACGGAAATGAGTATACAAGGGCATACATTAATCATAGCATTTCTTTTGCCATCATCTAATAGAGTGATGAGAGGTCACTGGAAATTTTCTCTTAAGTATTCTTCATTCATTAACAAAACCCTTTTACAGTGAAATTTGAAGCTCCTGTCTAACAGATTACAAAGTTTAAGATGATTTGTGAGATTTTAAGGTTAACTGGAATCCCTCCAGAGTACAAAAGATAGTCAAGTGACTTGGGGAGTCCATTCTCCAGCACTTTCCCAAAGGTATCAATTATACAAGACCAAAGTGTTTTTGGCGTTGTCAACTTAATAATTTCAAACCATCTTGAAGATAAATTCTGTCTAATGACTGAAAAGTCATTCTATATAATCTAAAGGAATCATGTCTTGACAACCATTGTATTACCATGTGCTAGAGACTTAAGTAATTTTATGTTTCTCAAATTCAAGCCAGAGAAGGATTTTTCTTTTATTTTTAGGAAATGATGAAACAGCTGGCTACCCATACTTTAGTGTCATTTGGTTCTAGTGATTTGCCCTAAACACAGCAGGATTCTCTAAGTTTGAGACATGTCTTTGAAGTTAAACAATCTCCTCCTTTGGAACAAGAAGTGATCAGCCAGGCAATACCAGCAGCAAAAACAGTTTATATGGCATTTGCAAAATTTCCGCTCTATAATTCTGACACTGTGCTTCTACATGCTACATGGTGAAACTCACTATACTTCCTCTGCTCTATCGCCATGGTATTTCACTGCAGCCATTCCAGACCTAAAAATGAAGAGGCCAGGGTAACCGTTGACTCCTATTATTGGGCAAAACATTCTATCACCACAGTTAACCACTCAAAGTCAAAGCAATCCATGGGCTTTAGCAAAGTCTCTCAATGTGGGAACTAAATTGTGGTGGTGTGAACTTCCCGGAGAGTCAGAGTTCAGAAATCACCGTTTCCTAGAATTAACAGCAGCATCAAATGCATTTCTCATTTCAGGATCAACATCAAAAATCTCAAAATTATACTGAGAATAATGCCAGCTTTCATGCTGGCCTCCCTCTTGATTAGCTATAAGACCCTGTTCTCCATATTTGCCATACTTTTCCACAGAACTTCATCTTTGAGTACTCCATATGCTCTATTTATTTTTTTTATTAATATATTTTTATTGATTTCAAAGAGGAAGGGGGAGAGAGAGACAGACAGAAACATCAGTGTTGAGAGAGAAAGAGAGAATCATCGATCAGCTGCATCCTACACGATCAAGCCTGCAACCCGGGCATGCGCCCTGACCTGGAATCGAACCAAACCACAGCCTCCTGGTTCATAGTTCGACACTCAACCACTGGGCAAACACCGACCAGGCTACTTATTTATTTATTTTTAAATCACTATGTGCATTTGGGTTATTTAGGTTTTTATCAGGATAAAGCTTGACAGCCAGCTTTTTGAAAACTTGTCTTATTTCCCTACTGCCTGAAATTTTGGATACTTCAAGTAAACTGAAAAAAATTCTGATTTTTGTCCATTAAAATGACCAAGTATGCTATAGAAGACAGAGTGACCCTTTTCAAGTCTCTGCCATAGTCATTTTTATTTAACCAGACTCTCATTCTTTTTCTTATACAAGTTCTGATTGAAGTAAACATTAATATACACTGCTGCTTCCAGTTGATAAAATATGCAAGCTTGACAACTTCTGTCCACATTATTCCAAGGGTGACTCAAACATCATGAATTTGTCTCCCAAATGTTAATCCTGGGATTACAGGGTCCCCTCCTGTAACTACCCCTCCCATCCTCAATTTCTGGTGGTTGACTCTACCCAGCCAAGCACAGGCTGTGCATGCTGGAGGGAAGCACACACTCTCCCACCAATGGACAGCTGCTCTCTGAATGGCTGGGGGTTGGGGAAGTGGGAGAGAGCTGCGCTGGGACCATTTTAGGTTTGCTCCTCTCAGGGTCATTTTAATCACTCGAGTACGTTGGGATTTTTCAACATCAGGTTCTCTGTTATTTTCTGACTACTCTTTTTGCTGAGGAGAGTAGCTTTCAGCTTCTAGTATTCCCAAAATGTTCTGTTGCATGAAGGGGGGAACTGGTCTTTCCACTTTTTTTTCTTTTTTTTTTATATTTTATTGATTTTTTTTACAGAGAAGAAGGGAGAGGGGTAGAGAGTTAGAAACATCGATGAGAGAGATCGATCAGCTGCCTCCTGCACGCCCCCCAGTGGGGATGTGCCTGCAACCAAGGTACATGCCCTTGACCGGAATCGAACCCGGGACCCTTCAGTCCGCAGGCCGACGCTCTATCCACTGAGCCAAACCGGTTCGGCACACTTATTTTTTTTCATCTTTTAGTTTATCAGAATTTTCAGAAGCTCCCAGAGTCTTTCACTTTGGATTGAATCAACCAGAATCAGGCTTTTTGTCTGACCCCTCGCTGGAAGAGCTGTAAAGTTTTCAGTAATTGGCCTTTCTAACCTGCAGAGAGGATGAGCTATAGTCACCACTGCAAGGAAAACTCAGTTGAGAAGTGTTGGTGATTAATAACAAAGAAGTCTGCCATATAGTACTTGACCTCTGAGGTCCCAAGACAAAGTGAAGACACCTTAGGGTCCGAGATGCACACTTATAAAGGCTCATTTGAGGATTTGGCTGCCCCTAATAATTGATATATGATTTTATACGAAAAATATAATTGATGTTTTATATACAGCACTTAAATCTATTGAAAGTGCATTAAAGGATATAAAAAGATAATTCAGGAATACATAATCTAAAAAATGGTATTGGCCATTTAATGACAATTTGTCAATTACTTTCAAAAGGAAAAAAAAACAATGTATTAGAAAATAATAAAAGTTTAGAAATTTGTGAATTCACTCAGTTCTGGCTGTGCTACTTATTAGCACTTTGATGTTAAACAAATTATGTCACTGTTGAGTTTTAATCTCTTCACATGTGATGAAGTTAATGATGTTGATAGTTGAGGAATAAAATGAGATAACATAAGTGGACATGTATAGCAAAATCACTAATCCCTAGAGAGAGGAAGGAAGGGAGAGAGAGGGAAACATCAATGTGAGAGAAAAAAATCAATCGATTGCCTCCTTTATGTGCCTGACTGGGGACTGAACCTGACACCAGAGATGGCAGGGATGATGCTCCAAACAAATGAACGAAACGAGCCAGGACTCTTCTGAAAATTTTGTCACTCCATTTTTCATCCCACACATCCAGTTTATTTCTTCTTCTTAATTTATTTTATATTAACAAGTACACAATTCATGATAACCTAGACAAAGGCTTAAAGTTTAATTTTTAAGGAAAAACAGGCTTGCTTAACAAAATAGAGTTGTAAAATTTTAGGAAATATATTTGAAATATAAAATTATGTTTCATATAAAATATTGAATTATTAATTTATAGAAACTCATGATCTTTCATCAAAGCACATTTGTCAATATATAGTAAACAATATTTAGATAATCTCTGATCTTTCTCCTTTTGAAACAAATCAAACAGTGAAAAACATAAAACCATCCTTAAATTTATCTTTTTAGAAACAGAACCTTTCAACATCTTATACTAATATAAACATAAAACGATTGGCATACATTCTTCTTTTTAACTCGATTTTGAGTTGTCTCTGGTGTATGTGTTCATATTTAGAAGGTTCATTGTTTTAAATCTTGGAAACTACTTTAAAATTTAAGTGATTAATTAGCAAAAGTTATTAATCAGCAAAATGACACTTGTGGCAAATAAACAAAAGTAAGCAAATTATAAAAGCATAAGAAAGAAAAATAACAGAAGAAAAGTTAAAAGGGTGCTAAGTTTTTCCTCTATGAGGTCATAAAAAATGAGCAGTACTAAAAGGCGGACATCATTCCTGCTGTGTACTTTACAAACGTCAGTGTCCTCACCTTTTATTCACATTGAATAATGATGAATATTTGCAGTCAATTTCCCAGAAACCTCAGGATATGATATATGTGATGTATGAGAAATATCAGCTAGGGTCAAATTTTATTTCATAAATCAAGAGAGTGTGTCTCTCAATGACATGAAGTTTAAAGATTAAATTAGTTCTTGGTCTTCTATATTATCAGGTCATAACTGTGTATTTAGAAAAACATATCTAAATACTGCTAAACGTATTCAATATAAATAGCTTTGTTTCTCTTTTACTATATCATCTTAGTATGTACAATATGTTTATATATAGATATATATAGGTATATATAGATATATAGATATGTGTATGGTAAAGCAAAAGTAGGTTTACAGTTGTGAGTATATGAAACAGAGTTAATTCTTGTATTATTATTTATTAATTATTGTGTTATTTTTTAAACAAACCTACTTTGTCCCACCCTGTATATGCATATACATCTAGATAGAAAGTTAATCCCACAGCAATAAATATCTTTATTTATTCCATAATATTTAAACACTGAATAGAATTAAAAACAAAATATAAAATAGCCACTTTCATAAATCACCTGGGATGCTTGCATTTAGTTTTCTAAATCATTACACATAATGTATTATGTTATCAATAAAAATGTTAGATCTTAAAATGATCCGAATTTGCTTAATGAGTCATTTTTGATACTTTTATCTTTCTGTAAAAACAATTGAAAGGTATTTCAAATAAGAATATTAAAATGTGCCTTATTTTTGTATCATGTCCTTTGGTAATGATTACACTTCTAAAGAAAATGTAAGAAGTCACAGTATAGTTTCCCCAGAAATGAAGTGAAGCCTTAACAATCCTATGACTCAGGGGAAGAAAAATGCACCTCCAGGAAATCTCTATTTCCTTTTTCTGTCTTTTTAGAACAACCTCTTTTCCCCTTAGCTACTTCTCTTATGCCCAATTCCACCCCTCCCCCAAAGCACCCAGTATATGTCCAATTGTGGGCTTCCCTGTTCTTACCTTCTCCATCAGCGCATATCATATTCCATCACATTCTTTTGTGTAATTACTTAGTCATTTACACAGACTGTATGTTTTTAGTATTCTTCCCATCTCTAACGTAATTTGATCTTTACATTGAACACTGAGACATTACTTCTTAGGCTAGTTGATTATAATAATATCAAAATGACAGAGAACAAACAGGAATCCGTGTAAGTTCAAAGTTTTTCTCCAAAAGTACAGAATTTCCTGAAAATTCCTGACTACTTTCCAAATTTAAGGCAAAGTAGGTATTTTACTCATGCTGACTACATGAAACAAAATTCTACCTTAAATGCAATTCTGAAATAAAAATTTTCTGAAACCAAATTATTTTTTAATATCCACCAAAACCTAATCTGAACTGATATAATTTGTAGTTTTCATTTAAATGAATATTAATTTTCATTGCATGCATATTACACGTTTGGTTAGTGGGTACAATGATCACAACAGTATATGTATCAAATTAGGTTTTTGAAATATAAAATTTCTTAATCTGAAACACTGTGTATTGTGGCCTGGAACAAGCTAAATGTTCTAATACTCCATCTTTTATTTGCAAGTATAATTATGAATTTTGAATTTCTCCTGGTTAATTATCTCATGTAGAGGTAAGGATGGAGGTTCAGGTTAATAATATCCAATTTTGAAAAGAAATAATCTACATCTTATAAATGTAATATGAGTGTAGGTATTAGCCTTTCTTTGCAGATATGGAGGCTGAGAAATGAAATAGCTTGCCAGTGTCATATGACTAGGTCACCACTGAATCATAGCTCAGCACCTTCCCCAATGATCATATTATTGCTTTCATCTCTGTCAGCTCTCATGTCTCCTGTAGTATTCTGTTTAGACACAGGATTCTTAGACTCAGAAATGAATTCAAGCTGAGCTGTTTGCAGGTGACAATGGCTTTTGAAAAAGTCAATACTTTGTCATCAGCTTTCATTGTCTAGAATATGGCAACATGACAAGGCCCAGGGAAGAAATGTGTTTTTGCAAACATGATTCAATTGTTGATACTTAGGCAAGGCCAGCATGAGCCCCAAATCTGATTGTTGTAACAAGCACGAATCAATGCTACAGGATTTCAGGATGCTACTATTTCTATTTTTAAAATAATTCTGTGATTAATTGATCAATTACTAATGAGTCGTCTTATCTTTTTATATGTCTCTTTGTTTATTCAGTAAGATTTCTATATTGAAATGTTTTTATCAATTTGGAGGACTATTAAAGGCAATCTCACAACAGTTAAAATCAGTGGGACATACAACTTACAGGGGAAATTACATATAATAAAAGGGTAATATGCAAATTGACCCTAATGGTGGAACAACCTGGAACGACCAGTCACTATGACATGCACTGACCACCAGGGGGCAGACGCTCAACATAGAAGCTGCCCCCTGGTGGTCAGTGTGCTTCCACAGGGGAAGCACCGCTCAGCCAGAAGCCGACTCATGGCTGGCTAATGCAGCCGTGGTGGCAGGAGCCTCTTCTGCCTCCACGGCAGTGCTAACGATGTCCAACTAATGGCTTAGGCCTGCTCCCCACAGGAAGTGGGAATAAGCCATTAGTTGGACATCCCCCAAGGGCTCCCAGGCTGCCAGAGGGATGTCTGAATGCCTGCTTAGGCCCAATCCCCTGGGGAGAGGGCCTAAGCCGGCAAGTGGACATCCCCCAAGGGGTCCCAGACTGTGAGAGGATGCAGGCTGGGCTGAGGGACCGCCCCCCTGAGTGCATGAATTTTCATGCACCAGGCCTCTAGTATTGTTCATAAAATGATTGAATCAAAGGCATTTTCTTGCTTACAAAGTAACCTGTACATTTTCAAGTATATTTTATTTGAATAAAAGTATGAACAATGTGAGATATATTTAAACAACCTGTCAAATACATGTACAAAGAAGTCCCATAATAAGTGGAATTTTTTAACCTGCAAATAGATTACCTAGATACTTCAATCCTTATGGGTTATTTTGGTGTTCTGCATTAACAAATTTTTGAATTGTACTTTACTGTCCTATATGTTAGAAATATGATTGAATACTATATTATCTTTTACTAAATAATTATTAGCCTTTAAAACCACATATAAATTTCACAGTATTATACTAAAAAATATACTACTTCATAAGAGAAAAAAAGTATTTGTTTAAAAAATTGTTTAGTAATTTCATATGCTCCTCCATATAAAATGCACTCCATTTTAAATAACTTGAGTATACATAGACAATAAAATATCATTAAAGGATAGTATACTTGAGTAATTAACTATTTGTCAAGATTACATATATTTTTTTTCTAAAATAAATTAAAAGCTCTTATATACTTTTTTAAAAAAGTGTTTGCCTAGAGACTGTTTCTGAGAATTCACAGCTTTGCTGGTTGACAAGTGTAGAGGATGTTGTGAGTGACTCACCAAAGAAATGCTTTACTGATGTTCCGAAAGGAATGCTTTCCCAATAGAAAAAATAAATAAAAGAAGTTTGTTGCTAGAAGAATTGGTGTTAATAAAAGTTGGTTTGGTCCACAAAACTATCAAGTCTTCCCTGTCCATCACGGTTCACTTCTGAATGCAGGAGCCACATTTCCTGGAACAGAGAATGCTTCCGTCCCCACTGGTGAATGTTCTCTGTTGCTTATTTCTTGCACTCTGCTTTGTGCTGACCACAAGTTAGTCATGTTTCTATTCTCCCTGCAGGTCCCTGAATCCCAACTGCGCCAAGTCTAAGCAAGAGCGAAAAGGTGGAACATGACCTTACCAGCTTATCCTAGGAACTGGCTACCTACAGTAAGACACTGTCCCTGTCAGACCCCACTGATCATTTTCCCTTACTTGCCCAACTTAAAAATTTCTGTTAATCTCACTACATGTTTATGGGGATGAGGGGGACCTGTTTCCATTAGATTTTAAGATACTTGTAGATTTCTGAGATCTAGGTGTTCTCCCCAGCAATTGCCTTTCTTCTAAGTAAAGTGGTTCCCTATTTCGGTCCCGATTTGTATGTATTTGACACTTCCCTATGCTTGAGTCTGGATACAGAGGGGCAGAATAGGGCCAACTGTTTGTTCTAACAAAACATCCAAGGCCATTTCCACAGATATGCCCCTGCTAGTATCAGTCCCTAAGCCTTTAAAAGGGACTTAGCCAGTGGTAATGATAAGGGACTGCCATCCAGTACAGAGCTGCTCAAGGGAGAGAATTGCTCAGTTCCTCTCCACATTACCACTTGGAATAAAGATCCATTTAACAGTGAAAATTTGTGGGAAAGTCTTAATCAAAACTGATGTTTTTTTCATCATGGATAAAAAGATAAATACGCCATCTTATTATTCTCTATGAATTGAGATGTTGAAGAGAAAACAAACAAACAAACAAACAAACAAACAAACAAACAAACACTACAGGGGGAAAATAGTTATATAAAGCCTGAACTTATTAATTTTCCAGGAAAGAAAAATTCTAGAAAGATTCTAGAAAGAGTTCACAATTCACTCTGGTATACAGTGTGGATGCTGGATATATGGCCAACATAAAGTTATGTTAAAATAGTATAAGATTTTCAGGCACTTTTAATTGGTTACTAAAATAAATCTCTCTTTTAAGTGTTCATTTTTAATTATGACATATTTTGGGTGGGTATTAAAACTAGGCTCAGTTCTTAAGTTCCAGAAAGGTTTAAGGCTCAAACAGGGATATGAACTTGCAAAGATTTTAAGGAGATAATTTTTTTTACTGAGTTCCATGATATGTTTCTGAGACATTAATTTCTAACAGAGTAGGTGAAACATGTTATTCTATCACATTTGTGTCAAAAGATGGTAAATTTGTATGACTACTGGAAAGTGGTATGCTCACCAAGTCCAGGAATACCAGAATCCTGTATTGTCAATGTTTCCCACTTCCCTTAAATCTTAAAGGGAAATGTGTATTTAGTATAAATAGGCCAATTTATTATTAGAAGTCTAAAAATGAGAAATAAGATATTAAAATGTTTCCCAGACATTAAACATAAACTCCAGTCTTGCCATCTGTATTAATTTGGTAAAGTACTACTAAATGGATAGTTTTAAACAATAGGAATTGATTCTCTGAAAGTTCTGGAAGCTAGACATCTGAAATCTTAGGAGGGCTGAAATATAATTCAAATTGAAATCCTTCCCTATGCCAGAAAACTGCCCCACAAAAGTAATAGAAAAATAGCATAGTTTCATTATTGAATAAGCATTAAAGCAGAATGTGATGCTTTAACATGCTGTCCCCTAAGAGGTTGCAAAGAGGGAAAGTAATCTTACCGCTTTATATAAGCAAGGAGATGCAACCCATAGATATTCTCAAGATAAAGTTGATAGCACTATTTTACCTACATCGATTTCCCTAGATTCTCATGGTAATAGGGGTGACCATCTATGTTAGCTGATTGGCTTTATGAAGAGGAGAAACAAACTACTCATATATTTATGACAGAGGAAGTTTTGCGAAGTGGAGAAAGGTGCCTATAGAAGTTAGGCTCCTACCCTTCCACAGAAACAAAGATTGGGGTGCAATTTCTTTTGATGTTCAGTTTTCAAAGCAATGGCTCTCAAGTTCTTAAAAAAGACATGCCGGGTCATAAAATGACAAAAAAAAATTTTTAATTATATGTGTGTGTGTGTGTGTGTGTGTGTGTGTGTGTGTGTGGTGAAGGTGAGGCTGGGTAGGTAGAGGTGGGCAAAGGTGGAAATTGGGGAAATCTACAATAATGCCAACATTAAAAATGTTTAGTAAAAAATATAAATAACTAAACCACATGCAAAAATAATAAAATCTTTCTACTCTTTGTCAACCACAGCAAGAGTCCTGGATATTTGTACAGATATACAGTAGAGAAACTGGGGAAACATTACTGAAAATTGCTATGCAATCCCAGTCTCTGATGATTGAAAGTATCAGAATGGAATATTTTAAACTTACTGGAAGAACAATTATGTCACCTAAATTCAGGGCTAAGCCACCATTCAAATAATTTGAGTCTGAAGTATTTTTGTCTAAGATGTTGTGAGTGAGAATGGAGCCAATTCTCCATTGCTTGTTTCCAACTGGGTGATTGCATCAGCAAGAACCATGATGAATTGTCACATTAATCCCCCTCTTATGAAACCTGGGGATTTGGCTAGCCCATTATCTTGAGTTCAAAATCTTGAGTGGCATGACCTTAAGGGAATGTTAAAATCAGGGATCAGCCGAACCGGTTTGGCTCAGTGGATAGAGCGTCGGCCTGCAGACTGAAAGGTCCCAGGTTCGATTCTGGTCAAGGGCATGTACGTTGGTTGCGGGCACATCCCCAGTAGGGGGTGTGCAGGAGGCAGCTGATCGATGCTTCTCTCTCATCGATGTTTCTAACTCTCTATTTCTCTCCCTTCCTCTCTGTAAAAAATCAATAAAATATATTTTAAAAAAAAATCAGGGATCAGTGGTAAATCAAAGTGAACCAGAGTGGGGAAAAAAAGGTCAGATAATTGATAAGGAAGGAGACAGAGCATGTCCAAACAGTAACTTTAAGCACTGAGATACGTAAACAGGAAATAAGAGCAGAAATGAGCAGATAGAGAGTAAACCATAAAAGAGTCACAATAATTTCTAAAAGACATCATTTCCATTGAGGTTCAAATGGAAAGAGATGCATATGCTTGAGGAGTGAATTAACGTAATTTTAAAAATGTAATAATATTTGCCAGCTGCTATGTTGTATGTATATGGGTGGATGACTAAGTCCAAAAAATCTGGAGTAGAACATTAAAATACAATATTTTATTTTAGATTAAATTAAATACATTAAAATTATTATTAATTTTATAATTGAAAAATACTTTTGAATCTAAACTATGAGGTCTCAGCTCACATAAAAAACATAATTAGCAATATTAACATATTACAATATACAATTTGATTACGTTATTGTATAAACTATAAATATACTAAAGCAAATGGTTTCCTTTTTTTCTGATTCTGTATCTGGTATATATCTGAGATAAAAAATATCAAAACATAGGAGCAAAATACAAATTCAGAAAAAATGCAATGAGCAGTCGAAATGGCACAAGTGTCATTACAATGGTTAATGAGTTTTTTTCCAGGAAAACTCAACATTAATATGGATAATAATATCCAAATTATTCAATATGTTGAATAATACGTTAGCTAATTACAACTGCTTTGAGAGTGTGATTTTAAAAAAATAATTAGCTATCTAAAAGAATAAGTTTAATCTTAATTAATTTACTTGAATGGATATCCATGATTAATTATTAACTAGAAAACGCATGTGAGAAAATAATTTTATTAAATGATACATACTCTGACTTTGCAACATATGTGTTTGTAAGTATGTACCGATATAGATATATACATATATATTGTACAAACATGTAAACATGTAATATAATTATTTCTGGCTTGCAATGTGGAAATTAATTTCTAAATAAATCTAATATGTAGAAGATGAAACATGTTCGAGTTTTAAATAGATGGGATCGTGATTTGGTTGGCCTTCACTTCCCTGCAGAGAATTTTTTTAATGGTCTCTAAGGAAAGATAATGATGCTGTATCCCTGAGTATATCATCTTGAGGGAGCACAAGATTATAGCTTTTAAATGATAATGAGTTTGAATTAAATCTTGGCACAGTAATGAGTTTGCAACACTTCATTCTTTATCCTCGCTTCAATCTTCGTTTTGAAAAGCAAGTATATACTGTTAACAGCTGATATTGTCAGAGCAAATAATGGTAATATAGACACCTTTTCTGAGGGATTTTGACAGAATATGTACCATGGAAACAATCTCTCAGCAACAAAATCGTCCAAATTGGGAAAGAATCCCCAGGTCTACTTCCCCTTTTCATGTATACTTTTGGTGATTTTCTTTAAGCTATTTTGATTTCCTCATTAAAGAAACTTCAGGGATTAAAAAAAAATCTATGACTACATTAATACTGTATTTCATTTGAATTAGAAAATCAAGCCACAGAATACAGCTTCGAATGTGCCCTTAGAAATAATCCCTAGTAGCACATTCATTGGAAACAGGAAGGAAGACGATTCAGAATGCCAATGCCAGTTGCCCAAGGCCAAGTAGCTAGTGACTGGCACAGCCTCCAGGGAAATATAGTTTTCTTATTCCTTTTCAGGGACTGTTTTACTTAAGCTGTAACAAATACAGATGTAAATTATGGAGTTATCCATATTATTAGGAACAAAACATTCCTTTAAACAGTATGCATTTATTTTTTTTTAAAAAAAAGACTTGTAGAAAATATTTTCCTTATGAAACTTTTTTACTAATTTGATGTTTAAAATATATTGATTAGAAGTGATACTTAGTTTAAAAACTCTAGTGAATATCCTTTAATATCTATGAAATTGGGTTTATTAAACATTACATCATATCATTTATTGTTTATAAAACAAAATAGAGAGTGGTTATGTATAAGAAATCCCTCAGCCCTAGACATTCTAGCTCAGTGGATAGCATCAGCCTGCAGACTGAAGGCTCCCAGTTTGATTCTGGTAGGCTCAAGGGCATGTACCTCGATCCCCAGCCCCATTGGGACACATGTGGGAAACAACCAATCCATGTGTCTCTCTCACATAGACGTTTACCTTTCTCTGTTTTTACCTCTTTTTTCCACTCTCTCTAAACAACAATGGAAAAATATCCTCAGGTGAGGATTAACAAAAAAAAAGAAGAAAGGAAGAGAGAGAGAGAGAGAGAGAGAGAGAGAGAGAGAGAGAGAGAGAGAGAGAGAGAAAGGAAGGAAGGAAGGAAGGAAGGAAGGAAGGAAGGAAGGAAGGAAGGAAGGAAGGAAGGAAGGAAGGAAGGAAGAAAGAAAGAAGAAAGAAAGAAAGAAAGAAAGAAAGAAGAAAGAAAGAAAGAAAGAAAGAAAGAAAGAAAGAAAGAAAGAAAGAAAGAAATCCTTCACCTTGCCAATTGTGAAAGGAGGTTGTTTTAAATTAGACCTTTCGAAAATAAAAATTGAGTGATTATTTATGAACAATCAATGGGAAAACAAATATATCCTCTATAGGTAGGTATATTGTCTACCAAAGTATTTTGTTATTTGATGTTGATTCATTTTTTATATAGCATGTATTATTTTTTATATGAGCAGCTGCCATCTGTTTGACCAAAATAAACAAAAAGTTTCCAGAATCCTCTTTTAGCTTGCACAATTTTGAACAATTGGTTCCAGAATTGCCTCTGGCACTTTGCTTCTAAATAAACACAACTTGTGGAGTCTCAATCTAATGGGATAGTAAGCTAGCAAATAATCAGAGAAATAAACAAATACATGTAAAATAAGATCTGTTGCAAACAGTATGTGCCACAACCTTGAAATGGTTTGAGTCAGAGTAGATCATTGAAGATGTGACTTTAAATTAAAATTGGAAAGAAAGGTTTAATTTTACAAGTAGAAAGATGTGGGATGCAGAATAAAAAGTGTCCCAGGTAGTGGAAACAGCAACTGAAAGTATCTTTAAACAGCAGCACGTCACTTTTGCAAAAATGTGAAAAGGACAGACTGGCTGGTATCCAAAGAGAATGGGAGTAAATTTGAGGAAAAGCTGGCGAAGCTTCTATGAGTAATAGAAATGCATTGATTTTTGCTTTTAATTTTAGTTTTGATGATATGTAGTAAAAGATTTTAACTTTGTAAAAGTAATCCTTATTGCAGGATAAACAAACTGGTTTGAAAAGGGCTGAGGTACTTGGATGCAAATGAAAAGGCTATTGCGGAACTCTAAGAATAATATGGCAGTAGTTTTGCATGTGGCGAGAAGTAGACATGTTTCAACGGTGTTGTAGAAAAAAAATTGACAGGGATATGATGATGGGTTAGGTAATCAAGACTGCAAGAGAGTGTAATATTGTGGTTTCTAACTCAATAACTGGTTGAATCAGTTCATTTACTAAGATAGAGAATGCTGGAAGATAAAGTTTTTTGGGGGTAGAAAGATCATGACTTCGGTTTAATCTTGTTGAGTTTAAATCACCTTTGAGTCAACCAGGGGTGATACAATTAGGCATATAGGTTGTACATCTAGAACAAAAAGTATTTTATGGTAAAAGATTTTATATGTTGAAGCAGTCATCACTAGAAGTTTAAAAAATTAACTAATTTTGACTGACAATATAGAACTGATATTAAAATTGTGTTCATTCTAAGCAAATCAATGTAATATTTTTAAATATATGTTTTTCATTTATTTTTAGAGAGAGAGGAAGGGAGATAGAGAGATAGAAACATTGATGATAGAGTAATGTTGATTGGCTGCCTTTGCACACCCCCTACTGGGGATCGAGCCTGCAACCCAGTCATATGCCCTGACTTGTAATGGAACCTTGACCTCTTGATTCATAGGCTGATGCTCAACCACTGAGCAATACCAGCCAGACAAATGTAATTATATTGTAAATTCCACTCTCAAATATAACTGCTATGAAAATTAACAACTCCTTTATTCTGAAATTACTGCTAATATTTAAATTACTATTTAGGAACATATTAAAATATGAAGTAAAAATTACAACCTAATTGAAACAAAACAAATACTGGTATCTGAATGCAATACTGCCATATACTTATAGATTCAAATGTATGGCAAGATCAAGTTCAATCAAGACAAGGACATTTGATCAGTTTGTTTTATTAGTCAAGATTTATGCTTCAGAAGCATTAAAACATTTTAATTACTCAAAATGTTGTTGAAAGCATTGGTACCTATACCATAAATTTAAGGAAATGTAAATAGTGCAATTTGGAATATCCCTTAGTTGCCAGGCTCTGGGAACTGTCTTATATATAAAACTTATGATGAGAATTTTAAGTTACATCTTTTATCTAAGATTTAATCATTGCATAAAGTATTACTTGTTCCTTAAATAAAACATAGTAAGATATTATTTGAAAATCACTAAGCATACCCTGAACTATAAGACGAGAGTTCTTACCTTTTACAGGCACTCACAGTCCATCAGAGTAAGATCACTATAAAACTAAAGTGCCAGACAGTATTACAGGAGAACAAAATTCAGGGTCAAGTAGAAAAACAAAGGAAAGTGGTCAATTGTACTTGGAGGTGTGGGCTAGGGTCTTATCAGGGTGGAAAGGAGTAAATCATCTTACTTCAGATGGAATTATGTTGAAGTATATTTGATGGCACAGAGGCACTTTCGCAGGTGCCTATACCACATCTTCTCCTTTCTCCTACATCATTTAAGAAATATTTTTCCTGGCTTTTTCCAAGACAACTTTAGCTCTTTTGCACTGAGAAAATGGAAGCAAGGGAGAAGAGAATGTCTACATACATCTATCATCAAATTTATCAAAACCATCTCAATCTATGTTTTTATCTTTCTTTCTGTCAGGTCTACATTGGATTCCTTTCTAAGGCAAAAGACCCACTTGTAATTTTTATCTCTTTCCTTCTTTGTTTCACTTCAAAACCTTCCTTTCTTTCTACTTGCTTTACCACCACGTTTTCTTTCTATTGAGTCATTTTCATCAACATGTATCCTGGCTTAATATATCCCAACTTTAAAGACTGTGCTTTGACTCTGAACTCCTTCCAACTGACATAAACTTTATTGGCTATTCAATTAAAGAATATTATTTGAATTTGAATTGTTCAGTCTTCTGGTTTACTTCTCCTTTGAAAGAACCTCAGTCATGATTCTATTCCGATGACTTCATTGACATGGCTCTTCTCATCATCACTAATAGATCCTGACTGCCAAATTCAATGGGCAGTTTGAAAATGTCATCTTTCTCAACAATCAGCAGCAAAAACCTTATCTCGATATGAATATATATATATATATATATATATATATATATATATATACACATACATACACACACACACATACATACACACAAAATGAAAGAAGACTAGACATCATTGATCAGGGAGAACAATCATGCAATTTCTATATAGAAAAATAAGTGCTATGATTGAAGAGCATAGTTTTTTGTTAATTTTTAAAATATATATACTATGATTTCAGAGAGTAAGGGGGAGGGAGAGAGAGAGATAGAAACATCAATGATGAGAGAGAATCATTGATTGCCACCTCCTGCACACCCCACACTGGGGATTGAGCCAGCAATCTGGGCATGTGCTCTGACCAGGAATCGAACCATGACTGCCTGGTTCATTGGTCGATGCTCAACCACTGAGCCATGCCAGGAGGCCTGGAGAGCATAGTTTTAAGATACACGTAGCAGAGGAATTTCAGAAGGTCTTTATTTCAGGCTTTTATTTTTAACCATAAGATAAACTAACTAGTGCTTAAAGAACCAGCAGAATGAGGACATCAGTTAAAATTAATTTATTAACAATGTTGATGGTAAAAAGGGCTCCAAAAAGCTTTACAATGGCCTCTATTGTTTCATCAAGTGGCACAGATCATAAAAAGTCTTCAACCACATTTTTCTAAGGATAACTCTACATCTTTAATTTTATCACCATATATTCTATATGAAAGCCTTGTATTTAATGCTTATGACTACACCTATCTAAAAACTGGGAAAAGATTTATTAAGTACTGATGGGTAGAGACATCTGCCAATGAAGATCAAAGATAATGGCATACCACTTAAATCTACATGTGTTCGGCCATAAAATGTCAGAAGTGAAAGTGATTTTACTCAATTTCCTACTTTCCCTCACTCTAACGGTTTCTTTGATCTTGCTCAGTAGCTATAATTGAGACACTGTCGACTGAGAGAACCAAGAGTTTCATTGGCGGGGTAATTTTGTTTCCTGAGGGTATGATTATCATTTTGTTAATTTTCTAAGGATAATTTTCTAATTCAAATATGATTTGTGGATTCCTAAGAAAAATATATAATATTCCTACTGTGCACAAAGGGGTAAAATAACTGTCCTCCTAAAGTTATAAAGAGATCACACCACCCAGTGGGTCATCTATTTTGCATTGCTGTTAGTATTATAATAAGTGAAATGGAGGTACAGAAAGAAAATAGAAACATATTAAGTGGTAGAAGCAGAATCTCCAAAAATAAAAATAAAAACGTGGGGGAAAAACATGCAAAAGGCCCAGCCCGGTGTGGCTCAGTGGTTGAGTATCGATCTATGAACCAGGAGGTCACTGTTCAATTCCTGGTCAGGAAAAATGCCCAGGTTGTGGTCTTGATCCCCAGTATAGGACATGCAGGAGGCAGCTGATCAATGACTCTCTCATCATTGATGCTTATCTCTCTCCCTCCCTCTCTTTTCCTCTCTGAAATCAATAAAATATCTGTGTGCTTTAAAAAAAAAAAGAGCAAAAGGATATAGGGAGTTTATAAATTTTCTCACTGAGAATAATGAAGGGTTGGTAGAATTAATCCTTTTTACTAGTACATATTGGATTATTTCAGAGAAAGGTATTGCTTATAAAGCATTTACTAGAAACAGGCAAAAGTCAGTGGAGGAACAGAAGATAATTTGAATGAAGATGATTTTGAAGGTGGATCACAAAAAGAAGTTTCTAAAAATCCTTCCCTACATACAGTCTTACAGACTACCCATTTTGACGCAAAATTAAGTGACTACATATTTAGTACATTGCTATGATAAGTATTTTATTTATGCAAAATGTATAATATTTAATGTAATGACTTAATAAGTCTAAATACACAAGTATTCCTAAATTAAGTTGTTTGTATTACACCAAGCATGTCAAACTCAAAGGCTAACATGGGCCAAATAAACAAGGTTTAAGTTTATGTGGGCCTCAAAAACCAAAAGCTTCAATTTTAATAGAAACGTAGGTTTATTTCTATAGAGACATGTTGAATACAAAGGGCTGAAATAAATGAGTAATTGTTAACATAAAATAATAGAACACTTTAATAAAAATTAATATATTTTTCTTGAACATTAACTTACCAGACACTGATTAACTGCACAAATTAATAAGTGTAACGCAGATAAAACTATTTTTCTTGTTCCCCGAAAGCAAAATATTTCCTGTTGCGGACACCAAACAAGTCAGTACAAGATTAATGATGTTGCAATTGGCTGCTAAAATATTTGCTGCTGGTATTAGTGGAGAAAAATGGTGCTCCTGCGCATAAGGCAGTAAGGGAAATGAATGCAACACAATTATAGTAATCAGTCAATAGTGAACATTGTAGTTTGTTATTAATAATTATGTATAACATAATTATGTTAACTTAATTATTATGTATAGCTTATGTTAATTTTTACAAAAGTGTAAAAATGAAGTTACACAATTATATTAAAATGTTTCTTACATACCATTATATTGGCTGGGAAACAAAAATATTCACTGTGGGCCACATGCTGCCTGTGGGCCAGAAGTTTGACATACTTGTACTTCACTGCATACTGACTAAATCATACAATATGTTTAGTTGGCTTAAATTGGAGACATATGTCAATGGAATTGAAGTAAGCTAAGCAAATAATTTTAAGTGTTATTACTTTCCTATTGTCCATAGTTGCCATGGAATAAACCCTTTATGGTGAATAAAAACTTAATTTTAATAGAATATTTAGTCCTGCAATTGTTGATTAGTTATATTGATATTAGACGCCTGGTGCACAAAAATTTGTGCACTCGGGGGGTCCCTCAGCCCGGCCTATGCCTTCTTGCAGTATGGGACCCCTCGGAGGATGTCCACCTGCTGGCTTAGGCCCACTCCCTGGGGGATCGGGCCCAAGCAGGCAGTCAGACATCCTTCTGGAAGCCCAGCAGCCCTCGGGGGATGTCCACTTGCCAGCAGGGAGCAGGTCTAAGCTGCAGTCGGACATCCTTAGCACTCCTGAGGATGCGGGAGAGACTTCCACCACCACTGCTGTACTGGCAGCAATCAGCCTGGCTTGTGGCTGAGCAGAGCTCGCCCTGTGGGAGCGCACTGACCACTAGGGGGCAGCTACTGCATTGAGCATCTGCCCCCTGGTGGTCAGTGTGTGTCATAGTGACCAGTCATTCCTAGTCGTTCTGCTGTTAGGGTGTTTACATATTATCCTTTTATTATATAGGATAGAGGCCTGGTGCACGGGTGGGGGCTGGCTGGTTTGCCCTGAAGGGTGTCCCGGATCAGGGTGGGGGTCCTACTGGGGTGCCTGGCCAGCCTCGGTAATGGGCTGATGGATGTTTGCAGGCTGGTCACACCCCCTTCAGGGTGGGGGTCCCCACTGGGGTGCCTGGCCAGCCTGGGTGAGGGGCTGATGCCTGCAGGCTGGTCAAGCCCCCACCCCCAGTGGGGACCCTCACCCCATGGAGGTTTGGCCAGCCTAGGTGAGGGGCTGATGGCTGTTTGCAGGCTGGTCAAGCCCCCACCCCCAGTAAGGACCCTCACCCCATGGATGTTTGGCCAGCCTGGGTGAGGGGCTGATGGCTGTTTTCAGGATGGCCACTCCCCCTTTAGGGTGGGGGGTCCCCACTGGGGTGCCTGGCCAGTCTGGGTGTGCGGCTGAGGGCCGTTTTCAGGCTGGCCAAGCCCCCCGGCGACGGAAGCTTCCAGCCTCTCCTTTTTTTCTTTTCTTTTTTTTTATTCCGGCATTTATTTACCTTCTATAATTGAGACTTTGTTGCTTTGAGTGGAGCTCAGAGCCGGCTAGGGAGGGAAGGAGGGAAGCCTCCTGGTCGCTCCAGCTCTGTGGCCATGGCCGGCTGAAAGCAGGTATCTGGGGTTTATTTACCTCCTATAATTGAAACTTTGGTACTTTTAGTGGAGCTCAGAGCCGGCCAGGAAGCTTGGCTTCCTTCATCATTGGGGCAACCAAGCCTCCTGCTCACTCCAGCTCCATGGCTGCCGGCCGCCATCTTGGTTGGGTTAATTTGCATATAGTCGCTCTGATTGGCTGGTGGGCATGGCTTAAGGCATAGTGATGGTACGGTCAATTTGCATATTTGTCTTTTATTAGTGTAGATTCTTTGTTTCTATTTTTTCCTGGAATATGTCAGTTTTTCTCTTTATAAATAATTACCTTATGTGTACGAATTATCCAGATGTGCCATCTGGTAAGACAAATGTAGAATTCATTGAAAACTTTAAGTATTTTATGATAACTTTGATTCAAGTGTACCCAAGAAATTATATAGTTTTAGTTGATATATCATGTAGATTTAAGAATTCAGAAGGATAAAATAAGATTTTCCTATGATGATATCAAAAGAAATATTACAGATTTTCACAACTTTCTTGGGGTGGGGGGCGGTGATTGCCTTAAATTATGTTATTCAAAATGTTCCTGGATCTAGGCATATAGGCTCAATTTACATGAGATTAAAAATTATTATTTTGGGCTGATTTATGCAGTAACTTCTTCATGCTTTGGAGAAAGATTTTCTTTCAGCTGGACTTGAAATATATCTTTATCTTCTTCAGGAACTTTTACTTCAATAAGTAGCCGTAAACTCCTATGAACCTCAAGGGGTTCTACCTTTGGCTCCCATTCTTTCACTCTTCACTCTGAAATGTTATGGGCCAATCATGGCATCTGATAAATTCACCACATGGGAAAAGAATGAATTTATTCCAATCAGATGGAGGAAAAATATGACTGTGGCTTTTAGTATTGAGAAGTAAGCATATATCTCCTAGGTATTTGGAAATAAGTTTGCCCTTACTATAACCTCTCTGTACTTTCCCTTTCTGCCAGTATAGTCTCTCAGCAGAATTGAAAGTGAGCCCATTAACAATCATCCACATATCCATTTAGCTTGATCTTTTCAAGGCTTGAGATAATTGTTGTGTTTGATCTTTATATGTCTAGAGAGAGAGAACAAATTGAATATCTTTATGTCAAGAAGTAAAATATTATTTTATTTTATTTTTTTAGAGCATACGGGACCCCCAAAGCAAACATTCTTATGCTCATCAAAGCCATAATGCAGCTCTGGACTACATCTTACTGGAAGGCGTGTAGTAAGTATGCACTACCTGCTGGGTATGCAACATCCATAAGCAGAGACAAGTCAATACTAATAATGCTCAACTTTCATATCCTTAAATCTCATTTGATGTAATGCTGAAAACTTACAAGTTGTTCATGAAATACTTACACTTAAAAATACCTTTGATAGTGAACAAATTTACAACAAGAACAGACTATTGGAAGTATCTACAATAATTGATCTCAATTCTTTTCTCCGCTTGGCAAATTTAGTGAGTGCCCTTAGTCTGAATCAAAATCAGAATGATATAAATGACATTTAATATTTATAAATGAAAAATTGTCCTAAGAAAACCTCAGTGAAAGCACTAGTCCTTATGCTGATCTTCATATAAATGACACAGGCTGAGAAATAGCCTTGGCCGAATGTCCAGATAAAACTTCTTAAGTATGGGATATTTTATCTAAATGGCACGAGGATTCCAGTTCTCCTAAAGACAACAGTTGGGAATTGTTCACTAATCTAAAATTGCTACTCTTCTGTATTTGGAAGATATCTAATACATAAGCTAAATTCAGTTTTTTCCTCTAAATACACTATTTCTTGGGTACTGTTAATTATGCTTTTTTTCTAAAGAGTGTATTTGAATTAAATTATTTAATAATCGTCTTTTTTGTCATGATAAAATTAGTCTGTAACAGAGAGATACAACAATAATTTGGTTACTAAAAAAAAAGACTTCTTTCTCTTTTGGCACTAAATTCAGGTTAGTGTTACAGTTGGCTGACAGTTCTGCTCCATAGAGGTATGGCTCTTTCTTTCTGATCTCCATCTTTACAAATTCTGGCTGATATTTAAAGCTGGCTTATCTCCTATTATAAACCATGGTATTTAACTTATTCAAAAAGATTTTCCATCTTTAGACTCTATTATTTAATCTATCCTTAATGAAGCAGATTTGGGGGTTGACTAAAATAAGCACTTTAGAAGCTCATAATGAAAGCTATCTGATAAAATATTCCTGGCTTATTATATAGTGGTTGCATGGACAGAATTTAGAGGCTGATTCCCTGGGGAATATTTCCAGCTTTATTCTTTATTAACTGTGAGAACTTAAGCAAATTATTCAATACCTTTGTGTTTATTCGTATCAGAAATGCATGTAACAATAGTTCTACCTCAATATTAGATTAAATCAATTAATAGCTTTAAAGAGCTTAGAATAGTAGCAAAGCTATAGTGAATGCTCAATAACTAATACTAAATACTGTACACTAAAACAATAAGTACCTTGAGGTAAAGTAAAGAAAAAGAAAGTTTATGTTGTTTCTTTTGTTTACTGTTGTCTGTTGTTTCTCTAATGCCCAAAGTGCCCGGTAGCTAGTAAGCACTGCATTCTTTTACGAATTAATAAAACTCAAGGCATTACACCAAAATATTCTTACATCATTTACTAATTTGTAAATGCAACAACTTATTACTCCAAGTATGGTTTAATGTAATTGATACAGTATAGAGTATGTGAACTAACAGATTGGGATGAATCTGTTTAATTTGAATGCTGGATCTTCTACTCCCTATGGTTTATTTAACCCATGAGACTTATTTATCTTATCAACAAACTAGCATTAATAAAAGCAGACCTCTCAAGTGTTATTTTAGGATCAGGTAATATGATATGTTAATGTGCTTGATACTGCTCAGAAAAAATGATATTTACTAGTATTATTATTACTACTATTATTACTTACCCTTAGGATAATCATGGAAATTATAGGGATTCTCTTTGTGCTATAATTGCATTAACATTCACTAGGAATACTTTACACTTGTTTTTTTCTTTCATTAACTTTTAAAATGCTTGTTTTCTCAGTCATGTTTTATACCACTTTATATTCCATCTGCTCTCAGTATATAACTGCAATGAATGCCAACTGGTGATTCATCCTAGTGATTTAAGAAATAGTTTTCTTTAGATATAAAATCAAGTAAGCCATTTGCTCTGTGATCAATTATTCACATCTTTCTTCCTTAAAATAGACTTTTAACAGGGCTGCCACTCAGGAACCTCTCAGAAACATGGTCTCCTCCAAATACCTTCTTCATTGAAATGAATTATTTTTTGCCATCATGCCCCAGAATAGCAATACTTCTTTCAGACATTGGTTACTAATCCTGTAAGCACAGTTGCTGAGAAAGGTCTTCACAGAATCTTTTACACTCACTGTCTTTCTGTTAATTATCTCACTGACAAAAGACAAGCAAGTAATCTTTGACTTGATTATTATTATTCAATAAGTCTTTTTAGTTCAGACAACCCCTTTGGAAAGATTGCTATCTCTTATTTAATTTTCTCTTTATAGAATCATGTTGAGTACCCTCTGACTTCTATAAGGTAAGGGTCATCCAGTCTGCTCTACTCTTTGAAGACAAGGCATCTTCATCCCAAATATCTTCATTCAGGTAACCAACAAATATGTATTAACTAATTCCTGAGTGTTGCATGTGCTTTGTGCTAAGGATAAGTGAATAAGTAGGATTTGGTTTGTGTTCTCCTGCTGCTACCACTTTAGTTGGGGAGATGAATGAAGATGAATGAAAGTGAAGCTTAAAGCTTATATTAGAGGGATCTAATTTATTAAGTTTTGAAAAATAAAGAAATGTATACATTACCCAGGATATTAATACACTTGACTTTTGAACTTCACAAATGTCTCTTATTTTGCTGTCAGTCAATGTATTTTAAAACAGTCTATTACTGTTTAATAGAAATAGGAATCACTTATTTTAGACATATGGGAGTTTTTCTCTCATGTATTCAACTGAAACAGTACTTAGATGAATGAAGTACAAAAATAAACTAAATTATAAAAAAGATCACATTTCCTGAGAATTTATTAACCTCAACCTTTAAGAACCCAGTGCCTTTACATGATTACAGGTTTATTAACACCAAGAAGTTATTGCATAATGTTAAAGTCTAGTAATCTTTTTGGTTTTGGCGTAGTATATATATTTTTGGAGTATGGAATAATTGCATAATCATAGCTTGACCTTCAGACTGTTTTATAATAATCGACTTCTACCCATGTAGGTTATTTTCATTCTTATGTGTTTTTGATTAGTCAGAATGTTGTTGCCACTGATCTAGAAAATTGTAATTCCATCACAGACATATAGACTTGAGAATAAATTATATTTTAAAATTTCTTTTGAAAATTGAAATCTTAGCATTTATACAGATTGATTATTTTGGTAATAATATCTTTCAAAAATAATTTGAAATAATGTTTTATTAAAATTATTCTTTGATTTATAATTGATATGATAATTTTAAAGCCTCTGAAGCAAATCACAGTTGATAGAAGACACTGCTGTGAGTTATAAGAATGAGTGCTGGGGTTGGGTCTTTTGGAAAGAATTGACACAGTCATTTAGCTCGTTCAGAGATTCTTAGGAGATGTCTTTCAGTCAACTGAGTGATCTGCTGTTGGAAGAGCTACAAGGTCTGTATTAAACCAGGTTGTTTTTGATGTTGTTGTTGTTTGTACAAAGCACTGTGTTTGAGTTTGTTTCCAGGTTTTAGGACAGAATTTGTATTCACACTCCAGGGGTAGAATGAGCATGACTGTCTCTTCCAATCTGACTGAGCATGTGCATGAAGTTGGCTCCTAGCTGAGTGCTCAAAGTTTGTGGAAACAGATAGGGAAGTAGTCTATGCACCTCTAGCTATTCAGGTTCCTTTGAAAAATCTGCTTTAATGTCTGCCTACTAATTTCATTGATGCTTTTTAGCTCTGGGTTTGAAGGGCTGTCAGCATTATTTATTTCTCCAGTAACGATACTTATAGAATCTTTTGGAGGTAATGCAGAGAAGTGATCAAAAGATATGTTCTGGATCCAGAATATGTTTTTGAATCCTCACTCTTCCTTTTACCTGTGTGACCTTGGGAAAAAAATATCTCTACATATTCTGGTTTCCTCAACTGTGAAATAGGGATAACAATGATACTGCCCGCGTAGTGTTTTCAATAGGAATATATGCATCATAGACATAAAGCTTGTCAGGAAACATTTGCTTTATATGTTCAGAGTGTTATGGATGTTGAATGAGACTTATGCTAAGGTCTTGTAATAGAAAAACCTGATGACTGTTTTTTTGTTGCCTCACCAGATCAGTGTTCCAAGCTTCTCTGTTCTGTTCAGTGTTGCTCTGTTCTGTACTACAGGATGCTAATATCTGTACACTGTATCACAGGTCTTTCTTATTTTTAGTTTCCCATAGGGTTTAGCCCATGGAGAGCACCTGAAGTAAATAAAGGGTCAAAAGGAGAGAGAAGTAAAAATATCAGTGCTTCCCTCTCCTTGCCATGGTGTGGTATTAAGCAGATTTCGCTACCCGCAGATGCTGACTAGGGACCCTATTTCAAACTTTATTTCTGAAACTTTATTTGTCACTTGTAGGAGACAAAGCCATTAAATATTGTGTCCATATGATTGTCTACATTTTTATATGACAAGGATTTTAGCTTAACAGCCTTGACAGTGATTTTTGTATTATGTTTATAAATACTTTTTAAAAATTTTCATCTGAAACTACCTATTAGATGCTAACCAGAATATGATGAAATGCCATATATATATATATATATATATATATATATATATATATATATATATATATATATATATATTTACATTTGTTTGTATATACTTGGTTCTTTTCCCACTGGAAATCTTATATTTGTTCCAAGGAAATAAGTGTCTAAGAAGTTTTACTAGTATTTTTATTCCAGAATTCATTTTGTACCAATGTGCTTGATAGAATCACATTTTATGCATATGCATGTTCCTTTCTGTTACAAACAGTTTCCAAATTGAAGATTTCTCATTTGGTTATGTACAAAGTGGGGTAAAAGTAGGTTGACAATTGTGAATATGTGAAATATTTTATTCTTTTATTCTTTATTAATTATTGTATTGCTTTCTATACAGATAACTGTGCATACTCTTTTGCCTCCCCCCCCCTATATTACTGAATAAACTAATGAAATTGAACTCATGGCAACTCTAAAAGTGGAAATGGTAAAAAAAATTATTTATGTATGATAAACACCATAATTCATGGAAGGGTACATGTCCTTCGTTTTGTTGTTTTGTGTGTGTGTGTGTGTGTGTGTGTGTGTGTGTGTGTGTGTGTTTCCCTCTTCTGTCAATATTCATTGCAAGGCTTCGTATTTATAAAGGACATTGTCTCAAAATCTGATGAATACTATAAGAGCACATTAGAACTTTTATATGAGCATATTAGTCCTTAAATCATTATCATTTTGCTCTCAGTGGATTAGAACTTAACTTGTTTGTATGGTTGATTTTATTCTCTTTCGGATTTAATTTTAAATTAAATTTTAATGAGGTTATATCCTCTTCCTCATAAATCAAAGAAGAATAAAGATGAACTTTCTCCTTTTTTCCTCATAAAATAATTCTACTTTTAAAAAATATTGAAATTGCAACTACCCTTTGAGATTTGTAACATAAATTTTAGCTTGGGGCTCTTCTTTTTGATCACTTACATTTACTGCTTTTCCTCTTGGACTCTTCATAAAAATTTGTAAAAGGATTTTTTCTCTCAAAGATGAACAGAATTTCCTCTTAATCTTTTATATATATATTTTTTTATTGCTTAAAGCATTACAAAGGGTATTACATATGTGTCCTTTTTTTCCCCCCCGCCCTTGACAATACCCCGGCTTGCCCTACCCCCCAGTGTCTTATGTCCATTGGTTATGCTCATATGCATGCATACAAGCCCTTCAGTTGATCTCTTAACCCCCTCCCTCCTGCCCCTCAACCCTCCCCGGCCATCCCGCTGCAGTTTGACAATCTGTGTGAGGCAGCTCTGCCTCTGTATCTATTATTGTTCAAAAGTTTATAATGGTCTCTATTATCCATGAATGAGTGAGATCATGTGGTATTTTTCCTTCATTGACTGGCTTATTTCACTTAGCATAATGCTCTCCAGCTCCATCCATGCCGTTGCAAATGGTAAGAGTACCTTCTTTCTTACAGCAGCATAGTATTCTATCGTGTAGATGTACCACAGTTTTCTAATCCATTCATCTACTGATGGGCATTTAGGCTGTTTCCAGATCTTAGCTATGGTGAATTGTGCTGCTATGAACATATAGGTGCATATATCCTTTCTGATTGGTGTTTCTGGTTTCTTGGGATATATTCCTAGAAGTGGGATCACAGGGTCAAACGGGAGTTCCATTTTTAGTTTTTTGAGGAAACTCCATACTGTCTTCCATAGTGGCTGCACCAGTCTACATTCCCACCAGCAGTGCACAAGTGTTCCTTTTTCTCCACATCCTCTCCAGCACTTGTTGTTTGTTGATTTGTTGATGATAGCCATTCTGACAGGTGTGAGATGGTACCTCATTGTTGTTTTGATTTGCATCTCTCGGATGATTAGTGACTTTGAGCATGTTTTCATATGTCTCTTGGCTTTCTGAATGTCCTCTTTTGAAAGGTGTCTATTTAGATCCTTTGCCCATTTTTTGATTGGATTGTTTATCTTCTTTTTCTTAAGTTGTAAGAGTTCCCTATAAATTTTGGAGATTAGGCCCTTATCAGATATGACGTTGGCAAATATGTTTTCCCACGCAGTGGGTTTTCTTGTTGTTTTGTTGATGGTTTCTTTTGTTGTGCAGAAGCTTTTTATTTTGATGTAGTCCCATTTGTTCATTTTCTCTTTAGTTTCAACTGCTCTAGGTGCTGTATCAGTGAAGAAATTGCTTCGGCATATGTCTGAGATTTTGTTGCCCTTGGATTCTTCTAGAATTTTTATGGTTTCCTGTCGTACATTTAAGTCCTTTATCCATTTTGAGTTTATTCTTGTGTATGGTGTAAGTTGGTGGTCTAGTTTCATTTTCTTGCATATATCTGTCCAATTTTCCCAACACCATTTATTGAAGAGACTATCTTGGCTCCATTGTATGTTCTTGCCTCCTTTGTCAAAAATTAATTGAGCATATTGGTTCGGGCTGATTTCTGGGGTCTCTATTCTATTCCATTGATCTATATGTCTGTTCTTGTGCCAGTACCAGGCAGTTTTGAGAACAGTGGCTTTGTAATACAGCTTGATATCTGGTATTGAGATCCCACCTACTTTGTTCTTTCTCAGGATTGCTGCAGCTATTCAGGGTCTTTTTTTATTCCAGATGAATTTTTGGAGAGTTCGTTCTAGATCTGTGAAGTATGCCGTTGGTATTTTAATGGGAAGTGCGTTGAATTTATAGATTGCTTTGGGTAGTATGGACATTTTAATGATGTTGATTCTACCAATCCATGAACACGGTATGTTCTTCCATCTGTTTATGTCTTCCTCTATCTCTTTTTTCAGCGTCCTGTAGTTTTCTGAGTAGAGGTCTTTTACCTCTTTAGTTAAGTTTATTCCTAGGTAGCTTAATTTTTTTGGTGCGATGGTAAATGGGATTGTTTTTCTAATCTCTCTTTCTGCAAGTTCACTATTGGTGTATAGAAATGCCTCAGATTTCTTGGCATTAATTTTGTATCCTGCTACTTTGCCAAATTCATGTATTAAGTCTAGTAGTTTTTTGACGGAGTCTCTAGGGTTTTGTATGTATAATATCATGTCGTCTGCAAATAAGGACAGTTTTACTTCCTCTTTTCCAATTTGGATGCCTTTTATTTCTTCTTCTTGTCTAATTGCAATGGCTAATACTTCCAGGACTATGTTGAACAGGAGTGGTGAGAGTGGGCATCCCTGTCTTGTTCCTGTTCTTAGGGGAAATGGTGTTAGTTTTTGTCCATTGAGTATGATGTTGGCTGTGGGCCTGTCATATATGGCTTTTATTATGTTGAGGTATGATCCTTCTACTCCCACCATGCTGAGAGTTTTTATCAAAAATGGGTGTTGGATTTTGTCGAATGCTTTTTCTGCATCAATTGATATGACCATGTGGTTTTTTTCTTTCAATTTGTTTATGTGATGTATCACGTTTATTGATTTGCGTATATTGTACCATCCTTGCATCCCTGGGATAAATCCTACTTGGTCATGGTGTATGATCATTCTGATGTACTGCTGGATCCGATTTGCTAAGATTTTGTTGAGGATTTTGGCATCTATGTTCATGAGGGATATTGGCCTGTAATTCTCTTTCATTGTGTTGTCTTTACCTGGTTTTGGTATTAGGGTGATGCTGGCTTCATAGAATGAGCTTGGAAGCGTTCCTTCCTCTTGAATTTTTTGTAGTAGTCTGAGGAGGGTAGGTTTTAGTTCTTCCTTGAATGTTTGGTAAAACTCCCCTGTGAAGCCGTCTGGCCCTGGGCTTTTGTTTGCTGGAAGCTTTCTGATGACTGCTTCAATTTCTTCCATAGTTATTGGCCTATTGAGATTTTTAGATTCTTCCTGATTGAGTTTTGGAATGTTGTATTTTTCTAGGAATTTGTCCATTTCCTCCAGGTTGTCTAGTTTGTTGGAGTAGAGCTGTCCATTGTATTTTTTAACAATCATTTGTATTTCTGTGGGGTCTGTTGTTATTTCGCCTCTATCATTTCTGATTTTGTTTATTTGGGTCCTCTCTCTTTGCTTCTTGGTGAGCCTGGCTAGAGGTTTGTCAATCTTGTTTATCCTTTCAAAGAACCAGCTCTTAGTTTCATTGATTTTCTGTATTATCTTTTTGGTCTCTATGTCATTTATTTCTGCTCTAATCTTTATTATCTCCTTCCTTCTGCTCACTCTGGGGTTTTCTTGTTGCTCTCTTTCTAATTCTTTGAGTTGTAGAGTTAGATGATTTACTACCATTTTTTCTTGCTTTTTGAGATAGGCCTGTAGAGCTATAAACTTCCCTCTCAGGACTGCTTTCATTGCGTCCCATTGGTTTTGGATTGTTGTGTTTTCATTGTCATTAGTTTCCAGGATGCTTTTAATTTCTTCTTTGATCTCATTGGTAACCCAATCAATATTTAATAACATTCTATTCAGCTTCCAAGTGTTGAGGATTTTGGGTTGTTTTTTTTTGTAGTTCATTTCTAATATTATGCCATCGTGATCTGAGAAGATGCTTGGTATGATTTCAATCTTCTTGAATTTGGGTAGACTTTGTTTGTGACCCAATATGTGGTCTATTTTTGAATGTGTCTTATGAGCCCTTGAGTAGAATGTATATTCCGTGGCTTTGGGGTGAAGTGTTCTGAAGATGTCAATTAAGTCCATCTGATCAAGTGAGTCATTTAGGGTTGCTGTTTCTTTGCTGATTGTTTGTCTCGAGGATTTATCCAGTGATGTCAGTGGTGTATTAAAGTCCCCTACTATGATTGTATTGTTGTCGATCTCTCCTTTGATATCTTCCAGGAGTTTTTTTATGTATTTGGATGCTCCTGCATTGGGTGCATAAATGTTTACCAGGGTTATATCTTCTTGTTGTATTGATCCCTTTAGTATTATGAAGTGGCCTTCCTTATCTCTGGTTATGGCCTTCACTTTGAAGTCTATTTTGTCTGATATAAGTATTGCTACCCCAGCT
This sequence comes from Myotis lucifugus, assembly GCF_000147115.1. NCBI lineage: Eukaryota > Metazoa > Chordata > Mammalia > Chiroptera > Vespertilionidae > Myotis > Myotis lucifugus. Next base: position 56,387,509 of record NW_005871048.1, on the reverse strand, counting down.
TTCTTTTCCTTTCCATTTGCCTGGAAGATATTTTTCCATCCCTTCACTTTCAGTCTGTGTGAGTCCCTTTTAATGAGGTGGGTCTCTTGTAGACAGCAAATGTATGGGTCATGATTTTTTATCCATTCAGCCACTCGATGTCTTTTGGTTGGAGCATTTAGTCCGTTTACGTTTAAAGTTATTATTGAAAGGTACTTGTTTGTCGCCATTACTTTTTTTGTGTGTGGCTGTTTTCTTTCTGAGCTTTTTATTTCTTCTTTTTACACCAGTCCCTTTAGCATTTCTTGCATTGCTGGCTTGGTGGTGTTAAACTCCCTTAGACTTTTTTTGTCTGTGAAGCTTCTTATTTCCCCTTCAAATTTGAATGATAGCCTTGCTGGATAGAGTATTCTTGGATTCAGTCCTTTGCTTTGCATCACTTTGTAGATTTCCGTCCATTCTTTTCTGGCCTGATGTGTTTCTGTTGAGAAATCATTTGATAGTCTAATGGGAGATCCCTTGTATGTAACTTTCCGTCTCTCTCTTGCAGCCTTTAAGATTCTCTCTTTGTCCTGAACACTTGCCATGGTAATTATGATGTGTCTTGGTGTGGGTCTTTTCGGGTTCACCTTGTTTGGGACTCTCTGTGCTTGTGTGACTTTTTTCTTCCCCACCTCAGGGAAGTTTTCTGATATTATTTCTTCGAATAGGTTTTCTAATCCTTGTTCCTCTTTCTGTTGTTCTGGTACCCCTATTATTCGTATGTTGTTTCGCTTCATGTTGTCCCAAAGCTCCCTTAGGCTCTCCTCCTGTCTTTTCATTTTTTTCTCCAATTGCAGTACAGTTTGGGTGTGTTTTGCTTCCTTGTCTTCTAATTCACTAATTCGGTCCTCCGCTTCTCCTAGTCTACTGTTGATGCTTTCAATGGTGTTTTTTATTGTAGCTATATCGCTCTTCATTTCTTCTTGGGTCTTGCATAAGTTATTGATTTTTTCATCTGTTTCTTCTTGCTTCTTGCATAAGTAGTTGATTTTTTCCTCCATCCGGTTTATGCATGCTAGGACCCTTATTCTGAATTCTATTTCTGTCATGTTGCATGCCTCTGTCTCACTTAGCTGCTTTTCTGGCGAGTCCTCCTTTTCTTTCCTTTGAGGGTTTCTTTGCCTACCCATGTTTGATCTCGCTGACATATGTAGATGTTGAGATGTTCAGTGGCTGCTCCCTGGGTTGCAGGGGCTCCTTGGGTTGTGGTTGCTGCTCAGACGATTGCGGTAGCAGCTGCTTTCCAGTTGGCAGCAGCTACTCTGGTGGGTGTTGTTCACAGCTGTGTTGGCTCTTCTGGCTGGTGGGGGGAGGCTTCACGTACAGCTGCTGTTCCTCAGACAGAGGGTGTGGTGATCAGGAGGCTGTGGTGATCAGGAGGCTGCGGTGATCAGGGGGCTGCTGTTGCTTGGATCTGCTTGGCCATGTGCTTGGCAAGGAGCTTCTTCCTGGAAGTCTAAGCCTCTGCTAGCCACACCCAGGAACCTCCTCTTAATCTTAAGTTCACATCTGTGATCCTAATTCTCAAAGGTGTTTTTGCCACATATGCAGGAATTTATAAAAAATAGATGCCTAAAATTAAGTAGTGTTTGTTTATCTTTCTTTTGAAACACTGCATTATTTTATTAATAGACTTATATTGACAGGGGCATGGATATATATTTATAAAAGGAAGATGAATACAGTATTTAGAGAATAAATGGAACATATTTTGATAAGCAGCTGAAAATAACAATAAATATGCTAATTAATTAATTTGTCATGTATAAGCTAAAAGCAAGCAGTTTAGTTCTATTAGTTTCAACTGCATTGAAGTAGAATTTTAAATAAAATATTTTTTTAATTTAATTCAGATCACCATTTTATTTAACAAACTTACATTTAAATATATTTTAACATTGCTCCTAAATTATTTGTTATTCCGTGAGTAAAACTGATGGTTATTGCATTAAAGTTTTAATGAGTAAAGGTTGGTTGAGAATGTTTAATATAATTTCATAATAAGTATGAAGAGTAGATTAATAATGAAAAATGCATAATATGATCTTTCATTATAGCTGGAAGGTTAAGAAATTAATTTTACACACCATGAAATGGAAATAACTTCCCTGCTATTTTATTAACCAATGCTTAGATCAACACTTCTATTCAGAGCAAATATATCATCTTATTTAGTGGCACAAGATCAAAATTTCCATCATTTCATTAGGTTATTATAACTCAATAAATAATACCTAAGTAAGAATTCAATCATATTACATGATTATTTCTTGATAAGATGTTATATCATTTAGCAAATACATCAACATTTCTGAAACTAAAACACATGTGAATGTGTTAGCTACATTTTTATAAGTTAGGCAATGTAAAAGTATGATGCTACCAATGTGGGAATCTACCATTAATCAGGAAAACAAGGGGAATATTTAGAATACTGTAAGCTTCACAAATACTTTATTCCCATTGATTGGCTAAGTTGTAATTCAAAGTATGTTTTTTTTCTATAAAAATTAAAATCTGAGTACAAAAATACATTCAGATAACATGAATGCACAATCCTCTACATTTTAAAACTATATATTATTAAATAGATGCAATCCATGACTGGGAATCAATATATGAACTTCTGTTTAATGCAATGTTTTCCTAATTTTACCTTTGGCAATAGATAAAGTTTTCAATCACTGAAAAGTTATCTCAGCACTTGATAAAATGTTTGCTTTTTGACAAATTAAAAAACACACGGGAGAAAGTGCTGGTAGGGGACAGAGGGGAAGACCATCAAAATGCCTCCCTGGTCCTAGCTACACTTTGATTTAATTGAGTGCACATGACCAAAAAAGTCATACATTTTATTCATTGGCCTCAAATTTTAATATTAAAATTGGCTGAGTTTAAGTAAGAATATTTTCTTACCATATTTTATTTGAATATGATTTATTTTTACTAGATATAATAATTCACATTCATTTTTAAAAAATTTTATTGACTGATTTAGACAGAGAAGAGGGGAGAGAGAGAAAGAAGGAGAGAAAGAGAAAAACAAGAAAGAGGGAAACATCTATTTGTTGTTCTACTTACCTATTCATTCATTGGTTGTTCTTGTATGTACCCTGACCTGGGCTATCAGGATTATGCTCCATACAGCTGAGCTACCTGGCCAGGGCTCATCTAGTTTTAAAAGATATAATTGTAAAACACATGTGAAGCCAAAAATATTTCTTACCTTTTTAACCTTAATATAATTTCAAAGCCCTAATCAGATGCCACTTTACCATTTAGTTACTTTTTTTTTCTTTTATCTATTGAACTAAATTCTAAACTCTTAAAAGAAATGGGTTCAGCATTATACTATTTTTTTTCAACTAGCCTCTCACACATTTTAGCATTTAATAAGGATTTTACAAAGTTAATAAAGCAATTAATCATTAACTTATATAAAATCCTTTCAATAAAATATATTTGTTGATATAATATACTGAATAATTATAATTTCCTATATAATAATGAGCTAATATGCAAATGGTTATCACACCATCATGCCGTCACGCTATAATGGCTCAGACACTCAACACTGGGGAGAGAGTAATGGGGACCAGCCATGCACAAATGAGCTCATGAAAGAGGAACGGGGACCAGCCAGGCTGTAGCCAGGGAGAGAGACAAGCCACCCGCCCAGTGGTCCCGGGTGCCTGTGGCTGCAGCCGGCCCAGGCAAAGCGAGCCTGGTTCCTGGGTGCCTGCGGCCGGCCAGAGGGAGGGAAGCCAGGGTTCCAGGTGCCTGCAACCAGCTAGAGGAGGGAATCCCGGGTCCCAGGTGTGGGGCGAGGCAGAGGTGGTTAGGGGTGATCAGGCCAGCAGGGGAGCAGTTAGGAGCGATCAGGCAGGCTGGCAGGTGAGTGGTTAGGAGCCAGCAGTCCCGGATTGTGAGAGGCAGTTGGACATCCCCCAAGGGGTCCTGGATTAGAGACAGTGCAGGCCAGGCTGAGGGAACCCCCCCTCCATGCATGAATTTCATGCACTGGGCCTCTAGTATAATTATAATAAGTTATAATTTGAATTATAGTATATAATGCAAAACAATACTTTTTATTAAAATCATACTTTTCTTAGTATATTATTCCTGTACTGAATAGACTAAAGTACCAATATTTTCTATAAAAAATAAATTTTGAAATATATCACACAACTGAGGCATTCATAAAAAGTAAGTATTAAAGAGTGGCTATAAATGTTGCATCCTCTGGTAATTATAATTTTAATTCTAATAAACATATAGGCATTGTATACTTGATTTGTTTTTAATTGCTATCATATAAATAATGTTGTAGTTGATTATCAAGTGAATGTGAGATATGCATTTTCAAATATACAAAAGGTAGTAAATAAATTTTCTAGGATACTATACACTGAAAAGTAGTATTGAATGGGTATAGTGAAACAGGCAAAAGCTGATCTGAATGTTTACATTACTCTCAAGAATATGATCACTTAAAAATATATTTTCTTATAACCCATATGTATGAAGAGATTAGTATCAGTAATAATTATATACTAAACATAGTAATTAAAAATAAAAACAGATTTATTAATAATAGCATTCATAAATTTTTAGAGTTCTGGCCAGTGTTCTATAATAGGACTTACAAACTCAAATGCCTAATGCCTATGAGGAGCAGGCAGGTCATAAAAATTAAACAATTAAGTGTCTAAAAGATAAATTTCTGGTCACGAAGAAGTTAAACACTTCAGAAATACTAATGAAACTTCAGGGTAACAAATACATCTAGAGCAAAAATAAAAATAAACGGATTGATTACTAAGGAATATTTTTTGTTTAAAACATAATGGAACTATTATATTAGACACAGATAATATCATTTGGGAGATATGTAGATCAAATTAGGTTCAATATAATGGGGAGGGAGACCAAGGGAAGCAAATGGAAAGTGCTTGCCATGAGCTATGGGACCCAGGACTGCATCTCTGAAGGAGAGATCCAGGGACTGGCCTGGGTGACTGAGGGAGGAGGCGCCAGGATGCACCTGGAATAGAGGGCAATTAGTCCATCCCACTGGAGCGGTTCAGTGACAGGATAAGATTTCCTCAAGGAGATGAGATTGGCTCACTCCTTTTTTTGTGCTTGAGAATCTTGAGAGGAAATTTGATGATTGACAAAGTGTTTGGAGCCGAATTAATAATACGGGCACATAGAAAACCAAGCAAATAATAGCAGGGAAGTCATAAACCGTAGCATAGTTAACTTTGATAATATTAAAATTAATTATAGTCAAAACAAAGCCACATATTTGTGAAAGTCATTCGTAATATATTATTGAAAATGACTGCTATACAAATTAGATAATTATTTGTTTAGAAACAACAATAACTATCTAAAAGAACACTGTCACACATGAGCTGGCAATTTATGAAATTAACTGAGTGACATAAATATAAGGGAAAAATGGCTTTAGCTCACTAATAGATTTTTCAAAAAGAATCCAGAGGGATTTATTTAGAGGTAAAATTCTGGCAATAACATGGTGCTTTTTCAGTCCCAGTTTTTAACACTATTTTGTCAAACAACAACAAACATAGCAAGTCAAATAAGACCCATTGTCTGTGCTTTGATGTTTGACCAGAGAGACTTGAAGAGTAGGTGTTTCTGTTTCATATAAACTATTATCAACCTATATTTATTCTTCGAGTTATATATTTCCCACAATAGGAATTCCCTACATTATTGGAAAATTATAGGAAGTATTAATACTACCTAGATCTGGTAATTTTATTGATAAAATTAGATCTAATTAATAGCAAAATAATTAGTAAATATACCTACTAAATATGAAACATCTTTCCTCTGTCCCAATAAAGATTCAGTATATCAGTCATTTCCAGATCAAGAAAAGGGAGAACTGCGAATCTAACTTCATTATTGGATTGAAAAATGGTAGTCAAATTAACAGTTTTCAAATGGAGATTAAAAATTCTATCTAATATCTGGTAAAATATTATTTTATCAAAGCAATTATAGACATAAGCTTGTAGGCAGCTTGGTTTTCTGTGGTATGTTCAGTGTTTAAAGCATGGCAAAACCAAACAGGCAAAGGATGTAATTGTCAATTTCTCCATTTCTGACTTGACATCATTTCTTCTTTATCAACCAACTATTATATATGTAGTCATTATAGGCCTCCTTAGAATCTGTTTACTTATTTTCACTTATCCCTCTAGTGATTATAGAATTAAGGGATTATAAGAGGTATTAATAGATATATAATCCATTTTTTTCTGACTACCATGGTTCTTCCTCAAATATTTGATTCATTCTGAAAGAGCTCTAGCAGTGGGGAAAGGAATTACTTTCTTAGGTAAAAACTAAGACTTTCTAAACTAAAACTGAACACTTTCTGTTTTCTGAGACATTCTATGATTAGGAAAAAAAATTCTTAAATGCCCAATATGTTTTCTTCTTTGCATTAAATTAAATCTTCAATATGTGTTAGCTATTGGTCATAAAAGTATTAAAATAGTTTTAGTTTTCAAAAATTTTACTGTACAGTAACATAACAGAACACAAAAGTGCCTCTTTATGATTTAGTAGGAATATGCTATTTAAAGGTCTTGGTAACAGACTGTTTGATGTTAAATTTCTGTATAAATTTCACCTAGGAATTACTCTGCACATGACATTTTTCTCCTTAAAGAATAAGTAATAAAAGAAAAACAAAAGGATAATTATTTCCTCAGAAAATGAATAAGAAGTGATCTCCCTGTGAAATTTCTATCATTTTGATTAGGTTTTATTCTCCAGGCCAAACCAGGGCAAGTTTTCATGTCATTCTTTCAATAATTACAAATAATTATTATGCACAATTCTCCATCTCTTTCTTCTTTCCTGTGTGTGAGGATGGTCTATGTTCTGTTTTCTGGACAATCCAATAATTAGTAAAATTTCATATTCCTTAAGATTTCTTGAGTTCAGTCTACATGTCACTAGTTCTTCCAAGATTTACTCAAATACAATGACTTTGCAACTTCTCAATAAAAGGATCAATTAAAAAACTTCTCTAGTTTATTGACACATACTTTAAATGTTACCCAAGTTATATTCCATGAATTGTCTAATCATGAAGAAAAAAATCAGAACTATTATCTCTCATTCTGAAAACTACTATTGATGGAGGAAGACTACTTCAGATATTTTTCTTCATCTACATAACAATACTGGCAGAATTACTCTGCAAATTCACTGGTTGATTCCATAGTAAAGAACTGTAGAAACAAAGTTAATCATTCACAATTATATTTATATTTTATATTCCAAATGTGTCTCATATCCTATTGATGGGTAGGTACCAGTGGCTCAATAAACACTTGTCCATTTTTAAATGGTCAAAATAGATTTTCACAATTTATACTAATGCTCATTCATAGTTCCAAATCACATATAATAACATAGCTAACTGCTTTTTCCCTGAGTAAATCATGTTTTAGCTTTAAATATGTAAACATTTTCTATTATAAGTGAAATCAGAACAGCTTCTAAGAATTACATAAAATGAAATTTATTTTTATAAATACTAGTTTATTTCATAAAAATACAAAAATATAAATATACATTTATAAAAATATGAATAAATTAACACCAATACATTCTTCAACTAAATAAATATGTCAGTAATAGTCATTCCTATTTCTTTAGGGATATGTTTTTCCATTTTAATTTACAAAGCAGTTGCACAATGATTCATTTAATAGTAAAGGTGACTTTAAGTCGGTTAAGAAAACATTTATAAAGTTATTATATCTAAGGAAAGGCACAAAAAGCCTTTATATATTTTTGTTGATTATTGATGTGATATATTTTCCTTCGTAGATTGTTAGGCAAAGAGGGTGAACTGGTTATTATATTATTACTTTAAAAAAAATCTATGTCATTCATATTCATTCACAGAAACTTACTGATTAAGCAAACCCTTACTAAGACAACACCTACGTATTGTTTGTAATTTTGATTTTTTTAAAATGTTCCTTCAAGGAAGAGAATACAGGCCACTCAATCCAGTAACACAGAGTACTTCCACTAACATGGGTCAAGTCATACAATACTCTATTCTCGGTCACTCTCATCACCCCCATACATATCGGCCAGTTTTTTAAAGCGAGGTCCCCAGTCGCTGAGGTAATCATAATCTTGGTTACAATCTGCTGTGAGCGATTCTAAAGAGCTGAGTGAGTCTGCTATGGAGTCATTCCCTTCATAAGCGTACGTAGCCAGTGAATCATAAGGAGGTGCGCTGGGGTCTGAGTCATTTTCTTTTAATCTTCGATGGATAAAATCTTGTACATCAATATTTTCCCACAGAGGCACAGTCCTCCTGATCTGAAAAATCGCTTCTGGCATTACATCCCTTCTGAGTTTACTGTCTTCTCTTGCTTCTGGGTTCCTTAACGTGCCAATATCGAAAGCTTGTGTTGTCCCGGACATCGTCCTTTGAAATGATCAGAGGTTCCTTTTTCCGCTGCCGCTTCAATGCAGCAAACAGCACAACTAAAACTATTTAATGAGAGAGAGAGAGAGAGAGAGAGAGAGAGAGAGAGAGAGAGAGAGAGAGAATGAATGAATATATATAGATATATAGTGAGATCCATAATTCAGATTTAAATTAAATATAGCATACTTCTGTGAATGACGTTTGTGTGGTGTGAGATTGGATAAAAAAAAATAAGTACCATATGCAAATATAGGGTCTTTGGGCCAATGACTAGATACACTGAAATGATAAAGAAGTAAATATTGTAGTTTCATTAATCTACTTTCAATATTCACTCTTCTATGGAGCCCTGATATTGAAAAAGCTTTATTCAATTACAGCTAATGCATTTAGCCAACTGTAAATATTTAATATTTCATTCCTCCAAAATGATAGTGTGTTTAAATATACTAAAAATTTAAAGCTACAGTAATTATTATGCCAAGAAAAACTGAACACCAATTTAATATTTTCTTAATAACTCAAGGGAATATATGTAAAACATTATTCATATATGCTCATATATGCATATATGTGCATTCTATACATCTGTTACATGTCTATATAATACATAGGTATATGTTTGCATAAATATATACACCATATATACAACATATAACAGATCTACAACATATATCCTATCTAATAAAAGACAAAAAGGGTAATTAACTGTACCTCCGCTATGCTTCCCATTGTCTAATCAGGGAGATATGCAAATTAACTGCCAACAAAGATGGCGGCTGGCAGCCACGCAGCTGAAGTGAACATGAGGCTTGCTTGCTCCAGTGATGGAGGAAGCCAAGGTTCCCCGCCTGCCTCTGTCCGGCTCTGAGCTCCAGAAGCAACAATGTTTCAATTATAGGAGCTAAATAAACCCCAGATACCTACTTTCAGCCAGCCGCGGCCTCAGAGCTGGGAGTGCCAGTGACTGCAACAATGTTTCAATTATAGAAGGTAAATAAATCCCAGAATAAAAAAAAAAGAAGAAGAAGAAAAAAAAGAGAGGCTGGGAGCTTCAGTCACCTGCCAGCCTGAAAACGGCCACCAGCCCCTCATCCAGGCTGACCAGGCACCCCAGTGGGGACCCCCACCCTGAAGGGGCTGCGACCAGCTGCAGACAGCCATCAGCCCCTCACCCAGGCTGGCCAGGCACCCAAGTGGGACCCCCACCCTGAAGGGGGTGTGACCAGCTGCAAACAGCCATCAGCCCCTCACCCAGGCTGGCCAGGCACCCAAGCAGGACCCCCACCCTGATCCGGGACACCCTTCAAGGCAAACCAGCTGGCCCCCACCCGTGCACCAGGCCTCTATCCTATATAGTAAAAGGGTAATATGCAAACTGACCCTAACAGCAGAAAGACTGGGAATGACTGGTCACTATGACAAACACTGACCAACAGGAGGCAGACGCTCAATGCAGGAGCTGCCCTCTGGTGGTCAGTGCGCTCTCACATGGGGGAGCTCTGCTCAGCCACAAGACAGGCTGATGGCTGCCAGTACAGCAGTGGTGGTGGGAGCCTCTCCTGCCTCCTCAGCAGCGCTAAGGATGTCTGACTGCAGCTTAGGTCTGCTCCCTGCTGGCAAGTGGACATCCCCCGAGGGCTGCCGGGCTGCCAGAGGGATGTCTGATTGCTATCTTAGGCCCAATCCCCCGGGGAGAAGGCCTAAGTTAGCAAGTGGTTATCCCTGAGGGGTCCCAGACTGCGAGAGGGCACAGGCCGGGCTGAGGGACCACCCCCCTCCCGCCGAGTGCACAAATTTTTGTGCACTGGGCCTCTAGTATACACATAAATATGGATATGCTACCGATCTCATTCCTTCCCATAGTTCCTATATGTTTTTTTAAACTCCTTTATTGATGTGGTTTTGAAAGCTTGCTTAAGATCTGAAATATAACACATTATTGTATTTTATATTTATAATATAAAATACAAACACATTTTAAGCTTATACTCATCTTACAAGATTTCTCAGATAATATCTTGTTACTGAGGACTTCCTTGACTTTCACAGTTGCAGTCAAGCTTTTTGGTGAAAATGTTAATTGTACTACTTGTAATCTCTGCATTGTTTTTGTTTTTTACCTATATCATTACCTATACATTTACCTATATATACCTATAGTATCAAGTTAACTGTAAATATTCCCACATATGTTATACTTTCTTATTTTTATTATATTACTTAATTTAATATATACATTTTATAATGAACAAATGCAAAATAAATACATTATGTAATCAAAATACATTTAAAAAACAAGAAAAAACATATTGTTTGCAAATATAAATTTTCTATTGAAAATGGACCACATCGCTTATTTTATACATAATGAAAAATTAAGAATAATGAAAATTTCCCGAAAGCACATTTACAAATTGCCTGAAAAAATAACAAATGGGTCATTTACTTTAGGGCAGCTAAATGTTTTGTCAATACTATTCATGTGTCACTGAAAAACAAGGAAATTTTGCCTCAAAAAAGTCTATTATTTTTTTTTCTCAATCTTTTTTTCAAGATTGTACAAAGAGCACTCATTTACATTGAGATCATTCTTCACATTGGCTCTTGAGGCCTTTGTAACTCCTTAAAAACCTGAGCAATGCTATCGTCATATTAGCCGACACACGTTCCGCAGCTCCTACTAATTGGGAGAAAGAATTTTTTTAAATCATTAGAAGTATCTTCGGTTAACCCCCACACAATGGGCTTTAAGTGCTCAGCTACATCCGGAATCACCTCGGAGACCGTCCAGTAAAAATGAGACATAACTGTACTCTAGTGAACTGTGCAGTAGGAAAAAAGGTTCTTTCTAAACTTAATATTCAATGCATTCATTTATAATTTTCTACTTTTTATAAATAAAAGCACAACGATATAGTCAAATTATTTGAAAGGTTTATTAGCTAATTTAATGTTTACTGATTCTCAACAATACTCCTTGGGACCTATTCTGAGTGTTTTGTCCTCTGCCAGGTCACAAGTATCTGCTTCTCTCCCTAGACTGAGGCTACTAAGCTGGGGTATGTGGATGGAATGCAGGGAAGCTAAGATGAGGAACAGAAAATAAGTGTATCATTATTTTCACTAAACTATAACTGGAATTTAGCATTTCTTTCTATTATGAATTTTAGCATAATCTATAGTGATACTAACAGTATCTGTGACTATTAAATCAGTAGAAATCACTTATTTTATATTGCATTATATTTACAGCATATCTCACATGATCATTAGACTTGTACCACAAGGCAATATAACAATAATCAAGTACATTTTGCTGTTTTTTGTTCAATTGACAAATATATGTGTTTTGTCTTATACTTTCCATTTCTATAAATTTAAATTATTATTCTAAATAGATCTATAAGCTTTACCTGATGCCAAAGGTGTCCTTGGAACTAAAAAGATAAAAAAAAGACCCTGCTCTAGGTGTTTATCCCCTACTTAGCCTTGCAACATGGATATAAACTAAGAAATGCCTTTCTTCCAACTGTAACAGGGTATGTCTAAAATACCTTTGCCAGGCTATATCACTGTTGCAAAGGGCAGACTCTAACTATAGGGTAGTAGCTCTGTCCAGCTGTCTGTATACAACCTCAAAACATCAGCAACACTGCATTGGAACTTGGATAATGAAACCTTCTGAGGTTTTAGGATGTGGTTCTAACCATTTTTTACTAAAATAATAAAAAATCACTCCACATTTAGGCAATAAGTTGGGAAGGCGAGCAAAAGAGTGTGCCTTCTACTAGTATATTGCTCAGGAAAGAAAGGTGGCCAGCTTTTCAAAATGAAAGAAGTTTCAGGGATTTCTGCAGAGGAAACTATGATGCAGTTTAGTTTGAGCCATATGATGACACAGAGCAGGATGGCAACCAGGGCCCTGGTGCTCAGTTTGATAATGTTGTAATATCTAAACTTACTTGGGGGGTGCTTTTATTCCCCCTCGTATGCATGCATGTCTTTATGTATGTCTGTGTATTATCTACACTGATAGAAAGATGCAAATTGACTGTGCCTTCGTGATGCCCACCAGCCAATCAGGAGTGAATATGCAAATTAACCCAACGAAGCTGGTGGGTTAATTTGCATACTCAGGCACCGAGAGGCCGGGGGCAGGGCGGGACGCTTGCGTCGTCGCCACGGTGACGACATAGGCTTTCTACACCGCCCCAACTGCTCCTGGCTTCTAGGCAGTGTGGGAAGGCGGAAAGGCAGCTCCAGGCCTGAGCAAAGGCAGAAAGGCAGGTCCGGCCGAGCGAAAGGCGGTGCTGGCAGCCAGAGGGAGGAAGGCCCATTCTTGCACGAATCTTTGTGCATTGGGCCTCTAGTATTAACATAAGAATAAAAAAATCAAGTTTGAAATATACATGGTTCCACGTTCTTAACTAGGGAAGTAGAACTATCTGAACAAATAAAACAACATGAAAAGCATAAAAGTAGCACTTTGCTCAAAGGGTAAGCCAACATGTCATCTCCATGGGGGATACAAACAATATTTTCCAGAAGAGCTGAACTATCTAGCAGCAGGTGGAGATGCAAAGGCTGATGAAGATGGTAGTAGTGTGTATGTTCTAACACCCTGAGAAACTGTTTTTCTAAATAGTTGGATCATTTTAACTGAAAAATAATAGTTTCCCTTCACTTTCATCAATCCCCCACTGAAGTCCTGCAAGGATATCTGGCCAAAGGGATTTCATCCAGATAGTTTGAAAGGATTTGCAATGAAAAGGAGCCAGCACATATGGGCACTGGAACATAAATTTGGCTAGCTATCCTGCCCTAAGCACAAGCATTTTGGATGAATATTTGTTGGAAACAATTTTGGGGTAATGTTTTACAGTGGAACAACTGTTTAATTGAATTAAATCGTTGTCCTGTTAGGGCATGCTCAAATAAAACATTTGATATTGGAAGTATGACTTTATTTAGAAAACTTTGCAGGACTAGATATTCCATAGTGATATTTTTAAAAATGAACATAAACTTTTAAGTTGGTGTATTTCAACAACATGTAATACATTTTTTGGAAAAAATTATCTTATTGTGACAACTTAAATACCTTTGCTGTCTGATATGCATAACTTAGTATTTGTTAGTAATGTTATTCGTAAGGGCACTCTTTGGTTCTAACCATTTGTAATGGTTAGAAATGAGAATTCTGAATTCAAATAATCTGGCTTTTCAATGGTGGTTAAAACACTTTCTAAATGAATGCCTTTGTGTAAGTGATTTAACCTTCCTGTAGAAGAATACAAGTATTTATTTTACAGAGTGGATATAACAATTTAATCCAGTGGTTCTCAACCTTCCTAATGCCACGACCCTTTAATACAGTTCCTCACGTTGTGGTGACCCCCAATTTCATTGTTACAAATTGAACATAATTAAAGCATAGTGATTAATCACAAAACAATATGTAATTATATATGTGTTTTCCGATGGTCTTAAGCAACCCCTGTGAAAGGGTTGTTTGACCCCCAAAGGGTCCGCGACCCACAGGTTGAGAACCGCTGATTTAATCAATTCTTATATTGAAACTCATTAGGACACTGACTTTGTTTAGCACTAAACAGTATAAGATAAAAGAACCAATAAATATAATATACCATTAGCTATTTTATCCTTGTTTTTGATCTCTAGAAAGCTAGACCTATCCCCACAGACACTCCTTTTCTTTTCTACTTGAAAGGACAATTAAAGAAAAAATTAAAATATTCAATCTTCAGCTATAGAGGAGGGTGTGTTTCAGGGCAGGCTCACTGGGCAATGAGGAGAGAACTGTGGGAGTTGGATAGCCTGGGGGTGCAGCTTTACCAAGCAGTATGATGACACAGAGCAGGATGGCAACCAGGGCCCCGGTGCTCAGACCCGCGGCCAGGACCAAGGCCTGCGCGCTGCACGACTGCATGTTTCCTTGCTGGTCACAGGCGCACACGCGGATGGTGAGTGTGCCGGTGCTGCTTTGAATCGGATAATCGTTGTCAAAGATTAAAATGGGGAGTAGGTAGGTGCTCATTTTGTGGCGGCTGTACCCATCTTTTCGAGTCATGATCCCTGCTGTGTTATCTGCGGGGGAGAAAAAGGTGGAGAGAAAATAAGCCAGATCAGTTTTTAATTTTGCATCTTCAGGTCTCATAATGTTCTGTTTTCAAAAGCGCTCTGTACCTTTGTTATCGACAATGGTGAAGTTTGGATTGAGGGGAAACTCTGGCACTGGTTCAAAGAAGAATTTGTGGCCTCGGGGAGGATCATCTTTGTCCATGACGCTGACAGTCTGAATCAACTACAACAAAAGGCATTAAAACAAAGCCCAACAAAAAGCAACTCTTGTTATTACCAGGCATTTTTTAATAAGTGTTTGTGCTTTAAATATATCACTGAAATTAAAGAAACAAAAACATATACAATCTTCAGAAAATTATGCCAAGGTTTTTCTATGGTTCTAGCTCATGCAGCTGATTCAGTTAAGAATAAAAAGTCTCCATCAAGTATTCGTTAACAGGGTATCTCTATGCATTGTTGTCTGATTCCTGGCCAGTGCAGTGCCCAGCCTTAAAGAAAAATGTGATCAGTCCAACTCAATCCACTTTGAACATTTTTAGAAAGCACCAGTTTCTTTTGTTATTAATTGGTTACCAATCTGTTGTCTACACTACATAATGGTGGTTTCAAAGGCAGAGAACAGATGCATTAAAAAACAAAGTAAGTGCTTAGTATAACCACCTTCTATAGACTAAAAACACTATTAATATCGTTTTGGAAAATGAGCAGTAGGTCATATAATATCAGAAGTCAAAACATTTTAAAGCTATGGGGCACCATCACTATAATCCTACTGCCTATTTTATTCAAATTATTTAGCTTTATTTTTTTAAGTATTCTTTTTTATTATTATTATTGTCTAAAGTTTTACATATGTCTCCTTTTTCCCCAATTGACCCGCTCCCCCATCCCTTCCCAGCCCGGGCAAGCCCCCACCGCCCCAGTGTCTGTGTCCATTGGTTATGCTAATATGCATGCATACAAGTCCTTTGGTTGCTCTCTAACCCCCCTCCCCTACCATTTGTCTCTAGATCAATCTATTCTTGTTCATCAACGATTATATTTAGCTTTTTTTTAATGGTATTTGAAAAGTTTAAAAAGATATAATACAAATAAATGATTCCAAAGTTCTGTAAAATCAATGTCAAAGTGGAGAAAGTACAGAACTTCTTAGCTATGCTCCCTGTAAGTCAGGGCTGTGCTGGAGTGCCTGATTGGAGCAGCAAAGGACAGATTGGGCACAGAAGTTCCACTGAGCACTCTATGGTGGAAAAGTCACTAAGCTACACATCGGGGTGCCTGTTTTTCTAGTACTGGGCATGCCATCTGTGCGATTTGAAATCACAGTCGTTTAATTATTCTTACTTTCAAATATCTCCTCTACAAAAACAAACAGTTGCACCACCTCCAGGTAACATCTTATTCTAGGTACTCAATAGTCCAATAGTTTTCCTCTATACTTTGATGTTAACCATATTTCTTTCATTTTGACAGAGTGACATGTAGCCTTATGTATTTTTTATGTAATGGTTCTCAAAGTGCATAATTACTAATACAAACTGAACCCAATGTTTCTCTTTAGTAGACTAGAGCGTTACACAGAAAAAATGTACATGAGTCTTAATATTCTTGCTCAATATCCGGTTGCAGAACAGCTGAACAATATTTAAAATTTAGTAATATTTTTAATCATAAACAACATTGGTCCTTTGATTATATGACTCTGAGATTTTGAAATTAGATGGACCATTGTTTAAGCATATTTTAAGAGAATACATATCAGTAGCTTAAAATATATTACATTTTCTTATTTTAGCATAGAGTCCAAAATAAAAACAATTTTAAGAGTCATCTTTTTCAGATCGCTGTGACATTTTTGGTAAAAGGAGATAAAAATGTGACAAGAAGGGCTGACAATAGATTGCATAAAAAAAAAAAAAACTTGTGCAAGTAATGCAAAGTCATCTGCTTTTGTGAAGAGGAAACAGTATTTTTAAAGTTTATAACAACTTTGTTTACCTGCCCAGGTTTTGCATTTTCACAAACAAATGTTTCATAGTACATGGCAAATTCCGGAGCATGGTCATTTATATCTAGAATTCTGATGAAGACAGGAACGTGGCTACTTTGTTTTGAGTTATCTGCAACAAGAACATATATAAGATTTCAGTCTCATTCACAGAGAAGCGGTGATACCACTCTCGCTATTAGTAACTTAGCAACAGATATTTTCTGTGGTGTTCACTACTTGATTGGACTGCTGATGGATATCTCAGCTTTCTTACATGGTCCAGATGGAAAATATGATAAAAATAGGAGAATATGATTGATAATAAGCCATTATTTGTAAGAGATCATTTTCTTAGACTGTTTATGATGTTAGATTATATTTCGATCTTGTAATAAGGTATGCAGAAAATCAAGTTTAAAATAAATGAATATTTGATAATCATTAAAACAAGTATAAAATCTAGGCATTCTAAATCATTTCTCTAAGAAATTTCTAATGATGAAATCATTCCCCTCCAGAAAAAGAGTTTATTTAATGCCATTATTTTACTACTTTGGTGAAAATACTGTGTTAAATTGGATGCATGCTCAACTCACTTATTTCTGTGGCTATAACGGTGATGTTGTGCCATGGAGATGATTCCCGGTCAAGGGGTTTTAAAGTGAAAATAGAGCCGTTTTCTGGGTGGATACTGAAAATCCGGTCCATATCAGTGTGCCGATCAACAGAGTATCTAAAAGAAAAGAGACTCATGAATCCAAGCATTGTTTGAAGATTATTAGTTCATCTAATATTTCTTAAAGTTAGAGGCGATTAACAAAATGTTCTGATCAAGACATGGTCAGTACAATGCTGAGAGCTGTTTTGAATTTTTATTTTAAAAAGTAACTGTCATTTAGACAAAAACAGATCCAGAGACAGAGAAGCATTGATCAGATGCTCAAACCTCAGAGAAAAAGTAGGAGAGGGTGGGGGTAAGGGGGAGAGATCAACCAAAGGACTTGTAAGCATGCATATAAGCATAACCAATGGACGCAGACAACAGGGGATGAGAGTGAGGGTGAGGGCAGGATTGGGGGGGTGGGAGGATAAGGACACATTTGTAATACCTTATTAAAGAGAAAAATATTTTAAAAAGTAACTGTCATTTAGAATATATATATATATATATATATATATATATATATATATATATATAAAAGGCTAATATGCTAAGTGTCCCTCCCATTGTCCGACCAGTCACTGTGACACACACTGACCACCAGGGGGCAAACACTCAACACAGGAGCTGCCAAGCTACAGTGACTTGGCAGCGGCTGTTCTTGGGTGACGCACACCGAAACCAGAGAGGAGGGAACCCGATTCCTCGTGGGGCAATGCGATTCCACCTTTGGCCATGGGTTATGTTGTTGCTGGGGCACTGTTGGCCCAGAATCTGGTTTACTGGACACTTGCATTTGTGTTCCACTCCCTATGTGACAGAAACTTTGCAGAGTGCCCTCTTGCACTCTGGGACCCCTCGAGGGATGTCGGAGAGCTAGTTTCTGCCTGATCCCCGCAAGCTAGGCCAATGAAGGACCCCACCTGCTGGAGGGACTCCTGCTCACTCTGCAGATGCCAGGGAGGGACCCTGGGAGGTTGGCTCCAGGGTGTGTCTGGCCCTTCTCGCTCAGTCCCACCCCACCAGCCACTTTCTAATTAATTTCCTTTCAATGTGCATGAATCGTTCACTGAGTCACTAGTATGATATATTTGGCTGTTTCTATTATTACAATTCTATGATTATGTGTACTTTGTTAATTATTTATACTCAGGAGCCCTTGTGGCAGCTTTTAGTAAGTTTTTAATTGTACTTGATTTACTTGTTATAGTATAGACCCATGCAATACTTGAAAAATACTAAGCAGTTATATTAAACTTGAGAGTGTCAATTGCATTAGATAAATAGGAATTATGTTTAAGAGAACACATAAGAACATGTGTCCACAGAGTCCTTATGAGCATAAATGAATGTGGAGAGGCTGTTGTAAAAACATTGCTTTTGAATGACTATTCAAAGAATAGAGCTGAACTGAATATCTTCCTCCAATCTGTCTATCTAATCTATTCCAAATGAAAAGGAGATGACATTATCACAGAGTTCTATGAATATTTCTCATTAGTCTAGATATGAAAGATGTCACCTTGAAATTTGTATCATTCTATGGTTGGCAAAATAATGTCACTCGCTAAATGATGTCCATCTCCTTATCACTGAAACCTGTGATTATGTTACTTTACATGGTAAAAGTTACTTTGAAGATGTGATTAAGGTTTAAAAAATTCCCCTAGCTGGTTTGGCTCAGTGGATAGAGTGTTGGCCTGTGGACTGAAGAGTCCTGGGTTCAATTCTGGTCAAGGGCACATGCCTGGGTTGCGGGCTTGATCCCCAGTAGGGATTGTGCAGGAGGCAGTCGATCAATGATTCTCTCTCATTATTGATGTTTCTATATCGCTATCCCTCTCCCTTCCTCTCTGAAAGCAATAAAAATATATTTAAAAAAAATTGAGATGGATATTATCCTTGATTATCTAGATGAGCCTAAACTAATCACATTAACCCTTAAAAAATAGAAGCAGAAAAGTAGAATGTTAACTAATATCTACACTAATAAAAGAGAAACTGCAAATTGTCCATACCCCCGCAACACCTACCAGCCAATCAGCAGTGAGTATGCAAATTAACCCAACAAAGATGGTGGCGGCCCTGCCCCCCAGCCACTCTGGGCCTCTGGGCAGCACACATACAGGCGTGGAGGAGTGGCCAGGCTGGGCGGGTCACCTCCTATGAGGGAGAGGGCAGGGGTGGAGGGAGCTACAGGAGTGGCGCTCTGGCCACAGCAAAGACTGAAAGCTCCACACACAGCAAAGACTGAAAGCTCTGGCTGCAGCAAAGACTCTGGCTGGAGCGAAGACAGAAGGCGATGGCCAGAGCGAAGGCCTGGGTCCTGGGTGACTGTGGAAAACCGGTGCAGGCAGCCAGGGGAAGGAAGGCCTATTGCACAAATCTTCATGCAATGGACCTCTAATATTTATATATAAATCACATGGGAATCTTGCCAAAAACAAATTCTGATTCAGCAGGTCAAGTGTGGGAGCTAGGATTCTAACAAACGTAGATGAATCTCATGTGGCATATCCATGGACAAGGTTTGTATAGCATGGTGACATACCATGGTATAAACAGGATAGGATAAAGAGCGAACACTTACAGACAACTAACAGACTAATGAGCATCTGGTGTTCTCTTCATTTTTCTTGGTATCTATTAAAAGCACTTAACACATGAACTCCTTTTTAGTCTGGTGAATTATGGAATTATAGTTCTCATTATAAATCTGTAATCTATTTACTATAAGGCATTAACTTTAACAAACATAAGTAATATATATTTAGGTTTCTAAACATTGGCAATTTTTAAACATTGGATGAAGATAATGATATGTGTTTTTGTTTGTTTGTTTGGGTTGCTTTAATAAAGAACATGTATTAGTAGATGAATTATGCTGAATTTAAGGCATATGTTAGTAAACTCAAATTTCAAAAATGATTTAAGCAATTGAACATAGTACATATTGGTGCTTGCCTAATTTTTTTCCACTAAGATTTGTAAATGATTTATTCAGACTAACAAATATTGCTTCAAAGTGAGTTCTTTCTGTACCTCAGTCTCAAAATATGGTATCAGGTCAATCACCTTCTTGTCATTCTTCTAATGAAACAGCGGCATGAAAATGATAGTATTCCCACAAGTTTTCAACAATCACAATTGTAATTTTCTGACATAATTATTATAAGAATATTTGGGGGCATTTGAAAAACTCATTTGACATATGGTAACTGCACAAGAGTGGCTATATTTCTGAGGTGGAAAATCCTAGGTAGAGGATAATCAGAAATCTAGATATAATAATGAATATATAAAATGCATAATCATATATATATATATTCCTAAAAGCAAAAGCTCTATTAGTTTTAACCAAGAATTCTTTGTCAGACAGGAATCTGAGATAGGTCTTATTTGTATGATCTCTATTAATGTACTAAAATTGAGGGTGACAGTCATATAATTTCAATCTGTTTCTTAATAGTGCTAAAATGAAATCAGATATAGTGTTTATTACTAGTTGTCAACCCATTTACAATTTAGTTCCTAATGTGGGCTGAGAAAATCACTGAAACATTAAAAAATGGCTTACTAGTGTTTTCCTTAATTCTGCTTATGAATAAAACAATCTGGAATGAAAACAAAGACAGCAAAGTTAAACAACATAGTCACATCTACTAATATGCATTGAATGGAACTCAATGCATAATATTCACCTACATATATTTATCTCCATTATTGGAAAGGTCAATAGTTAAACATTATCTGCTTATAGCTGAATAGATCTTGGATTTCTTCCTACTGTTCACAATGAATATCAAAGAGGAAAATAAAAATCCCTTTGTGCCCACTGCTACTTGCCTTAGACTAGAGATTAGTATGACAGTTTCTATGACTGAGGAATAGCTAACTGTTCTAACATACAAATCTAGCTTTGACACAGTAGGAGCTTATGTGGAATCAAAATAGGTTGGAATTTTGGCTGATCTACTTTTAGGTTCAAACTTGAAAAGTACTGTTTTCAAGTTAATTCATGAAGGATTTAGAAATAGCTCAGTTTAACATTAACGCTGCAAACTTTCAGGTCTATATTCAGAAATTTGTCCCAGTGCAAATAATGTCCTGCAGTTTTTCAAAGCCCAGGGATACGTTTTCTCTTCTTTAGCAACCAATAGTCTATATTCTATTTTCAACATTGAATAGGCTATTCTTGTGTACCTATTAAAAATAAATGCACCAGATTACAACAAATGACCAGAAAGAACCGATAAACATCTTCTACCTAGGAACAAAGCGATCTCTGTGTTCCAGCAGATTGCCTATTAAAACATTTTATTGATCTCCTTACATTGGATTTGAACAATAATTTAAACAAATATTATTGGCATAATTTTTTAATGAATATCTTCTGCAGGGACAGGATCCAATCATAAAGGCTGAGAATAGCAAGTAAAAAGATTACAGGAGAACTGAGCTTGCAAAAGCTGAAATCTGGTTTAGTTGGTTGCTCTTTGTTATGTTGTATTGCTTTATGTTTGTTTTGTATGTTCTACCATTGACAAGCACACTTCAGATCCCTATATTTACATCTAATACAGAAAAGTAAATTAGATTACAGACACCAGAACAAATTGATAATATGAAGAAATATGTCAAAGATAGCATTCCTTTTTCTTTACTGAATTCCAGGCACATCGATGACCAACTTTCCATATAATTAGGCTGTGGCTCTGCTCTCTCCTTCCCAGCTACTGCTTTTCAGAAATGTGTTTTCTGGTTATGAACTAGAACAAATAGTTCAAATCTTTGAACAAATGTTTTATATGTTTGAACGAATAGTTTAAATTTTTTCAGATATTAGTGACATATTCTAATTATTATTATTTTAATCTGCATAATAAAATCAGCAAGTACTAGGGAGACACATATATATGAGTGCACTTCTTCACTTATTCTAGCTTATGGTGGAGTCATGTATTTTTTTATTGAGGCATAACTAATTTATCATTACAAGTTTGTTTTGGACTTACTCTCAATTTGACTTCAGTAAAAACAAAAAGAGTTCTTCAAAAATTCATTGAACTTTAAATACGTTCAGCATTAAATAGGTGTGAAATGAGACATGTTTTTTCAGAACCTGTAAAGCTATAATCAACCCTATAACTTGGGAAACCATGATTACTAATGAGGTGAAGCAGAGCTAACAACAGCTGTTAATTGTACCCATAATCACATGTTGCAAGTGGCAGATGTATTTCAGAAAATATGTTTGATGAACAGATTTACTGGTGGGTGAGAGTTAGTTCCCAAGCTTTCCCTGGAAAATGTTTCTTCATGATGCTTATAGCCTATTTCTGCTCTGGGGATCAGTCATCCTCCTAAATGCTTGGGATGACAATGTTGCCTCCTTTTATTGCTGCATTTTCACACTATGATTGGATTTCTAAAGCATTTATTTCATACATTTCTATGCTAACAGAAAGCAACCTATATGCTATATTTCCAGGATGGCTTTATACTTTGGCAGACTTAGCAGCATAATTTTAGGAACATGATTTCAGATTAATTTGTTCTCAATATTTTTCTTCTGTCATGATTCTTTAGTTTTTACAGGTAAAATTGCTATTCATTTTTTTTCAAGAGTTGATACCACATAAAAAGCAAATGTTTCTGGGATAGCTATGAACTTAAAAAATTTATCAGCCACTTTTATATACTGTGAAGCAAGGTTGCAAATTTCGCTATTAGTTTTTGACCCAGAAATTTTACTCCTAAAAAATGTGTCCTCATGATGTCAGATATAGGTGTCCTCATGATGTCAGATATAGGACAGAATATATATATATATATCTCCAAACAAGCTGAATTTTTGTTAATGATGTATCACCTACATGACAATATGTCAGTTTTGCTAAGTGAAAGAAGTTACACAAAAGAGAATAAGCACTGCATGATTTCATTTGTATAAATTCAAGAAAATCTAATTTAGTCAGATCAATATTGACAGAAAGCAAATTAGTGTTTGGCTGGGGCCTGGGTTGGGTTCCAAGAAGTTTGAGAGGAAGGTATTGCAAAGGAACATGAGGAAAGGATAAGATATGTGTACATTATACTGATTTGGGTGATGTGTTAATGATGTATTAAAATCTCAGAGTTTACTGAATCAGACAATCTATAATTGTGCAGTTCTTTCTTGGTCAATACTATCTCAATACATATGTTTAAAGAGAAGAATAAAAATAGAGCTATAATTTTCTAAGCAAACATGTTTATAGTGTGAGCTTATGTAATTCCATATTGTGGGCAATGGAAAAAAGCAAAGAGAAATGAGACCAAATTCTGTGGGATAAAAGCCATGTTTTGAAAGTAGTGGGTGCGACATCAGAGGAAGGTGGCCTGAGAGATCCCTGTGGTCTCTCCCCTTGAAGTCTCAACAATCTGAACTGCTGTAACTCAACACATGGTTTCCTGATCAATGCACAAACATGCCTGAGAAATCTGTGAGTTGAAACATCTACAAGTGAGCAAAGGGAAACAAACTGGGGCGGTGAGAAGGGAGAAAAGTTGAGCTAAGCCATGGATGCAGCCCTGTAGCCTAAAGCTCGCAGCGGGGCTCAGCCAGGAGGGAAGGAATCAGGGTGTAGGGGCACTGCCCTCAGTGTGGAGAAGCAAGGAGATTCAGTGGGCATTCCTGCAGGAGTGGGCAGTACAAACTGGTTAAGTGTTTTCAAAAGAAAGCTTTTCAACATTTTCAAGGTATCTTTTAAGAACATTTCTAGAACATTTTTAAAATTTGTTTAGATCACTTATAATTTGAACTACCACTTAGCAAAGAGGGACAATGAGATATAATCACAACAGTCAAGGGATTAAAAATCACAGACTCTGAAGACTGACAGCCCAATTTTCAAACCTTGTTTGGCCACTGACTGATTTGGCAAGTTATTTAGATGTTCAGTGCTTTCATCTTACCATCTTCAGAAAGGTATAATAATAGGACCTACCCTATAAAATGATGAGTCAAACTAAATAATATTTGCAGAGCACTTAGAAGACAGCCCAGTTAAGAGTCTGTGCTATGAAAATGTTTGCACTTGGTCATGCATTAGACATTGTAATTTTTTTCACACGGCTTGTAAATGGTGAGATTATTTTTCTGCAAACTTTACATTTTCTCAAAATACTTACTGTATGAAATTGTTTGTGGCATCTGGGTCATATGCCGTAACTTGCCCAATGATGCTGCCCTCCTTTACATCTTCATCGACCTCTATTAAGTAAGAAATTTTACTGAACACGGGAGGCTCATCTATATCTTCCACGGATATTTTGACCACAGCTGTGTCCTTGAAAGGTCCCATGTGTAGGAATCGTGGATCTGGGTGTGTGTTACTTGCATCCACTCTTAAAGTGTACAGCATTTTGTTTTCAAAATCTAAATTCTGAAGTTAAATAAAATAAGAAAAATTAGTATAGCATGGCAGGCATAACAACGGAAGAAAAATTCAATATTTAATAACTAGCTCTCTTAATGGAACCAGTAATTCTGGTTAAATAACTTCCCCAATTATTGCTTCATAGATCTATCAAATAAGTCAGTAAGTATGGTTAAACTTTACACATATTTATAGCATATAACTAAATATTATCGTATACACATTAGTACTGATCTCCTCTTAGTAATACATTTCACATTTTGGTGTTCACAGGTTTGTTACCTTATGGATATATAGGTTATTTATTATTTTTATTACTATTATTATTACTAAATTTATACAAAGTTAAAACTAGAGGGGAAAAATAGAGATTTTTCAAACTATTCATATGTCGCTTCCTTAGGTCCTACATTTCTAAAATTGGTATTATGAAAAGAAAATATATCATTCATCTGAACACTGTGGAAAGCAAGAGGTAAATAAAATCAAGCGATTGGGGCAATAGAAAATAATCAATATTATCAATATTTAGCTGGATTATCCCATGTAAACTTCATAATCTTCACCCACACTGCATTAAAAATCAAAAAATCCAACAAAAAACACATAGCATCTTCAGGCCTCATCACCTTGAATAGAACATCACATTTCACAATTTAAATATGCTAAAAAGTACATGAAATAAAGCAAGGGCTGCGTGCCTACTTTGCATGCCATGGAGAACCATGAAATAGTGCTTCAGAGGTTAGCTGACCCTGGTTTGATTGTTGCCTTTATAAGCACAAGCAGCCAAGTTTTTATATCAGTTTTTAAGTGTCAATGATGAAGGCGCTTAACTTACTTGACGTGTAATCACAAGCATCCCCGCTTACATGAAGGATAGACAGCATGTAAAGGATGGAAAAATAAATCCTAGACCTTTTTCTTCCCTGAACTGAAAAGCAAAAATCAACCATATAGCGCTCAATGATAAAATGAAGACAGCGAGAAGAAACCTGTTTGACAGTTATAATCCCTTCCTGTGTATCCTTGTCAGTGATGACATCGAACATGTCAGCTCCGTCTCCTTCAGCAATGCTGTATTCCATCTCAGCATTTTCCCCCACATCGGGGTCATTGGCTTTTATCCTTCCAAGATGTGTTCCGAGAGGGACAGACTCGGGGGAATTAAATTGATACGTACCTGAAAATTAAATCAGAGCTCTTGACATTTCATCTCTCGATAACAAAAATCCTTTATTTCCTTTGCCTTTTTCACTTAAATAAATTAATTTTAAATTGGGAGAGTTTTTCATCATATTGAGCTGTAAGCTGTCAAAAATTATAGATTTATTAAGTTGGAAACATAATTTATAAAGGCAGAACACTCTCATTTTGTAATTGAGAAATATAAGTTCCAGAAAGATTAAGTGAATGTCCCAAGGTCATTCAGATAATTGATGGCAGGCCTAATATCAGAATCCAGAACTCTGACTTAGGGCAAGAACCAAATAAATCTTTTAAATAATTTAATAAACATAAAAATGTGTAATGAAGATGTTGAAAGCGCTAGATAAGCAGTGCATATTTGGTTTCTTGCCCTCTTAAGCATTTATTTTTGTATTCTAAATCAGGGATAGAAAAAATTAACTTATACACAGCAATTTTTAACCTGTTGATGCCTTCAAGTGGGATCTGAATATTTCTGTTTCCTGCAGTTCTAGCCAACCATTATATTTTATGTGCTATCTCTGAAAGCATTTTAGTTTCTGATTATTCAAAATACAAATAGGAAAGAAACTTACAAAAATTTGTCAATGAAAGTTAGAAATGTTTTTAAAACATTTAATATGTGCTGAACTCTATATAAGGCTAGAGGCCCTCTATGTTAATTTATTTCTAATATTTGTTTTCATAGGACCAAGGTGGGTATATTATCCTCAGGAATAGGGCTCAAGAAAATCATCCTGTAAAATTGGGGAAAACAGAATGCAGAAGGAAAGCTCTCTGACTTCAAAGTCTGTTCTCTTTTAAGTTTGGTTGGTGGTTAAGAAGAGGGACATCTGCCCGGCCAGTGTGGCTCAGGAGATCACAGTTTGATTCCAGGTCAGGACACATGCCTGGGTTGCAGGTTCCATCCCCAGTGTGGGGTGTGAAGTTAGGCAGCCAATCAGTGATTCTCTCTCTCTCCCTCTCCCTTCCTATCTGAAATGAATACAAATATATATTTATATTTTAAAGAAGAGGAACTTCTAAATATAACTGCCTGGACTTAAGTTGCCATCACTGGCCAAGTTAGTTAAATTCTCTAACCCTTGATTTCAATATTTATAAAATGATAATGATAGCAATAGACTCATAGGTTTGTTATGAGGATTGCATGAAATTATGTCTTTAATATGCTTAGCTCAGGGGCTAGTTCTTGAACATTTTTAACTATTATTATTATAATTCCAAAACTTTTGCTAAGTTTACAATAGATTATAGAATGATAGAATGGCAAGCCATTTGAGAATTCATTAAACCATACTCTTGATTTATATTGAAGGAAACTCAAAACAAAGTTCAGATTTATGTTAATTCAGCTTATTAATTATGTTTTTTAGCAAACTTTATTTTTTTAACATTCATTATATGTTTAAGTCCACCATCCAAAGCTGAATCATCAAATATTTTAAGTTTGTTTAGCCTGGAAAAATGCTTTACTATATTGGAATCAATGTCATAAATTTAAATTTGAGGTCCTTAACTGAACATTTTAAGATAGGGGCCTTTATATGTTTATTTCCTGCAGAATGAAAACATTTTTAGCAAAGCCTGGGAATCTGCTTTTGTAGGACCTCATAGCATACAAGATGGTGATGACTGAAAGAGCACTGACTGATTTAACCTTCACCAGTGGTAGCAGACACCAGCAAACTTTAACATGTCTCACAATGCCATCACAACCAAGGTATACTATAACTGTAGGGGCCACTAAAAAGGGGAAAAATGCTGTAATTGAACCAACATGCAGTGATTTTAAAATAGTGCTTCATTCCAAGGACTGTTAAAGTACCCAGTCTGTGTTTTAGAATCAATTAAACAAGGGATTATAATTCTTATGTACAGACAAGAGAATGGAGGAAAGACCCATGATAGACATGGGATTTGAAGCCAGGCAGTCAGATTTGCGAGTCCACACTCCTAAGAAATATGAAACAAAGCAAGTTGATCTTAGTGAAGGTTGAGAATGATCGTCTGGAAAACTTTACAGCTCTTCTAAAGGTAGAAGAGGATCATTAAAGTTGCCAAAAGGACATAATTTCCGTGTGTGTGTGTGTGTGTGTGTGTGTGTGTGTGTGTGTCTTACTACCTACTCACTGATGAAAATGATCATAATGACTTTCACTTTTGTGGGGAATTGTGATATATTTCGGGGACACGTGTTATGCCTTTATGTGTAAACTAGCTGTGAAACCACTATTACAAGTATCAGCCTCTCTTTGTAGTGTGTTGGAGAAGCCTTCCAACATGAGACCTTTCTTACTCTGGGGAAATCGAGGTGGGTTGTTGTTGACATCCGTCAGAGTGATGTGCACTGTGGTGGTTCCAGAAAGGCCTCCCATCTGGCCGCCCATGTCTTTGGCTTGTATAACCACTTGGTACTTCTCTCTGTTTTCTCTGCTCATGTCTGGTAATGCCGTTTTTATTACACCTTTTGGAAAAGTAAAGAAATATTTTATCATTTAATCACTGATTTTTAAAATGGTGCTATTCGAGGTCCATTTTACAGAAGTGAATCATAACAAACAGAGAAAATGTTAGTGTACCTAAATACATATTTCAATCTATAACCACTTTAACATTGTTGACAGAACAGAAAGAATTCCTCTATTGGATACTGCTTAGAAAATGGGTTTTTCTAAATCAATTTATTCTTTTGGTGAACAAAAAATTTTACTCCAAAAATCATCAGACAAATAAGTTCAATTTTGATGGTTGTCACATTCTTTAAATTTGAGTAGAACACATAAAGTGCTGACATTTTGTATTTAGAGTCATAAATTTAAACTCAATAAATAGTCCAGAGTTGATTCAAATAATCTATTTATTTACAGGAAATTTGATTTTATTCCCATGTATAAATGTAAGGAATACATAGAAACAGATACTAAATAGATAGCTTTTAAAATACCAAAAAATTATAAATTAACTGTGCATCCAGATGCATTATGTAATGAGAAAGGGACCAAGTATTAAATGTTGTTACCTGATTCTGGGTCCACTGAGAAATATGGCTGTCCTTGCAATATGCTGTAGACCACTTTGGCACTATTTCCGTAGTTGGCATCATCCGCATCAGTTGCAGTCACTTGTATTACAGATGTTCCTACACAAATGCCCACCCAAACACAGACACTTAAACACATCTCAATTAGAAGCTATCCTTCTGAAAAATGACTGCTGATAATGTAGTGGTTAGACCATGGTTAGTTGTAAGACATTTCCTTAAATGATACTACCTCCAAAAAAATCTTGACTTTTCTCTTTCATTCCTTTTTATTTTTGTAACTTTAAAAATATCTTTATTGTTGAAGATGCTAATGTGTATCAGATTCCCAGAGTTAATTGGAAATATTAGATTTTCACTAAAAAGGGGATGTGCACATGACTCTGAGAATTAAAAAGAACTATGACATGATTTTGAGAGAAACATGGGCAGAGGGCAAAGCAAAGGACAAGAGTCAGTGAGAGAGAAAAAGAAGAGACAAATATATTAAGACAAAAATAAACAGCAAGATTACAGTATATAGAGTATTAGAGGAAAATAATGAAAAGAAGGTAAATTCTAAAAAAAAAATTCATTTTTATTAGATGTTATTTACCCCCAAAGTTAATAGGAATAGTCTTTTAACTCTTTAATTTAAATAAAATTACTAATATAATAAAATTAATATTAGAATTAAATCATTGTGCCTTACTTCAATTATAGAGGCAGCTTTATTATTTGATTACACATGAGATTTAACTGCCAGTATATGAGTTACACATAGTCTGACAGACTTTGTAAGTATCACCCTTTAGTTTCCCTCTATAAATGGTTATTTGTACAAGAAAAAGCAGAGAAAAATCACATCTTCAATATTATCATGAATTTATATTTTTTTAATCAGCAAAAAATTCTAGAAAATTTTATTGTAAAATACAGTCTCCTCCTTCCATTACTCTTATTTGTATCTAAATTTATCGATGGGAGCATTTGAATTAAATAATAAGATAAGAAAAGTGATGTTTTTGAGTAGTTACCAAGAATATAAAATTAGAAGTTTTTCAAACTAGGTTTTGTCTAAGCATAACTCTTTTACAGTAGAGAAAAATAGTAAAGCACTATATCTATCCAGCTATTACTGTATTTATCAACCTTAAAAAAAAACCAGTAGAGTAAAAAAACATCTCTGTGTGTTTTGGAGCAAGTCAGTTTAACTCTTTGGGGCTCATCCTTATGAATTAAAATATATGATTATACCAAGTATTGTATCTTCTACATGTAAATATTGTATATATTTAAAGATAGATACACATACAAAGTCTATGGGTGGGCCAAGGAGGAAGTAATTAATGCAGTGATGTCAATATTAGCAATAAAGGATAATTACTATTCTCTATAAATGGACCAAGACTTACCTATAGTTCTTATCTGTATTTATTAGTACCAAAAGCTGCAACAAGAGCCATACTGTTGCCTGCTCTGTTTTTCAGGTTGTTTTCGTTTTGTTGGTTTTTTTTTTTTTTTTTTGTAATTTTAGAGATGGAGGAAATGCAACTGTCAGTGGTCCAAATTCTGATATTTTCTGCTTAATTTTAAAAAAATCTTCATTATTGAAAATATTATATATGTCCTTTCCTCTCCCCCATTGACCTCTTCCAGCCCCCTACAACCCCTCCCCAGTCCCTCACCACCCTATTGGTCTGTGTCCATGAGTTATGCATATATGCATATAAGTTCTTTGGTTGATCTCTTCCCATCTACCCTCCCACTTTCCCCGCCTTCCCTCTGATTTCTAATATCTGCAATAATAAAAAAGTGTACTGCCTATAATCTGTCTAATGTAAAATGAAATATAGATTGCTTTACAGGAAGGGATTTTTAAACAAGAAAAGCTGTAAGCCTTCTTCCATTCATAAACTTATATATTCTATATTTTATTATGGCAATTGAACAAGAGGACTTTTAAAAAAGAAAAAAAACTGTACATACATGCTTACTCCAGTCCTGTAATAAATTCTCATAGGATCTAGACTGTATTTGTATTTCATATGAGAAAGAAAATATTTTAATTAGGTATGCAGCGGTTGGCAAAAGTAGGCTTACAGTTGTGAGTACTTGAAACAGTATATGCTTGTATTTTTATCTATTAATTATTCTATTATCTATTTGTATTATAACTATAAACCTACTTTTGACTACACATGTACAGATGATAATATTCCATTGAATATGCAAAATAATATGAAAAAACAATGCTATTCAGTTTAAATATCAGATTAGCCAAAGGACATATATACCCATAGACACAGACAACAGTGTGGTGGAGGCCAGGGGAGAGGAGGTGATGGTTGGGTGAAGGTGTTATAGTGTCAATTTAAAAAATAGTCTCTAATAAATATTGTGTTTTTTAAAATGAAATAATGTTTTGAAAATCTGAAGTTATACAAATTTAAATCAATTATTATCAAAATGTATCATATTCAAATATTTCTGTCATCTCAATTATACTTTTTACTCCTATGGGTATATCATGTTTTTGGAGAAGGAAAAATGGAAGTTTATGTACTATTAAGTGTCAAAATATCTGCCAAATAACATATATACAAGAAAAACAATTACGTTTTAGAAAAATTAAAAGGTGTTGCCTGGCTAGCATGGTCAGTGGTTGAGCATTGACCTATGAACCAGGAGGTCATGGTCTAGTCAGGGCAAAGGCCTGGGTAGCAGGCTCGATCCCCCGTTGGGGGCAGGCAGGAAGCAGCCAATCAACGATTCTTTCTCATCATTGATGTTTCTATCTCTCTCTCCCTTTCCCTTCGTCTCTGAAATCAATAAAAAATATATGGCTTTTTAAAAATTAAAGGTTGTTAACTGGAAAATCAAACTGCTTTAGAATGCTCATGAATAGGAAGTTGAGATGGAGAGTATAAATTTTAGATGTATCTTTTTTTCCATTAAAAAAATCTTTAGTGTTGAAAGTATTACATGTCCCCTTTTTTACCCCATAGACCTCTTCTAGTCTGCCCCCACCCCTCCACCCCAGGCCTTCACTGCCCTATTAGGGGTGGGTGGGTGGGAGAAGATCACACAAAGAACTTGTATGCATACAATTTTTAGATATATCTTCATCTCAAATGTAAGCCCCCAAAGAGATCATGATGTAGGTTTGCACTGGCCCACTGTTGACCCCTGTGGACCAGTCCAGTACTTTTCATGGAACTGTACCAGGATAATAGATGTTTAAAAGTATTAAAGAGAACACAACTGCTACATTTCATCCTAGGCTTTATGATTGCATAGGAGTCCTGTCTAATTTGATAAGTCTCTTTCATTTTACTGAAATGAATGCCTGAAAAGGCAGTATAACTGCAGTTTTTTCACACAGATGAGATTTCCTTTGATGTTAGAGGAAATTATAACTTTTATACAAACTTAGTTCTTCCGACTACATGGCACAAAACATTTAACATCAATCACTCAGTAAAGGTGGATATAAATTTATTTTTCCTCCTAAAGAATTTATTTCAGACTGAAACATGTATTAATTATAATAATGTCAAACTTATAGACTTAAAGCTGATTTTAAAATAGTATTCAACTAAATAGCATCAATTTGTGAAAATCAGTTGCATAGTTCGGATATTATGGAAGCTTACTTCACTGAGTTTTATAGGTTTTTTTTTTTTTTTTTTTTTTTTTGTGTGTTTTTTTTTAGAAATATATGATTTAAGGGTCAGCTCTTATCTCACTAACAAATCTAAACCTTTCACAAAAGTAGAGCTAAATGTAGTCAGACACGCAGATAAAAATTATTGCCTAATTGATGGTATTTAAAACTACGGGCAGCCTTAAAAATGAAGCAGGTATTTCCAGTTTGCACAATAGTAACTAAATAACATAAAAAGACTTGAAATGTTGTTGTTATGCTACCAGGTTATTTGATCTTAATTCAGTTGCTTAATCTTTCTGAATCCTGGGTTCCTAATTAACAGAATGGTGGTTTGAAGTTCTATTTCCCATGCCTACAACATTAAGTTGTTTCAGTGATCAAATGAGATGATCAAAAGAAATTTGTCAAATGTAAGAGCATTAGTTGTTATGCAAAACAATTTGAACAAAACTGCCCAAACTGCTAATACTTAGTATTCCTTTCATTTCAGACAAAAATACTCAACTTGACTGCTATTTGAATGGTGGTTTAAGTAGAAGTGAAAATGTTAGTTGAAATGTAATAAAATAATTATTCTCAATAGCGATCAATTTAGATATCAGTTACAACATAACAGGAAACATTAAGATATAAACTGTTGAAAATATTTAGAAGTGAGATAGCTAACATTAAGTAGTAATTTTCAGTTATAGTTGTTATCTTTTTAAAAATATATTTTTACTGATTTCAGAGAGGAAGTGAGAGGGAGAGAGCATTAGAAACATCAATGATGAGAGTGAATCAATGATCGGCTGCTTCCTGCACACCCCCTACTGGGGATGGAGCCCAAAACCAGGTCATGTGTCTTTGTCCAGAATTGAACCCTGGAGAACCCAGGACGCTTATGTCCACAGGCCGATGCTCTATCCATTGAGCCAAACCAGCTAGGGCTATAGTTCTCATCTTGAAAGAGGCCACATATCATGACTGAATGTTCATAATAATTATCTTAGCAAACAAACACACAAGTTAGTTTACATGGATTAGCATATACCTACCTACTCCAGACATTTCAGGAACACTCGCAGTGTATAAGTCTTTTGTGAATTTTGGTTCATTGTCATTTATATCATGGATTTTAATGATAAATTCAGATTCAGGTTCCACCTGCCGTCCAGTCTTTCTGTCTATAGCCTTGGCCCGAAGTATGTACAGGGATTTTTCTTCTCTGTCTAATTTCTTTGCAGCGTGAATATCTCCTGTATTTTCATCTATAACGAATATACTGCCAGCCCCATCTCCTGTTAATATGTATTTTAAATTTCCATCTCCTTTATCTTGGTCAGTGTGAAGCTTCAGAGAAGTAGAAAAAAAAGAGTTCTATAAATATATGCATTGTTATTACAGAAAAAATAATGTTGGCACAAATCAATTTATCTCCACATAACAGCACTGGAACAATGATTGCAATGGTTATGTTAATTTTCACTGTGGGAAAACTAAGCATTTTAGTTTTATCATTCTCAAAAATTTTAAACAATTGTATTTCTACACCATAATGGACCAAATTTAAAATATAACAAGAATGAATATATCTTTTTCAAAACAGTATTTCCAAAATATTTTAATAGAATGTTACCATTACTTAAACCTCTAGTACATTTACAAAAATAAGGTTATTAACTTAGATCTTGAGTATAAAATATTAATATATACTTGATTACATTTAAAATTACTAAACTCAAAAGAAGGGATATAAAGAATTTCTCAACTTATTATGGAGATAAGTTTAGGAAAAAAATATTGGATTTTGAAGTTATTTTACCTCCTTTTAGTATAACATTGTAGATGCACAGGTTTTGTCATCAGAGAGACCAATCAGAGAGAGAATTTTAATCTCATATATTATTCTCTATGGGATTTTGGGAGGGTACTCTTTCAAACACAGCTTTCTCATTTACTTTTTTAAATTGACATTTTGTGTATATATGAAATTTCAAGTGATATAAAACATGCATGACTTTTCCACTGGCCATTAATAATTTAATGAAATTATGAAGATTTTTTTCATAAATTGTATTTCTTCTTCTGATCCATACCCATCTTAGAAATAAACTTCTTAGTGTATAAGGCTGTTCATTGGGTGTTTAAAATAGATAAAACATGTTTGCATTGGAAAATAATCTTAACGTGTTTGCAAACCTAACAATATTCTGAAACTTGTGTCTTAACTAGCTGATGTCTGCTATATATTGTCTTTGAACCTGATGAGGTGCTTGGTAAAGGCAAATATTTGGTAGTGGAAGAAAGTAGTTACAAATTCCAGCTATGATCTCATGACTAGTTACAGGAAATGAGAACTGTAAATTGTCATAAATATGTCCTCTTTATCTGTTAGGAATATATTTGTATGTCTGCATAAGTTAAGCAATTACTTTTTTCCTCTCCTATTCTTTTATTATGCAACATAAGATGAATTGACTATATATTATAGTATTTAAGAATTGTTCATATTACATAATTATATTGAAGTTACAGGATATCAAGGGGAAGAGTACACATGACTTTACCTCTTTTGGGGGAGGGATTAATGTGATTTCAGTATGCAGGATAGTTGTATCATGTTATGTGAAATTACACATCTTGTTATTGTCTTTATTTGGAGATCAGGGAAGCATGTATGGGTATGAAATTGACAAGGAGTAGACTTATGATGGCTAATTTTGTGTCAATTTGCATCATGCAATCCTCATATATTCAGTTAAACATTATTCTGGATGGGTCTGTGAAGTGAGATAATATTTGCATTGGTGAGCCACATAAAGCAGATTGTTCTCCCCGGTGTGGGCATGTATCATTCAATCCATTGGAGGCCTGAATACAATCAAAGTTTGAGTTAAGAGAGACGTTCTCTCTGTCTGGGTGTGCTTGTTCTGCAACAAGGCTTCTCCTGCCCTTAGACTCAACCTCAGACTGGAACTTGGACCTTCAGCTCTCCTGCTTCTCAAGCCTTCAGACTCAGAATGGAACTATATTTTGGCTCTTCTGTGTCTCCAGTCCACCAACTGCAGGTGTTGGGACTTCCTGTATTCCATAAGCACATAAACCAATTTCTTACAAGAAAAAAAATATATTCTATATAATAGAAGCCTAATATTCTAAGTGTCCAGTCGTCCACTCAACCAATCAAAGTGTAATATGCTAATGATATGCTAAGGCTGCTCAATCGCTCACTATGACATGCACTGACCAACAGGGGGCAGATGCCCTGACCAGTAGGTTAGCTTGCTGCTGGGGTCTGGCCAATCGGGACTGAGTAAGATGGGCTGGACATAACCTGAAGCCCTCCCATGGTCCCTCCCCGGCTGGCCAACCTCCTGTGTCCCTCCCTGTCCCCAACTGTGCACTGGTGGGGTCCCTTGGCCTGGTCTGTGCCCTCTCGCAATCCGGGACCTGTCAGGGGATGTCAGAGAGCCAGTTTCGGCCCAATCCCGCTCAATGCAGGAGCTACCCTGTGGTGGTCAGTGCACTTCCACGGGGGAACACCACTCATCCAGAAGCTGGGCTCATGGATGGTGAGCACAGTGACGGTGGCACGAGCCTCTCCCACCTCCATGGCAGTGCTAAAGATGTCTGACTGAGCCACCAGTTGGACATCCACAGAGGGCTCCCAGAGTGCGAGAGGGCTCAGGCTGAGCTGAAGGACCGCCCCCCTCCAAGTGCACAAATTTTGTGCACCAGGCCTCTAGTGTGTGTGTGTGTGTGTGTGTGTGTGTGTGTGTGTGTGTGTATTATACCTGATTCTCTGATTCCCAGACTAATTTACAAGTAAAATTTGTAAAATCAAAGCAACTTCATTCCTAATCAATTTTTCTTTAAAAGTTAGGTGTGGTTTTATTTGTTTATTTATTTTTTTATTATTTGCTTGTTTAAATTTTGTTTTAAGGGCTTTTAATTGCAAAAGTATTCCATAATGTCCAACTGTTACTATCAGCAATACTCATATATCTTAAAAATATATATATATATATATATA
>NW_005871048.1:56333129-56350792 GCF_000147115.1 Myotis lucifugus | reverse complement strand
ATATATATATATATATATATATATATATATAAAAGCCTAAGCAACCAGATGACTGGATGACCAGCCAGTAGCTATGATGTGCACGGACCACCAGGGGGCAGACACTCAATGACTCAATGCAGGAGCTGCCCCTAGTGGTCAGTGCACTCCCACAGCCAACCTCCATGGCTGGCCAACCTCCCACAGTCCCTCCCCCTGGCCAGCTGGCCCAGATCAGCTGATTGGGACTGGGTGAGACATCCCTGATTGGCCCCAATCACTGGCCAGGCTGAGGGACCCCAACCATGCATGAATTCGTGCACCGGGCCTTTAGTATTTGAAATTTTCTAACATCTTATTCAATATTTGATGAGAAAATACATAAGATCTATTGCTGATAGTTGCTAAAAATAACTATTAATACTTACTATAACATTTATTTTTGATGTTTTAATAATGTTCAAATATACCAATATGTTTTTAAGAATAGCACGTGGAGCATCAGTCTTGAAGATTTTTCTTTTTTAGTAAGTTACATATTTTTCACTGTTATTATTATACAGAAAGAATCAAGAAAACATCTTTTATGAGTATATCACAGAACTTACACACAGTGAAGTACTCTATTCAACAGGCAATGGAAAGACTTGGTATTAAAAATGGATGACTAAAAGGCTCTATGGGTTGGCTTGATCATCTAAATGAACATGTTCTAAATTTGAAATTCGGAGGAGGAAAAGTGAGACATCACTGAATTGTTTTTAGAATGCAGAGCTAGGAATAGAGGAGTGGGGGATGCAATTATGAAACACCCCATTTTTCTATGTATGAAACATTTTCCCCATTATTCCTTATCCAGTAATGCCAGACCCATGAAATTTTTTTATATATGTAGTGAATGCTTAAGGCCTAATTTTGTTGTAATTAAATTTTCCAGCATATTATGTCTAAAGGTATTTTGAGTTGAGTCATAACATCAACCCTCATGGCCTACTACAGCTACCTATAAATGCAATTCCATTGTCAAGCAACAGGCTTGTCCTAGATCCTTTACCTGTCAAATCCCTAATCTGCCCAGAGATGGGGGTGGAGAATGGCTGAGAAGTGTGATTAAGGCTTCTTTTATTACCATCTCTGTAGGTAGATAACAGGCCTGCTAAGCTAATAGTCAACCTTGGGTGGAAAAACAAAGTAATAAATAGAAATGAGAAATATAACAAAAGGAAAAGGTTAGTATACCAGGGAGGGATGCAACTATGCAATTTCCAAGTGAGTGACTCGGCAACAGAACTATACTCTTAGTTCTCCCTTTGAGATCTAATGATGACCAATGGCAAGTGGAGGGAGAAGCCTCAGGACTTGTTTCCCCACAGAAGAAGCACTGAACTTCTGCTCATTTTACCATAGCAACAATAGATGTGCTGACTTGATAAACACTGGCCCCACTGTTTCAAATGTTCTGTGGGTATGTTAAGAGCTCGGTGGGTTCTGAATAGGAGTAAAATAACATTCCTAGAATGTTGTTGGCATGATGAAAACGTCTTAATAACATATATAGGGACATTAGAAAAAGCTCTTCTCTAATGCCTGGACATTTATCTAGAGAGAAAACAAAGCCCTACTTAAATCAATTAAAATCAGTAAAAACTTTAACAGAGCTATCAACAGTGGTAGAAAAGGGCTTATCCAGTATAAGGAAAGACTATCAGGCGTCATTATTTTCTGGTGGCTTCAAAGGCCAGTAACTGTGTAGCTTAGTGAGCCAAACAAAGGCAATTCAATCGTATGAACACTATATTAAACTTTAGTAATAGTAGGACACCACAAAAAGTGTGACTTTTATCATTGTTTTTAAAGTCCAGAATATTACAAAAACATTTTAAAAAGTCTTCACTATGGTTTAAATTTTGGGTTTGATTAGATAGAGATGCGAAATTTTGTCATTACACCTGGAAGCCAGTGTCCTAAACCCTTCCCTATATTAACTGGGATATTATTATGTCTACAAGCCAAATATAATCCAAAATTCACTGAATAGTGTTGTTTGGTCACCATCTCAGTCAGTTAGAATGTATGGCACAACAGGAAATTACTACATTAATCTCTCTGACAAAGCTATAGGATGAACAAATGGTTTGCAAATTAATTTATAGAATTAAATTAAAACCAGACTTTTGTAAATAACTCTTCAGAGTGAGAAAATATGTTATGATCTAAATTGAAGTCACCACTTGATAAAAGACTTCTGAAAGCTGTCCAGAAAAGGAAGTAAATTTGGCCTTATAAAAATTACACATTCAATAAATACTTATATTAATATATATAAAATGTTCAACTGACTGAACCCACTGGAGTAATAAGAATAATTGCACTGACAGAATATTAAAATAACTCTGTAGGCATATCATCATGTTAAAAAGCTTTGCAGAGAAAAATCCTATTAAAATGGTATGAGTCAAATCCAATTTATTGTCAGGGTGTTACTAAATTTAATCTTTGTAAAAAATATAACACAAACTATAAGACAAAAATTGGAAATACATCTTAGAAGTATATAGTATGGAAATATTGACTGAGGACAGATGATTGACTAGGAAGTTCAGTAGTTCACCTACAACATATTTCCTTCACATTACTAGAGAGAGGTTAAAATTAGGGATGTGAACATGACCTATATTGTAAGCATGATGGGGAAAAACAAAAAACCCTATGACAAACTAATGTTATTTGATAGAAAGATAGTACTTACCTTTAAAATTCTTTAGTGGACTGTCCATGGCTTACGGTTTCCTTTGGTTATTAAATCTAGAACCTATGATTAATGAGGCATGCTCTCTGGAAAATGTCTCATAAGCTATGTGAGTACATAATAGGGATGCTTCAGACTGTAAATAAAACATTTTTTGAACAAGTGACTGTCCATCTTACTTGAGATCCAATCTTTAGATGTGGGCTAGAGATGCATACTGTGGGGAACTGAGAAGCTGTACTGAACACCCTGAACCTCTTTCTCCTTTAGATTTTTCCATAGATTATTGTGTCCTTGAAATTATCAGTAAAGCTTGATATTGGGCAATATCTCTGACCTATGTGAATCTGATTTGATAATTCCCTATCATTTGTCTTCACTGACAAGGAAAGGACAATAATTTATCATTCCTTAATAGTGACAACCCAAGGCTGGTCTCACAGATATCTTGGTTCAATGTTGCCCACAAACTTTCATCCTCAACACACAGGTCTT
The DNA here is from genome assembly GCF_000147115.1 of Myotis lucifugus. NCBI lineage: Eukaryota > Metazoa > Chordata > Mammalia > Chiroptera > Vespertilionidae > Myotis > Myotis lucifugus. The sequence continues at coordinate 56,347,569 of NW_005871048.1, read as the reverse complement.
AAAAATAAAAAAAAAGCAATTCTCCCTAGGAATTAATTTAAATTTATGCAGTTTTAAGACTAATTTTCATTGCATTAACCACAAATGTCTCCATTCCTTAAAGAACACAATTTAAGAAGAGAAAAGTCGAATAGTGAGGCTGTTTAAAGACAGTAAGGAAACTAAAATACATATGCAATTAGAAAACGTTGTATAATTGATAATCTATGGTATGAGCATAAAACACACTGACAGCAGTGGTTCTTCACATTAACTTCAGTGTACCCTCAGTGTTAATAGAAATGTTTATATTTCTGCAGCTATTTCCTCCTTTTTGCTGCAAAACATTAAAGTTTATACTTAGTAATACATCAGACATTTTCTTAACAAAACCTAATAGGGCAGTAATTTGAAATATACAGCCATTATATAATTTTGCTTCAATTATACAGTGCAAATTTGAAACTATAACTATCATTCTATTGTTTATTTTTCTCTATTATACTTCAAACTATTTTTTAAATAAACTTATGCACCAGTACACTACAAGTGAACTCACAAAGCATATTTTCCTAGACATTGCCATGGATACTGCCTTAGTGAATTTACCATTCTACCATAATGAGTCCTTATTTCTTTCTTCTATCTGTACTTTCTAAGTAGTTACCTAGTCAAATAGGTTTACAGGCAAATTATAGGTAAACACTCTCACAATGACATTTCCATTCCCATTTTTCACTGTCTTTACAAAGCTAATATTCAAATGCTTGCCTTTCCTAACCATCATTATGCCAAAGAAGCCATTTAAAAATTTTTATGGTCCAAATAAAATACTCTATTTCTCTCTGAGCAATCCACTATTTATTCATCCTCTCATCTTGCCTTTTCCAGCGTACTCTACAGTGGTCAACAGAGCTACCTTTTGTATGCTTGATTGCATCAAAATTATTTCCTCTATTTGTCGCTCATCCCCTTTATCCAAGCTATCTGTAGATTCTATAATCTCCATCTTTTCTGTTAACATATTAGTTCAAACCACCACTGTTGTCCACTTGGATTACTTTAGTAGCTTCCTACTCAGTGTCCCTGAATCTCTCTCACCTTTAGGATCCATGTTCCACATAACAACCAGAGTGATTTTCCCCCCAAAATAGAATTACTTTATATGAATCACTTCCTTAAATCAGATCTATGGTTTTCTTTTTTTTTTCATTCCAGTAACTCTCTCTCTCTCCCTCTCTCTCTCTCTCTTTCTCTTTCTCTCTCTCTCTCTCCCACACACACACCAAAATCAAATAAAACCAAAAGATTATTATGCCATCCAAGAACCTATGTGACCTTCCCGCTTTGTCCCTCTTAAAATTATCTACTCATTGTTTCCCTCCTCATGCACTAAACTATATCCTATTGGCTTGCTTTCTTCACCATGGATCTCAATATAGTTGAGCACAAAGTCTTTAATTTAGAGTGACAGATTAATTACCTAGCTCAAGGTCATGTTAGAATTTTATTGCAGAAAGGCATTTAAAACAAAGTTTCCTGACTCCTCATTATTCTTTTTTCATTTCTTTCTATAACACATAAATTCCAATTAGCAATAACACTTTCCATAGTTTCCTTCATTAGTGGTTAATTATCAATTTTGAGTATTAATTATCTCTCTAACTACAGTTTTGGAAAATTAGGAGATTTTTTCTTTTTGATAACTGCCCAGTTCTTCCCATCTGGAAAAAATAAATCACTACTCTTTGAAGATAAAACATTATTCCCAGCTTCTTATGGAGGAAGAGGCTATAGAAGAGGTAGAATCTGGGCACTAGTTCATATACTTATGAGTCAGTAAAGACTGAAATAATGTCCCATATTGAGTTGGCTATTTTGAAAAAATAAGCTAAAAATTATCATTGAGGTAAAACAATGGTATTAGCTGGATGATCACAGGTTATATCCATCATATTTTTCAGGACAGATAGTTTTTACTGTGGGGTAAATAGGTAAAAATTATACTGGATGGCAATTGCATCTGGTGTCTAAAGAAAAGCATCTGCAAAGAAATCTATGCAATATTCAATTTGTCCAGATTAGTTTTATTTTGGGAAAGAAGTTCTGAAATATCCCCAAAGTAGTTTACTCATCAATTGAAAGTCCTCCAAAAAAACAGAACGATTGGGAAACCAGTCTGTGGAGTGGAAAAGAAAAGCTCCCTCAGTTTTTTGGAGGGAATAACTTTTAAGACTTAAATGGCTAGTTTACTTGGTTCAGTTACAAATTAAACTTGTTGATTTTAACATTGCTGTTACATCTAAAACAAACATATGTGATGTTCTGATAAAAATTATAGATAAAAATAAATTATAATTTTTATCCTATATAATAAAGAGTTAATATGCTAATTAGACCGGACAGCTGAACAACCTTCTAGAATGACCAGTGGGCACAGGGCAGGGCTGCGGGGCCACGAGGCTCCCGGGGCTGTGAGTCCCAAGGCAGCTGGGGCTGTGAGGGCCTGCTCTTGCATGAATTTCGTGCATCAGGCCTCTAGTGTTATAATAATTCCCACAAAACTTTAAAAAATCAAATCTGGTTATGTCTCATAAAATTTAATTTAAATGACAATTTACAATGGACTGTTAGAACACTAGTCTGTGATTTCTCAACTATTCTTTTTTAGCTGTTTGCTTTCTTTCTTTTCAAACATTAACTCCCACTCTAGCTGTTTGCTTTCTTTCTTTTCAAACATTAACTCCCACTCTAGAAAGTCTTCTCTCTACTTCTTTGAAGTATTCCTGATTGTTCTTCAGGGCTCAGGTTAAATGTTACAATATGTAGAAGCTCTTTCTTATATCCTGTGTTAGTTTCCTATTCCTGCTGTAACAATTTACAACAATTCTGAAGGCCTAAAGTAATACAAATTTATTAAGGTGCAGTTCTGTAGGTCAGATGTCCAACAGGTCTAAGTAGGCTGAAATCAAGATATCAGCAGGGCTGTATTACCTCTGGAATATCTATGGGAAAATCCATTTCGTTGCCTTTTTAAGTTTCTAATGCCTCCCTGATTGATTCTTGGCTCTTCTCTTTTTTAAAATTTTCACCTGAGGATGATTTTCAGAGAGAGTAGAAGAGAGAGAGAGACAGATATTGATGTGAAAGAAACACATACATTGGTTGCCTCCTGCACGAGCCTGGACTACAGCCTGGGGTCTGGGCTGGGGAGGAGCCTGCAACCTAAGTATGGTGCCCTTGACCAGAATCAAACCCAGGACCCTTAGGTCCGCAGACCCACACTCTATGCACTGAGCCAAACCAGCTAGGGTCGGATTCCTTGGCTCTTAAGTTCCTTCCTCCAGCTGAAAACCCTAATAGCAGGTCAAATGATTTTCACATGGTATCTCTCTGAACATTATTTTTGGTTGCATTTCTTTACCGATTTATCTCTATCTCCCCTATCCCTATCTCTCTCTCTCTCTCTCTCTCTCTCTCTCTCTCTCTATATATATATATATATATATATATATATATATAGAGAGAGAGAGAGAGAGAGAGAGATATCTATATCTATATAGATATCTATATCTATCTATCTATCTATCTATCTATATATATATATATATATCTGTCTCTATCTATATCTCTGTCTCTATCTCTATCATCTATCATCTATCTATCTATCTATCTATCTATCTACCTATCATTTATCTATCATCTGTCTATCTCTCTACCATCTCTATCTCTGTCTGTATTTCAAGAATAACTGAATAGCAACCTCAATTCTCCTTTGCCATACAATGTACCAAAGTCATAGATTCTAGGTATTAGGAAATAAGCATATAAATCTTCCTATCACATATATGCAGGTAGATTTTCTTACACTAATCAATCTTTCTACAGTTAGCGGATGTGTGATTGATATATCATAGACTAAGCTACACTAACCATCAGTATCCTATATAATAAAAGACTAATATGCTAAGTGCCTGGTCAGCCATTCAAGCAATCAAATCGTAATATGCTAATGATATGCTAAGGCTGCTCAACCACTTGCTATGGCATGCACTGACTACTAGGGAGCAGGCTGTCAACTGGTCAATCAGTCGCTATAGCGAGCACTGACCACCAAGGGGCAGACAGTCGACCAGTTGACCAATTGCTATGATGTGCAGTGACCACCAGGGGGCAGATGCTCTGACCAGTAGGTTAGCTTGCTGCTGGGGTCCGGCCAATCAGGACTGAGTGAGATGGGCTGGACATGCCCTGGAGCCCTCCTGTGTCCCTCCCTGGCCTCGATTGTGCACCGGTGGGATCCTAGGTCTGGCCTGCGCCCTCTTGTAATCTGGGATCCCTTGGAGGATGTTGGAGAGCTGGTTTCAGCCTGATCCCGCAGGCCAGACCGAGGGACCCCACTGATGCACGAATTCATGCACTGGGCATCTAGTAGTATAATGGTTAAAAGGATGGATTCTTAGAGACAGACAGACAAATTTAAAACCCTAAGTCTGCAATTCATACTATGTGACTGAAGCTAATGATTTAGCCTTTTTGCATCTCCATAAAATCATCATAATAGTAGTGATCATCCTTAGAATTAAGGGTTAAGTTTTTAAAAATATATGAAATAATAAAATATCTGGGCTATGGTTAGTGCTCAATGAAGATTACACATAATCATTAGCAAATTCAAAAAGTTGGCCTTTTTTCTGCTTTTTTCATTTAGCTATGAGCACATGTAATTATTTGTTATCCTTAGCACTTAGCTTTTAACATTTCCTTAATTTGATAACTTCTGTACATCCAATTTTTAAAAATTTCATTTACTTTCTTCAAAAATATCCATTTAGTTGAATTTTAATATCACATTTTTAATTTCCATCTAAAATATTAAACTAAATAAACTTATTTTAAAAAATATATTGTTATTGTTTTTAGAGAAGAATGGAGAGGGAGAGATAGAAGCATCAATGATGAGAGAAAAATCATTGATTGGCTGCCTCCTGCCCCACACTGGGGGTTGCGCCCACAACCCAGGCATGTGACCTGACTGGGAATTGAACCATGACCTCCTAGTTCATAGGTCAATGCCCAACAACTGAGCCACACTGGCCAAGCAATAAACTTATTTTTGAAATTTGTAATCTCATTTGCTATAGAGTGGTATTGAATGCATTTTATCCTATATAATAAAAGGGTAATATGCAAATTGACCCTAACAGCAGAACGACTGTGAATGACTGGTCACTATGACACACACTGACCACCAGGGGGCAGATGCTCAATGCAGGAGCTGCCCTCTGGTGGTCAGTGCACTCCCAGAGGGGTAGTTCTGCTCAGCCACAAGCCAGGCTGAGGGCTGCCAGCACAGCGGTGGTAGGAGCCTCTCCTGCCTCCTCAGCAGCGCTAAGGATGTCCGACTGCAGCTTAGGCCTGGTCCCCGCTGGCAAGTGGACATCCCCCAAGGGCTCCACGGGCTGCCAGAGGGATGTCTGACTCCAGCTTAGGCCCAGTCCCCTGGGGAGTGGGCCTAAGCCAGCAGGTGGTCATCCCCCGAGGGGTCCCAGACTACGAGAGGGCAAGGTCAGGCTGAGGGACCCCCCCACCCCCGAGTGCACAAATTTTTGTGCACCGGGGCTCTAGTCCTATATAATAAAACCCTAATATGCAAATACACTGAACAGTGGAACAACTGGTCGCTATGACATGCACTGACCACCAGGGGCAGACACTCACTCAGGAGCTGCCCCCTGGTGGTCAGTGCACTCCCACAGGGGGAGCACCGCTCAGCCAGAATCGGGGCTTACAGCTGGAGAGTGCAGTGGTTGTGGCGGGAGCCTCTCCCACCTATGCAGCACTAAGGAGCAATGAGCCCTGCTTCTGGCTGAGTGGTGCTTCTTCTGAGCAGCCTCTCCCATCTCTGCTGCAGGTGGGTGGTAAGAAGCGAGAGCCCCAGACTGCAAGAGGGAGGTCTGACCGCCAGCTTAGGCCCTGGGGGAATCGGGCCTAAGTCCGCAGGCAGACATCCCCCAAGGGGTTCTGGACTGAGAGAGGGTACCTCCCCTACTCAGTGCATGAATTTTGTGCACTGGGCCTCTAGTATGATAATAATAAGGTACATTTATGCATAACGTCAATAAGAAGTGATCTTAAAAGCATAAGTTAGGAATAATAAAATCTTGTTATTAAAGATTATTTTGTTGCCAAATTGCTATTTCCATGAATATTTGGAATTACTTACTTAAATTACAAATTTTATGCACAACTATAAGCATTATGCAGATTCCATGCTATACCACAGTATGCTTTCTCTTCATCAAATTAATTAATATATTCTGGAACTGCCTATATTTTAAATAAACCACCTTTATTTTACATAAGATTCTATTTAAAGATTACCTGGAAGTCATTGTGAGACTTCGGATTTAAAATGACAGATTAAGCTAACAAATTAGCTTCCCATTCTCTCTCACAAAGAAACTGAAATATGGTGAAAAACTATTAAAATGAATAAATTTACAATAATGTGGAGAACAAGGACTGATGCACTAATTTTAGTGAATTCCTGGAGGAGAACAAATGGGTAGGATATACTAACACATTATTCTGAAAAATGAGATATAAATGTCAGTGAACAACAACGAAAACTCTAGTGAGGAACAGAACTGTCTGGTTTTGGGTTTGTGTGTGTGTGTGTGTGTGTGTGTTAGTACATATGAACCCCCGAGGTTAACAGAAATGAAAACTTAAAATAAGAAGGATGGACATTGAGGGAGATAAGAATGGTTTGTAAAATGGCATCATTGGTTGGTTGGCTGGTTTTTGTTACCCTTCTTCTCTAACCAACATGGAGGAAAGAGATGGTTTACGTCCACATTGAAATAAGATATAAGCTTTCTAAGAAATTAGAAGTCCTACATAGTTTTTCCTGTTTTTTTATTTATCAAAAGGATGCCCTCCTTATTTGCCTGTCTGATTCCTACATGTGTCAGCTGAGATGTCTCTCATTCTGTAGGGATTTTTCCTAAGCACAAAGCTGAAGTTTACCTCTAAATTAGGGGATAGTGGAGGCAATAGTATTCATAGATATAAACAAACAAAATATACTCATGATATGTGTGAAAAAATTGGTTACCAGAAAGTAACTAAGTTAAGATTAGAAAACTGAACTCAGAAGATAATACCTTGGTACAATGAAGACAAAATTATTTTAAATAAATTCTAAATTGTATGCTTGTTATATTTATGAAGAACTTAGGTCCACCAAGGAAAAACATTTCATTATAAAAGAAGGATAATTGGAAACCCCAAAATAATCTATATAACAAAAATATAGGGTCTAGGAGACTGGGAAGTGACTGCTCAGAAGGTATGAGATTTCTTTTTGAGTTGATGAAGACGTTTTAGAAATAGAAATGATGGTGGCATATTAATAATGTACTGAATTTCATTGAAGTGTATATTTTTAAAAAGGAAAAGGAAAAAGATAAAGCAATGAGACATAGAAATTTGGATCTCTTTAATTTGATTTTGTTTCTCTTCTGTTATCATGAAATTTTACTACATAAAGAAAAATCACCCTCATTGCTTCTGGTGAGGGGATATAAGCAGATCAGATAATTGTGAAAGAATTATTCATTTGTATTTAAAGAATCTTGCATAGATATTTAAGTTGGTTCCTTTGTTATTGTCACTGGTTGTTATGTTAAGTGTTATAATGAATACTATTGTACATATATCTTCATATATTTCTAAGAGTACATCTACTGGGTAGAGTGAATTGCTACATCAACTATTATTTATTTTTTTGTTATTTTTTATTACTTTTCACTAAAATGCACTTCAAAATCCCTTGACAAAATATCAATTTTTTTCCTTTTTTACAAGTTTCATTAAAAAAGAACAAATTGCTTTACTATCATTTTTGTTGTTTTGAGTGAAATAGAGAATCTGTTCTTATGTTAGCAGTCAGAAAAGATTTTTGGAATGGTGATAGTGTAAAATTTTTGAAATATCAATGTGATAAATTAGAGCATGAAAATAAGGCAAAAACAGAAATTCTAATTAACTGGGTTCTGTAAGGTTAGCTCTTACCTTTGTATGTATGTTCCTGCTCATTTTGATTCTTGTAAAGAATCATTCATTGTAAACCTGAGATATCCTAGCATAATAACTAGAACTAACATATATCAATACAGACTTGTAGAGTTTAATTGGACTGCATTGATACTTTTAAAACCCAATATCGCCCTAGCTGGTTAGGCTCAGTGGATAGAGCGTTAGCCTGTGGACCAAAGGGTTCCAGGTTTGATTCTGGTCAAGGGCATGTACCTTGGTTGCAGGTTCCTTCCAGGCCTGGGCCATGGTTGGTGCGAGTGCAGGAGGCAACCAATTGATGTGTTTTTCTCACATCAATGTTTCTCTCTGTCTTTCCCTCTCTCTTCCACTCTCCCTAAAAATCAATGGAAAAATATCCTCAGGTGAGGATTAAAATAATAATAATAATAGCCGAAATTAAAAAAATAAATAAAAAGCAAAATGTCCTTTGCCTGATACCTGTGCTCATTATTTCTTTTCACTCCTTTTCCTTGTTTTTGTTTGTTTGTTTGTTTGTTGTTTTTTTTTGTTGTTTTTTTTTTTTTTGCTAACATAAGGATCCTAGATTTCTTTTTTTCTGTCTTCTGCTGATTTTACTTGTGGGTTGAAAAAGAAAGTTTATTTATGTATATGTGGATATATTATGTGTGTTATATATCTTATATCCATGTATACATATACAAATACCTTTTTCCAGGTAAGTCATATGAGTCTCAATTTCTTAATACCAAAACCAATTTGAAATTCAAATGACACTTTTAAATTAAAATAAAACTATAGCCCTAGCTGGTTTGGCTCAGTGGATAGTGCATCAACCTGTGGACTGAAGGGTCCCAGGTTTGATTCTGGCCAAGGGCACATTCTAGGGTTGTGAGTTTGATTTCCAGTAGGGGGTGTGCAGGAGGCTGCTGATCAGTGATTTTTCTCATCATTGATGTTTCTATCCCCCTCTTCATTCCTGTCTAAAGTTAATAAAAATATATTTTAAAAATAAAAAATAAATGATTAAAATAAAATAAAGCTAAAATGTAGTAGTAAAACTTGAGTTCTAATAATTTAAGATACATTAGGCTTTTGTTTTTATGAAAATGTTACAAATCTAAATAGTCATTGTCTTTTTGTCTAGACATACAAGTCAACTTATAGTTACTAATCTAAATTACATTTCTTTATAATCAATTAAAGTTTTTCAAAAAGCTTAGTGAAGAAATAACCATGAGGCACATTGTTTAGCAGAAAAGAATACTCCCCATAGATCTATTCATAGTTTTTCTAACAGCTACCCTAACCTCAGAAATGTGTGAGGAAAAACAACCTCACTGCAATAATATATGTACATACACATGCTGTGTGTGGTTCCGTATGTCCTATAAGTGGTTTTCCCAATATTGTGTTGCTTGGACAGTCATGATCAAGCTTCATTAAGTTATATCATACTTATCAGGCTTGTTAGCTTAAAATAAATGTATAAAATAACTAAACCATCGCAACAACTCCAAAGAAGGATGATAGGATAATTGAATACACCCTGAAGTTTTTGCATTAGTAATCAGAACCTTCATTTCTTTGCCTTCACTGAATTCTCTTTCCATACATTTACATAGACTAGACCTTATTCATATGCCAAGAAAACACATTTTGCAAATTTGACCTTGTTCTCTATACTGTATACACATTAAAAATGTTTTTTTCTTATAAATGCTGCAAGTGCTACAGTGACTCAAATGCCAACTATAAATACAATAGGGATGAATGGTCCTGGATCTTCACATATAATTCAAATTAAATAGCAACAAAAACTTTCATTTTCTCTAAAATTCCAATGTATAGTGTTAGCAGTAAAAAGCTCAGAAATGCTACTGACAAGAGAGGCCATTCTTATCACAATTTACACCTTTGTTTCCTTTTATTCTATGTAGTTCCTTTTGACATAAATGCAAACCCTGCTTCTTTTAGCTTTATGCAAGCTAATATGTGAGCCTCTATTTCTAGCCTTGACCAGAAAGTCAGAAGAGATGTGTGCTGCCTTACTCCAGCATTGTTCACCATGACAATGGTCAAGATGAAGCACATATTACACCAGGAGTGAATGACATGAGAGAAAATAGGGATTCACTCTTCGGTCATAGTATATCTCATAGAACACAAACAAAGATATAGCCTTGAATACATCATTTTCAAGAGGCAATTTTTATATTCTAGGGAGTGCTATCAACAGCAATTTCACCCCAACTTTGGGGAAATACCTCCTCAGTAGATACAACTATAAATAGCGTTATTCATTGTGTTTTCAGTGCACAAAATTCATTAAATATAAAACCTGCAAGTCAATAAGAAGGGAATTTAGAATGAATATTATTATGCAACATATTTGCATATGTTTCTAAAATCAACTGCATGGCTGAGATACTTTGACAACAGAGTTGTGTCCTTGTAATATTTGCTTGTGATGCTTAATCTTTTAAAAAAGCTATTCTCATTGCTCTAACATGTGTGTGTGCGTGTGTGTGTGTGTGTGTGTGTGTGTACATTTGCCTGCACTCCTCTTCAGATTGTTAACTGCAACAAGATAGTAGTAAGTTTATCTTTTAATCCAACTTTGAAGTGATAACTGTTCATGAGAAGTGATAACTGTTCATGAGACATGGCTTCAAATATTGAATGTGCTCTCTATATTAGCTCTATACTACGTTTTATGTTAATAGCATAAGAAATTTAAAAAATCAAGCTACCAAGATCTAAAACATCTGTGGACAATTCTACTGGATATCTCATTGCCTAAATAGTATGTTATTTGCTTTTTTACATTAGTTTTCAATCACCTGTATGGCATCAATTATATTTTGTATTCTTTTACTAAAGAAGTTACCTGACATTTGGCAGTGTGAACCATATTCATTGTTGATTCACAGTTGAAACTAAATTTATATTTGTCACATTTAATTATAGAATATTATCCATCAATTTCAAACCCTTCTAGAACCAAAGCTTTTCAAGTGATTCTAATCAATTTCACTGATTTGAGTGTGTCTCTGTGCTAATATACTTCAGGGAACATGGTTTAATAAATATTTCCTTTAATAGTTTCCTTTCATTTTGTTTTATGATATTATCTATTTTAATATGAATAAATTTTAGGTTAAAAACAGTGTTTATAATGCATTTTTGCAATTTAAAATACATTGAAGAATCAACAAAATAACATGTAATATTTATATTATTTAATACAGCTTAATTTTATCTAAGCATGCCCTATAACATATTTTAAATTTAAATTTTCCCTTTCTGTTACATTTTTAAGATCACATTTTCATGTTAAGGAAAGGCCACCTTAAGTGAGCAAAATGATTGATGGTTTTGTACTTATAAAGATAAATAAGCAAATACGCTAACATGTGATTTTTTTTCCCTTCGTAAAACTCTGCTAAAGCAGTTCAATGGGTTTGGAAGATATCTGCCTGTTCATTTTTATCTCTCTCTTGCAGTAATTATAATAATGACGCTAGCATCACAGAATCCTCTGCTCAAAAACCTCGCCTAAATTCAACATTGAATGGAGTGCTGATATGAGCAGAGGGAGAGGGGGAAAGGAATCTGTATTTTCAAAGAATAAGCAGTTTGAATAGATATGACAGAAATATTTTTTTATAAAATGCTGTAAAAGCAAAATAGCGATGTGATATTTATTTTACGTAACTGTTATATATACAGAATAATAAAAGTTTAGAAAGTTCAAAAGATAACTGGTGGGCCTGCCCTCTGCCCTCTTATTCTCACCGATGCACTGGTGGAATAAGGGGAGGTGGTCAAAATTGCCCTGGAAAGAAGACAGTGATTGCGGATCTCATGGGTACTTGCAGAGTTGTGACTGGCAGGGCAGAAGTGTGACTGTAGAGATGTGTCAGTCCAGACAAGAAGTGAATAGAACATGTTTACAAATGGCTCCTGCCTTTTTCCACTTGAAAGTTTGAGTTCTTTTCCAGGAAGGAAACAGAGGGCCTTCACAGTTCTTGACATGCTAGAGGACATCCAAATGCCAACAATTCCATCCTTAAAAGTGACTGATTTAGCTACCCCCTATGATATAAAGCACTTGCAAGTTCTGCTTAATATAATAAGACATGAAACAAAAATTAAGTGTAGCTTTGGGGGGCAAAGAGAGCTTATTGTGACTTAGCACTTCAGAAAACTTTTTTAAATCTTACAATATTGCAGTACTTAGTGGTGCATGCAATCTGCATATTCACATTTTGCTATGTTTCTCAAAAGCAATCTTGGTATTGGGATTTCTGTCCTTATGAAGTAGTTGCATTAAAATTATACTCACAGAGAATAATTACAAACATATGGCCGAAACAAACACACATAGAGACCGATAAACATGACACTGGACAGTTTGAGGATAGTTTGATAACACTAGACACCAACCCATAGAGGAGGAGTGCAAAAGGCTATGATCTTAAGTTAAGTTTTAGCCATTCTTTATTTTATTCTTGTATTGATGGAATTTTTAAAAGTAAGTATTTAATTTATTTCTATGAAAGCTGAGTTCTTCATTTAAACAAAATATTGTTGAACTCTGTTGAATATAAGGCATTACTAAAAGTCAAAACATATAATAATAAAATCCTGAAGTTTATGACAATCTAATGGTGAACACACTTTTTAAAAATTGTGGTAAAACATACATAATGTTCAGTTTGCGATTTTTACTATTTTTAAGTGTAAAATTCAGTGTCATTAAGTATATTCACATAGTTGTGCAACCATCATTACCATCCATCTGTAGGACTTTTTCATCTTCCCAAACTGAAATTCTGTATCAATGAACAGTCAGTGCCTATTCTCCCTACAGAGGCTACTTTCTGGTTATGGGGGATGGGGAAAATATGTAATCAGAGCTCAAACAGGGAGAAGCAGTATTGTTGGGCTGAGGGGATAGTGGTTAGAGTTTGAGTCTACCTGAGTGACTATAAACTGGAGAACACAATTTTAGGGAGGAGGGAATCACAGATATTTGATCCCCCAAATGTCTTTTAACATTCCCAAATGTTTAGTTGATGTGCACTAAATACAGCTCCATGCAAGACAGATAACATCAGCAAGAAAGCTAAGAAACTGAATAGAGATTTCATCAGCAGGGAACAAAAATGAGAGTTGAATCCTTGCCAAGTTAGTGTGGGTATGCAAGTACTCCAAGTACATAGTTCTCAAGAAGGGACAAGTTCTAGAAGCAGCAACAAAATGGAAATAGTTCTGCCATAATATAAAATCTTTACAAACCGAAAGTGACTAAACAAATTCATGAAATGGTGATCATTGGTAAAATTGCTGAATGATGTTCAGAACTTCTGTGCACAATTTGAGTGATCCTCCAAAGATTTATTTATTTTTTTTTCAAAATAACTTAAAAGAAATGCTACAGGGGTATTGATTTGGATGGTATTTAATCCTTAGATTTTTTTAGTCTTCTAATCTCCAAGCACATTGTATTTCTCTATTTAAGTCTCTTAATGTCTCTAGTATTTGTAGTTTAACATGGATCTGTGAGCGTTCCATGGGATTTGGGGCATTTTTATTCGTAGTAATTCTGGTTTTTAGTGGTTTAATTCTACATTTCCTAATGAGTTGAGCACTTTGTCATATATATATATATATATATATACATATTTTTTTTCAGGAGATTTGGATATCATTTTTTGTGAAATACTTAGCTAATCTTATTGCCTATTTTATATTTACCTGTTCATATTTTTCTTATTGTGTTATAGACTTCTGTAGGCCTGTGAATGTTTGTCCTATATATTATTACATGTATTATATGCACTAAAATTACCTTCTCTCATTTGTAGACATCATATCCATTTATACTTCTAGATGACTATTTCAGCACCTATAACCTAAGAATTAGAAAACTAATATAATTATAGTAAAATCACAAAATTAAAAAAAATAACAATATAATTATATATAACACTAGAGGCCCAGTGCACGAATTTGTGCACGGGTGGGGTCCAGCCGACCCGGCCCCAGTCAGGGCGGATCAAGGCTGGGCCTTTCAGGAGGAGGAAACAGTGGGAGGTTTGCCTTCCGGCCTACCCTGATCAGGGCTGGGCTGGCTGGGGGAAGAAGCCATGGGTGATTGGCCAGTGGGCCCCACCCCCAATCAAGGTGGGGGAGCAATCGAGAGTCAGCGGACAAGGGAGGGGCCGTGGGAGGTTGGCTGGCCAGCCTTACCCCGATTGACCTGGGGAGGAGCTGGCTGGGGGAGGGGCCACAGGCAAATTGGGGTGGTGGGGGCTGATCAGGGGTGGGGTCAGCTATGAGAGGGGCTGTGGGTGGTGGGCCAGCTGGCCCCACCCCCCTAATGAGGTGGGGG
>NW_005871048.1:56315075-56332731 GCF_000147115.1 Myotis lucifugus | reverse complement strand
CTGGCCACAGTGGGCATCATAGTGACAGGTCGTTGTGGTCCTTCTGGTGTTCTGGTTGCTGGCTTTTATATATATAGATTAAAATAAACACTCCATTTTTAAATATGTCAATTATTCTAATAATATTTTTTATGGTAACTTCCCACTTAAATTCAGAATTTAATCCAGGATCACATCTTTTCTTACAGAGGCATCATGTTAAACTCTTTAATCTGAAAAAGTTTCTGAGACTAGTGAAAATTGAAAAGCTAATTTTAAAACATTTATGAAAATGCAAAAGGCCTCAAAAGCCATAGTGATCCTGAAGAAGAGGAACACAGTTAGGGAACTTAAATGACTAGATTAAAAAATTAAATATTGCTTCAATAATTAAGGCAGCTTCATATTACCACATAGATAAACAAAAATGTCAATATAATGACTAGAAATGCATGAACAACATAAAGAGACACATGAATTTTTAAAAAGGCCACTGGAATTAGATACCTAAGTGACTTTTTAAAAGTAATGATGAGTATGTACGGGTGGACTTGATGTTCTATATGTTTGGAAATAGAGGAAGAAAATGTTGGAGTATTTGAAATAGTACAAAAGCACTGAAATAGGACATCAAGAAAAATCAAACATAATTTGGTAATCATACTAATGAACATTTTCTACTACAGTTACATTTTTGAATGGTTTAACAGTTATTTATATTTCAGAGGGGCAGGGAAATCTCTCTAAAATTTTAAATATAAATGTTTCTGGGAGTAGTTGCAATTCCATATTCAGTCAGACTTTGTTTTATCCTATCTTTTAATCATGGATACCTCTTTTAAATTATCTGTATCAAGGACATATCATATTTGGAGTGAAAGCAAAATTAAAATATCTGCTGTTTAAGGGCATAGAACAAAATGGGAGGGGCTTGGTTGCAATCAGGGCACTGAGTATAATGGGAATACAGGAAAAGTACTGAATGTAGTGCAACATGTGTCAGGAGAAAGGAATATACTTATTTTAAAGTTTATCTGCTCTTCCTGTGTTTCATAATGTCAGTTTCTCAGGACCCAGATTATAAATGCTCAATAAAGTTCTCTTAAGAGAGCAGCTGAATGTTAATTTTGAGTAAATATATGATGTCACACATTTTGAAGAACTGAAACCCAACACAGATTCAAAGGTCACAGAATCTAGATAGTAGACCAGAATAATTAAAATTGGACATAAGTCAGATTTTGATAAGTGACATAACTTTGATGGGGAATTCTAGCTGGGGTGAATGGAGATAAGATCGGCTTTAAGTAAGAGGATTAATTTGAGATTAGACTTAAAACAAGGAGAAGAGATGAAATTATGGTAAGGGTGCTTAGCTATTTCCTATAAAAAAGGCCTGTGAACATAATGAAAGCAGAGGTCAAGTATATGGAAGAGGAAAGTCTCATTCTGCCTAGAGCTAAGGCTGCATAGTTATGGGGACACAGGCTGGAATGTACAATGGTAATGAATACTTTGATTTCTATTTAAGTAAATTTGAGGGTGGTTGTTGATTTTTTCTATTGCCATTTTGGCCAAGATATTGGTATTGTTCAAGAAACAGTGTGTAGTATGGTTTGAGAATTAAAGTACATAAAAGGCTAGTGTAGCATGCAGTGATGTGATAATACAGTACTGGCAGTAAGAATAAAATAATAGCTCTCTAATATAAAAGCTGACTTTTAAATAACTCGGTGTGAAGTAAGTATTTGTGCATTGTCCTGAGGACTTAGGTTAATGCTTAATATTTTCCTCATGTGTTTCTAGTTTTAAAAAAAACCAACCTATAAAGAGAATTTTGGGATACAATGTGCTTTTAAATCAGAAGCAGCTGCTACATGTACTGCACCATAAGTAATGACATTATAAAACCTTTATAAATGTAATTTATTTTGGTTCTGAAAAACACTGCAATACTATAAAAATTTATCAAACATCCTCAGGAAATGTGAGACTTTATTTCTGTGTTTATATACTTCAAACTGCCATATCCTAAAGCCTAAGAGAAAACTCCCTATCCAAATACATTATTTTATGTATGTTTTGGGGAAATATCAATGTTTAGGGCATAAGTCAACATACATAAGTGCAAAAGCTTAATTACTCAACAGATTGATTTCTCAATATAATATAAACCAGACTCCTATCTGTTTTGCTGTTGGTATCTGTATTTTCATTGTTTTAGTTAACATCTAAACTAATTGTATCTAATTATAATCAAGAGCCCAATAAATGTTAAAATCCCCTCCCATTCTAGGATTCTATGATTACACTCATGATGATTTAAGCTATGAAATATCTTTATTAAAACTATTAAAACTTTAGAGCTAAGTCTGCAAAATGATATTTTATATTTAGATAGTGACTACTTATAGATAGTTCTAGAACACTATGTCGATTGCCCTAAGCAAAATGGGTGCTAAACACATATCTTTGAATTAAAATATAATAGTCAATTAAGTTGATATCTCAAAATTATTTTATGACTACTAATGTTTTCCTTAAAAAAATACTACTCCTGTAAGTATGTCTACTCTTAATACAATAAATGTCTTTTAAGAATCAGATAGTAAAATATTTAAATTATGCTTAATTCTCAATAATAATAGGCATATGACCAATTAATTATTAATCCATGACCATTAGGGATTCCACAAGATCTAGATCTAATATCCAAAAAATAAAATGCATATGAAGATTCTCTAACAGAATAATAGGAGCCTTTACTATGCTTTTTGTATTGTGGAATTGTGCACCTGAAACCTGTATAATTTTGTTAACCAGCGTTACCCAAAATTCACTAAAAAGGAAACAAATATATTTTAATTCTTCTCTTGAGCTGTATTACTAGTTTTCATAAGTAATTCATCACATGTGTCTATTCAAATTATAGGGAACCTACATAGGAGTTGCTGTGACTTTATAATCCTCTTTGTAAGAACCAAAGGTTTCTCTTGGTATAGAAAACAGAATTGGTAAATATCTGATCGTTTTGTCAAGAGTGAGCAACCAAATTTCAGATGGCATTGTGAAAAACAAAAATTGCTCTTAATTTCAACATTGCTGATTTTTCTTCCCTGTCTTGCAAACATCTAAAATGACATAAGGAAACATTCTAAAGTATTTCCTTATGAAAATATCATTGTGATTAATTTTCTTGTTCTTCCAGTCCATCGCATCCAGACAATGAAAGCAAATTTGTTTTCAACCTGTTTGGATTATCCACATGCAAATTTTTATTACATTTTTACTAGATCCTCCTGCCCACAGACAGGTTTCTTCACACTCTTAGAAAATATCTGAACTTTGGAGTTAAAGAAATCTTAATGATAATTTCATTTAAACTAGCAAGAATCTAAGGTATGTGAAGTTTAATTGACTTCTAACTTCTGCATAATTACTAAATGGTGTAATCAGGACTAAACCTTGTAAGTTGTATGTTTGTCTGTGCACATGTAGATTTTATTAAATCTGGCAAGTACTGCCCAGCCAGTGTCGCTCAGTGGTTGAGTGTCAAACTATGAACCAGGAGGTGACAGTTCCATTCCTGGTCAGGGCACGTGCCCAGGTTGTGGGCTGCATCCTCAGTAGGGGGTGTGCAAGAGGTAGCCAATCAATGATTCTTTCTCATCATTGATGTTTCTATCTCTCTCTTCCTCGCCCTTCCTCTCTGAACTCAATAAAAATATTTAAAAAAATATTTCTAGCACTACTTTATTTGTTCAAAACTGCTTCCTTTAATTTCAGAATTAAGTCCTAGATTTTACATTCAAGGATTATACCTTTCTGACTTTATAAAATTCTATATCATTTATAAATTAATATAGGCATTATTTTCTGGAACTCCTAGTTTCTGTAAAACTAAGAAAATATTTGTGAAAATCTCTTCGCATTAGAAGCTACCTATTTTTACCCAGTCCTTGTAGTACATGGTAAATATGGTAGGCCTTTATTTCACATGAGATATTGCCAGTGCAATAGATCTGGGAAGACTGGGTTTGTGTTCAGCCAGAGCAGACAGAACAATGTGATCAAAAAGACAATCTGTTATTGTACAAGCAGTTCCATCCTCATTACAACTCATGTGTTCAACCAAGTTCAGAGGCAAGAGTCTAGCTAGTCTCTGTATACTAATTAATAATAATGTCAAAGCCAGGAGAGCAAGTTAGGAGAGAGTTTATAAACCCTTATGAACTTAAGAAATGCTAAAAATAATTGGAAGCCCACTTTTATAATGAAGCAGATAGGTGGGGATGGCGTATATAAGACAAGATCCTATTGCAAAACAGAGAAAGTGTGTTTTTCAGAAAGTAGTACAGGTGTTTATATTAAAATCTCTCTTTCATATACATAGTTTTCCATAAATACTATAAAATAATTGACACACAGATTTGATGTGATTACCTTCATTTGAGAAAAATTCTGAATACTATATATGGGTTTTCTATCTTGACTCATGCCAAAAATAAATAGGCATAGGAAACTGAACACCTTACCTTGTCCATAGCTAAAAAAAATAGTTTTTTTTTTCCTCAAGAGAAGTGATAACAATTTATGAAAAGTACTTAAAACTACACACACTGTTAGTAGCTATCATTGACAGATTACAGAACTAATTCAAAATGGTACAGAAAAATCTAAAGCATATGTATGTTTTCAATTTTCAGAATAATATTGTCAAGGTCCATCCATCCATGTTGTTGTAAATATCAGTAATTCATCTTTTCTTATGGCTGAGTAAGAATCTATGGTGGACAAAGAATCTAATATACAGATCATGTAGCATAGAAATGTATGTCTGAAACCTATATGGTTCTTTTAATCAATGTAACCTCAATAATTTTAATAAAAAATAAAATGTATGTGCAGTAATAGTGGTCAATTAGTCAATACACACTCAATTTTTATGAGAAAGAATTTTTGTTTACAGGCAAAAATAAATGCTTGTAGTGGAGCCTTGGTTGCCTTAAGATTACATGTATCTCTTTTTATCTGTGGTTATTCTTCTGTATCTGTGAATCTCCCAGGATGAAACCTTTTATATAAGGCCCCATGAACTGAATGTGCCCTTTATACACAGCTTGAGAAAAAGAATCATAAAGCAATTTCAAGTTCTTAGATACAAACATTTGTCAGTTGAACTTGAAATATCACGATGTTAGCTATTAACTATGGAATGAAAAGTGATGTTAAGTGAGGGATGCTGTAGGATGCCATATGACTAACCTGAAGAGAAATAAGAGATAAAAAAGAGTCATCAGGTGAACCGTATGGGGCAAAATGCGCATGACCTATGGAACCAGAGGACAGATATTTCAAAGAAAGTGAAAGTAATAGGCTTTTGATAAAATAGGCTGCATTTGGAAAAACATAATATCACACACACAAAAGAAGAATCTGGTCAAGATTTTGGAAATTTCACAGATAAACGTATTTGTGATTTAAAAGCAATAGGCATAACTTTTGTGATATTAGGTACCTTTTTGTTTATATTTTTGGCCTCTTCTTATTTGACTGATGTTGTAGTGAACTAAATAATACTCATTTCATTGCAATCACCTCTAGTATCATATGCCAAGAACCAAGGAAAATATATAAGGATCTATGGATGATGTTAGTATTCATAATTGTTTATTTTTTATTTTCATGATTTGAAATGAGTGGGCATAAATAAGGGGTAAAGCACAGAGAACACAGGAATTGCTGGTCTATAAAACAGCATAAATGAGATTGGTAAGGGGAAGATAGATAAATAGAAAACTTTGGATATCAGAAAGATCATGTAACATAATCTGTGACACAGCGGAAAGGAGAGAGGTTGAATGAATGTTTGCTGAAAATGGAATGCAAGAAGTGTTAAGTATTTTCCATTGCCATTTGCTCCTGATTGCAGCATCTACAAAGTACTTCAGGTGAATGAGCAACATCATCCTGCTACTAGAATGCTAGTAAAGCTTTCTAAAGGTAGTTTCTTTCTTCTACTTCTTTTTTTTCTTTTTCCTCAAACCCGTGGGTCTGAATTGTAGGCAGGAAGTTGTTCAGTTTGACTGAGATTAAGAAGTAGAAGCGCCCACTGGGAGTGGCTCAGTGGCTGAGTGTCCATCTATGAACCAGGAGGTGATGGTTCAACCCCTGGTCAGGACACATGCTGGGTGGTGGGCTTGATCCCCAGTGTGGGGCATGCAGGAGGCAGCCGATCAATAATTATCTCTCATCATTCATGTTTCTATCTCTCTCTCCCTCTCCCTTCTTTTCTGAAATCAATAAAAATATTTTTTTAAAAAGAAATAGAACCATCTAGAAGTATTTTTTTCTTATACATATCATACTACTCTTCATTATAATAAATTATTCATTAGTAGAGACCAACATAATTTAGTAATTTTTGGCTTATTATAATTGTACTTTGTATTGCCTCCTATAGCACACTAGTTATTATTTACCATTGACTTTAAATTAAATTTCAAAGAAACTTTTAATCTTTTAGATGCATACACATACAATTAAAATCATACATACCTGATTAATAATGAATCAATTCTACATATAACTAATTTTATTTTGAGACATACTATGAATACTGACCTACATTGAGCTACCTGAACAAATCACATTTCCTACCGTACTCTACTGAAATATCATGCCTTTTGCACACCGCAATGAGTCAAATATTGTTTGAATAATCATTAGTGATGTCAAAAGCCACTGTAAAATATAAAGCACTTTCAGCCTCTATATTATCATATAAAAATTCTTACCTTGCCTACATATTGTGTATCTGTACCTGTGTACTCTTCCAACAAAAAGAACTGATTCCACATCCAGCCACGCTTGGTGCGATGTAGCATTTTACCATCATCTTTTGTCAAACTCATCATCCTTTTGCTTGGTAAATCACTGTTAGCTTTTTCTTGTAATGGGATAGCATCAACTGCATAAAACATATAGGTCCAGATGAATAGTGGTAGGCAATGGTAAGTCCTCATTATTTGCGGCTTCAGCAGGATATCAAATTCAATGTACCGTCTATTTCCCCTGAGGAGTAGGGGGAGAAAATGGTTTATTAGGTTGTGTCTCACTTTCAAATGATCTGTAAATTGTAAAACTTTTCTAAATGTTATTTAAATTTTATATATTATTTTCCATGTTACATCAGTGAACTATCCTTAAAAACTTATATAGATAAGTAGGAAGCCATATATATCACAATTAAACTATACAGGAAGTTAATGACTGACTTTAATATAATTATATTGCAGCATATAAATGTGAATATATTTGTAATTTAAAATAATAGATATTTTGAAAAAAATAATCTCTACAATACATCAAAGATCATAGAGACCGTAAGTGTATTATTTATTAAAATATGCATATATATGAACCTATGTACTTTACAGAAAACTGTCTTCTGCCAACAATCTACTACTTTTTACTAGCTGTTTCTTCTCTTTCTCCTCCTCTTGTTTTTCTTCAACCTCCTCTTGTTCTTCTGTAATAAGTTGAGATGGTGTCTCAAGGAAAATTCAATGGTACCAAATATACTTTGGATTGTGTCTTGCAATACATAGTGCCATACCATGCTGACCTTTACAATTGATAGCTATTATTCCCCCCAACAATCAGTTGAGTGAGTCATTCAAATTTATTTGAGAATGAGTTGAACATGCTCTGAATGGAAACATTTTACCTAATAATTTAAAAACAACAACACATTTATTTCCTAACAAGAAAGAAGAGCACACAGATTGGTATTTTGAAACTAGGTGTGGGATACCTTGATCCAGTTTTTGAAACAAAGAATATCTCTCTGTTGGGATAGTAAGTGGAATCTTCTTGAAGTAAAAACCAGAACTCATTTGGTATCTCAATTAATTTTATTTATTAACACATTGGTTTAAACTTATAAGGCATTTAATTTAGTAGATGTGAGATGATAATACTGCTGCTGATGATGATAATGACTTGGTAAGCAATAGAAACCCATCTCAAACTAGGGTAGGCAAAAGAAGCATTAATTGAATTATACAATCACATTAAGTGTGGAAAGGAAAGAATGAAAGGGGTAAAGAGCTACTGGGCATCTCCTGCTCATGAAAACTAGAATCGGGGTGGGGGGTGGGGGTTGAGTACTTGAGTACTATGCTCTGTCTCTGAGTCTGTCTCTCTTTTCTTTCTTGCTTTGAACCAAGCTTTCTCAATCTGATGAAATTTGGAATTTATGGAGTTCAGATTTAATATGTTCCGATCCAGAAAGCAACCAATAGTTATTTCTAACTTGTTTGAAAAGTCCTGGTAATGGATTCAGATTTACCTGGATTAGCCCAAATGCTCAATGCTGGAACATCCTAGATAGTAAAAGGCTAATATGCAAATCGACTTAACGGCAGAACAACCGGTCGCTGTGACACACACTGACCACCAGGGGGCAGATGCTCAATACAGGAGCTGCCCCCTGGTGGTCAGTGCGGTCCCACAGGAGGAGCACTGCTCAGCCAGAAGCCAGACTCACAGGCTGAGGGACCCCCCCCCTGAGTGCATGAATTTTGTGCACCAGACCTCTAGTACACCTATAATTCAATTGCATTTATCAAGGCATACAGACCAAATATAAACTTCTAGCATGGCTTATTCCTAATTATCTGTGGGACTTTGGGATATTTACCCACATTACTAGGACTTAACTACTCTTTCTATCAAAGGAATATAATTAATACCTGATTCCCAAGTTATCATTAATATTTTGTTGAACTTTTAATAGTCATTTGTAGTACAAGGACTTATTTTTACAACAGCATATATCTATGAAGATACTGAAACATTAAGAATATAAGTTGCCGAAGCCGGTTTGGCTCAGTGGATAGAGCGTCGGCTTGCGGACTGAAAGGTCCCGGGTTTGATTCCGGTCAAGGGCATGTACCTGGGTTGCGGGCACATCCCCGGTGGGAGATGTGCAGGAGGCGGCTGATCGATGTTTCTCTCTCATCGATGTTTCTAACTCTCTATCTCTCTCCCTTCCTCTCTGTAAAAAAATCAATAAAATATATTTAAAAAAAAAAAAAGAATATAAGTAATTTGATAAAAATCTTATAGGA
Organism: Myotis lucifugus; assembly: GCF_000147115.1. Classification (NCBI taxonomy): domain Eukaryota; kingdom Metazoa; phylum Chordata; class Mammalia; order Chiroptera; family Vespertilionidae; genus Myotis; species Myotis lucifugus. The sequence continues at coordinate 56,323,618 of NW_005871048.1, read as the reverse complement.
AATAAGTGTCAGAACTAGTTTTAGAATCAAGGCCTTAAACAGTATTTTTTAGATAATATAGGTAAAGAAATTAGCACAGTGCTAGTATAGGAATTCTCAAGATGTTAATATCATCATCAAACATGGTTGCTCCCACTGTGTGTGTATATGTGCTTGTGTGTGTGTGTGTGTGTGTGTGTGTGTGTGTGTATACAGTATAACAAAGAGCTAATATGCTAATTAGACCGGACAGCGGAACAACCTTCCAAATGACCTTCTGGAATGACCAGTGGGTGGGGGCAGGGCAGTGGGGCCATGAGGGCAGTGATTTCTTCTCACTGAGAGATTCCTTTGGCCATTGTCTTTTCTGATAACCCTTGCCAGAGAAATTGGAGAGCATTCTTATGAGGTCTGTTCTAACTACGATGCCCACTTTGGATAGAATGTAAGCCTTTAAGCAAAAAAGTCCAATTGTATTAGATGGAGCCAGTGACTTCGGCAGGGGCTAGGATCCCATAGTCCTTGAAGCTAGAATACAATATTGCATTCATTTTCAGTGCATTGGAAAGCATTTGGAATATTTTAACATGGCATGTTTATAAAAGGTTAATCAGGCTACAGAGTTGAAATAAGTTAGAGGGTAGGAAAGCGTTTGGTTAAAGGGATATAAGATAGAATCTATCACTCTAGTCCAGTAGGAGATGACAATGGCATATAGAGAAACGGTTTGAAGTGGAGAGTGATACTCTGTTGAGGTTCCCTTAGCTATTTTAATATGCCCACAGAAAGGCACGTGCACACATATATACACACACCCACACCATACACTCCAGTTTTTGTATGGTTTTGCTTCTCCTAATGGCTTGCACCTGCAGTTCTCTTTGGAGAACCTCCTTTGGCTATTGGAGCCACTTTGCCCACATGCAGAGGGAGCTTAAAGTTCCTACAACTTGACAATTATCTCCAACAGAATCCCTGAGCCATTGTCTAACAGGTGCAGAAACATGAAAACCTACATGTGCTATACATCCCAGAGCTCCCCTGCAGAGTCATGCTGGGGTTGGAACTTTGACTAACATTAGACCTTATTTTGATTACACCCTGTCTTGTTTTCCCCCAACTCTTTCCCTAGCTTCCTGGTCTGGAAGTAATGTTTTAGCTAATCACTTGCACACAAATCCTCACCTCAGTGTTTGTTTCTGGAGAACAAGACCTAAGACATAGATAAAAATCTTTATATTTACAAGATAAAATACTACCATCTCATGTATTGATCATTATAGCAGTGGAAAAATAAGAAATATAATTTTTAGATTTTTAATTTGTGAACTGAGCCATTCATTGAGTGGAAAAGCAGTTCTGTTAGAAAAATAAAGAATTAAGTTTTTTTTTTATTTTTATTCAAAATAAATAAATAATTTTTATACTGCTATTACTAACAACATTTTGGCATAATTAATAATAGGAAGAAAAAACTCACTATTCTACTGATTTTACATCATTTAATTTATATATTTACTAAAGGCCCGGTGCACGAAATTTGTGCACTTGAGGGGGGTGTCCCTCAGCCCAGCCTGCACCCTCTTGCAGTCTGGAAGCCCTCGGGGGACGTCCAACTGATGGCTTAGGCCCACCAGCCATGAGCCCGGGTCAGGGCTTCTGGCTGAGTGTAACTCCCCCTGTGGGAGTGCACTGAACACCGGGTGCAGCTCCTGTGTAGAGTGTCTTCCCCCTGGTGGTCAGTGCGTGTCATAGCAAACGGTCATTCCGCTGTTCGGTCAATTTGCATATTAGCCTTTTATTATATAGGCTGATAGCCTTTTAAAGTAGAGTCTTCTATATTTCCTCATATTCTTTTTTAACATATTTTTATTGATTTCAAAGAAGAAGGGAGAGGGGGAAAGAGATAGAAACATCAATGATGAGAGATAATCACTGATTGGCTGCCTCCCACAAGCCCGCTACTGGGAATTAAGTTTGTAACCCTGGCATGTGCTCTTGATCAGAGTCGAACCTGGGACCCTTCAGCCTGCATGCTGACACTCTATCCACTGAACCAACCCAGCTAGGACAACTCCTCCTCATACTCTTATGAGGAAACTGAGTTACAAAGAGGTTCAATGATTGCCCGTATAGAAGAACTGAGAATTAAATCTTGGTATGCCATTGCACTTGGGCTTACTTTTCTAACTTCTATGATGCTGGATGCTGGCAACCAGCATTTATTCTAACTTGCCTTCTGTGTTCTAGGCAATTTGCTGACTCTTTCCTCAAACAATTTTATTTAACTTTCAGCTCAGTAATATTACAAAGAGGGAATGGCCATGTTAGAGAATTAAATTAAGGCTTTTCTTGTTGAAGTAACTTACTAATATCACAAGGTGGTAGGCACCTGTGGAAAGAAGAAGGAACTGAGGATTTGAATTCTGTATTACTGATGACAATGCTTGTAGTAATTATACTGCTGCTAAGTAACACTGCTCCATAGTTGCTCACCTGGAGGCCTCTTTCATGGGCTTCAAATGCTTGCCCAGTTCAAGGTCTTTGTCTTGACTCACAATCTCGCTTGCAACTATCTATATGGGTCATCCATAGCCATCTTTTTCTCATTATATTCAGTCTCTATATAATATTCTGCTTTTTGGAGAAGTCTTCTAAACAACTTTTTCAAAAATAGCTTACCCCATTTCAGTCATACCACAGATTTATTTTCTTTATATTATTTACCATGATTTTAATTCTTTCATTTAGTAGATTATAAATTTATTGACTCATTCCCCTTGTTATAATGTAACATCTATGGTGGTGAGATATTTTGTAAATGATTGTGTCCTGTGTAAAACAGTTATTGACATTCAGTAGGTACTTAACATGTATTTGTAAAATTAATTGGTTAGTGATTCATGCATAAAATGGATAATCCCCAACTTGAGCCTAGGATCACATACATTGATTTAATATTCTATTCCATAAACAGTTGATAGAGATATGGAAAGAGTTGAACTTGGAGGAAAATGTGCATTTTAAAAGAATGCTCTTATTTGCCGAAACCGGTTTGGCTCAGTGGATAGAGCGTCAGCCTGCGGACTGAAAGGTCCCAGGTTCGATTCCGGTCAAGGGCATGTACCTGGGTTGCGGGCACATCTCCAGTAGGAGATGTGCAGGAGGCAGCTGATCGATGTTTCTCTCTCATCGATGTTTCTAACTCTCTATCTCTCTCCCTTTCTCTCTGTAAAAAAAATCAATAAAATATATTAAAAAAAAAAGAATGCTCTTATTAACAAATGTCACCCTAATAAATTTAATAAAAATAAATTTAAAAGAAAACAAAAGAATAGTTGTTTTTCCTAACAAGTGGAATACAGTTGGCAGTGAAGTAAGAGTAATATTCATTTAAAAATTATATAACATGAAATTAGTATAAATTTCACAACATGATTGCTATAAATTATAGAATGTTTATTTGAACTCTGAAGCCCTTTCATGAAATATCTACTTTTTTTCCTCATAATTCTTGGCATAATTCTTTACATTTAGGATATAAAACCTATTCCCATAGACTTTATTTAAAATTACCTATATCCTTTATTCATTCAACAGCAACAAGATGATTACTAAATTGTTCTATGTTTAATTACCTCTATCAGCCTTAAATGCTCTACATTTTAATTACATTTTTGTTGACAAATAAATACCATCAGATGCATTATAAATAATAATATTTTAAATTTGCTTTACCTTTGATTTTGTAACCAGAGAATTCACTTGAATATTTTAAACTTTAAAAACTGAAAATAGTATTATCATTATTATTCCCTGTTCCCTTAATTATATTTCAACTAGTGGCCTGGTGCACAAAATTTGTGCATGGGGGGGTGCTCCCTCAGCCCAGCCTGCACCCTCTCCAATCGGGGACCCCTTGGGGGATGTCCTACTGCCGGTTTAGGCCCGATCCCTGTGGTATTGGGCCTAAACCTGCAGTTGGACATCCCTCTTGCAATCTGGAACCACTGGCCCCTAACAGCTCACGTGCCTGCTTGCCTGATTGCCCCTAACTGCCTCTGCCTGCCTGCCTGATTGCCCCTAACCCCTCTGCTTGACTGCCTTATCAACCCTAACTGCCTCTGCCTTCCTGCCTGATCTCCCCTAACTGGTCTCCCCTGCCAGCCTGATCTCGCCCAGTCTCTGTCTCTCTTTGTTTTTCTCAGCAGTCCTCCAGGCCTCCCTGCCTCCCTGTCTCCCTCTTCCTCTTTCCCCACTGGGAGGGGGCGGGGCCAGTGGGGGCCGCTCCACCCTCTGCCCACCCTCCCTTCGATCCAGCCTCTTCAGGCCCAGTCTATTTTGTTTCCTCTTTCTGAGAGAGGCTCCAAGAGCAAGCTGGGAGGGAGAGAAGAAAGGGAGAAAAGGCTGTGAGCTGGTGGGCACTGTGTGTGTGTCTGTGCGTGTGTGTGGTTGTGAGTTAGTGTGAGTGCTGGCCCCACCTCCCTTATCCCTGTCTCCACTGCCACAAGGCCCCACCCACCAGAGCCTGCTGTGCAGGCAGCCTGGGCATTAGGTCAAGCCTCCGGTCATTGTGGATGTGATGGACCCAGGGTTTTTATATATTAGGATTGCATTTGAGAAAAATCTCTTTTGGCTATTTGTGAATCAAGAAAAAATGTGCCTTGTTATAATTAAGTAAATGTTTAACTTATAAAATCTACATCCAAAATTAAATTATGTTTTTATTTATTATCCCCATAGTTTAAACACAGATAAAGTATTTTAATAATTTTAATCTTGTTTTTCAAGCAAAGCTTTTTAGATGAAATATATGTATAAGACAAGTAGATGGGATTAATTTTAGCACCTTATTATACAATTTGTCATCAACAAATTACTTCCACACAAATAAACCTATGTATATTTAAAACAGCAACAACTGTGAGATATGGTAATAAATTTAAATCCTTCCTAGATGAGAGATATGAAGTTTGGAGAGATGAAGAAAACCATTTCTGATTGTCCAGTTGTTTTATGGGTTTGGCAGAATTCCTCCATATGTCTGATTCCTAGGCCAGCCAGTTATTTTTCTAACACATTAGTATGTTTTTATATCAGTTAGAGACACAAGTCTGACAGCTCCGTTATGTAAGTGACAGATATATGGATCAAATCCTATGACTAAGCACCAAAACTATGAGTATTATATAATCAAGGAACTATTTAGGGATTTATCTTAATATATCAATTTTTCATAGTAATTGACAATCCTTATATTAAATATAGGTAGATATATATGAATGTACATGTAATAGATCATTACTTTATTATATTTATCTCATATGTATGTGTTCATATATTTATTTCACATATGTGTGTGTTTATATATACATATGTATATTCTCTAAAACATTTATTTTTTTAAGAATCCATACCCAAATATTGTCACAATGTATTTTATGATTCTACCCTTCTCTAAATAAATGTTACAAAATAATGAAAAAACAACAACACAGAAATTGATGGAACAAATATGAGCTGCCAACTTTATATAAACAGCCCTGAGTAGTTAACACTACCAAACACCCAGCTTTGAAATTTAGCATTAGGTCTTTCCTAGAAAATCGGCAGTATAAACCGTTATCAGCTGAGAGACTCTTGAATAAGATTTTCCCAATGTTCTATCAAACAAACAATAAAAACATCTATGTAAATATATAAACAGGAAATATGCTAATTAACCGAGCATCACTACCGCTCAGGAGGAGGCTGCATCACAGCCGCTCAGGAGGGGCTGCCCTCACAGATGGGCGAGAGGGGACTGTGTGCTGCCCCCACCCCAGTGGCTGCACGGACACTGAGGCTGGGGGTGGGCCAGAGTAGAGACACAACACATAGGAGCACCTGCCCCCACCCCAGAAGACACAATGCGGTGGCCAGGGGCGTGTTCCCAGTGGCTGGGCATCGCAGCTTGGAGCATGCCCCCACCCAGCTGACACAATGCGGCAACTGGAATTATGGGGGTCAGGCGCAGGTTCAAGCCCCCCGCGGGGTGCCTCCTCGCAGGGCGGGAGGCAGGGCGCCTCCTCCGCAATTTCAATCAAGCGCGGGGCCTCTAGTTACACATAATAGAATGAAAAAACACACATAGGATGCATGGTATTATAGGATATAAAGACATGTAAGCAACCTATTTCCAGTATTTGAGAAAAGTATGATCGATGACTTTTTGTTATATGGAAAACACATGGACTTTCAATTAAAAGCAGATAAGCAAGCAAGTTTTTCACCCCCAGTGTGGGTTTCCTGAGTGGGAATCAAGAGTATCAACATTGATATATGACCTTCTATTATAATGATGCCCCTTTTGAAGTTGGCCAAGATATTATTATATCTACTCATTTAATACACTCCCTAAAATACAACAGGACAAGGAAAAAGTAAGACAATTTAGGTGGCATTATTTTGAAAATAATTTAATTTGGAGGTATGCCTAATGAGTAAATCATTTTAGTCTTCCAGAGATTTAAAAAGAGGAGAGTTATCTATGCTCTTGCCTTTTTAAGAATGTTGACTAACAAGGTATTACTGGTGTGGGGTGAAGGCAGCATTTAATATTATCACAAACAAATGGTGACATCTTCAGTCACTGTCTTATTAAATACTGAAAACTGGACAAAATGATTTTCAAGCCAAGGGGGCATGAATACTTAATATGCATACATTGGGCTATAATACAGCCAAGAAAAATGCACACCATCCTATCAGCATAAGGACACTCAATAACATGTTCACCTGAGATTGTGGACTATAAATACCATGTCTCATAAAGGAAGAAATATTCCTGGGATAAATAGCTAATACCAGGTCTTAGAGAGAATTTGTGCAAGATGACTGAAACATCTTGTATCCAAATGCAAGGAAGTGAACAAAGACAACTGGGGTCATGTCAAAAGGACTGAAGAGTTCATTTGAAGGGCTCCCAACTAACCAATGGTGGAATAATATGAGTATCAAAAGGGATAATTACTAAATAGATTGAAACAAATATAATGTTTACAAATCCATGAGTATATAAGAATAATAGTTTAAAAAACGCTTATTGGTCATCATTATTCTGAAACAAATGAATAAAGGAAAAGAATAAAAATAAATAAAGCAAGTTAAAGAGATAAATTATGTGTGTTGGGAAAGGTACTGTTATTTTGAAAAATATTATCAAAAAGACCCTTTCAGTTATAGTGACATTTGTGCAGAAAGCTAAAGAGTCAGGACTGAGTTAGGAGGATTTCAATGGAACAGTGTTCCAGAAAAAGAAAATGTACTTTGTAGCAAGGTCTGTGGTGCATTTTAGAAGCCTTAAGTCACAGAAGGACCTAAGTTGAGTTAACAAAGGGAAAGTTATAAACTCTGAAATCATAGAGGGGGCCAGCTTCCAGAGTCCTACAAACCATGATAGGGAGTTGTAACCTTCATGATACTGACATCAGGTGAGGGTTTGTTATCTGTAGAGGACGATCATGACTTAATATTAAATGGGTACTTCTAGCTGGCATATGAAACATAGACTTACCAAGGCAAGAAAGGACACAAAGAAAATGCTGAGAAGGTGATTGAAATGATACTGATAAAAGAATGTTTTGACTGACTTGCAATTAATAGAAGTGGAAGAGTTAGGAATAAGTCCCAGGTTTTGGCTTGAAAAATAGATTTAGAGCCACCATTTACTGGTGAGAGACAATGGATGAGTTCAGGTTGTGTGTGGGACTGAAATATAGTAGATCTATAATCTATAATATATAATATATATTACATCGCTTTCCTTCAAACCAAAATTCTTGATTAATTCATTATATAATTATATCCTATTAAGGTGCAATAAAGGAATATACATCTGCCTAGGAAACTATAAATAAGATTTGAGAAGGTCATTGTAAGCTATTACATTTACCATTTTAAAGGGATAAGCACATCCAAAGTTTATTGTAAATGTTAATGTGCAGCCTGCAGTAGATTCTGGTGAACCATGCAGATGCCATTGACAAAGCCAACTACCTTAAGGTTTGGCTGCCAACTGCTTAGATCTACCTCTTCTTCCGGAATTTTCCTAGACTGATGAGAATCGCCAAGCTAGGGATGCTATTTCACTCACCACCAAAGTCAATGACACTGAAGTATGAATAACTAGACCCCCTGCCTAAGAGTCTTTATTCTCAAAGCCTTCTCTCTGTGATCAGGCCCAGGCTATGGCAATGTTGGTGTTGTGTTCTTTCCACCTCTCTCTCCTATTTCATTCCTCCCCTACCGTATTCTCTTGGTCATTGTACTTTGTTACAGTAGCCCTAGGAATCCAATATAGTGCTAGTTAAATATTAATTTATATGAACAATTTGTAGTATTTCCTTAACTTTATCAGGTAAAGGCAAGGGATTCTTTTTTCCTCTGTGCTTCCATGTCATTGAGACCATAATATTAACGGCAGAGAGGTAACATGAAGACTTTTTTAAGACCACAAACTCAGAATTATTTCAAAAGCCCGCACATAGCTACTAGTTATGTAACTTTTAGAGAAACATTTCTAT
>NW_005871048.1:56312599-56314799 GCF_000147115.1 Myotis lucifugus | reverse complement strand
GGGGCAGATGCTCAATGCAGGAGCTGCCCCTGATGGTCAGTGCCGCTCCACAGGGGGAGCTCCGCTCAGCCACAAGCCAGGCTAAGGGCTGTGAATGCAGCAGTGATGGTGGGAGCCTCTCCTGCCTCCTCAGCAGTGCTAAGGTATCTGACTGTCAGATGGCAGGCAGACGTCCCCTGAGGGCTCCCAGGCTGTGAGAGGGTGCAAGCCAGGCTGAGGGACCTTCCCCCTTGTCCCCTGAATGCAAGAATTTTCATGCACTGGGCCTTTAGTCCTATATAATAAAAGCCTAATATGCTAAGTGTCTGGTCATCCAGTTGGCTGTTCAACCAATCAAAGAGTAATATGCTAATGATATGCTAAGGCCACTCAACCACTTGCTATGATGTGCACTGATCATCAGGGGACAGACAGTTGACCAGTTGACCAGTCGCTATGACGTGCACTGACCACCAGGAGGCAGACATTCCAACTGGTAGGTTAGCTTGCTGCTGGGGTCCAGCCGATAAGGACTGAATGAGATGGGCCAGACATACTCTGGAGTCCTCCCGTGGTCCCTCCCCAGCTGGCCAACCTCCTATGTCCCTCCCTGGCCCCAATTGTGTACTGGCGGGGTCCCTCAGCCTGGCCTGCACCCTCTCACAATCCGGGACCCTTTGGGGGATGTTGGAGAGCCAGTTTCGGCCTGATACCGCAGGCCAGGTCGAGGGACCCCGCTGGTGCACGATTTCATGCACCGGGCCTCTAGTAATGCTAATAATACTCATAGAGCTGCTGCTAATTCTCTTGAAAGACTTTGAAAGGCTCTGTTAAATTTAGCTACCTTTAAATTACTGTGACTCTCTTTTCAAACTATAATTCAAAATAGTCTTGCATAGCACAGAAGATTCAAAGTATGTGTTGAGGGAGTATATAATACATTTAAAATTCTTAATGTTCAGTATGTTGAGTTACATATTATATGTCTTAAAACATTTTGAGAATTCAAACAGGAAATATAATATAGAAGGATATAATATTAAAATATTAAAATCATATATAAATCATGATTTACATTTAAGTATTTTTCTCAAATATATATTAAACATATGCACATGTATTTCTTTTCCTCAGCCTATATGAATGAAGACACCAGCAAAATTACACTTATATTCTTGAAATGTACTGTGTAATACTGTGAGAGCCTCTTGTAAAGATTTCTTGCACTGATGCCAATTTAAATGTCACTATCGCAATCACCATGGTAATGTTTTCAATTAGCATTACACAGTCACAGCATTACGTGAGCCTAGTGTACCATTTGGCAACATTATAATGGACCTCCATATTATTTAATTTTATCAAGTGTAATCTAACCAATTAAAAAAATGAAATAAGCAACCACCACAATCTAGCTATTGGTTTCATATTTCAAATACTCTCTAACTAAACTTTTAAGATATTTTAGTATAAATATGCATTAGCATGTTTACCTTTGCAAGTCACCTATTTGAACACAATACATATACCAAAATATATATATTTTAGTATCTCATTTTCAGACATTGATATTCAAAATCCTATGTTTATTTCATTTGAAAAGTCCATTTGAAAATAAAATCACATGTGAATGTAATAATTAAATCCTATGGAGGGAAAGAAAATTAAGATCATAGTAACATAACAGTCCTTTATTATTGTCATATCTGGCACTCATTAAGCACATGTGAGGGACCAGTAGTGTCTCACAGTTTGTAGTGGCCATTCATTCTGTTCCCATACAGCCCATGCCTCAATCATCCTAGCCCATTGGGGTTGTGCTTCTCTGCCATCCTGAAGTTCTGTGAAGCTATTTAGCCAGGAAAGTTTGAGTGGATACAATGTAGGTTCTTTCTGGAAAGAGGGTTTATGAACTGTTCTGTGAGCCTGTCACTGTCTTCTTTCCTTTGCCATGCCAAATAGCAAAACTTGTTAGCCTAGAACCCAAAATGATGAGAGGGAGCTACCTCACACCCCTACCAGCCAACCTGTGATCCTAATATATAAAAAACCCTGGGTCTCTCATAACAGGAGACTCGACCAACCACAAGCCAGTCCTGCAGTCAGTGCTGGGTTGCTGTAGCGACCCAGCACTGACTGCTGCAGCTACAGGTGCGTGACCCAGGACTGACTGCTGAGGGGGCTGCAATAATGCTCAGAGAGAGGCCTGAAGAGAGCAGGG
>NW_005871048.1:56276131-56312385 GCF_000147115.1 Myotis lucifugus | reverse complement strand
GAAGTGTGAGGATGCACTGACTGGCTAGGTGACAGAGCTTTTGACAATGACTGTCATAGAGACCGACCACTCAGAGCAAATTGGTCAGCAGAGGAGAGCAGTCGCGTGCGAGATCAGGCCGGCAGGGGAGGGCCATTGGGGATGAGATCAGGCCAACAGGGGAGGGCAGTTGGGGGCAACCAGGACAGCAGGTGAGGGCAGTTGGGGGGAACCAGGCTCGCAGGGGAGGGCAGTTGGGGGCACCCAGGCTGGCAGGGAAGGGCAGTTGGGGGTGAGCAGGCCAGCAGTGGAGGGCAGTTGGGAGCCATCAGGTCAGCAGGGGAGGGGTAATTTGGGGGTGAGATCAAGCCCGCAGGGGAGGGAAGTTTGGGGGCCACCAGGTCCGCAGGGGAGGGTAATAGGGGGTGAGATCAGGCCGGCAGGGGAGGGCAGTTGGGGGCCATCAGGTCAGCAGGGGAGGGTAATAGGGGGTGAGATCAGGCCAGCAGGGGAGGGCAGTTGGGGGCAATTGGGCTGGCAGGAGAGCAGTTAGGTGTTAATCAGGCCGGCAGGGGAGCAGTTAAGGGGTGATCAGGCTGGCAGACAGAAGTAGTTAGGGGCAATCAGGCAGGCAGGCAGGCGAGTGGTTAGGAGCCAGCAGTCCAGATTGTGAGAGGGATTGTGAGAGGGGTCCCATATTGGAGAGGGTGCAGGCTGGGCAAAGAACCCACCCCCACAAGTGCACAAATTTCATGCACTGAGCCTCTAGTAAATATATAATGGGAGGAAAAATGAAACTTTTTAAAAAAACTTCACTGCACACCCTAGTCCTTTTGACTGATACATTATCTTAAATCACATACCAGTCCTTAAACCAACTTGATGAAGGTGCTATTATTTACATTTAATACACAAAAATATGAAAGTTCTGAGAGTTTAAATATATTGCCCTAGATAATACCTATTAGGTGATGAGAAACAAACAAAAATGAGCTATGATACCTCGTACCTGCGTGGAAATTAAGAGCTGTGATATGATTTCCCCTGCTGATCAAAAATAATTTAACAGAATATCAGCATCAGATAAGCTCACTCAATATCTGGGAGTGAACTAGAAAAAGCAGGGGTGCTTAGGTACCCCTCAAAAACAATGACCAAATATCTTCCTCCCCTGGTTTCTACTTCCTTATCAAAGTCAACTTCAAACACTTTTTCCAGCTTTCTTGACAGAATCTAATGCACATCTTCAAAATTGCCCCAATTTCCTGATATTCCTCAATCAAGTGCTCATCCCTGCTTTATAAGCACTTACAAAATGCTCCGCTATATTTCCAAACTCCATAAGCCTATCCTAACTTCTTCTGACCAACATACCTGAAATTTTCCCATATTGAGCAGTATGCCTTGTTGGCAGGAAATTGCTTGGCTACAGCAGTATTTCTGGTGATCTTTTGGGCAATGGGCTTTTCCAGTGGCAGCTGAAATTTTCACTTAGGGAGTCTGACTCTAGTACCTATGGCATAACCACTATGCTGTAATCCAAATAAAACAGTATTTATTTTGAGAATTAAAAAGGTAATTAACATAGGTGACTTCCTTTTTTAAAGTAGTTCTATGATAGTTTTCCTAAACAAATCAAGAGGTCTGTTTAAAACAATATATCAAAGAAAAGTAGTAAAATTGGCACAAATATAACTTGTCAGTGTTTATATAATATGGATTCATAAGGAGAAATTATTAAGGAACAGATTGAGTTCCCACCCCACTGGTCCAGCATCAAGTGCAGACTATTGAATCAATCAGACCCTCTCCTTATGGACCATAATTATTGTTTCATACAAGAGCCTTCACTTTGTTTCATTGATTTATTTTTATCTCTATCAGGCACTCTCAGCTCCCATGATTTTCTAAAGATTTTTCAATAAAAACCTATGAATCAGAAGTGTTTTACAATAAAAATTAATTATCCTTATGATGTATACAGAGATTAGAGTGGAATTATGGTTTGACTTGGAGGAAAAATAACAAACCAAGAGTTCAAGTGATCCAGTGCACTCTGTCTGTGCCTTATAAGATGAGTTGTAACAAAACAGCTAACTATAGCGGACTATTTCAATAATTTGAACATGTTATTTTTCATTTTACACATGATGCCCGTAATTGCATCTCATTTTTAAAGCACTGCAAAGTTGAATATGTTTACAATTTAGTTAGAAATACTTCACAACCATACACTGAAATGTGACAAACATTACTGCACAACTGAATATCTCTATTAACCCACTGAATTTAAAGAGAGAATATTATTTTCACTCTAAATAATCATGCTCTCACTGTTGATCTTTTAGGACATATTTTCTTTGCTGGAAGATGAAGTCTAAAAAGTAAAAATGTATCTGAGTCAATTCTTAAAATCAGGCCTATTGAAGCTTCTTACACTTCTTACTAGGAATCCTTCTCTTTATGAAACTCATTTAATTTTGCCACATGGTAAGACCATTGTATTTATTTTATTTTTTCTCAATATTTGCCAAAGGCATATATGTTTGCTGCTTAAATGGCATCATTAAACATCAGATATATGATATACTAAATTAAATATATATCCATCAATGCAAAATAAAGTCTTCAAATATTTGCCTCTTAGGAAGGTGCCTGTTACTAAATATAAATCCTAAAATATATGCTCTGGTTTCTTGTACATTAACAGTAATTCCCAGAATTGTTTAACTTATGTTCTATCACATAATGATGTAACTCTGTATCTGCCAAACTCTTGCCACAGCTGTCTTTTCTAATAGGATTCTGCTTATTAAGCATATGAGGGTCGCCAGTGTCAACAGTGAGACTCAGAACTTTCAGTATATCATTATCTCCTGATAATAACTTAGTGAAAAATCAGTTTCAGTTTGGGATTTTGTCATCCTACTCTAATGAGACATTGTCATCCGAACTAATGTAGGTAAATAAACAAAGGGACTGTATAGATAAATACAGATATAACATGCACTGATGCTTTTTGTGACTTTTATTACTGAGATAACCTATCCTTTAACATTTCTCCATGTTAGTGGTTTTGAGCAATGTATTTTTTCTTAATTGTAACCATCCTCAGAAATAGATATTGTAACATCTCAATAAATCTCTACACACAGTACTGGTATGTGAGTACCCACTATTAATGAACTTTATACTTAACTAGAGGCCCGATGCACAAAGATTCATGCAAGAGTGGGCCTTCCTTCCCCTGGCTGCCAGCACTGCCTTCACTCTGGCCCAGATCTGCCTTTCTGCCTTCGCTCTGGCCAGGAGCCACCTTTCTCCATTCGCTCTGGCCTGGAGCTGCCTTTCCGCCTTCCCATGCTGCCCAGAGGACCGCAGTGGCTGAGGCTGTGCAGGACGCCTGTGCCATCCTGCCCCACCCCCCGGCTGCGCAGCGCCTGTGCGCTGCCCACAGGCCCAGCATCTTTGTTGGGTTAATTTGCATACTCACTCCTGATGGGCTGTGGGGCATCATGAAGGTACAGTCAATTTACATATTTGTCTATTATTAGTGTAGATATTCTAGAACATAGATATATTATCAAGTATGGGTTTTGGCCATGCATGCATAAGTGCTTTCTATGATACAGTGCTAGAATAAATAGACTATACGAGGTTGAGGAGAGGGATGAAGGTGAGATTGTTGTTTGACTAAAAAATACATTACTCATCACAAAGTGCCACAATGTGAACAGAAACAATTATATGACTTACTTACAAAAAGCTTAATCACTGTGTATGCTAGCAATGTATGTTTGCCATCAATTAAGAGAAGAAGCCCATTTGGCCAATATACTTAAAAACGTATGTGCTATTCATCTTATAAGATAAGAATGCTTATTTAATTACAACTGTTTATGAACTTGGAGCTTTTCAATGATTGCATTAAAAATCTGAAACTGGCCGAAACCGGTTTGGCTCAGTGGATAGAGCGTCGGCCTGTGGACTGAAGGGTCCTGGGTTCGATTCCAGTCAAGGGCATGTACCTGGGTTGCGGGCACATCCCCAGTGGGAGATGTGCAGGAGGCAGCTGATCGATGTTTCTAACTCTCTATCTCTCTCCCTTCCTCTCTGTAAAAAATCAATAAAATATATTAATAAAAAATCTGAAACTGGTTCTATGTGGGAGAAAGTTTAGCATAATTTGTCACACAATTTTCTCCTAAATAGTAGTTTAAAATCCAGCATAACTTAAATCCATTGTGGAAAATAGCCATGAAATACATTTTTGTTTTCTTCAACCAACTGTTAAATATTGTTTTAAAAGTCAGAAACTTAAGATATGATACATTTTACATATTTTAAAAATTTTGGTTAGATTGAGAGAAAATTGGGGATGTAGATAGAAAGTTTCAAAGAACACATTGTTTTTTAATCCACCAAGAAGGAAGGCATTTTTTAACTCACTTAACCTGATAGTTCTCAAAAGGTTCCACTTAGATCAATTAGAGTTGTAGGTGCCAGAGTGTCATCAAGTTCCTTCATTTTTTTCTGACTTTGTTTATTCTTCTGCAATATGACAAGCTTAAAGTTTAATAAGTACAAGAGCATACGCGTATATATAAATACACACATGTATATATACCCAACACACGCATATATATATCCAGGAGATGACACAAATATTAGTTTATACTTCTTTATGTATTATCTTCTAAGTCAGTACTGAAATAACTAAGGAAGATAGTTAAAAACCTCTAAAGTAACAATTCATCAATTTACAATGTCTGGTATTCAATACTTTCTAAAGTATTTATTATTATTTAAAAAAATGACTATTGCATAGTAAAATAACTAACTTCAAATATTTTATTTGAAGACTCATTAAAATCCTCACAAAATGAGGTGAATATTAATTCATTTTAAATAGTATATATTAAAACACTTTTTAAAATACATTGTTAACTTTAAAGCAAAGTGTTCAATAAGTATTCAACTAATAAAATATTACTAGATGTAGATTTAACTTATTTTCATTTGAAGACTGATTAAAACTACTAATTTTACAGAGTTTAACAACTGAGTAAACATTGTCTCACATATTATATAATGAGAGTAGAAATAAAGGGAAATTAGGGCATTTTCTCATATTTTCATATTATAATCAGAGCCATCCAAAAGAGGGAGCTAAAGTATTGTGCTAAGTAACTTGGTTTTATGAATTTGAGGTTTTGGATCAGTTTCTCATACGAATTGCACAATGTCTTTAGATGTAAATTTAGCTTGGTCTCATTTTGACTTATGAACATTGACATTTTAATAGGCAGTACTTAATTTTTGGCCATAAAGTTGTATATAATCCCAGAAGAAAATTATTTTTTCAGCCATCATAAAATTATAAAAATTTGCAGCCAAATCTCAGACATCTCTTGTAGCAATATGTTTGGTGATACATCTCCTAGTGCAAGGGAAACTAAGGAGAAAATAACAAATGGAACTACTTCAAATAAAAAGCTCTGCACAGCAAAAGAAACCATCAACAAATTGAAGAGAGAGCCCACTGTATGGAAGAACATATTTGCCAAGGATACATCTGATAAGGGGTTAATTTCCAAAATATAAAAGGAACTCATTCAACTTAACAAAAAGAAGGCAATCCAATTAAAAAATGGGCAAAGTACCTAAATAGACACTTCTCCTAAATGGACATACAGAAAAAAGACATATGAAAAAATGCTCAGAGTGGCTAATCATCTGAGAGATGCAAATTAAAATGACAGTGGAGTATCACCTCACACCTGTCAGAATGGCTACCATCAACAAATCAACAAATGAAAGTGCTAGCAAGGATGTGGAGAAAAGGGAACCCTAGTGCACTGCTGGTGGGAATGCAGAGTGGTGCAGCCATTATGGAAAAACGGTATGGAGTTTCCTCAAAAAATTAAATATGGAACTGCCATTTCTAGGAATATATCCTAAGAAAGCTGAAACACCAGTCAGAGGGAATATATGCATCCCTATGTTCATAGCAGTGCTATTTATAATAGCTAAGATCTTTAAATACTTGTAGCCCAAGTGTCCATCAGTAGATGAGTGGATTAAAAAGCTGTGGTACATTTACACCATGGAATACTATGCAACAGTAAAAACAAAGGATCTCTTACCCTTTGAGATAGCATGGAAGGACCTGGAGAATATTATGCTAAGCGAAATAAGCCATTTAAAGAAAAAGACCAGTATCACATGATCTCACTTGTATGTGGAATCTAATGAACAAAATAAACAGATGAACAAAATAGATCCAGAGACATCGAAGCACAGAACAGACCAATGACTCTCAGAGGGACGGTGGGAGTGAGTGGGTGAGTGGGAAGAGATTAACCAAAGAAATTATATGCATACTAGAGGCCTGGTGCACGAATTTGTGCATGGGTGGGGTCCGGCCCAGCTGGCTTGGGGGAAGGGGCCACAGACGGTTGGCTGGCCAGCCCACCCCCTGATCAAACTCTCAGTCAAACTCCCAGTTGAGGGGACAATTTTCATATTAGCCTTTTATTATATAGATAGGATATGCATAATCCATGGACACAAGCAATAATGTGGTGAAGGCCTTGGGGGAGGGGGGTGGGATGGAGGGTTCTTTGGGAAAACAGAAAGGAGACATCTGTAATACTTTCAACAATAAAAATAAATAAAAAATAAAACAAAAATAAAATTACAAAAATTAATTACAAAAGATGAAAGGAGAATTAAGTAACATTTCTTAGTATTGAGCCTTATTAAGGAAGGGGTGGAATCATATAAGCCTCAACTAACCTGAATCACATGATTTTTCTCCTCACTAATATAAATGGATTTATAGTAGTCCTGCCTTATCTGCAGTTTCCATGGTTTCAGTTACCCAAGGTCTATCGTAGTTCAAAAATATTCAATGGAAAATTCCAGAAATAAACAATTCATAGGTTTTAAGTTGAGTAGCACACACACACAAAAAAGTTCATGTTGTCCTTCTCTGCTCCCTGGCCATGAATATCCCTTTGTCCAGCATATCCATTCTCTACATGCTCTGGCTCCCCACCGCTGTTGCAGTATCTCAGTGCTTGTTTTCAAATAACAATTGTTTTACTTAATGATGACTCTCACCCAGAAGAGTAGTGATAGTGGTAATTAAGATATGCCAAAGGGAAGACTTAAAGTGCTTCCTTTAAGTGAAACATATGTATGTGTAGAAAAAAAATACATAGTGTAAACAGTATAGAGTTTGGTACTATCAATGTTTCCAGGCATCTACTGAGGGTCTTGGAATGCATCGCCTGCAGATAAGAGAAATTAATGTAATAATATTGAAGTTGTTTCCATGTACATGAACACTTCTAAACATTTTGGGGAGGGTTATTGAATGAATCGCCCTAGAATTCTTAGTACTAAATAACTGTTCCATGACCCAGTTGTTCAGAAGGAACAAGATGAAGGGATAAGGATTTCCTAGAACAGGGAAGCTGAGCCACATAATTTATTTTTTATTGATTTCAGAGAAGAAGGGAGAAGGATAAAGATAGAAACATCAATGACAAGAGAGAATCATTGATCAGCTGTTTTCTGCACACCCCACACTGGGAATCGAGCCCACAACCCAGGCAAGTGCCCTGACGGGGAATCAAACTGTGGACTCCTGGTTTATAGGTAGATGCTCAGCCACTGAGTCACATGATTGGGTTCTGAGTGACATTTTATAGTAAAGTTACTTGAAGCTAAAATATATTAAAAACATGCCTCTGAGAAGCAACCAAGAAAACTGACCACATTTCAAACAGTCAATATTTTTTTTAAAATTAAATGAATAAATAAATGAATGAATGCTCAATTGCTCAATAAAATTATCAACAGTTAGATAACAGGTTTTAATGTAAGGCTAACAGGGAAAGCTATGTGTCTACAGAAAAATCTAGCCACATTATTCATTTCATCTAGTTAGTTATAGCTATTTTAGTTATAGTTTGTTTTATATCTTTTGGCCAGTAGTAAATGTAATTACTTAGAAAATCAACAATAAAAAGATGCACAAAATAACTTGATTCTAAACTAAGATTTCTGGATTAATCATGAAGGATTCCATAAGAGGTTTAAAAATAGGCTTCTTTATCTATTTTGCTTAAATTTCTATCTGTGGTTCAGTGTAAGCAAATAAAGAATCAATATTGACAATACATACTGAATTTGGATTCATTCAATGTCTTTCAAGAACACTCTTAAAAGTAACATAAAATATGATTCATCCATAAAACACACCCAGGAATTTATAATGTTTTACATTACTTCAGCAATATCGCTGGCAAAGGGATTCTGTATGCTAATTATGTGTGTGGTTTATCCAACACAGCTGCTACTCATTTTCCCCATAGACTAGGGTAGGATACCATTATAAATAAGGGTTCATTGGCAAAGAAAAATTGAATCTGCGGTTCCTTATTATAAAATGGGATTAATTTAATTAGTGAATAGGTTAATTTATTTCTTCAGAACATCAGAAAGAAATCTGTTACTCCAGTAGGAAATTGCAAGGAGATACTTTATCTACAAATAATTAATTTTCTTGTAAATAGATTGTGAAAGCAAAATATTTAATTGACTATCAGATACTCATATTATGTTTTCTCAAGAGATTACATTGAAACAGGGTGTTGTTTTGTTGTGATTTGTTAGAACTTATCTTACATACTCCTGCTTTTCTTATTAATCTCATAACACTATAGATAATAAATGGTTAGGATACTAATTTCTTCTATGTTTAAGCGAGGTTTAGTACCTGAAGTCCCTAAGATAAATTATTTATTAAAAAAAGAAATAATATCCAAGGATAGAGCATGAAATGATGCCAATAGATAACCTCAAAGAAATTACTGGCCTTATATCCATTCCTTTTTAATAAATCTGGTATTTTACAAATTGAATTTTTTAGAGATTCATTTCACATAATAATCATTTATTCTTCAAATGAATTCAGTCTTTATTTTAAAATTGTCAAACTGAGATATTTTCTTTTTTTCCAAAGATTGGGCAATTTTGTTAAGAGATTGCTCCATATCATGCAATGTTGGCTATAATACAGAAATAATTTGTGTATTTAAATAGTATAAAATAGTATAATTTTATACCTGCAGAAATATGTATACTTTTAAACAAAGGAATAGATTATACTGTTTTAATTAGTTACAACACAAAAATGTATTAAAATAGATGACTGAATTTTGTCTTTCTTTTAGGTGGTTGATATCTGAATTTGTAATATTACTTGTGAATATGCTGATAGAATAGTTGAAACAGAGTAGTTCTGTACACACACTGAAATAAATACATTTCTGAATATGTGTGACAGTAATAGAACTCCAACTCATTATTTTTACTCATGGAAATTCTGATATCAGTGTGGGGAATTTACGCAATATGGACAAGGCCGTTTGAACACATGTGATAGATCTGGTACTAGAGTGGACACCAATGCAGAGAAATCCTTCGAGAGGACCCGGTCTGACAGCATGATATCCAGGCTTTTGGACATTTTTAAGCACAGAATTTCTGTTGTTTTATTTTTCCTTGCAAGATGGAAGCTTGTTAGAGAAACAATTGAATGTTAAATATATATAACTAACTTCTAGCAAAGATTCAATTGACTTTGGAAGTTAGAGAGCCCTTGGATGTCTCTAGTCTCTCTCCACCGTTATTACAGTGAGGAAATTGAGTCTAGAGTGGTGAAGGGAAACAAACCCCTTATCTCTGGTCTTTTTACTCCCAGCCATTATTCTCTTCATTATACCAGATTGGATTATAATTCCACCTTGTAAAATTTGGACCCAAGAGAACATAACTAGAGATATCTAATTCAGATATGGTTATGAAAATATTGAATAACCACCAAAACAATATCTAGGGTCCTGGTACAAAGAAAGGAGATTTAGACTTACATGATTATTTCAGAAAATTTAACCGGAGATTCATCCAAAAGAGGAAATCAGCAAAAATAATAGAGAAACCATAAAAGTGCCAAAAGGTAAAGGTTGGCATGCCATACAACACAAAGTGATGAGAGCAGATCCTCAGAAGTAGAGATCTGCAGTCACAGAAAGAATTAGATTCCTTCTTTTGGAAACTATAGTAGAAGTATGAAGGTCATGTTCAACATCAAATCACACAAGTAGAAAGAAACTAATATTTGGAAAATTTTGAGATAATTCTAGAGTAGATCCTATTTTAGTGCCTTTAAGGATAGAACCTCCCCTCAATATTCAGGATAAGGTGGATCAATCTTATTATAAACTAGAGGCTTGGTGCATGAAATTTGTGCATGGGGGGTCCCTCACCCCAGCCTGCACCCTTTCCAATCCCCTCAGGGGATGTCTGACTGCATGCAGGCAGTGTCATGTTAGCGCTGGGCAGTCCTCCTGGTGCCTCCGCTGGGGGCCACCCATGGGCCAGGCTGCGTGGAGGCCCTCCTAGTGATGGATTGTGATGACATGACAAAAGTCCCCGATGCTGCAAGTCCCTGCCCACGCGCACCTGCTGTGCACACAGCCTGCTGATTAGTCATTATGCGTGAGGGCATCCCAACCAATTTGCATATTACCCTATTATTAGTATAGATGTTTTTTTTTGTCCTTATCATTATAGATAGTGATGTAGAAATATAGTGTATATATGAAAAAATATACAGTTTTATATGTCCTCCTTATAGTAAGGTACTCGTCCCTGCTTTAATTTGAGTTTTTTTACTTATAAACAGAACAAACTACATATTTTGGACACATTCTTCATATTTAAATATTCTATAGTTAGCTGTCCGAACTTCCCACCACCGCATAAATAATAACATTTAATGAGTCCAACTTTATAGGCATAAAAATATAAAGATATATTGGAACCATTTATTTAAATAAGCAAAAAAAAATTATTTTTGAACCCAAGTTGTTAACATAACAATACTATGAATAGTAGGAAATGTTTAGTTCACTAGTTCACATTGTTATTACTAAGTTTATCTCTAAATAAGCATGATAGATAGTATTTATAAATTAAAATAATTGTGATTAGGATGTTATACAATGAGCAAAGTTTTTAACATATCAGGACCTTTGAAACCGCTATCTCTTTTATTTATGATGATGTTTCTCATAATATTTTCTTATCTCCATTCAGAATCAATTCAAATATCACCTTCTCAACAAAACCTCTTACCACCTTGATAAAGCTTCACCCATCCCTTTAAGTAACTGTCCATCACACTGCCTACTTTCTCAACATTCATCAGTACCATAGTTATGTTATTTATTATCTGTGTCACTACTCTAAAGAAGACCTTCCTGAGATGAGAAACTCTTTGTCTCATGCTCACTGCTATTACCTCAGCACCAAAGAAATGATGCATGCTTTGTAAAAGGTGGAAAAAATGGCACTAATCTATGAGTTCAGAATGATAAATTTACTAAATAATATAATAGTTTCTATATTTCATGAATAATAAAATTCTACTTTATAAAGATTAGGGATAAACTATCAAATTATTAATATTCACCATAAATATAACTTCCAGATTAATTATAGTGGATGTTACTCACAAGCATGCAATCATTGTTACTTTTTTGGTTTGAACTATACTTTTCAAACCATAGTAACATTCTCATACAAATAAACCACCTTTATAAGCTGTATTCATTTTAAGGTAAAGACTGTCATTTACTTTATAGTCATTAGTATAATTCAAAGCATAAAAGGGGACAACCATAAAAATGATAGAAAAGGAAAGTTAAATACATGGCACTGAATTATGTGATGATATGAAATACTATGAAATTTTATTAACATTGATTTAAAAGACTTTCATAACTCATTCATTTCTCTAAGATACATGTGTAATGTACTCATTCTGACTTAAAGCAATAAACTTTATACCATTGTATCTGCAATAGTAAATATTCTATATTCAATATGGTATAAATTTATGACAAAATTGTTCAAAATATATTTCCATTTTATGCTATGTCATTTTAAAAAACCATATCATGTATATTAATATTTATATTCAGAATGTGGTAACTGACCCAGATTTACCTTAGCTAAATGAAAGAACAATGAAATTAGTCCTTAAATTAAGCTAGGTCTCTCTCATGCTTTTCTATATTGAGAGTCCCTATGCTCTTTACCTAGATATGCTAAACCTGAGCAACAACATTCTTAATAATAACAACAGTGGTCATAGTCTCCTCAAAATACATTGTCATGTCAATACTGTTAATATCTTAATTTTACACAGGAAGCTACAGGCCCTCTAGGGCTTTAAAATTCATTTTCATAGACACATCTATATATATAAAAGCCTAAGCGACCATCGCAACCAAACGGACTGAACAGGCTGTGTGGGGCGACTAGGCTGGCAGGGAGGTCAGTGAGGGGCGACCAAATGACTGAGTAGCAGGCTGCTTGGGGCAACCAGCCCACAGGGAGGTCAGTGAGGGGCGACCAAATGACCAAGCAGCAGGATGCATGGGGCGACCAGGCCCACAGTGGGGGAAGTTGCAGGCAACCAAGACAGTGGCAGGGGGGGAGGCAAGTGAGGGGTGACCAGGCCAGCAGAGGGGGGCAGTAAGGGGCAGCCAGGCTGGTGGAGGGGCAGTTAGGGGCAACCAGGCTGGCAGGGTGGGGGCAGTTGGGGGTGACTATGCCAGCCGGGGGGCAGTTGGGGGTGACCAGACCAGCAGGGGGGGGCAGTTATAGGTGATCAGGTAGGCAGGCAGGCAGGCAGGTGAGCAGTTAGGAGCCAGTGGTCCCAGATTGTGAGAGGGATGTCCCCAGGATCGGGCCTAAACCGGCAGTTGGACATCCCCCAAGGGGTCCTGGATTGGAGAGGGTGCAGGCTGGGTTGAGGGGACACCCTCTCGTGCATGAATTTCATGCACCAGGCCTCTTGTTAAATCATAAGCACAACATTTTTGTAAGATTTCAAAGTAGTTTTAACTCTTTAAAAGCCTATTCTTTAGGCTCCGTAAGGCTGTGGCCATATTTTTAACACTCATAATTTAGCAGAAAAAAAATAATGATAAAACCAATTGCCGAAGTCTCAGATTCAAGGCTGGAGAGTACTGACTTATTTCTGGATTTGATGGGGTGTGGATTGAGGGTGAGAGAAGAGGTGGTTATTTGAACATTTTTTTAGAATTTATTTTTATTGATTTCAGAGAAGAAGGGAGAGGGAGAGACAGAAACATCAATGATGGGAGAGAATCATTGATTGGCTGCCTCCTGCACTCCCCCTACTGGGGATTGAGCATGCAATCCTGGCATGTGCCCTGATCTGTAATGGAACTGTGACTTCCTGGTTCATAGGTCCATGCTCAAACACTGAGCCACACCAGCTGGGCCTGAACATATTTTTAATTTATAAAATTATATTTTGTGAAGTGCATCAGTAGTTAAATTGTTGGCAAGGAGAGCAATTACAATGTTATTATATTAGTACAGCAAAGAGATATTAAGGTTCTCAGAAGAAGAGTGGCCCAAGGGCTAGAGTAAAAGACTAATGTAAGATGTGACAAGGCTTATAGTTCTCAGAATTTGGTAACAGTTTATCTTATATGGATTCTAAGTGAAATAAACTCAGAGAAAGAAAAGTACCAAATGATTTCACTCATATGTGGAATTTAATGAACAAACTGAACTAACAAGAAAATAAAGACAGACTCATACATAGAAAGCAGACAGAGAACTTTGGTGGGGCAGTGGTGTTGGAGGGGTGAAGGGATTGAGCAAAAAAAGAAAAAACAAGTAGATAATTATAAATCATCCAAACATTTTTTGTCTTTGCATGTCTTTGGCAGTAGTGAGAAGGATTGAAAAATGGTCTTGAATTAATTTGAAAAGTAGATTTTAAAAGGGACATATAGTCCTATCTGTCTGTGCTCCCTATTTTGAATTGGGATAATGGCTTTCATTTTTAGGGACATTATCAAACAAGAGTTAATTTTACACAGAGTGACCAGAGTGGCAAGGTAGTCTGTAAAATGTTACTTATTTTTAAGGTGAAGTAATGAGGAATGTATCTACTGAAGAGAAAGTATAGGCCAGACAATTTTTTTTTTGCATGAGTTTAATGCTCTTTGGTAGGGGTAGAATACAGATTAGTTGCAAGATGTATGGGGAAAACTAAGACTAAATAAAAAGAGGTTACAAACAGGTACATTTTGTCACTTATGACAAGAAGGGAGTCTCTAAGAACTGAAGTTGTTCAGAAGTTGTGGTTTCCATGTGAAGGTCTCCCAGCTCGCCTAAGACATAGCAGGGGTTTAATAACAAGTAAATTCAAAGGTGAAAAAAATAAAATAATTAGCCAGTGAATTCATTAATTCATTATTACAAATAATCTGAAGATCTTTTTTTTTTCCTGATTGTGAATTTAAAAAATAAAAACGGTATGAAGGGTGCATATAGGATTGTGACCATACCTCTCACCCAGCCTGCACACATTTACAACACTACATTGTGGTACTGATGTTATGAGAAGCGTTGTTTCTGCTTACACCTGCACACTGTAAGTTGGACTGTCATTTCTACTCCCTGGAAACGGAACACAAA
Organism: Myotis lucifugus; assembly: GCF_000147115.1. Lineage (NCBI taxonomy): Eukaryota > Metazoa > Chordata > Mammalia > Chiroptera > Vespertilionidae > Myotis > Myotis lucifugus. Next base: position 56,297,805 of record NW_005871048.1, on the reverse strand, counting down.
ATCAGCTTCTTAATGGGAACAGTTCGCATGTGACAATCTGGGGACTCCTGAGGTCCAGCAGTCAGTATCGATACCCTTTACCAATTTGTCTCTTCACACACACACCTAGTGGATATTAATTATACAAGCATAGCCTTAGGTATTCAAGCCCCAGTTTGTTTGCTTTTTAATGATTCGCTGCAATTCTCGTGCAGCTGTGAATACTCAGCACTGCATTCCTGAACTTACAGTCAGACTTCTGTGAGTAGCAGGGTGTCTCCTTGTTCGACCTGTCTCTTCTTAATGAAGTGTGACCTTGGTAATGCTCAACGCCCTAGAAGGCTCATTTCCAGTCAATTAGACAGTAAAGGTAGAGAGGGGCGGGGCCGAGTCTCTACAATCATCTATGAATATAGTGACCAATTTTTATTAGCTCCATATCTAAGGAGTTTCTCATGTTGGAAAAGCTATGTGCTGAGACAGTTCACTGAACCATGTCCACAAAATGCAAGCCCAGTTAAGAAGAATACTCACTCAGAGTTAAATCTATTCTGTCTTTGAAGTGGGGGCGGTGGGGGAGGATGATAAGGGGAAAGAAGCCAAGCAATATGGAAACAGATGTAGAAGCAAGACTCAAGCTGCAATGAAAATAGGGAAGCATAGGAAGTTAAAAGCAGTGAGATGAATAAATCATCACAATCCTTGACACAAGTTAAAATACTGGGAATATAAAGAATATAATCATCAAATGATTATATTTGGAAAAATTATCTAAAGTGTTAACTTTAATAATGAATATATATCACTGATAGTTTATAAAACATCTCTCATTTATAGAAAGCCACTATAGCCCTAGCTGGTTTGGCTCAGTGGGTAGAGCATCGGCCTGCGGACCGAAGGGTCCTGGGTTTGATTCTGGTCAAGGGAACGTACCTCAGTTGCAGAATCCTTCCCACACCGGGCCCTGGTCAGGGTGCATGCAGGAGGCAACCAAATGATGTGTTTCTCTTACATTGATATTTATCTTTGTCTTTGCCTCTCTCTTCCACTCTCTCTAAAAATCAATGGAAAAATATACTTGGGTGAAGTTTTAAAAAAAAGCGACACTATATTGAATATGTATAGAATTTTTTAATGATCAAATAGTTCTTTTCTAAAATCTGTTTTCAAATCCATGTTTTATAGAATATGATATGATTTATAAATAGTTAGGGATATTTTTGTCCAAACCCATAATTTGGATAAAATTTTCATTCTGGGGCTGAATTTCTTCACACTCTTTCCATATGGATTGTTTATTTACATTTTCTTATAATTTTAGAAGAGTAAAATTTGTAAATATGTCATTGAAATATAGTGCAAGACATATACATGTGACATTTTTATTCTAAGATAACATTTTGTTTCTCCCTGAATATGTTTAAAGCTCAATTCCAATGTCAGACTTTTATAAACGCAATTTAGCCTTGGGTGTAATGAAGAGGGCTCTTCATGCCCATGTTAAATAAAGGGTTGTGGTGATTCCAAAGGTAGTGCTTCATTTGACAAGCAGCAAGCCACAGCAGCTTCGGTCTGGGGAGGTAGGAGCTCAGATATCCTTGATGACATCATTATTAAACTCAAGTTCTTGTGAGACTGCTACTGGGTCTGTGATGCAATCCCACCACTTTCTTGTCTCCATTCTATCATTTTGTCTCCATCAGTTTCAATATTCATCATTAGGTATATGTAATTACAAATTCAAGTACTTTCCTGATATATATATGAATGATTAAAATTTCTATCAGAACAATTATTCTATTACTTTTCTATAAAAAATGTCCAAAGTTGGAACTATTTTCTTATATAAATAAAATAATCATCCATATTTATCTACAGAAAACAAAAAATTTAACACAAGGTGTCAAGCCCAAAGTTGTGAGCTTGATATACATCATACATATTTAAATATCTATTGTTTATATATAAGGAGATACATATATAAAGACAGCACTGATAAAAATGCTAATTTTAACGTACTAAAAATAACCCTACAATATTTAAAATATAAGCTTATTATTGACATTCACAATTTGTATTTTAATAAAACTCCATATTTTTAACTGACCAAAGTTAATTTTAATTATAAAGGAAAATATATTTATTGCAGGTATAACAACAACATTCTTCATTGTTAATGATTGTATCAGGGGTCTCAATTTCAAGTTAAACATAAAAAACAAATATACATTTCATGAATAATCATATGTGTTATGATAATAGTGCATCAATTAGTCCTTGAAGAGTAAGTATTGTCAAAAATACTAATCTGAGTATTATTTAATGTTTGGATATTAAAAACATAACTGATTTGAAAGTATACATATACAATGTCACATCATCTAGATAAACAGGCAAGATTTGGGCAAGAATAAAAATATTATCTCTCTTCTAATAGTTAAATTTATTCCAATCCCTGCTCAGTACATGCATAGTTGATTTATAATGTCCTAATAAGTTATAACATTAATGTGGAAGAAGTGACAGTATTACAAATATATTATCCTTGACAGTTTTATTAATTATTGTGCATATGTTATTAGATATAAGACAATATTACTTAATTTTAATATCATGTTTTTTATAATAAAGCAAATTTCCAATTTAGCAAATAGTTAACTTACCCAGTAATACAACAAATATAAAATGTCTATTGACCTGACCCTCAGTGAGAGGAAATGACCAAATAAATAATTTAAATTTCACCACATAATGTTCTTCCTTTGCATTATACATAACAAAGAAAAATAATGATTTTATGTTCTGATATTAATGATCGAATTTCTACCTAATATTGTTTAAGATAGCATTGTTATTCCTACTTAAAATAGCACTTTTCCATCCACTCTAAGAGTGGGTAAAGAGATTATATTTTTATTAGGTCTTCAAGAGTCATAAACATTGAATGAAGGATTACTTCCAGTTACCGTTTTAAAATATGAAAGTCTAATTCTCCCTAATCAAAAAAGTATCCAAAGCAGCCATAACACTTGAACTGTAACTGAGTTTAACTTTTACTAAATTAAAATAAGTTATAATTGTTATGTCATTATTTGTTCATGATATCACATCTATGATTGCTTGACAAAAGAGCCTTGTAGTGTCTAATGTTTCACCATTGTAACAATTTAAAGTCTATAATTGATTTAACCATCAAAATAAAAATTTATTGCATTATTCCTTTTCATTTTCCATATCTATTTAGGGTGAACACATGTACATAATTACTTACTGACACAGATACACAGAAATTTAAATGAAAACACAGATATGGTTGCAGATATATAGATAAAGATATTAAATTATAAGCCCTGGCCGAGTAGTTCGGTTGGTAAGAGCACCATCCTGATACACCAAGGTTCAGGTTCAATCCCCGGTCAGGGCACATACAAGAATCAACTAATGAATGTATAAATAGTGGAACAGCGAAAACCAATGTTTCTCCCTCTCTCTCCCTCTTCCTCTCTCTCTTTTTAAAATCAATAAATAAAAATTTTAAAAGATATTAAATTATAAATAGGTAGATAGATGTGAATTTGCCCTGCAAGTTTTCTTGGATGTTTCAACTTAATTACCATTAAATAGAAAATATGTTTTAGTTTCTTAAATTTCTGATATAGTCTTTGCTTTGTGAAGTATTTATAGCACATATATATGAATGTTGAAAAATAATACTTCTGTCTATTACAGTAAATTATAGTAACCCTGCTTTGTAGGGAAAAAAAATGGATGATCGTCTGAGGAAAAACTAACTCCCTTTGAAACTTTTAGAATTGATGTCTCAGTTTTATAGAGCATATTTTATATGAATAGAGAATATTTTACAGAAGTAGAGCATATTTTACATGGAGATCCTTCTTCATTGCACCCAAGACTAAACTGTGTTTATAGATGTCCCTGTAGGTGAATTACTGACGTTTATATGCTTACACAACACATTGTTATATGTGTTGTTGTCTCCCGTGTTATACTGACTTCCTGCAAATATCGTTTCTTGTTTTATTGACTTTCCTAAGATCCTTCTTTAGTAAATATGAGAAAAAAGTCCATTATGCATTGAATACTCTATTATGTTACATTAAACTTAGTGAGTTTAGCATATTCCAATATAAAATTTGTGAGGTATATCTATTTCCTACATTTAGAAACATGTTCATCTTTAAAATAAAAACCAAATAATTACTAGCCACTGATTTTTCCATATTAAGTTGAATATATTTGGTTTGAAAAACTATAATGAAGTCATGCATGCTCGTCATAATTGTAGAGCCAATTTGAAAAAGTAATATGAGCCGCAGGTTTTTTAATTCATACTTATAAAACAATCATGTGCTCTGGTGTTTCATTGATTAATTAGGAAGTCCAAGAATTATCTTGTTCATGAGGAGAAATACAGAATATGAAAGCACTCATTCTTCCTGCAATTGATTTATAATTTGGCAAAGTAATTGAATAGAAAAAATGAAAAAGAAAAAATCTTGAAGACCACCTTAAGAAAATATTCAGGTCTTCTTTTTACTACCTTCTCTCATAAAAGTAAATAAGTATCACACACACAAACACACACACACACACACACACACACACGTGCACGCACATATGCACACATACACAACACACCACCTCCAGAACAACAATAACACCTCACGAGGTTTCCATTTTCTCTTCATTGGCAGAGCCATTATCATGACTTTAGCGCTTGGGAGGTGTTTCTTGCTGGTGCTAATGTAAAATGTCCTGCTTAGGCTCCAGAGATCATGCTTTTATTCAGGCACTTTGCATTCTTAATGTGGCTATAAGATCTCTTACTAGTGCTAAATTTAGGGACAAGTGCATTAACTTATTAGGACTGCTATGGAAATGTATAAAAGTGCTACAAAGACACGCTCCTCACTGTGCATCCCTTACTGTATTTTAATGATGAGAATGGTGGTTGTTCCCGGCAGAGGAATTTAAAGTGACTAAACACACACACACACACACACACACACACACACACACAGAAAAACTTTTTCAAGATGTTTAAAACAATCCAGGAAGCACTGCTTTCAGCTAATCACTGTGTGTGTGTGTGTGTGTGTGTGTGTGTGTGTGTGTGTGTGTGTTTATTTGTGTTTTTAATTTTTCATATACAATTTGACAGCTTTGGATATGTTACCTGATTTTTTAATCCTTAGTTTTCTTGGGTCACATCAGAGTTGGAGGTTAACATCCTTTTTCTAAAGTTCTAGAATTTTATGTAAAAATCTAAATAGCATAATGTCATGATTATTTAAGAGGGTATATGTTTTAAGACACAAGACTTTTTTAAGGAAACAATTATGCAAAATACAAAGAAAAAATGTTCTATCTCAGGAAACATGTCTTATGTTCTACATACAACAGGTCATATTTATAAATGAGGGGCAGGTAAAAAGAAACAAAGCTAATTAAAACCAATGTCCTTTTGGTCTTAGCATACTTTCTTCTTCCTTAAGAAAACTTAATATTATTTAAGTAGATAATTTAAGAGGTAAATTATCCAATAAAGTAGTCAGAAGTATAAATATTTAAAGTATCACATTGGGCATTTTTTAAACTATCACACTGTTTTTTTTCCAATGTTAGATTTATTTTTTATATTTAAATTTTCATTTGACGGAACAAAATTAGTCTAATGTATAGCAAACTAAAGATCCATTTCACTGAAGCATCTATATTAATACTAAATAATAATCCATCTAGACTGTTCCCTTTCATAGAGAACACATTACAGCCAATGTTTATTTATTACACACTCACGTTTTTCATTAAGTTAACTTTTACCTTAATTTATAGTTTCTTCTGTACAATATATTACCATAATGCTCACATATTTTTTATATAATTTTTCAAAGAACTCTGATTAACTGCAGCTACTCATAGTGCAAATGTTGTACAGAATGTATATCTGCCTCAAGTCACTACTGATGTCTAAAGAGAGGTGAGCCAGAAGAAAAAAATCTCCAATTAATTTTTCCAATCCTTTAGGTGAATGTGCCATAGAAGAGAAAGTGCTTTGGCTAAACTTTGCATTTAGTGGGGTCACAGGAATACACCAAATAAAATCTCCATGCAAGGTCACACTCAGAAGAGCTTCTGCTCCAACACACAATTTATCAAGTTGAGCAAAACAACATTTAAAACTCAAATTTCAAAGCCAACTTTGATATTGTGATATTGTTACATAGGCATTTTTATTTCAATTATGCAATGAATACAATGATGGTGGTATAATTATGTCAACCATTTCAAAATTGTCTTAAAATATCAAATAGCATAATAAAAGGAAACATTATGCTTTTCCATTCTAGAAATTATTATATGACTTGCTTTATTAGTCTGACCAAATCTGACTCAAAGTTAATGAATTACTTTTAAATTGATACTACCTATCTGCTCCCTCTACAGCATTTTTCTATTCATTATTCCCAGAATTATATTTGCTCACACCAGGCACTTTATCTTACATTTTCTCATTTTTCAAAACAAACATAGAGTTGACAGTGTTTTTAACATCTTGGCATATATCTAAATGCCTGCAATTGTATTTTACAAATTTGAGAAAATTTGAGTTAAAAACCATAATGTATTCTACGACAAGATCACAAGTGCAAGCTGTTCCTGTTATGCCCAAGTTCTTTGCTTCTGTGTGCTAGAAAGCATGTTCTTTCATCTTTATCTTTTAAAAAAATCTACCATCCAAACCTGGGTTAACCAGTTTTGTAGTTACTCAAATGTATTCTGCACTTAACATAGCATTGCCTAGGCAATGAAGCAGTCTCTGAATCTTAAAATAGGATTTATTCTCTATTGAATGCAGGAGGTGTTTAAATCACTCTTTTTTTCCAAGTTAAGAACATTGAATGATCACATTAATTCTTAGTCAACTATGGTTGAAAATTGATAGCTCTTCTAATTTATAATATAAAAAGTAACTTTCATGCAAAAGTTTGCACTTTTGTTGTCACGGCATCACTCAGTACATAGATTTCAAAAACCTTGTAGAAATCTTTATAAATCTTACAGATCTATATGACAAAATATTAAATGACAAAAAACATCCAAAAAGACCTCCAACTTCTCCTCAAATCTATAGTCCATTACATTCTCATCAAAAATTGATCATAAAAATAAATGTGAACTTATCTACTACAGGTGCTCACTTTTCGTCTAATGCACCCTTGTTATTTAAAGTAGATTCTAAGAGCATACACTCTTAGCAATATCTAAATGGAAACATTATAAAATGTTGATAACCTTACAATTAAAATTTGTCATACCATTTGAGATTAATGTGCTTGAAAATTTAATAGATGTGAATGGCTATATTGATTATGCAAAAAAAAACCCACCAATGCTCCCTCAAATCAATGCATTTTCCATGTCACTTCAAATAAAACATGCCTATTTTGCTTTTGCAACTCTTTCCCTCCTGTGGTTTTCATCCAGTCTTTATTACATTAAGATATATTTGCCTACTTACTGGTAATGGAGAGCAATTATATAGCCAACCAACATGCACATTTTAGAATGCTGACCTGAGTGAGAACCACAGATAGTTGAAGAAACCTATATCAGGTAAAGTGATCACATTAATCCTGGCATTCTCTTTCCATCTATATATGTTACTCATATATCACTTCACTTTAATATTAAAAAAATAAAGAAATCATGTCTTCTTAAATTATGAAAAAGGTGCATTTATTTTTTTTAGTTCTGACTCAAATTAAATAAGCAACAGTTATGAGAAAACCAAGGGTCCATTTCAAATTAATTTAGTAATAGCAATATACATACACACACACATGTACGAGTAATTCAAAGCTACTGAAATCAACCAGCATAATATAAAGTTTGGCTTTATTTTTATAATAATGCTTCATATGCAAAATTTGAGCACTATAGAAAGAGCTTGTTTAGGTATCAGTTTTGTAAAAGTAAAATAAGAAGCAAATGTTTGCAAGTTATTTCACTGAGCATTTTAATAATACCTTATTCAAATACTATAAAATTATGTATTCTTACCTGCTTCCAAATGTTGAGAGAGAGAGAGAGAGAGAGAGAGAGAGAGAGAGAGAGGAGAGAGACCTACTAGGAGAAAAAGCAATATTTGCACTACTTCATTATTAGGGGAAAAAATTGAAAAGCTCATATTCGCAACCTAAGAAAATAACACTTACTGTTGTAAGCAATGGAACTGAGTTTAGCCTTGCTCAGCACTGACGATTCCGGCAGCGTTGTGGCTTCTGTCTCATTCCTCCTCTTTTTATAGTATCTTCACAGCTGAATCTTCATGCATCTCAGTGTGCCTCCCTCTTGGAGCATTACTTCTCACTCAGACAGGCAGGAAGCTGAAGCCAAAGGAACTCTCTATCTGATTGGTTTCCATTCAGCGTTTCTGATTAATAACAGACAGTCCCTCACACAGGAAGATATTGCCGCTGATGGCGCTGCAGGGCTCCAGGTTTGGGACTGGGGCAGTAAAGACCTCTGTAGGCACAGCGATTTGCAAGCGAATGGAGTGGGAGGGAGGGCTCAGAGAAGAGGGCTTTGTCAAAGATCCCCATAAGAGAACATCACCCAGGGTTTTTAGTCTTGGTTAACCAGCTTCTTTAATCTGTTTGCAGGTGGGAGGGAAAGGTCACAGCGTGTCTAACCTGTAAATCATCTGAAGAAAATATACATCCCATGCAGAGAGGTGGCTCAAAAGAGACTTTGTGTGTATTCCCTGCAGAATTCTCCACCCCTTCTTTCAGTTCAATACCACAATTCCAAGTTTAAGAAAAGAAAATCCAAATTATATTTGTCATTGCTAATGAATTTTTATCTGTCTCTCTGAGTTTATAAACTAGCATAAATTTCCAGCACAGTGATTTAGAAGCATCTAGTATCAATGCTTTAACATGTTCTTTTTCAGTAACAAGAATGATATCTAGCATAATTTCAAGTGTCTACAACATTTTGCTTTTTACTTGATAATGCAGTTAAGGGATTTTCACCTTCTCTGGAAATGTCCAGAACTAATGGTGACCATAGCCACATCACAAGAAGTAGATGGTCCACCTGTTAGATTCACTGTTGCACATTGCACAGCTACGAGGAAGGGTAAACCATAGCTGAGTCAAACCCTGTGTCAGAAGAGAAGTCCCGTTAGCACTCCTGGAAATGGCACAATAGAAGGGTATTGATTAGCAGATAAATCTTTCTGAAAAGAAGTTCTAGTAATAGTTGTACAAAATGTACAGTGGGAATATGGCTCACTTTATAATGACTTGTTAAGCCACAGTAAGTAAATAGCTTAAATGCCAAACAATACCAATATCCTACTTGATGCTTCAAAGGAAAACTGACAAAAAGGAAATAAAAATAAAATCACCACATTTTTCTCTCTCTCCAGTGGAGGTGTAGCTTAGCCATGAAGTGTAGATAATAGAGCTGCATATCTAAGACATGTGCACCATGGAAATTTATTTCTTAAAAAGGAAAACAAATATGATGAACAGACAGTTTTACATATCCTCAAATATAAGGTGGCACTGCCAACACTTTGTAAAGCAAATCCTCAGGCAAGGATTAAAAATCAAATAAAAACAAAACAAAACACTGAAATGCTTTGCACAACAACTTTCAGGTGCCACTATTATGAGTATACTCTATCAGACCTCGACACCATAGATTTGTTCCTACAACCTCAAGGTTAAGCTATACTCAAGAATGGAGCGGGACATTATAAATTGTTTCCTCCTTTTCCCTAACAAACCATCACTGCTCATATCCCTACTTACGTCAAACCCCCTCTGGAGTTGAAGGTTCTCCAATCATCTGTCATCACCGTGATTTTTATCACTGTAGCTTGAGATAGCCCCAAATCTCATCAGAATCCCCTCAGACCAATTAGGCCTGATGGCGAGTCTGCTTAACTTCAGAAAATTCTTTGTGTCCTTGGTCTTGTCTTTGAACATTCCCTTTAATTCCCTGATCTAACTCAAAGCTGGCTGTCATATAAAAATTATTTTCTATTTCGTATTTCTCACCTGAGAGAGGATATTAGTCCTATAGCCCATGTACTGCAGGACCTGGAGTTGGGATAAATGATCTTTGCTGGGCCATTTTTCCTCTCACCTGTATCCATGCTTGCCATAGATTTCATCGTGCCTAAGTCTCCTTGTTTAAATCATTTAAAGACCTTAGTAAATTCAGCAACCCCTGAGGCGATCCACACAATGCATTGATTCCTTCTTGCCTTGTTATTTCGATTTCCAATGATCATTTCTTCCTCTCCACTTCAACTCTAAGCTCATGGTCATGCCCTACCAGAGGAGGAGAAAAAAACACACAACATGATTTTTTCTTTTGGACAACCTTAACATATCTTCTCCATTCTTTACCTCAAGGTGGATTAGCCATGAGCTGACTCAATAAAACTAAATAGGCTTCCCCTTCATGACATAATCATGGCCCAAAGGCCCTACCTTAACAGCATCACCTTATCACCTTGGGCTTTGGGATTTCAACATCTGAATTATGGAAAAACACAAACATTCAGATCACAGCAAAATATATATATATATATATATATATATATATATATATATATATATATATATATATATATATATATAGTTTTTCTTAGATGAACCTTGAGTTGCACCTATGTGTGTGTCACTGATGGTGTTTATCCCTAAACTGTGACTCAGTACATAGACATGCCATTATAAAAAATACTATGACCTCTAAGTTATGTTTTATTAAAAAAAACAACCCAATTCTGACTTCTGTGAAATCATTCTCTATGATCTGATGCCAGCAAGACTATGTCCCCTGCAGGAGCTCTCCTCCATTGACCTCACACCAGTGTTGATCACTTCTCTGAGATTCTCCTTTCTCTGCTTAATCATGTATGATCCCAAGGCCCATCCCCAACTCCTTTGCATTCTCTCTTGTCTCTTCTCACTCCCTGACTGCACATACACGACTACAGAGAGCAAGTCTTTTTTAGAGAATGGTGAAAAAAGGTAAGGAAAATGCAAAACGTGGCCTTGAATTGTGGGCCGGGGAGAGGCTGTGGGATTATGAAGTGATCCATACTTCAAATAGTGCAGCCGAAGTGGAGTTTTAGAATCAGAGCTGCTGTTCTTAGTTGTTCTTTGTCTTTTCTTCCTGGTTCAGAGAGCTTCAATACAGTCCAAGCTTTTTATAAAAGATAAAAGTTTAGAAAGTTTACAGAATGCTTGATTCTGTCCTTGCATATTCATAAACCATGTAGAATATAAATGGGTTATACGACTCCACTATTTTTTTTTTAAATTTTACTTATATTTATCACTGGAGCCTTTACAACTGCTATCACTATTACTTGTAATAACAATACCACTGATCATAATGATAGTAAAGGCTATAATTTATCATATACTTGCATCAGTAACTACAAGTATTTTTTAAATTTCTTGAAATAACTCTACAACGTGGATTATCTCTTCTTAATATAGTGCAAAAACACGATCAGTGAAGCTATTTTGTCAAAAGTTACTTACTCAAGAAATTGGTAGAACTGGAAGCAGAAACTAGTTCTATTTAAATTTAGTGCCCATTTTTTAAGCACTATACCCTAGCAGTGATGGCGAACTTTTTGAGCTTGGCGTGTCAGCATTTTGAAAAACCCTAACTTAACTCTGGTGCCGTGTCACATATAGAAATTTTTTGATATTTGCAACCATAGTAAAACAAAGACTTATATTTTTGATATTTATTTTATATATTTAAATGCCATTTAACAAAGAAAAATCAACCAAAAAAATGAGATCGCCTGTCACCTCTGACACGTGTGTCATAGGTTCGCCATCACTGCCCTACAGCCTCCTTCAGTTGCCTACTGGCAACAAAGTACAGCCCAACTCAGGAACTGATGGACAGAAGTTACTGGAATATTATGTATCCCTAAAGAGTTTTCATCCTCAAAATTTCTACACAGCATAGAATCATATCTAAAAGGTTTTTCCTTGCCAAAGAAGATTTTTTTTTAATATTACATAGAATATAGCAAATGTGTATCTAGATTTAGAACAAGTTCTGGTAAGGAATTAGGTTAGAAGAACATGACAATTTATAAATGATTTATAGGTATTAAATATATTTTAAAGATTTTTTGGCTCATGGATAAATTTTGGAAAATACTTACAAATGCTTGCCTAGATCATGTTAGATGTGAATTCTGAAAATAATATAACAAAAATGCTACTGGCACCTACATTAAAGAAAGATATATGTTTAAAAGCCCTAGAGCAGTGATGGCGAACCTTTTGAGCTCGGCGTGTCAGCATTTTGAAAAACCCTAACTTAACTCTGGTGCCGTGTCACATATAGAAATTTTTTGACATTTGCAACCATAGTAAAACAAAGACTTATATTTTTGATATTTATTTTATATATTTAAATGCCATTTAACAAAGAAAAGTCAACCCAAAAAATGAGTTCGTGTGTCACCTCTGACACACGTGTCATAGGTTCGCCATCACTGCCCTAGAGGTTGGTTCACCATTGTATCTTTTCAGCACATAGAAAAGCACAAAGTAACTAGCCAATAAATGTTATGTTATGTGATTAGCATGAGTTTTTTAAAAATATATTTTTATTGATTTCAGAGAGGAAGAGAGAGATAGAAACATCAGTGATGAAAGAGAACCACTGATTGGCTGCCTCCTGCATGCCCCACACTGGGGGTCGAGCCCATAACCCAGGCATGTGCCCTGACCAGGAATTGAACCTGGGATCCTTCAGTCTGCCAAACCAACTAGGGTGATTAGCATAAGTTTTAAATAAAATGAATCCTATATAATAAAGAGCTAATATGCAAATGGTTGTCATACCCTCACGCCATAATGGGGACCAGCCAGGCACAAATGAGCTCCCGAGAGTGGAATGGGGACTAGCCAGGCTGCGGCCTGGGAGAGGGATAAGCCATGCGCCCCGTGGTCCCAGGTGCCAGTGGCTGTGCCTGCAGCCTGGGAGAGGGAAAAACCACCCACTCTGTAGTCCCAGGCACTAGAGGCTGTGCCTGCAGCCTGGGAGAGGGACAAGCTGACAACCCCACGGTCCCGGGCACCAGCACCTGTGGCTTTGGCCTGGGCAAAGCTGCCTGCCCACGATCCCCTGCAGCTGTTGCCAGCCCAGATGAAGCCAGCCTAGGTTCTGCGTGCCTGCAGCTGGCCAGAGGAGGGAATCCTGGGTCCCAGGTGCAGGGAGAGGCAGAGGTGTTTAGGGGTGATCAGGCCAGCAGGGGAGCAGTTAGAGGTGATCAGGCAGGCAGGCAGAGGTGGTTAGGGTGATCAGGCAGGCAGGCATAGGGGGTAGGGGCAATCAGGCAGGCAGGCAGGTGAGTGGTTAGAAGCTAGCGGTCCCAGAGGCAGTCAGACATCTCCCAAGGGGTCCTGGATTGAAGAGGGCGCAGGCCGGGCTGAGGGACCGCCCCCCCCATGCATGGATTTTGTGCACCGGGCCTCTATTATTTAATAAAAACACGTAGTCATTTATTTTCTTTTCAAATTAAAATGGTTTTGCTATAAGCTTATACATAAACATTGTATGTTTACTCTAAAAGATAATCACTTGATAACACACAAAGACAATTTCTATTGCTTTCATTTAGCACACAATTAATTTTCAATAAATGAGATCATATTCTATATATTATTTTTATCATGGATATTTTTAAAATTGTGTTTTAACACTGCTTTCCTACCCCCCTTACTTTCCCTCGTCCCTATTCTCCTTATATTTTACTACCTCCTCTTCTAATGTAGGTACTGACATTAACAGCCTCTTCTATAATTTTCTGTAACTTAGATAACCATATTTTAAAAATATATCTACTTACCTATCATGTATCTACCTTTTTATATGTGCCCTTAGTGTTTTAATTAAAAATAAACAGCATATTACATTAACTTCTCTGCATCTTGCTTTTATACTTAACAATATATTGTGGACATTTCTGCAAGTTAATTGATAAACATATGATTTAAAGGTGGCTAAACATCCTATTTTATTTAATTTAATTGCTATTTTGTGTGTTTTTTTAAGTTTCATCAGCTTACAAATTGATTTCAGAGAGGAAGAGAGAGATAGAAACATCAGTGATGAAAGAGAACCACTGATTGGCTGCCTCCTGCATGTGCAATCACCTCAATATATGCATATTAAGTTGTCGTTTTTTAAGTTTCCTCAGCTTACAAATTGATAATTTAGGATTTATTTTTCTTGGTAAAACATTTCCCACCTGCTCTCAAGCTCCTGAAATTTACTTACTGTCTTCTTCCCTACTATTTCTCCCTTTGAATGTGTTTTATTTAATTATCATAAAGGAATGAAATTAAATATTGCTGTTTAGTTTGCAATTATATGGATTCTAGGTTTGGTTTTAGTCTATGAATGAATAGAATAACAAAATAAAAATGGCATTTGCTCAGAGAGAGAGAGAGAGAGAGAGAGAGAACTTTTATATTTATATTTAAAAGTCTGTTATCAACAATTTAAATTTTAAAAACATTGACCCTTAAATCAAAGAGCTTTGTAATAAACAGTATTTCAAAGCTTCAAAAGAGTAGCCTGCCCATGAAAATAGCAGAAATTATAGAGAATTGAAAGAAGAAAAATGTTTCCCAAAAAGTAAGCTGATATTTATGTCTATGTGTGTGTCATAGTTTGATTTAGTTAAAAGCAATTTCTTATAGGTGATTCATAAGGAGTTTTCCATCAGTGACTTTAATATAAATGACTTACATAAGCTTTCAGCTAATGATGTCTAATTTGATATTTTCCCATATCCTTTAAGGTTAAAAATCTAATTTATGTTATTGGTCCTTTATTTTTACAATTTTTTAAATTTTAAAATACTATTTGATTTATATTTTTTTAATCTTTGCAATTTTTATATTGTGTTTTACAATATATATCAACACATTGTATTATATTGTAATTGTAATAAATGTATTACCAATTGTACTATTTATACAAAAGTTATAATTAATATAGTACAAAAAGTCATAGCCATATATATATATATATATATATATATATATATATATATCTATTAAGTGCACAACCAAGAAAAGATTGAGAGCTCTGAGTCAGACAGTGACTTTGACATAATCTCCCTAAATAAAAGCACTTTGAAAGAATACCTTGACACACACAGAAGTTTGCTAGAAGCACTCAGTGTAGAAAGTCTGAGTTTCTTCTCTTAAGACACCAAAAGGATAACTTATACCCTGCAGAAAGGTGACCTTGGGAAGTTTTCTTTCTAAACCCACTAAAAGGAAAGATTTTTGACTCTTATATACTGTCTGTTAGCATTCAGCCCTGGTTGGAGTGAAACTAGCTCAGTGGTTCTTGGCCGTGTTCACACTTGGCAATCATCTGAGCATAAGCTGCTCAACTTGAAATTCTGATTCAGTTGTTCTAGGGCAGCGCTTCTCAACCTGTGTGTCTCGACCCCTTTGGCCGTCGAACGACCCTTTCACAGGGGTTGCCTGAGACCATCCTGCATATCAGATATTTACATTACGATTCATAACAGTAGCAACATTACAGTTATGAAATAGCAACGAAAATAATTTTATGGTTGGGTCACAACATGAGGAACTGTATTTAAAGGGCCAGAAGGTTGAGAACCACTGTTTTAGGGTAAATCCCAGATGCTGGCGATTTCCATAGCTGCCCTAGTGATTACAGTGAGGAGAAAATCCCATCACAACCACAGGCTAGGGAATTGATCTGAGAATAACAGGCCTACAAAGTCAGAACCTGGTTATGTTCAGGAGAGGGTATAACATGTGAGATCTACAGGTCTCTGAAGACTTCCGTTTCCAGTTCTTCCAATCCCATTATGTAGTGCTCAAGGTCAATAGAAGTGTGTTGTTGTTGTTTTTAATGTTTTTATTATTTGTTTTTAAGAAAGAGAGGAAGGGAGAAGGGCAGAGAGATAGAAACATTGATGAGAGAGAAACAGCCATTGGCTGCCTCTTGCACACCCCCTACTGGGGACTGAGCCAGAAACCCAGGCATGTGCCCTGATCAGGAATTGAATCAGGGACCTCTTGGTTCATAGGTCAAAGGTCAATCACTGAGACACACTGGCCGGCAGAAGTTTTTCTATTTCTTTTAATGTATTGCATTTTGTTTAGTTTGCATACTTTGCCTATGCTGTTCCTTCTGCCAGAAAAGTCTTCTGTTCTTTATTTTTTGAAATCTTTCAACACAGTGTAAATGCCACCCCCTTTGTGAAGGTGTCCTTGGTGAACCCCTCCTCCTCGGGAATTGCTAATGGGCACACATCTCTTTCTGTCTCTTTTGCTTGTTGTTGACAGGTCTGTCTCCCTCCATCAGACTGTAAGTTCCTTGGAGGCTGAACTCTCTTCTCATTTGCACGTGGTGGTATTACCAGCACGTACATTATGAAATGCCTGACAATAATAGGGCCCAGAAAGCAGAGTCTCTAATTTTTTAATTAGCCAACTAATTAATGTATATGATTTCAAGGTTTTTATTTTATTATTTTTTTTTATCAAAAGGAAGAACTGTCTGCAATCACCTCATTATATGTAAATATGGCTAACTTTATTTGTACAGCAAAGTAATTTAACTGGCAAAGCTAGGGTAACCATTTTACAAACACACCTTAAAAAGAAATATAATATTAGTCAATACTTGGTTTCACAGCTTTGGCTCTTGTGTACAAAGATTAATATCTTAATACCCATATATTAATTTCAGTTCTTAAAAGAAAAATGCACACAGAAGAACTAGACTATACTTGTGTTTTTGTTCGTTTTTAGTTTAATTGGTGTCATTTTTAACAATAAAGGCTACCACAGTTGAAAACCAAGCGTAAGTTATTGCACTAGTTACCTCCTAAATTTTCCTCATTGGATCTCCGCAATAATATAAAAAGGCACATGCATGAATTTTCTCACCCTACAAATGAAGAAATGTAGGTTCAAAATGGTGAAATGCTAAAGCCAAATCACAGAGCTAGCAGCTAGTGCAAATGCTGAACCCAGATTTGTTCTACTCTGACACTTGTGTGATGTCTAGTGTGCTATACATGAAGACATTACATGTTCTGAGCATATTTGTCCGATTTTCTTATTATAGTCTGTTTTTTAAGAGAATGGGTTGATCATTTAGATCGTAATTCCAAATTTTCTATGTACTACCTGGGTCAATCTGAGCAAGATACTCAATGCCTCACAGTCTCAATTTTCACACAACAGAGGAGAAAATAATCATAGGGTCTTTGTGACGATCAAATGAGGCAATGGCATTGCTCTAGAGAACTAGGTGTTAAGTGACTAGCATCAAATTTAGAATTTTTGCTCTTAAACAAACAGAAGTTCACCTACAGGCACGAGGCCCAGCTGTCCTTTAAGAATTCTTCTGGCCCTAACCGGTTTGGCTCAATGGATAGAGCATTGGCCTGCGGACACAAGGGTCCCA
Source organism: Myotis lucifugus (assembly GCF_000147115.1). Lineage (NCBI taxonomy): Eukaryota > Metazoa > Chordata > Mammalia > Chiroptera > Vespertilionidae > Myotis > Myotis lucifugus. Next base: position 56,280,273 of record NW_005871048.1, on the reverse strand, counting down.
GGTTCGATTCTGGTCAAGGGCATGTACCTTGGTTGCGGGCACATCCCCAGTAGGGAGTGTGCTGATCTATGTTTCTCTCTCATCAATGTTTCTAACTCTCTATCCCTCTCCCTTCCTCTCTGTAAAAAATCAATAAAATATATATTTAAAAAAAAACAAACAAAAAAACACCACACTAAAAAAAAGAATTCTTCTGGCTTAATTATACCTTCCCACCTGATGATGACTTTTCTTTCAATTTGACACCTGGGCCAAGGCTAACATTTGGTTTTGCATCAGTTTACTCACAGCTGAAGTCTTAGATGTCTGATTGGGTTTTTCACGTTGGGATTCCAGACTATCACTGTGAGCTAACATTTACTGACCCTGCTCTTGGAATGTAACTTAATTATGCACAATTTGACAAGGGCAAGATGATTTGGAAAGAATCTGCCAACATTGTTATACTAGTAGAGAAAGCCAAAGGAAAAATTACAAATTGTATTTCCTGAACCTCTCCAATGTGCAGCACAAGAGCCTTTATGTTGGCTTATGGGGGCGAAAAGTGCAGTAATGAAAATAATGGTATTCATGTCATCAGTGTGAGATGTGAGCTTTGTCTAGTACATATTTCTATAATAGAGCATGATTGTATCTGGGTACTTCAGGATTTATATATAATTAATTAGTGGCCCAGTGCACAGATTCGTGCACATTGAAAGGAAATTAATTAGAAGGTGGCTGGTGGGGTGGGACTGGGCAAGATGGGCCGGACATGCCCTGGAGTCAACCTACCATAGTCCCTCCCCAGCCGGCCGCACCAGGGGTGCTGTGGCTGGAAGGGCATCTGCAGAGTGAGAATGGTCCCTCTGGCGTGGGGTCCCTAGGCCTGGCCTGCGGGGATCAGGCTGAAACGGGCTCTCTGACATCCCCAGAGGGGTCTGGGAGTGCAAGAGGGCACTCTGCAAAGTTACTGTGGTACAGGGAGTGGAACGCAAATGCAAGTGTGCAGTAAACCAGATTCGGAGCCAACAGTGCCCCAGCAACAACATAACCCACAGCCAAAGGTAGAATCAGGCGGCCCCGCAAGGAATCGTGCTCCTTCCTCTCTGGTTCCTGGGTGCGTCACCCGAGAACCTCCACTGCCAAGTCTCCAGAGCTCGGCAGATCTTATATTGAGCCTCTGACTCCTGGTGGTTAGTAAAATGTCATACCTATCAGCTGGTCGGATGGTTGGACGATTGGATGGTTGGACAGTCATTTAACCTTTTATATATATATATATATTATGTACAAGTTTTAAAAACAGTTTGAATAATTATTTATTTTTAATTCTACTTGATAATCTTTGTGATTGAATTGGAATGTATAGGGCATTTACATGTAATATCATTGCTAATGTAGTCGGATTCAGATCTAGCATATTGGTCTTTGTTTTCTGTTTGTCATTTTGTCCTTTATTCTTCCTTTTCTGGCATCCTTTGTATTAGATCTTTTTAAAAGAATATATTTTATTGATTTTTTACAGAGAGGAAGGGAGAGGGATAGAGAGTTAGAAACATCTATGAGAGAGAAACATCGATCAGCTGCCTCCTGCACACTCCCTACTGGGGATGTGCCCACAACCAAAGTACATGCCCTTGACCGGAATCGAACCAGGGACCCTTCAGTCCGCAGGCCGATGCTCTATCCACTGAGCCAAACTGGTTAGGACTGTATTAGATCTTTTTTATTTTGTTTATTTAATTTTCTCTCTTCTACTAGCTTTTTGGTTATACCATGTATTGCTGTCTTCTACTGGTTAGCTTACAAATTGAAAATATAGCCTTCATGTATTAGAGAAACAGTACCTATTTTTTATTATTAAAGTAAACAACTAATAAGTTAGTGTTTTTATAGCATCTAAAACCAAACAAAAATAATTATAATGGAATAACTGTATTTTTGTACCTACCTTTGTCCAATATTATTATATATTTAATTTTACATAGGTTTATAAAATACAAGTAATTATATTTAATACTGCTATAAATAATAATAGTATTTTATATTTAATTATATATTTACCATTTCATAGTCTTTATTCCTTCTTAAAGGAATTCCTTTTCTGTTCCCATTTGAGATATAACATTTCCTATAGTGAAGGTATAGTTAAAAGCAATTTTTCATAGCTTTCACTTTTCTGAGAATATATTAATTTCACCATTTTTGAAGGCTAATTTTGCTGGATATAAAATGCTTTGTTAACTGCTCTATATTTTTTCATTACTTAAAATATAACATTTCTTTGTCTTCTGAGGCAAAGATTCTGTTGAAAAGTCAGTTTTTTAAAAATTATCATGAAAGATAGTATTTCTTTGTTTTTCTCTGGCTGATTTTAAGATTTACTCTTTATATTTTATTTTCTGAGATTTGATTATGCTTTTTCTAGATGTAGTTTTCTCTGTGTTTCCTATTCTTTTCTTGAATATGTGGTTTGTTCTCTTTTTTTATTTGAAAATTCTTATTTATTATTTCTTTTTAAAATTTACTCCTGTTTCATTTTTCCTCTGTTCTTTTTCTAGGACCTCATTTACATGCTTTTTTTTATCATATGCTACCTTTCCCTATGCTATCTCGGTTGTCCCTCTGGGATATTTTCTCTAGTATTAATATTAATATTAACCTAGCATTAACTCATCTTTTTTCTCCATTTTGTCAACTATTTTTTTTTATTTAAAGAATAAATTATTTTTTATTCTTGTGCTTACTTCAATATTTCGGTTATTTTCAAGTCTGCTTCTGTTGACAGTTTTACCTCCTGAAAATCACTTGAATGCTCCCGTACATGCCTAGTGATTTTTATTGTATACTGAACATTGTGGCTTTCACTTATTGAAAATTTGGAATATGTTGTCTTCTTCTGAATGGTATTGATATTTGCTCTGTTACACAGTCTGATTGTCATGGATCACCTGGGTGCTGTTGGGACTTGGTTTTAGGACCATTAGGGCAGGCTGATCTGTGCTACATGTTTCCTGTGCCTTCCAGGGTCTCAACAGAATACCTAGAATCTTCATTAAGATATCTCTATTCTGGCTTAGTTTATACACCAATGGATTTCAACTCTGAAAACCTCTGGCATGGCTATTTGGCTCTCAGTCTCTCATATTCTGTTCTCTCCTAAGTTGCTCAACGTTTTTCCTTGAATACGTAGAGCCAAGGATACCTGGACTATTTTAATAGAGATTTTTAGGTATCCTTGTATGTAGTTTCTACCTTTCTCATAACCTGTCTCCCAAATGAAGTTGCCCTTGCTGCTTTAGTTTCTCTTTTTTTATCCATGCACCAATATAGCTACCTCTGCTTGTATTCCATTTTCCCATGTACCTTTGGCAAACACACCAGGGAAAAAGCTGAGATAAATATGGAGCTCACTTTTTATGCTTTCCTTATCAGAAGTATCATAACACAGAATTGGTTATTGTCTAAGAGAAAAATCGGTGCCTCAATTAAATTAACCTCAAGTAGGGAAGGGGTGACTCATAGATCAGCTACTGCTATTCCTTTTCTGTACAGATGGCTTAGGTGACTCCATATGGCCAACCATCTCATCTTTTACACATATGCCTGAATCTAAGCATTTGTTCTTATTTTCAGGTTGCTTAATATTTCAGTTTATTTTCCATCTCTATATGTTGATCCTTCTGCCCAGAAAGTCTCCCGTTCATTTTATATTATTTAATTGAATTCATTAATTATTTTTTTCATTCTTGCCTGCAGATTGCTTCATTTTTGCTTCTTTGCCTCTCCTTTTATTTTTTAAATTTTTTTACAATTAAAAAAAATGATCTATTTCTCCCACCACCCACCCCCATCTCAAACAGTCACCAATCTGTTCTCTGTATTTATGAGCTTGGTAGTTTTGTTTGTTTGTATGTTTGTTTTTAGTTTCCACATGTAAGAAAGATCCTAAGGCATTTGTCTTTCTCTGTTTGGTTTACTGCCCTGGGAAAAATGCGTTCAAAATCCATCCATTTTGTCACAAATACCAAGATTTCATTAATTTTATGGCCTAATAATATTCCATTTTACTTGGATAAATACCCCGAAAAGTGGAGTTGTTGGCATTTCATTTTACTCCCTCCCTTTCAGACATTCCACTTTCAAACTCATATACTTGA
>NW_005871048.1:56268231-56276031 GCF_000147115.1 Myotis lucifugus | reverse complement strand
TGAGCAGAATTAAGTGTTTCCCATTTTATGTCTAATAAATTATGAACATAATTCTATATTACCATTTTTATGTTTAACATATTGCATACTACACTAAAATATATGCTTTCAAGCAGAACATCTTTGTTCTGTTATTTCTATTCTTATGTGTCCCTCTCTTATAGATATATGACGATGGGGTGAGGGTTATTAAATACTCGTGTAAACTAAAAGACCTTGTGAACAAGAAAGTGTAATAATGCATTAGGCTTATTGAGCAATATTGATATGATATATTTGGTGCCTTAGATAAAACATCTCTGAATATTCTCACCACCTCCAATAAAAATTTTTTAAAAAGCAAACCATAATAGGTAGTACTGGGAATCTATTTTTCAAGAATCTAAAATCCATTTTATTTCCACTAACCAAAACTGACTATGTAATTCTCTAATTGAATAGAACTTGTAGAAAAATTGTTATTTAAAATAAGGCAGATGACATATTAAGATAGAAAGAAATGACAGAAGATATTTTAACTATATGTTATAATCCAGATGATAGAATAGCATAATCAAAGTGAGTTAATTTGAGTGTAATATCTTAATATGCACATGCAGACACATAATGCATATATATAATATCTTTGAAAATATATACTATTAATTTCTTAAAATGGAACTTAAAGCAAGAAAACTCACACTGACAAACTAAATAATATAGTCACAATTTCATAGAAGTAAATAGCACATATATAAAATGTTTATATAATTTGATGTAGTAAGCAAGTGACTAATATATCTGTTACCACTAAAAAAATTTAAGCAATAAAATATGTAAGAAAACAAAGATCTCAATAAACCTTGATAAACATGTATACATAATTTAATCAACATATTCTCTAAAAGTTAATGGTGTATGATTTATATATACAGCTATGTGACAAATTTACCAGCAAAAGAATAAATCCAGGCTCCTAGTTTACCAATATTCCTAAGAGAGACCAATTTGGCCACCTGGTTTCAAGACAATTATATTGGTTTCCTTCCATCCTACATGTGCCAGAGTTTTATTCTGACAAGAATAGACACATATTCCAGGAGGAAGTTTGTCTTTCCTGCATGCTTAACCTCAGCTAGCACCACCATCCAGGAGTTTACAGAATGACTGATTTATAGACATGAGATTCCACACAATACAGCTTTTAACCAGCAGACAGATTTCACAGCAAAGTGGATGCCACACTGTCTAGAAGCTGGTGGACTGACATGGGTGCCAGGATGTCCTACCGAAGAAGCTGCCGTGGCAGCTACATGGGACAGTGCTCTGTGAGGATGGGATGTCCTTCTCTAGGATGTGGAATACTCACCCAATCAGTGCTCTCCACTGAAAGAATACCTGAGGCTGAGAACCAAGCGATTGATACAAGAAAGACACTGTTTATCATTACTCTCAAAGATGTGTAAGTGCTGTAGGGTAAGAGGTCTGGGTCACAAAGAGGGTATACTCTCACCAAGGGGCACAAAAAGAGTCCTATCTAATAATAAGTTATAGCCATCTGTTATACAAATGAGCCAATGATGGAACCTGTATATTGGCCCCTAGGTTGCTTATTTCTTCACAGCCAATTGAGAACCTTTAGCTCAAAAACCACCAGCACCAAACTCATATTTTTACATATCTAATATTTAAAAATAGCCCAAACCAGAAGGTTTTTAGTCATTGTGAGCCCATTTGCTTTGCCTAAACTACACCCTGCATCTGCTGGTCATTGATAAGATAGGGCCTTTTGTTTGTGAGACTAAACCAATACTACCCGTGGGAGCTCTCTGACCCAGAGACTCCACACTTGCTACTGTGATATAACCTAGACATATAAGCCCTTTCTCAGATTCTCTTCTACCCTGGAGTCCCCTTGCCCTTTGCTTGTTCTGGACATTGGCCCCCTTGACATAATTCTTTGGCTGTTTTCATGCTAAGAGAGCATTTTCGTCTCCTGCAAACCTGTCTAATACTGCCCAGTAAAGCTTGTTGTATGTTATTGCCTCTGTGGCCATGCCTATTTCATTGACCAGCTGTCAAGTCCCTTGAGCTCCCTATACTCTCTACTGTACGCTTTGTACTTCTGTGTCCAGGGACCAGCAACTGAGAAAAGGTGTCACTATTGTGGCAGGGTTAATTGACTCTCATTAGCAGGACAATTCGAGCTGCTGTTTTACAATAAGGACAAGGAAGGAAATGTGTAGAACTCTGAAACCCAACTAGAACTTTCTTGATGCTTGTTTATCAAATTTTGATTGAGAATGGGCAAGTGCAGCAACCCTAGCCTGAAAAGGTCATGACTACTAGAGGCTCAGACTTCTTAGGCATGAGGGTTTGGGTCACATCACCAGAAAAACCACTAAGAACTGCCAAGGTAATAGTTGAGGGTGATGTGAATTTAGAACAGATAGCTGAGGAGTGGAAAGATGAGTACCAGGTGTGGCCATAAAGACAAACTACAAGATGAGCTTGTAGTTCTTTCCATTAACCTCCCTTACCTAGATTTGACCCTATGAAGAGAGATCCATGTGCACCTTGGAGGAGGTGCACCCCAAACATGTAGGGAGAACAGAATTTGAGTAAAAAAAGGGCTACTCTAGCAGCTTGGAGAGATGCAGATTACACGTAAGAATCTATACTAATCTATACTAATAAAAGGGTAATATGCTAATTAGACCGGGTCAACCAGCCATCTTCCAGATATCCGACTTCCTTCCGTACAAAGCCATGGTGGTGGGGGCTGAATCAGAGGCAAGTAGGGACGATCAGGATGCAAGGGAGGGCAGTAGGGAGTGAGATCAGGCCTTCAGGGGAAGGCAGTTAGGGGCGATCAGGCAGGCAGGCAGAGAGGTTAGGGGCGATCAGGCAGGCAATTGGTTAGGAGCCAGTCGTCCCAGACTGTGAGAGGGATGTCCAACTGCCGGTTTAGGCCCGATCCCTGTGGGTCAAAAAGAGGGTATACTCTCACCAAGGGGCACAAAAAGAGTCCTATCTAATAATAAGTTATAGCCATCTGTTATAGCCATCTGTTATACAAATGATCCCTGTGGGATCGGTCCTAAACCAGCAGTCGGACATCCCCTGAGGGGTCCCAGATTGGAGAGGGTGCAGGCTGAGCTGAGGAACCCCCCTCCATGCACTAATTTCATGCACTGGGCCTCTAATTTACAGTAAGAAAGCCAATGATCTGACATCCTTCAACAGCCTTGAGGTTCCACTATAGCACAAGAGCTAGGTCAACTTTCTCCCCAGGTTATGCCCAAACAACTGAGTATGTGGGAATTCTGTTATCTCAAAATTTCTGCCCAACAGAGATCTCATTCTAATAAATTACTTTTGCTCTTGAATTTTGAATTTCTCCATTGGGCTGGCTCAGACTTTCTCAGAACCTTACTGCAATCTGAAATTCCTTCAGGCCATTCCTTCTTTCCTATATCTTGAGTCTATGCTGCAGGATTTTTCTGCCTTCTTTGACTCCCTCTTCTCTTTAACAGGTATTACTCCAAGTAAATCTCTTTTACTTTCAGTAAGACCTAAACTCACACATTCACCAACACACACACACACACACACACACACACACACACACACGCATCATAAAAGGCTAGTAGTGTCTTTTATCAGATACATCCAGAAAGTTTTAATTTAATTAAAATCAAATAAAAATTAATTGTTGCCCTAGCTGGTTTGCCTCAGTGAATAGAGCGTAGGCCTGCAGACTGAAGGGTTCCAGGTTTGATTCTAGTTAAGGGCACGTACCTTGGTTGCAGGCTCCTGGCCTTGGTTGGGGCATGCAGGAGGCAACCAATTGATGTGTCTCTCTCACATTGGTGTTTTTCTCTGTCTCCCTTTCACCTTCTACTTTCTTTAAAAAATTAGTGGAAAAATATTCTCCAATGAGGATTTAAAAGAAAACCATTCTTGTGTCTCAACAGTAAAATTTTAGTAGTCATAATTGGCTACTGGCTACCATATTAGACAGAGTAGAAAGTTCTCCTGGCCCTAATTGGTTTGGCTCGGTGGGTTGAGCGTCGGCCTGCAGATTGAAAGGTCCCAGGTTCGATTCAGGCCAAGGGCATGTACCTTGGTTGCGGGCACATCCCCAGTAGGAGGTGTGCAGGAGGCAGCTGATCGATGTTCCTCTCTCATTGATGTTTCTAACTCTCTATCCCTCTCCCTTCCGCTCTGTGAAAAATCAATAAAATATATTTTTTTAAAAAGAAAGTTCTCCTGGACTGTGATAATGTAGAAGTATAGAAATGACCACAAATTATGAGTCAATGTAGGAAGAACATTTTAAAGAGCATGCTAAAATAATAAAATTATGAAAAATTTTACATAATGAAAATTATATTAACTAAATCAAAGAAAATCACAGTGAATTCAAATTGGCCATTTCTTTAATATTTTTAAATAAAAATAAAAATGCCCTATGTTCTTCAGTATTGAATACTATTGATATTTAATAGCATTAATAATTGATAGCATTACTCAGTTGCTATATGCAATACCTCACTTCTTTTTCCTCCACTCCTCAACTGTGTACTGTCTCTTGTAGAGGTTCCTTCCTCCTTTTTCTCCATAAAAATCTGTTTCTTTTTATCTTTATTACCTCTTCCAGTCCCATCAGCAGTGCAATTTTAAGCAAGTTGGCAAAGTTCACTAAACCTCAGTTCTTACATCAATAAAGTATAGTTATTATTAACCTCTGTGAAACTTTGAGAATTAAAGTATTATTCTTTTTCACTGGATACATTTTTTTATGAAGAACTAGCCTAGACCCACATAAAATATTTCAATGGAGATCATAGGAAAGGTTACATTTTTGAAGCATCTATAATTGTTGTTTGGATTTGCCCTTAAGGAAAACTTAACCTTTCTAACCTTATTTGTTAGGAGATAGGAATGCTGAGAGAGAAGGGAAAAATATGATGTCAACTTTTAAACCATGTATTTTCAAGAAAGGGCCATGCAGGCAAGTAGAAACATTCTATAAATTGTTTGGGAGCTATGAAACTATAATTCATATGCAAGGTCAGAGCCAGAAAGTTGGACTGGAGTGTCACAGTAGTGAATATTGTGGCAGCCATAACTTGTGGTTGTACATCGTGGGGAATGTGTTATTAAAACAAAATATAAGAAAATTAGGCCCTAACTGGATACATCAATTGGTTGAAGCATCATCCCAATACAACAAGGTTGTCGATCTGATCCTCGGTCAGGGCCCATACAAGAAGCAGCCAATGAATTCATAGATAAGTAAAACAACACCTCTCTCTCTCTCCATAATATACATATAAGAAGTTAGTTTTGAAAACCATATCAAATCTTCATACATGAACTATTTAATATCTTAATATATCTGGCCCTTATTCATCAGTAATATAAATATTAATATAGTCTTTATTTACCATGAATTTAAATATGTTACTATGGAAACAAATCCTAAGCACATAATGGCTGATATTAGACATAACCAATTTGTTGAGGAATTTACTTAAAATCCTGTTGACATTAATTAAATCACTAGGATATTTGCTTGGATATTCAGTGGCTATTGCAAAGAATTTGGCCTGAGAATTTTTATCATTAATCGTTTGTACTGCTTTCTCATGGTCAAAATTTACCAATAAATACAGTAATTTTATAACCCACAGAATAGACATTGTATTAATTTCCAGATAACTACTGGGGGCTCCTTCAACCTCCATGATAATGCAATATTGTAAGTGTTAATGATTTTATAGTGTAAATTTCAATCATAAATTGAATCTTGGTGTGCTAAAAAAATTCCAATTTCTAACAGAGGAAATAATTTATTGAGATTATTTTTTAAAGAAAAGACCCCACATATATTTCTTATAGACTTGTACTAGTATTTCTCATATATGTCCATGTTAATAAATAAAATTTTATTCCATAAATATAATGTTTTCTAAGCAAAAAGGAAACACTCTTCTAGATAATATTCTATTTCTGATTATTTAAATCAGTATGCCTCTTAGATACCACGAGAACAAAATCTCTATTTCAGATTGCACTCTCAATGTACTAAAGAACATTTTTCTCCCATGTGATTTGTTAAGGGGATATTAACAGTGAATAATAACAAATTCTGATTAGAATGAGGAATATTAGCAGACTATCATGAAATCTGAATATTAATACCACAATTGACTACAAAAATAGGCTGCAGGGTTTACAGAAATAAATGTGCTCCTAATTTATGCAGAAATTTTGACATGATAAAATATAAAACAAATTGATTCTCATTTAGACAAGTAAATTTACTGAAAAATGTCAACATTTTATCTTGTATTTAAGTGAGTGTCTACATCAGTGCTGTGAGAAACTTATACATATAATATATATTTTAGCTAAATGTATTTTCCATTACAAATACTTACTTAAAGTCATCAGTATTAAATGTAGAAATTAAGGTTACCTAATAGGAATTTTATATAATTGTACAAACTATTACCAGTAGATGTGAATGATCATATACATTATTCATAGAGTAATATGCAATAATACTCTTTTCACTGAAGGATATGCATTCGTTATTAGCTTCTTATAACTAGAATCCTTTTAATGAAGTTTAAGCTTGGCTGAAAACAAGATATATAATACCGAATTATAGGTAAAATACAAGTCATGAGCTAAAACATTTAATAGATGTTTTCAAGGAAAATATTTTATTTATCTCTTTATAATACACTTATTAAATACATACTATGTGACATTAACATTGTTTAGTAACTTCTATAGGGTATTGAATAAAAACAGATATGTTTCCTTTCCAATAGGTATTCCTATTGGTGAGGAAGTCATTGTCTAAAATAGAAATTCAGCACTTGCTTTTGCAAATCACATTTTATTGCAACATAAACATGCTAATTTATTTACATTTTAGGTTGCTTCACTTGAAATAGCAGAACTGAATACTTGAGACAGAACATGTGATTTGCAAGCCTATAATATATACCATCTGACTCTTTAACAAGAAAGTTTGCCAATCCTTGCTCTAGAATATAAAATACACTGAGAACAATAATCAGTCAATATTTTCTTTAATTTTTAAAAATCCTCACCCAATGATACGTTTTTATTAATTTTAGAGTGAGGGGAAGAGAGAGGGAGAGAGAAACATGGATCAGATGCCCCTACCCCTGCATGTGCCCTGACTAGGGATCAAACCCACAACGTAGGTATGTGCCTGGACCAGAAATCAAGCTAGTGACATCTTGATGCAAGGAACGATGCTCAAACCAACTGGGTTACACTGACCAGGGCAGTCCATATTTTTTTTATTTATTTAAAAAAGCAAAACAAAAACTTTTCCCAACACAATATTAAAGGAGAAGAACATTTGCAATAGAAAATATTAACACATTTATTCCAATTTCGTATATATGATGTATATTCTTTTTCTATGTGTTTATCTTTTGTTAGGTTGATATTTACTTGATTTGTTAGTCTTTGCTTACTTGCAATTCACACCTGGCATCTATGTTGATTTGACCATGCCTACTCTTTACCAGTCACAAAAATGTTAGTACCACTCCTTTTCATGGTGATTCAGTAATTATAAGTTAATTCTCATAAATATGTGCTCAATATTGGAAGTAAGAATATATTTTTCATTTCAAAAAATAAATATAAATAGGTGAAAAGCAAAAACATCTATAATAAATCTTCACGATTATGAAATAAAATGTGATTTATCTGGACTAGACAATAATATCACATTAAGTCCAAATCATTATCCCACATAACACT
>NW_005871048.1:56247014-56264800 GCF_000147115.1 Myotis lucifugus | reverse complement strand
ATACCTTTAGGTAGAATGTTTTATATCCTAAGAAACGTTTTACTAAGCATCAGTAAAAATAAACCTAGTTTTATGACTAGAAGAATATATTTCATCTAACCTAAAAATAATTATTTGCTGTGTAGAAAGTTTTAATAATAAACATTTTTCCCATTAAAATATTGAAGTTAGTACAAATTCCAGATGCAGAGCTGGAAAATATTTCTAAATCTACCCCCAATTTTTCCTTTTATTTTAAATAATTACTTGTTAAGTTGTCAGCAAGTAATTTTTTAAAATAAACAGGGAAATTCCAACTCATGGTTCCTGTATTGAATTCTTCTGAATAGTGTATACTGCTTTGTGAGTGGATAATACTTGCCTTTATTTTAACTTTAATGTATGCATGTACAACTTAATCATACAGTTGATATGTGATAAATATTTTAGTGAGAATAATTAATGTAAAAACTAAAAATATGTATGGAAAAATAAACAGCTTTCTCAGTTAAAGTTTGTAGTAATTAACCACAAGTAAAATTAGCCATGAAGTAAGCATATAGAGATGAGATAGATTGTGAGGAGTAGAAATTTCTATGTCGAGGAGATTAGGAACAGATGTACCTGGACCATATTCTAGCTTTCTCTAATACCCATAGATCTTGGTCAAATTACACAATACTTCCAAGATTCAAATTGTCGATTTTGTTTTTATGAAATGGCGATTAAAAAATTTTAAGAGGCTAGATGAGATTATGTTTAGAACAATGTCTTGAACATAATAGCTATTCAATAATTGTAATTTATTTTATTATTATTATTATATTTTTATTATCATATTCAGTCATTTCAAAAATTGTTTGTTTGGCTTTAAGAGCCATTATGTAAATATATACTTCTTTTATCAGATCCATGGGAAATGCATTTAGGGAATTATTAGGCTTGTGTGACAGAGCCAAAGTAGATACTTCTAATTAATGAGCCCAAAAGTTCACCATTCAGACCCTGGCCTGATCCCAAACCTTTCTTTTCTTTCTCTTTCTAAACTGGCTTGGTTTTCTTAACAGCTTGTTCCCTCTCTATGAATGAGTCTGAAAATATCGTGCTACAAACAAACAGACAAGTAACAAAAATTCCATCTCTGCAACTATTATCCACTACATTACATTTTAAAGAATCCAGGTTCTTCTTTTTGCTCTTTAAACTGTCCTGTTCTGATTTAGTAACAATCATGTCCAGATTTTCCCTTTCTGACATGGCTTCTTCAAATTTATGTCACTGACTCTTGTATCAATCTCAGTTCCAAAACCTGTAGTTCAAAAGTCCATTCTCTCCACCCTTTGAGCCAATTCCAGATAGACACAAAAACAGTATATATCCAGTTTCCAATGAAAGTTGTTCAGACACCTCCCATAAAGCCCCATAATATAGGCTCTTGTATTTTCTTTCAGCCTTATTGTTGGCTGTTAATTCTATTTCAGCTCTCCCACCCCCATATCTGAAAAAGACTGAATAGAATTTTCAATGACAGCTAAAGTAAAGAAGTAATCACTCTACTTCCTAATATTAAACCTATTCACTATGTAGATGTCACCCGATTGGATTTTTTAAATGTCAGAAAGATATAGCCAGTTGACAAAAGTACTAGGGAATTCCAAGAATAAAAACTCACAATTGTAAAAGAATGGACACATGAATCAGAAAAAGAAAAAGAAAAACATGTATTTGGGAAATTGTCATTTTATAAGTTCACTTATCATAAAGATAAGGAAATAGACAATAGACATTGAGAACATAAAGGACTGGAAATGCAGGCAGAACCCAGATCATGGAGAAACTTTCATGATATGCATAACGGTCTGTAGTTTATCTTATTGAAAAGGACATTGGGCAATGACTCAACATTATTAGTTTGTGTATTAGAAAATGTATTTTATTTGAATAGACTGTAATTTTAGAAAATTCATTCAACCTGATTGCCTTTCTTTATTCCTGATGGTAAAATCTCATTACTCTCCCACATTTTTCTATTATTCATATCATCATACTTCCATTTCAAATCTAACACATTTAATGTAAATGTGAGCATACAGAAATAAAATGATTCAATCTAAAATATTAATTATAAGAACAGTGTTTTATTGTCCAAAACAATCTTTAAATTCATAATGATCACTGATGCTCAAAACACTCTTGGGCCTGGCTTGCGTGACTCAGTGGTTGAGCCTCGACCTATGAAACAGAAGAGCATGGTTCGATTCCTGACAGGGCACATGCCCCTGTTTTGGGCTCAATCCCCAGTAGGGGGCATGCAGAAGGTAGCCAATCAATAATTCTCTCTCATCATTGATGTTTCTTTTCTTTTAAAAAAATGTTAACATATATTTTTTATTGATTTTAGAAAGGAAGGGAGAGGGAGAGATAGAAACACCAGCTGGGATCATCATTGATGTTTCTATCTCTCTTTCCCTCATTCTTCCTCTCTGAAATCACTAAAAATATATTTTCATAAACAAACAAAAAACGACTGTTGGAGTGGGCAAACCAAGTAGTAGTATCTACACCTACAGATGAAAAAGAGAAGCCCAGAAAGGTCATTTTTTATTGAAGGTCATACAGAAAGGGCAGAGCATGGACAATCCCCTACACGTAACTGAAAATGGCAAACCAAGAATTCCTATGTTTGCAAATGATGGGCTTTCTCTTCAGTCATGATGAAATGCAAAAGAGAAGATAAGAAAAGGATAGCTAATGTAAATGTTTACTGAAGGGTGTTAGTGTAGGGTTGATGGATATACAAAGGCTTTTGAAGGGCTTATCCTTTTTGGAAGACGAGGAAATTAGATCAAGTGTCAAAGAGGTTTAATTATTGCAAGTAGTATTTTTAGAAGCAACAGCAACAAACCTTGTGTTCAATAATGATTGCTACCTAGACTAATGTGATCACTCCAAATTATATTTTGCTGATACAAAAGTATCTGATTGATCTAAACAAATAAATCTCCCAATTCTGATGCAGTAACCTTGAGGAGGTTGAAAGAGTAAAGTTCAGGGGCCTTCTTTAAGTACAAGGGGGACGGGGTAGGGGCAAAGCAAAGCAAAACAAAGCATGGTCACATCAAGGACTGTGATACTTGGAATATTTAAGTAGTTTTCTTTCAGCAATGACTTAAAAATCAATTTGGGTCCATAACATTTTCCCAATTCAAACTTTTTTTTTCTTTTCTAGAATCTACCAGTTGTCAAAAACACAAAGAATCACAAGTAGCCAATCTATTTTCCACAACATCCAGCTGGTGGGAGAGTATCTTCTCTGTAATCAAGAGTAGGAGTTTAGTCCAGGCAGGTGGTTGATTCCGTTACAAATATTTCTCTCTTGGTTTATGAAAACCCTAACAAATTATACTCTACCTGATTCCTTGTCTGCTGATAACAGTGTTAGTTTCATAATGCCCTGTACCTAACCTGAGATTAGAACCAATCTTAACAGGTGACAGAGGGACAAGGTGTCCCCAGTACTCATTAAGAAGGCCTGTGTCATAAGCGATAGGAAGAGATAGGAGTTACTTAAAAATAGTGAAGCAGCCCGGCCAGCATGACTTGGTGGTTGAGCATCAACCTATGGACGAGGAAGTTATGGTTTGATGCCCATCAGGGCACATGCCCATGTTGCGGGCTCAGTCCCAGGTGTGGGGCATGTAGGAGGTGGCCAGTCAATGATTCTCTCTCATCCTTGATGTTTCTATCTTTCTCTCCCTCTCTCTTCCACTCTGAAATCAATAAGAATATACATTTTTTTAAAAAAGCAAGCACACTATGATTGCTAACAAATGACCTTAAACAGGAGAGCATACACCAAATGCAATGTTAATTCTTACATCCCCAAATCATCTTTATGAAAAAGGCAGAAATTCTAACAGCTATATAAATTATCCCAGATAATAATTAAGAAATTTTATAACATTGAATAGACCAATTGTTAAAACTATGGAATTACTTTTTCCCCCCATCTGTACCTGAATTATTTCTAAGGTACTCTGAGCCAGCAAGCTAACTAATCCATCTAGAACAATGAGTCAAGCTGACTCAATTAAGAACAAAATAAAAATAAATTTCCATGGAAATAGAGAGTTGCAGTCACATAAATGCCAAAATAATGTCTTATAATAACACTATTACAGTGCATACAAATGAAATAATGATTTGCCATTTACTTAATTTGTGCTATTAAATTCTTGATAAGAATGTCAGAAGTGTTTTTTAAAATGTTCATTAAAATGATTTATTATAATGATGAGGTAGAATTACTATTAAAAGATTAATATGAATCAGGCATGTAACGGGGAAGGAAGAATTGCAAAGAAAATTGTCATGAAAGAAAAAAAACAATAACATATTATCCTATTATAGATCATGAACACACATTTCCTGAGAATGTCTTAGGGGAATTATACAAAATTTAAGAGCATAACATTTTTTACAAAAATAAAACTGATATTATGAACTCTCTTTTCTATAAATGTATACCTGCATTTAAAGAATAATTACCAGTATTTTCAATTTTTACTTTATATTACACTTATCTAACTATTACAGAAATTGAATTTTCCTGTATGAGCAATAATATTATGTACTTTGGAAACAATATTATTGGTTGTGGTGGGTTGTCTAGGCTTAACAAGTTAAAGACATTTATTTTTGCAATATTTTAAAGTATTTTATGTTGAAGCCATAGTAAACTCTACTTCCATAAATATCTTTAAATTGTGATATCCATTGCACTTGCATTTTATCTCAAAAGTATTTGTCTAAAATATTCTATGCCCTACAAGTGAACAGTTTCACTTTCAGGAGGAATCTTCACAAGCAAAGTGAAAAAGAGAAACAAAAAATAGTGGCTGAAATCTGGCCCATGTAATTTGAAAAGCAGCTGGGTAAGCCAAAACCAAAAACACTTCTACCAATGGCTGAAATAACAAGCATGTTTTTGCACATTGAATGTTTTAATCCTATTTGTCAGGTTGTTAGCTTGCGTTTCCAAGTCTCTGATTTAAACTGGCCCACAGAATTTCCTGTTAACTAGAGTCTCGTAAAGGGATGAGTCTCTGTCACCAGGCTGTTGAAAGGTCAACAAGAGTGACAGCTTCACCATCTCAATTGCAGATTTCCAGCTAAAAGTCAACTGATGTCAAGATTAAGTCAAAGCTGAGACCTCATCATAATAAACAGATTGTCAAAACAGCAAAGCACTGCACAGCTTAGAAATCAATTTGAGGGCACGACAGAGAGTGTGGGGATGTCAAAAGCTCAAGCTTATGCTTTCTCATTCTAACATTACTGTTTTTCTAACATTACTGTTTTGATCTTAAAAGTTCATTGGTCTTCCAGAAATAATGAGAGAGAGAGAGAGAGAGAGAGAGAGAATATATGTGGCTTATGTGTTCATGGCTTTCAATTACCTTACTAACTTTTATACATTTGTGAGTATAAAAATAGTACAAACAGCTAGAAGAAGTAGTAGAAACAAGTAAAAGAAACTTGGCAATAGATCATAGCAGAAACAATGGATAGAAAATGAAATTAATGGTGGAAGTGCCAACTAAAAATGAAATTGGTTTATTTTCAGGTATTTTTAATTAAAACTATCTATCTTGGATGTTAGATCTGTGGAACATAGATATCTTTACAAAGAAACTGAAAAATGTTTTTAAATTATTGGGGGAGGGCTTTTGGATCAATTTTCAGCATTATATAGGTATCAAAAAGTTATATAATTGCATATGAAACGTAATTGCATCCTATAAACTTAAGTACACTGTGTGGTGAGACTTGTTTCATCACATGCACACATCTATACTAATAAAAGGGTAATATGCTAATTAGAGTGGACATCTTCCAGACATCCGCAGCGGCTGCGAGGGCTGAGGCCCAGGCAGCCGTGGGCGGCTGTGAAGGGCTGAGGCTCAGGCCAGCAGTGGCAGCAGCAGTGGGGTAATGGGGTCAGTGCTTTCCCTGATCCACCAGGTTGCCTCCCGCAGAGGGAGGCTAGACTGGGAGCCGAGGCACAGGCAGTTAGTGGCGATCAGGCTGGCAGGGGGGCAAGGTAGGGGCAATCTGGCCGGCAGGGGGGCAACGTAGGGGCGATCAGGCTGGCAGGGGGGCAAGGTAGGGGCGATCAGGCTGGCAGGGGGGCAAGGTAGGGGCGATCAGGCTGGCAGGGGACAAGGTAGGGGCAATCTAGCCAGCAGGGGGCAAGGTAGGGGCAATCAGGCAAGCAGGCAGGTGAGTGGTTAGGGTCCAAGTTGGAGAGGGTACAGGCCGGGCTGAGGAACGCCCCTCCTCCATGCACGAATTTTGTGCACTGAGCCTCCAGTAATAAATACAAACAATACATAGTGGGGCAAAAGTAGGTTTATAGTTGTTTGTATGATAAATATGCCTACCCTGTATATATTTAGTTTGTATTATGCACCAAGTTCCCTTATAGGCTTTTGAAATAAATTAGAGACTAAAAGACAGAAATTCCCACCTTTATGGTGTTTAAATTCTCACAGAAGGCTGAGAAATTATAAGGGTTATGTAAAAATATAGATGGTGTAACAGGCATTTTTATATTGAGTATGTGAGTGTACCTGTGGATGTGTATGTTGAGAGGGTTGTAATTTTAAATTGATTAGAGTGTTCAAAGCTAGATTGACTGAGAAAATATTTTCCAAAGATCTGCAAGAAACTATTATGAGAATCTTTGCTAATAATTAAAAAATCATATCATGATTAACATATATAAAAAAGAAGCATGGATTGAAAATGGCTGGATAGATAGGCAGATACATGTTAAATCAAACATATTAAAATATTAATGGTAAATGATGGGTATTACTATAAATGTCTTTTGCCTTTGCAGAATGTTTGAATATTTTAAATAAAATGTTGGAAATATATAGTGGAATTTTCCCTGTACACATATGTTTTCTTTACACATTTCTCTCTTTGGTTGTTGTTGTTCACAGCTCTTAAGCCTATACCTCTAAAAATTACATATTAAAACTTACTTTAAATTATACTCTGTATTCTACTATTTTGCCAGTTATTAAGTTCCAGAAATCATGTTTACTTTTCTTATGACTTTTTACTCATAACTTTGCATCTAAACATTAACATGTTATGTAACTCTTTTTGCTAAATTTCAGAACATGGAGAAATCAGAGGGGGAGCCTCAGATATGGTCTCACGGGAAGTTACACTAGAATTAAGTGTGCAAATCAAATAAATGAGAGCATCACTCTGGAAATGCACAGAGGGTCTTTTTCTAGAGATGTAGAGTAATATCTGCCCAACCACTACCAAATTATTATCTCATTCCAAGAAATAAAATTACTCCAATCAGCCAAAATGTCACGATATATTCAATCACCAATACATTTTTTTAAATTTAAACTCTTAACTGCTTTCTACAGCTTATTGAATGATATTGCCAAAGTTACAATGCATATATAATTTGTATCAATTATTGTGAGTGTTTAAGATAAAACAACAAAACCAAACTTCCCTTAAAAACAAAACAAAACAACAACAACAACAAAAAACTCTATTCTTATACTAATGCATTACTTAAGTTAGAAATAAAGAGACTCTAACTTAAGAGATGAATTCCTAATTTCCAAAAGTTGGCTCCTGTGAGTAACAGATACTTTCTATATCTGTCCCTAGTACATAAAAAGGTTCTCACTTTTATTGAACTACTTACCTAAGCAGTTACAGCTCAAAATATGGAGTATAGCGGTTCATAAAGTCCATGCATCTTCATGTGTTTCTCTTTCATTACCATATACACTTTACACTATTATAATGTGCAGTCAGTCTCCTTCCTCTTTTTTCTTGTTTTTGTGATTTATTTTTTTCTCTCCACTTTTTATTCATGTTAGTACAGTGGGTTTCACTAATTTTAAATGGAAGTTTCTTATGAAAATATGCGGCATGATCACATCCTTCATGTTTTTAGGTAAATGGCAAATTTCTTTATCCTCAATTTACTTAATTTATACATGTAAAGAGTGGATAATTACATTGACAAGAGGTATATAAGAATACCTTTCAAGAATTTTGAAGTGTGGATGGTTTTACTGAATTATATTATACTAAAGGCCCAATGCACAAAATTCATGCAAGAGTAGGCCTTCCTTCCCCTGGCTGCCTGCACCGGCTTCCCTCGCAGCCCCGGTTTCATCCAGAAGGTCGTCTAGAAGGCTGTCCAGAAGGACATCCAGTCTAATTAGCATATTATGCTTTTATTATTATAGGTTATTACCTTGCTAAGCACCAATGTCACATTTTGATCAAAGTTTATTGGGTGATTTACATTCTAGAGTTTTTTCTGTTTTAAAATTTACCTAGCACTCTTTTCATAATAAAAATCTATTCAGACATTTCAAATGACATATTTTCCGTAAGATTAGTTTTATCTTTGTTAATATTGGTTAAACATGTGTTCAAACTCCAACAAAAAATTTATGGGGCTTTCTAACAAAAAAAATGACTTTGTAGTGCTACTTTGATAAATATTAATACCCCCAAACTTAACAACACACATATGTATAGTCATCAATATCATCAATAGCATAGAAAAATAAAAAATAAATACCAGTTTCATTATTTAAAATGAATGAAACAATCCCTTTCAAAACTTAAGGCAATATTATACATTTTAATTATGAAAACAATGTTAAACTTTAAATAACAGACTATCGTTTTGAACCATGCCTAAATTCAACTAAAATGGTGTTGTTGGTAGATATAAACGTGGCAGGGTAGTGAAAGCTAGATCCTCCTTGAGAACTGCTCTTAAAAGAAGAAAGCTATCTTGACCCAGGTGATGTTCTGCAAGCAGTCAGTATCCAGTGACCCATTCTGCTGGAGTTCTTACCTCCTTGCCTCAAAGCACTTCTGACTAGTAGCTCCTAAACTGACCTTTGAACCTACTGAGTCCTATTTTGCCACAATATCCAAGAGTTCCCTCCCCTCAGTAGGTGGCCTTTCTGAGAATGTCTCAAAAGATTGCCTTCCCATTGATTTCAGTTACTCAGAAACTATTTTCTGGGGAACGCAAGATGGGAGATTCCGAGAGAAAATTATATGTACAATATATCTAAAGTTTTAAAAATTACCATGAGACTTTATATAACTGGTAACTACAGTGAATTTCTATTTTACCCACAATATCCAGGACGGTGATTTGGCTGTAATTTTAACTAACACCAGTAATGTGGCCTTCTGTATGATTATACCATCTCTAATTTCCTCATATGCATAATGTATTATTCATAGAACAAACTCATAACATAATGACCTAAATAATATAAGAAATCACACTTAATGGCTCTTCTAACTTAGGTTAAACATTCTGAGTGAGGGCATGTTTTCAGTAGACAGCAATAGGATACATCTTTTAACGACAGCTAGCTATTCACAGATGGAGTTCCACAAATTGTTGGCATTTGAAAATCAATCTCAATTTCAAGACCAGGACAAGAGACTGAGAAATAAAATAATGAGATCCATATTTGCTCTCCTCAAAGCAACAGAGCGATCTCTGTCACCAGTAGGAGGCTTAAGCAAAAGCAGTGCTGTTTACTTTGGACGTGCCAGAACTTAAAGTGCACTTATGAATTTTATTTTTAATTCCGCAAGAACCACTTAGTAAGAAAACCTCATTGTTATGCCTTCAACACTCCATTGCAAGCTGGAGTGTCAAAGACCACGTACCTTGTCACATGCTCGGAAAAGCAGCACCAAACTAAGCGACGGCAATATCAAAAACACATAAGAAACAACTAGCACCTGATTGTTTGCAACCCCCACCCCCCCCTTTTTTTTTCTCAGAGGAAGAAACAAAACTTACAAGTGAGCTCTGGCACTGTTAGCTCCTTAACAAAGCCCGCCCTCAATAATAGCTTCTGGAAAACTTTCGGCTTCCCATTCTTCCGTTCACACCATGCGATCCTGCGCTATTTCACAGGACAATGCTCCGCTGAACGCTGGCACCCTCGCAAACGGGGTGGGAGCTGTCAGTAATTTTCAAAGAAAGCTGAATAATATGCCCATCGCTTATTTTAATGTGTTCAAAACACATGGACCTTTTTGGTGTTGGGGACGGGTAAAGAATGTGACCATAACGTGAGGCACGGTTCACGCTGTGGGGCCAAACAGCATGAAACCGCATGCTTCATTAGCGATTCTCCTCATAGCAGCTGGCCAATGGCTCATGACAATGAATCAGAAATATTAGAGGGTTTTTTTCTCCCTTCTTTTCCTCCTTTCTGCGTTCACAAGCAATTATGAACAGTTGGATTCCACCTTTTGGTGGCTGGTATTTCAATTCTCTGCTTTTATCTTTATAGGTTTCCGTTCTGAAATCATATGCCCTAACTCATGCATTTGTTACAGATAACAAACCCATTTGAAGATCTTTGAGTATCTTCCAGAAAAAAAAAATGGATGTGAGGAAATATGCCTTTCTTTTCAGTAGAAAAATTCCCTGAATTGTTTTTGAAGTAATTCAAACAATTCCTATTAAAGACAAAATGAGTACATGCATCTCAAGACAAAAAAGCAAGAGCATACATCAGAGGTTACTTAATCCAGTTTTTTGAGAGTTATACTGAAATTCTCCCCTCAAACTCCACAGGAACCAGGAGAGCAGGAATTCAAATTAATTAGTTTTCTATCCCTAAGAATCTTTGCCATCATACTATGCAATGCTAGGGATCTTTGCATTGCGTATATATGATTTCTGAATAAGCACCCTTCAATATCTTATTCTCCAAGAGGCAAAAAGAGACTGCCTATCACAGAGGGGGCAGGGAAAGCCTCAATGCATCCAAAATATAAATCACTCATTAAAATTAACAGCTACAACTAGTTGAAGTTCCATTTTAAGGTAAGCTTGAATCATTACAATAGCCACTAACTTTTTGTTTGTAGTTATCCAGTGTAACCTACCCCAGCCAGAAATGTTAACTAAACAAATTAGTTAACACTGTATTTATTACATAATGAAGTCCAAATCCTACTTATTCTTTTTTAAAGTATATTTTTATTGATATCAGAGAGGAAGGGAGAGGGAGAGAGAGAGAGAAACATCAATGATGAGAGAGAATCATTGATCCTGCATGTCTCCTATTGGTGACCAAGCCCACAACCCAGGCATGTAACCTAACTCGGAATTGAACCATGACCTCCTGGTTCATGGTGATGCTCAACCACTGAGCCATGCCAGCTAGGCCCTACTTATTCTTTGAAGGTACCTTGTAGACTCCATGAATATGAGAGAAGTAACGTGTATACTCAAATTGCTATGGAGGTTTTTTAAAAAATTATCTGTTTGAAAACAGAAAAAAAGAATTAGCCAGTCAACTATACAACTGACTAGTGGAGTTTCTACTGCAGGAAAAAAGAACTTATTTAAAGGATATCTGGAGTTGTTGAAAAATAATTATCCTACAGTCTATTTTATTTCTAGAGTGACATAAGCCTTGGAAATGCCTGTCTAAACATCTAGTGATGATATATTTCAAAAAAGAAAATAAATTGAAAAGCAATATATTTTTAAATGGATTGAAAATAAAACAGACATGAAGCAGGACTGTTACCTATTATTCTAAAGCACTGGGTAATTTCACATATCATGTAATTAACCATGTGCTGTTCTCTCTAGGCAACAGACTCACTTTATACATCATTTTTTGATGTAATCATTTTATACTTTGAAGCAGGACTATTTATTTCACTTGAACAGTTATGATTTAACTTTCATTTCTGTCAGCATTAACCTTTTTGCCTAGATGAATTTCTCAGGTTAATTATATACAGCCAGATTTTTCTTGTTGAAAATGTCATTGAGGTTTCTCACCTCATGAAAGTTAGTACACGCCAGATGAAACCTATTAACAATCCCTCTCAAACTTCTTCAGATTGCTTCAGTTCTTTCCTATTTTATACTAGCATCAGGCACAACCTCATATGATGGTCCTCCATCCTGTACTATAAACTGCTCTCTTTAAGGTCCACAGTGACTTGCAATATGACAAATCTGAAGACATAAACCTCTTTTCATCTTATATGGTCTATCTATGGCATTTAATGGAGCTGACCACATTTTCCTTCCTGAAACTCATTGACTCGCTATTTTCTTGACACCATAATATTGTCATTTTTCACTGCCTCAAAAGACATTTCTTTCCGTTGCATTTGCTGGCTACTATGTGCTGGACCAGTGATACCCAGAGCTTGATTATATTCTGCCCCTGTTAGTCTTTTTTTTCTTTATTGATTGAGGTATTACATATGTGTCCTTATCCCCCCCCCCATTGTCCCTTCCAACCCTCCTGCTCGTGCCCTCACCCCTAGTGTCTGTGTCCATTGGTTATGCTTATATGCATGCATATAAGCCATTTGGTTGATCTTTCCCCCTTCCCCCCATCCTCCCTTGCCTTCCATCTGAGGTTTGATGGTCTGATTGATGCTTCTCTGTCTCTGGATCTGTTTTTGTTCATCAGTTTATGTTGTTCATTATATTCCACAAATGAGTGGGATCATGTGATATTTATCTTTCTCCAACTGACTTATTTCGCTTAGCATAATGCTCTCCAGGTACATCCATGCTGTTGCAAATGGTAGGAGTTCCTTCCTTTTTACAGCAGCGTAGTATTCTATTGTGTAGATGTACCACAGGTTTTTAATCCATTCATCTGCTGGTGGGCACTTAGGCTGTTTCCAAATCTTAGCTATTGTAAATTGTGCTGCTATGAACATAGGGGTGCATACATCCTTTCTGATAGGTATTTCTGATTTCTTGGGATATAGTCCTAGAAGTGGGATCACTGGGTCAAATGGGAGTTCCATTTTTAGTTTTTCTGGGGGAAACTCCATACTGTTCTCTAACCTACCTGTACCAGTCTCCATTCCCACCAGCAGTACACGAGTGTTCCTTTTTCTCTGCATCCTCGCCAGCATTTGTCATTTGTTGATTTGTTGATCTTAGCCATTCTGACAGGTGTGAGATGCTACCTCATTGTCATTTTGGTTTGCATCTCTCGGATGATTAATGACTTGAGTATGTTTTCATATGCCTCTTGGCCTTCTGTATGTCCTTTCTAGAAAAGTATCTTTTTAGGTCTGTTGCCCATATTTTGATTGGGTCGTTTATCTTCCCTTTGTTAAGTTGTATGAATTTCCTGTAAATATTGGAGATTAAACCCTTATCAGAGATAACATTGGCAAATATGTCCTCCCATGCAGTTGGCTTTCTTATTGCTTTATTAATGGTTTCTTTTGCTGTGCGGAAGCTTTTTATTTTGATGTAGTCCCATTTGTTTATTTTCTCTTCAGTTTCCATTGCCCTAGGCACTGTATTGCTGAAGATATTGCTTTAGCATATGTCTGAGATTTTTGCTGCCTATGGATTCCTCTAAGATTTGTATGGTCTTATGTTTAAGTCCTTTATCCATTTTGAGTTTATGTTTGTGTATGGTGTAAGTTGGTGGTCTAGTTTCATTTTCTTGCATGTATCTGTCCAATTTTCCCAACACCATTTATTGAAAAGACTGTCTTGACTCCATTGTATGCTCTTGCCTCCTTTGTCAAATATTAATTGAGCATATTGGTTTGGGTCGATTTCTGGGTTCTCTATTCTATTCCATTAGTTTATATGTCTGTTCTTGTGCCAGTACCAGGCAGTTTTGAGAACAGTAGCTTTGTAATACAGCTTGATGAGAAGAGTTCCTTGAACTCTAAGCTATGTCCATAGGCCTACCTGACATCTCTACTTCGTTGTCTCATATATTTCTTAAATGGAACATATCCAAATTTGAATTCTAAACTCTTAACTGAACAAAAGCCCTGTTCTTTCTCACCTTAAGAATGTCCCAACCCACTCAGGTACTCAATTCAAAAACTTGGAATTTACTCTTAATTATTTTTTCTTTCTAGTATCTGATATTGTATTTATTTTGGAGAATTATTAGGTTTATCTTCAAAATATGTATCCAATTATTTCCTTTTTTATTTACCTTTTTAAACTGGCATTTTAGTCAAAGCGTTTTTTAATATTGTCTGAACTGAAGCAATAGACTTCTGAATTATTCTATTGCATTATTCTCTCTCTACAAATCCATTTATTCATGGCAGCCAAATCGCATAGCTGCCATCATGAAAATATTCCAAAGACTTTTTATATCATCAGAATATAATCCAGGCTTAGTTATATGCTTTCAATGTTTTACATTATGATGACCCTTAGATAATTCTCTGCCATTTTGATTAACATTCTTCTTCATGATTACTATTCTTAAAACGTAACAACTTTTTAGTGTTTTGGTACCTCAAACCCATTCTGTCTTGTCATTATTAGGAGTCTCAAGTACCTCTGCCTGGCATTCATTCTATTAACATACTTCTTTGTGTAGCAGACCGCTTGTCATTCATGACCTAGCTCAAATATCACCTTTTCAGATGATATTATATTCATTCATTTTATGTTGTATATTATTCTACAATCACTTGGATTCACCAGTTTGCTTCTTCCCCCCCAACTTTTCTATTACCTGTATCCCCCATTAGAATCCAAACTGTATCCCAATACAGAACATGTCTTTTTCTCAACTGTATCCTTAGTCCTAGGAAAATATATAATTAAAAGATGTGTCCAATAAATATTTATTTTTCTATTGGATAAATGAAGTGCTTTATTATTTATTTCATTATACACAGAGAAAATCATCAAAGAAGGGCTAGCAGTCCTGTATATTATGACTTTTTCTCTCATAAATGTGTGTAAATCTCTTCCTTTCTCTATGCCCCAACTTTCCTGACTTGCCTAAATCATATTTGAGATACTTTCCAAAGATTCAATTTTGATGATTGAAGGAGACTATAGACTATAATATTATAGTTATTTCATATTTTATTTCATTTCTCTCCCTTACATTTGAGCTACAGCAAATAATTTTATCAGGTAGGAAAGTTTGAGAAAGTATATCCCTAGATAAGATAGATATAGAATACCTATGGCTTTTATTCTTTTTTTTTTTTTCTTTTAGATCAATTCAGTTTCTGCTATTTTCTTAGACATGCTGATGTTTAAAACCATTCTTGTTATTATAATTGTAATTATAATCTTTGTCTTTCTGTCCAATAATACTTTCTTAACAGCTCTGCT
The DNA here is from genome assembly GCF_000147115.1 of Myotis lucifugus. Classification (NCBI taxonomy): domain Eukaryota; kingdom Metazoa; phylum Chordata; class Mammalia; order Chiroptera; family Vespertilionidae; genus Myotis; species Myotis lucifugus. Next base: position 56,249,607 of record NW_005871048.1, on the reverse strand, counting down.
GCCTCCTCCATAGACCCTTTCTCAACACTTTCAAATAACCTTTCAAAGATTTTGCTTAAAAATGTAAATGTGCTTTTATTGTGTTTGCAAGAAAAAAGTGATGAGGTGATGAAAGTGTCTACTGTGTGAGAGCCTTTCTACTTAGGGCCATTTTAGTTCTCAATGAAGAAACCCACTCCTTTGTAAAGCTGGATACTTCTCCAGCCTTGTATCATTTATATCATAACCCACATCTTTTTAAAAACACAAACAGAAGAAGCTCTTTTGTTTATTCGAGCCCTGGTCCTGTTTGCATTGGGCTCAGTTTTATTGAGCACATTACTTAGTGGGGCTTGAAGCCTTGGGGAGCGATAATCAAGAATGCTAATATGTCCCTAGTGGGTTGGCTCAGTGAATACTGTTGGCCTATGGACCAAAGGGTCCTGGGTTCAATTCCAGTCAAGGGCACATACCTTGGTTGCAGGCTCCTCCCCCGCCTGGGCCCCGGTTCCAGGCTCCTGCAGGAGGTAACTGATCAATGTGTTTCTCTCACATTGATGTTTCTCTCTGTCTTTCCCTCTCTCTTCTGCTCTCCCTAAAAATCAATGGGAAAATATCCTCCAGTGAGGATTAACAACAACAACAAAAAGAATGCTTTCATGTCTCTAAATGTCTGATTTGCCAGAGCCCTCTTACAGCTATTTCTTACTAAAAGTTACAGAATCAGGAAACTTTTTTGTAGCAAAATATTCTTCAGGCCAACTATGACTCACTAGCAATAAGCATTTTACGTCATGTCTGCAATCATTATCAAAAGACTTGATTTAGACTCATGAATGGAAGCTTCTTTTGGTTTTTCAGTTGCCAATTCAGTCATCTCCACTCCCAGATGTTCATCACCATCACATAGCATCAGACTAAGAAATGGGAGAAAAAGGAATATATGTATGTCCTACAGAGAAATATATGCATATTCTGCAGAAATATAAATTGCATACTAATATGGTAGGAAAAAAATTTTACTTTATATTTATTTCCTCCTATTTCTAAAGGATATAAGTTTGCTTTAAAGTGCTTGACTTACGATCTTTTACAAGTATATCACAATCATGGTTCTTTATTTACTTTGTATGCTGTTTGACTTTTAAAATACCCTCACACAAATTATAAATGCTAATGTATTGAAGGAAATGATAATATGTAGAAACACTTATGTATTAATTCTTCTTTGCAAATCCTTAGGTTTCTATTGAACATAGATTTAAGTGACCCCATTACACTCTTCTCTGTGATCATAAACATACATAAAGACCATAAAGACACATACAGTTTACTTTAAATTATATACTTAAATACATATATATGTATTCATTTATCTATTTTCCCTGCTAAATATCTTTGATCTATACCCATGCCAAAAATTAGCAATTTCAATATTTTAAATAAATATATTATATTCTCTCTACATATTCTCTGTAATATATAATGTATTCTTTATTTTCTATCATCTTCTGATTTATGAACATTCAACAGGTTATACACATTTTGCAATTACACATTTTCTTTTTCTAGATAGCAATTCAATGGCATCTTTTTATTTTTATTTATTTATTTTTTAAAATATATTTTTATTCATTTTAGAGAGAAAGGAAGAGGGAGAGAGATCTAGAAATATCAATGATGAGAGAAAATCATTGATCGGCTGCCTCCTGCACGCCCCCCACTGGGGACCGAGCCCGCAACCTGGGCATGTGACCCTTGACTGGAATCAAACCTGGGACCCTTCAGTCCACAAGTCGATGCTCTATCAACCGAGCCAAACCAACTAGGGCTGCATCTTTTTATTTATGATATTTTTGGTTTGGTTTTGTATTTCTGTGTAGGGATCAGTTTTATTGAGTGCATTACTAAGTGGGGCTTGAAGCCTTGGGGAGGAATAATTAAAAATGTTATTGTATCACTCTAAATGTCTGATTTGCCAGGTACTGTCAAAATATTGAACTACTATTTTTAAAATGTAAATATAACATGTTATTTCACATTTCATAATCTTTTGTATGAAAATTTTCTCTACATTATATACTAGACATGGAAGTGCTAGGTTATAGACTATAAACATCCACTCTACTACACATTTCAAAATATCTCTCTAAAGTTTAATTATTATTTTGAAAAGAATATATTGGACATATGTAATACTTTCAAGAACAAATTGCGTACAGTAAAAAAAAAGAAAATAATATATTCAGTTCTCAATGTATTCTACTGTATAAAAATTAAAGTTATATTTCTTTTCTAATATTTTAGACTTTGTTAATGTGTTATATTTATAAATTACACTTTGCAATGACTTACCTTTCAATATTAAAATCTCTAGGAATATTAATTGTTCCTCTCTATTCTGGATTTTATTGTATTTTAATAGTATTTTAGCAGTATTATTTATATTTAGTTAATCCATTTTCGTGAATCATATTACTAAATAATTGTATAGATTTCTATTACTATGGTTAATAGATTTTTTTAACTGATACTGTTTTTTAGCTGATAGTGGCCAGTAAAATAGCAATTTTAAATCTTGTTTTTTTCTATAACATTATCTAAATTTCTAATT
>NW_005871048.1:56224703-56241583 GCF_000147115.1 Myotis lucifugus | reverse complement strand
TCCTTCATGTATTCACAGCACAGTGAAAAATACAGAGCGCTGTCGGCGTAAGTATAAGTCAAGCTGAACAAATGGGTTTTTAATTTGCACTAGAAGATACAGTCAGCCCACTGTACCTGATCTTACACGGAAGGATATTACAAAGATGTATGAAAGGTTAAAGCATGTAAAATAGTGGACTCAAGGAGATTTGGTGGGGCAATAAAAGGTAAGGAGGGAAAAGCAATGTGAAAGCACACCAATTTATCAGTCAACAAGAATACTTCGCTATGAAAATCCATGCTAGAAAAGGGGCATTACAAAACATGTACAAATTAAATGCAGATCAATATGCCTAAAAGAGGCAATAATAAGTCCTAAAGAGATTAATGATGTAGATTAAGGGACAGACCTGAAATAGTAAGATAGTTAAGACTCTGAAGTTGAAAATCAGGATGGGTGATTATTACAACCATTAATCTGTTGAATCTGATTGAGGGCAGTTACAAAAGAAAATGGCAAGTGCTTTTAACATATGGGCCTATCTTGTTTGTGACAACTGTCTATAAATCAATGATGCATAAAAAGGAGCTTTTTGGAAAACTAAATAGAACCAAAGTGTTTAAATTGAAGCTGTTCAAAATGCTATCATAATTCTAGGACAGATTCAATATATTATGCTCAAATATGCTCTTCACAAAAATGTTGTTTACAAATGCAAAGTTAAGAGACTTTATTTAAATTTTAGTATTTTCTATCACACTATTTTCTTAATCTTAGGATGTACAAAAATGCATGGTGACTTGGATACAACAGACACATTCAATACATGTTTTACTAACAAGGATAAGGCACTATGGCAGTTATTCTATATGTTATCATATAACAATTACCTTGAGATGGGTATTATTATTTCTATATGCAGGTGACAAATGGATTCAGAGATTTTGAGTTGCTTATTAAATGTCATGAAGTTATTTTAATCCAGATTTTCTGATTTCAACTTAATGCTCTTTGACTTGTCCCACAATTACCTCCCGAATGGGCTGAACTGTGTGCTGAATTCCGTCCCCCAGATTCATATGTTGAAGCCCTAAATCCCAGTACCTCAGAGTGTGACTGTTTGGAGATAGGGCCTTTCAGTTAGAATGGGGCTGGGAGGATGGATCCTAATCCTATCTGACTGATGTCCTTAATGCTGAGTAAGTTTGTACACATGAGACACCAGGGATGCTCAAGCTCCAGGAAAGGCCATGTGAGGGATATAGTGAAAAGGAGGCCATCTTCAAGTCAAAGAGAGAGGCTGTGGTATGAAACAAAACCTGCTGACACCTGCATCTTGGACTTGCAGCTCCCAGAACTATGAGAAAATGGATTTCTGTTGCGTATGCCACTCAGTCTGTGGTACGTTGTTATGACAGCCCTAGCAAATGTATACATTTTCTGATCTAAGAAGCAGATTAAACATATTTAGATATTATATTCAGATAAATTTTATTTTTTTTGTGTTAGGGTAACATTAGAAAGACACAAAAAATAATTTGAAACACCACTGATTAAGATGGACTCTCAGCTCTCTCATTTCTTTTTTTTACTATCGGTCTACCAATAGTTAAAGAATTCACCTTTATAAGTTTTTGCTTTCATTATTAAAAAGAAAAATTAGGTAATACACATGTAGGACTATGGTGTGTGTGGTGTGTATGCATGCATGTGTGTGTGTGTGTTGGTGTGTGTGTGTGTATTCAGAGTTTTAAGAGCATAACTCACATAATATATGGTCTTTGACTTTGTCTCCTTGAGTACATAATACCAAGAGTTCTTCAGTCAGGCAACAATATCTGAAGGAATGATTTCAGGGAAGGGAGTGCAGATGGTAGTTTGATTCAGTTGTCAGGATGAGAAGCCTGGCATGGACCTTATCCTTATCCTACATTATAGAGAGGATGCATATTACATACACTCCATTATGTGGAAAATATATGTACTATTATACATATATACCCGTAAATACATATCCTATATAATAAAAGCCTAATATGCTAAGTGTCCGGTCGTCCAGTCACCCATTCAACCAATCAAAGCAACATATGCTAATGATATGCTAAGGCTGCTCAACCACTTGCCATGACATGCACTGACCACCAGGGGGCAGACACTCCAACTGGTAGGTTAGCTTGCTCCTGGCATCCAGCCTATTGGGGACTGAGCGAGACAGGCCGAACATGTCCTGGAGCCCTCCTGCAGTCCCTCCCCAGATGGCCCTCCCCAGCCCTGATTGTGCACTGGTGGGGGTCCCTCGGCCTGGCCTGAGCCCTCTCACAATCCGGGACCACTCAGGGGATGATGGAGAGCTGGTTTCGGCCCAGTCCCTCAGGCCAGGCCAAGGGACCCACTGGTGCACGAATTCATGCACTGGAGATATATATATATATATATATATATATATATATATATATATATATATGCCAGTGAGTGGAGCTGACATATTTATTTTTCTAGAAATTACCCCTACCCCACCCACCGAGGACCTCACCCCAGTGATGTGGATGGCTTGCTCCCCTGCATTGTTTTCCTCCAAGCATGAGAGTTTTCCCTGTCACAGTATCAGAATATGAAATAAGATTCCCAAGACATTGTTTATTACCAATTCATTTGCAGTGACCAATTCATTTCTTTCTTGACAGTAGATAAGACTTTCAAGATATAAAACAACCTGGAATTCCAATGAATTTTCTGTCCTAAAGAAAATTGTGTGGAGGTGGGAGGAGGGGAAGAGGAACCACAATGACTATGGCAAAAGCTTTCTTTAAAAACAAAAACCCTCCTGTTGGAAAAAGTAGAAGAATGAGACAGATGAAATAGAATAAGACCAATAATGAAGTCATCTGCCTCAGTTTATAAAAAATAAAAATCCCAGTTAACTCAGATGAGTTTCCTGAAAGAACCCAATTACTTGCCCATTCCACCTCAAATCAGCTCTGAGATAACACAGTATTCTAGTTTCCAGAACAGAAAATACCAAAAAATGACCCATGATCATGAAAATTAGTTAAAACTTACACAATTTAAACATCAGCTATTCAGGATGAGAATATTAGTAGTTTTCATGCAGCTTATGAGATCCCAACATCTACTGTATTCCTTTAAAAACGTTAAACCCATAAGTTATTTACAGTCTTGGGAACTTAGAGAGGAGGTTAAAGTAGCTACCTCTCAATTATCTCATTAATCAAAATTGCACAAATATTTCTGTGGAAATTCATTTGCCAGAATTGTGGTCCCATAGACTTATTTTTATAAACCCTTACAATATCCACCACATTATTTTTGATATTGTATTGATAAATTCAACTGTCTTTATAATAGATACTAAACATTATGAAAGCAGAAATTATTCCAATCATTTTCTCTTTTCCACAATTTAATTACTGAAATGTCTAATGAATGAGAAGGAAATACCTATATTATTTCTCTCAAACAATTATTATAAAAATGATTACATATGTATTTCAGAAGAACTCATATTTTCTTTGGAGATGTGGCAATCACTTTGACATCAAGAATGAATTAGTCCTAGCTGGTTTTGCTCAGTGGATAGAGCATCAGCCTGCGGACCAAAGGGTCCTGGGTTCCATTCCAGTCAAGGATACATACCTTGGTTGCAGGCTTCTCCCCAGATCAGGGCTCATGCAGGAGGCAACCAAACGATGTATTTCTCTCACATTGATGTTTCTCTCTATCTTTCCCTCTCTCTTCCACTCTCCTTTAAAAAAAAATCAATGGAAAAATATGATCAGGTGAGGATTAACAACAACAACAACAAAATGAATGAATTAAATTCACTAGAAAAACCTAATAATGTACCAAAAACCTAGTCTAAATCCTCACTAATTTACATAGATTATTGTCATTGGCTTTCAACTATCTCTGCAGATCTAGAGATACTCTGAAGGCAAATTGTCTGGTAGGTCACAACCTGACCAAATGTTCTGAAACAATGCTTTGTACTCCATCTCCTGGATCAACTGTCAGAACCCTCCTCTACCTAAATCATACAGCCCCACTAAAGCCCTGGCTTTCAAATCTATCCTACGCCAGTCTGTATGTCTCCAAATTTATCACTCACTACTTTCCTAAGTGAATACTTTACATTAGAAAATTCATCTAATAATTTCCCCATAAAATAAACCACAAATCCCTGGCTCTTCTCCATTGCTTAGCTCATCCTACCACCTGGAATGTCCTTGTCTTTTCTCTCCTCTCATTAAAGTTGAACTCTCCATGGAAATTTCACTTAACTGGAGTAATCCACAGTGATGTTTCTCTGCCCTGAATGTCTCTGGAATTTATTACCTGAACTACTAATTAGTCAAAAAAAACTAAAGGCACTATATTTCAATTTAACCTTTAAAATTTTTTTTTCATGGAAGTGCCTTTTCAACTTAAATTGATTTTCAGCAGTAATTTTTATATTTCTTAATCCCTAAGCAAGCTTTTTTTTAACATGGTGCTTCATATATACCTTTAAAAAATATTTGGAGAAATGTAAATATAAAAAATCTGAGAATCGGATCATTTTTCTTTTTTATTTATTATGTGCTATTTTTCATGGGTGGCTACTGAAATGATAAGATATGTATTCTGTGCTCCAAACGTTTATTGTTTAATAGTAAAAACAAATAGATAAACTGAAATCAATTAATGAATACTATAATGAATGTGTTCAAGTTGGCATTACGGCTAATCTGAGTAAATTTTACAACTTTGGGAGGGAGAACATGCATGTATGATTTGCCTCAGTGAAACTGAAAATGTGGTTTCCCAGACAGGTAATATGAGAAAAGCATTTTGATCAGAATTATCAAAAGCAAAAGGAAAAAGGGACCAGAACAATGAAAGGAAATATGGTTGCTTTGTTCATGGAAATATACATACTTCTCATTGTCTGACAAGTAGTAAGTACTGAAAATTGATAATTGAATGAATAAAAGAGTGGATTACAAGAGATTTCTGCAGGGTCCAGATAAAAATGAGCTCATTGAACACTATGTACCAAACTCTTGAGCTCTACTAAATTGTTTATAACTCAACACAACCTTATCATATAGGGATCTCCATTTTACAAATCAGGAAACGGAAGCCCCAAGAAAGGACCATGTTTAACTTAGAGGTAAGTTGAAAATCAAAGATTCATGCTCAGATTTATCTAAATCCCAGCTGTATATCTTTACTATACATCACCTACCTGTCAATTTGCCATCGAATTGTAAAAGAGGAAGACATATGTAGGCAAATGCAAACAGTTGAGTGACAATTTGCTCACATTACAAACAAAGCCCAGACTTATAATAAACAGGTAGTAGGTACTACATTGTGAAAGGTTGTGATTGCCAATTTAAGGCATGAACTTTATTTCTTTATTTATGTATCATTATTTTTAATCCTCACCCAAAGATATGTTTTTATTGATTTTTAGTGAGAGAGGAAGGGAGAGAGAGATGTAGAGAGAAAATTGATCAGATGTCACCTAAACATTCCTCGAACCTGCAACCTCATAATGTCTCCTGACTGGGAATCAAACCTGTAGTCTTTTGGTGTATGGGATGATGCTCCAACCAACTGAGCCACCTGGCCAGGGCAAGGCATGAACTTTATTTTAAGAGGTGTGTCATGCCACAAGAATTTGAAGGACATCTTTCAATTGTGTGAAAGGGACTATAGAGGGAAGTGATTGGAGAGAAAAGAAATTAAAGATAAAAGTGTAATAGCTTTGGGAAGGAAAAATAAGGGTGTAACTAAAGCATTGAGAATAGAAAGAAAAGTGAAAAGGGTTATGCTATTTAGGCGGCAGAATGTGTAGGACTGTGGCACAGGTTGGCTATGACAACCAAGTGAGCGCCAATTTTAGGACAATGTTCAAGTTTTAACGTATCTGTGTGGCAGTAATGCCTTTAAATTGGAAAAGGACTAGGTAGATGTGTTGGTTCCGTTTTGAAAGGTGTCTTAATTTAGAAAGGATCATGGATATTAGAGGACAGCTCTAGATATACTGGTGGAAATTTGGGTCTGTGTCAAAGGAAAGTGGAAATATTAGGTGGGAGAATTAGGAGTTATGTGAGAGGTGTTAAGGAACAGACTTGAGTGAGTCCCTCCAGGAGAAAGTAAATTGAGAAAAGATGCTTTATGACTGTCTATATTTTGGGGATTCTTAAATAATTTCCAAGAAGCAATCAAAGAAATTACCTGGCTGGTGTTGCTCAGTGGTTGAGAGTCAAACTATGAATGAGGAAGTCACGTTCGATTCCTGGTGAGGGCACATGCTCGGTTTGCAGGCTTGATCCCCAGTAGGGGGAGTGCAAGAAACAGCCAATAAATGATTCTCTCTCATCATTGATGTTTCTCTCTCACCTTCTCCCTTCCTCTCTGAAGTCAATAAAAATATTTTTTTTAAAAAAAGAAGCAATCAAAGAAGTAGATGAAAATACATAGGTATAATGTTTCAAGGCAGGGCTCCTCAACAGGGTAAGTAGTTACAACTTTGTGAAAAGCTGGAATAAAATTTAAAATAGAAAAATTTTATAGGGCATCGGTAACTTAATAATAGTGAAATTATCAGAACAGAAAACTGAATGCATTGGATGAAGACTAGCATAGGTAGAATGTTCTTTGAAGTAACTTTCTTGTAAAAATAGAGTAAAACAGGAAGTTTTCCAGATTGTTATTAGGGAAAAAAAGAATGAAAGTGTTAACTTCATAAACATTAAGTAGGCCATAGTTATCATCTAAACAAATAAGTATATATCAAATCCTAATTTGGTGTCTGAGTTTTCAACATGACTGTTTCTTGCTAAATCATCGACTACTCAATTTTTACAATGAATAGAAGTGCTGTGGTGATTATACCTTTATATTGCTTTTTCTATTAATGCATTATTTCATTGCAGTAGACAGTTAATATTCCTTTTGGATGCTCAGAATCTAAACCTCCTTCCTGTGCATGGAGAATTCTTATAATAAACCTCTTCATTGAAGTCAGTCTTCTTACTGACTAGGATGCAGGAACTAGATCAAGGCTAAGTTCTTTGCCAGAACAAACCATGAGCTTTCAGTCAGGAGCTGGTGATGCAAAGAAGTCATAAAAGAAAGGTCTATTTTTGGATAGTGGCTGTGGCAACAAATTCAAGTTTCCAGAGTCAATGTTTGTTCTGGCATTCTGTGTTCAATGGCAGCTATATTGGCCAGAGAGCAGGCGATTGTGGAGTATTCCTACCTGTGGATGCTGTGATAATTCTGTATTATAATTTCCACTGTTGCTTTTAGGTGTCCCAAAACCTATTTCTTTTGAATTATTATTTCTCTGAAATCCTCATTTTATTTATGCTAAATTAGCTAAACTTGCTTATTTTAATTGAGAAGCTTACCTAATCTATTTTTTTAATTAATAGCAATTTCAGGTTTTTAGAAAAATTGAGCTCCTGCTCAATTGCATAGAAATTATATATTCGCCTCTTCACCATCATCCCCATACCCAATCAGTGGTTATTAACATATTAAATTAGTGGGGCATATTAGTTACAATTGAGGAGCACGTATTGATTCCTTATTATTAACTATAGTTTACAGTTTATATCAGGATTCACTCTTGGTGTAGCATCATATTCTGTAAGTTTTGGCAAAAGTAAGATAACACGTATCTAACATTACAGTGTCATGCTGAGTAGTTTCACTGCCCTAAAAACCCTCTGTGCTCTCTCTATTCATTCCTCTTTCCCTTCTCCTGACCCCCTGCCAACCACTGATCTTTTTACTGTTTCTTTCTTTCCAAGAATGTCATCAAATGGGAATCTTATAATATATAGCCTTTCAGACTGACTTATTGCATTTAGCATGAAAATCCCCTATGTTTATTTGTGGTTTGGTAACTCATTTCTTTATATTATTGAATATTGTTACATGGTCTGACTGTACCACAGTTTGGTTATCCATTTTCTACGGTGGGACACCTTGGTGCTTCCAAGCTTTGGCAATTATACATAAAGCTGCTATAAACATTCATGTGCAGGTTTTTTTGTGAACATAAATTTTCAACTCATTTAAGTAAATACCAAGGAGTGTGATTAATGCAACTAATCCATCTTTATACTTGGTAATAAATTAATATATACTTATGAATAAAAAATGATCAAGCTAGGGAAATACAGTCTATTCTCATTACTCACAGCAGTTATATCCTGTAAAGTCTCAGAGAATAGAATTAGTGAATTCTGAACCATTGCTTCTAGGGGAAATACATGGTTAGGGCCTTTGAACACAATATGTTTGTCAATCCAACAATAGAAAACTTTTTGTTATGTGTGTTGCTATGTGCAGACACCTTATTTTATGTAAATAAGAAATATATACACACATAAACACATGTCATTGATTTGTTAACATTTAATTCACATTCAACAGCACTATAACTCATGCCTAACTTAAGCTTATCTAACACAACTATGTTCTCTATAAGGCAGATTGCAGTCACTATACTTGGGAGCCAGTGAAATTGAAAAAACACAAAAATCCTAAAATATGTATCACTAAATAGATCACAAAATGGACACTTGCTTACAATGTGAGAGCTAAAACAAGAAGGAAGAGCATTACCTTGTTCAACCTCAGCAGGGAACAAGCTCAACAAGTTCAAGTTGAATGTTGGGTGACAAGTTTTTCACTGTCTGCGCAAATCTAAAATGGTCATAAAAGTACTACAAGTATTGGCTTTGGGGTTACAAATTAATTTTAGTAAACCAATTTTGTGAATTTTGAGGATCAACTCTTGTGAACTGCTAGAAAAGTTCCAGAATTTATAACTAACACATATTGGTTAGCATACACTTTCAATAAGGACTGTTCACTAGCAAAATTTTTCTATGCGTTATGGTACCTGCAAGGATAATGCTGCAGTATTTCATATTAATTTGAGCAGAATGAGAGATTGTGCTGCTTCATCGGAAATAGGAGTATTCATTTATTTTGTTTTGAAGATTTATAGCCAACAGTTTTGTAATTGTCTATTACCCATGACTCTGTAATGGTGCAACCCATGAATATATTTTCACTTGCATGAAGAGATGTGACATTTATTACTGAATTTTGTAAATTAATAAAAGAATTAGAAGTTGAACATTTTGTTAGTCAAGAGGAGCTATGGGAAAGCTCGATTATAAAATGCTCATATAGATTTGGTTCAGAAGTTACCAAATAACTTCTTCAGTATGTTTTCTGTATTTTTGATTTATCCTTCTCAAAGAACATTCACATTTCCCATAAGTATATCAAATATTGGAATATTTGGTAAATCAGGATGATGTAAGCTCTCTATAATATTTGTAAATGTTATTATAGTTTACATAAATGCATTTACATTCCTAAATTCCATTAGATCATTGGATTCTCATAACTAATTAGATGAGAAAATTATAAATTATATATTAATATATTAATTAACTTCCTAAAAGTTATATGGTTAAATAATTGAAAACCAAGCTTTTTACTTTGCTCTTCTCGTTTCTGTATGTCATACTACCTCTCCAGTACAAGGCCATATATTGAGGCCTTCTAAACAGTGCTGAATTAGAACTCATTAAATAGTAACACATAGGGTTCATGGCTGTGAAAGCCATTTCTGGTAGTCTAGTAGGGCATTGGAAGGTCAGGCTTTCACAAAAAGTTCATTATTAGGACAATGTCTACAGAAAAAATCTGAATTGTGTATTCTTTACTTCAACAATATATTCTGAATTTTTAAACTAAATAAAATCAATAATTAATAAAAGATGAGCATAGATGATTATAGAGTATAATAAGCTTGGATCCCTATGTTCATAGCAGCACAATTTACAATAGCTACGATTTGGAATCAGCCTAAGTGCCCATCAGCAGATGAATGGTTAAAAAACTTTGGCACACCTACACAATGGAATACTATGCTGCTGTAAAAAGGAAGGAACTCCTACCATTTGCAACAGCATGGATGGAGCTGGAGAGCATTATGCTAAGTGAAATAAGTCAGTCAGAGAAAGATAAATATCACATGCTCTCACTCATTTGTGGATTATAATGAACAATGTAAACTGATGAACAAAAACCGATGTAGAGACAGAGAAGCATCTATCAGATGCTCAAAACTCGGAGGGAAAGCAGGGGAGGGTGGGGGTGAGGGGGAAAAATCAACCAAAGGACTTGTATGCATGCATATAAGAATAAGTGATGGATGTGGACAACAGGGTGAGGGTAAGGGCAGGATTGGTGGGATGAGGGGACATTGCGGGGATACGGACACATTTGTAATGTCTTATTCAATAAAGAAAAAAAAAGAAATTACAGTGCACTGGCATCATCTATATACAGAAATCCAGTATACAAAATTTGTGAAATAAGATTTATTTTTAAGTAATATCTTAATATTTAACCTATTTGATTTAAAATAGCAAGTGTGTTTTAGAATAATTTGATGGAGGATTAAATTGAAAATCCAAACTTCAGTCACATTAGCTCTTAAAATGTGATTTCTTCTTTCATGATTTGCTTCAGATCTTGTGCTTCCAGAGTGATTAATCCTATAAACAGTAGAGATATTCTAACCCTTTGACAGTTCTGCTGAACTTGTTGTTTCTCCCTCTAGAGTTTTATAATAATACACTCAATTAGCTTCTTTGTCCCAGATTTCATGGAATGATTGCTAGAACTTTATCTGGTGCTTATGAGTCAGAACTGTTTACTTTCTTAGAGAATGGTTTTTGGACAGTTTTATACTTTTTATACAAAGTGAAAAAAAATTAATTAGAGTACAGCAAATGTTCTAATTTTTAAATTATTACTTCACATTTAAATCAAGCACATAAAATGCACAAGATTTTCTTATAACAACATTCCTATTCATATCCTTTTAGCACAATTTTACTATTTTCTCCATTATCTATGACCACCATATGTTGTTAATACATTTGTGATTTTTAAGGTTAATTTTATTTTCTGAGAAAGTTTTATTAGTAAATATTAGTTTTATTCATTTGCAATACCTAGTACGTTATGAATTAAATTTAATGAGAAAAGAGGGTTAGATGAAATACCATGAAAGATACATGCATACATTGACATCAGATATATTTTTGGGGAAAAAAACAAAAAAAACATTAGCTAGTTGATTTTTAGTAACCTTCTGCAAATAAAGATTGGTTTTTGAAGCAGAATACCAATTTTATAAGCCATAAAGTTTAATAGAAGGTTTACTTATTAATACAGGAGGAGGGTTTAGGGACCAAATCATGCCTAAATAAGGATGAAAAATATGACCCTGCATAGAGGAACATTTATCATTTGCAGAAACAGCCATATTAAAACTTTCCTTTTTAATTTAAAAGAGCTACACAAAAGAGCCACAAGAATATAAACACATCCTTTTTATTGATGGAAAAGATTATACTAACTTGTAAAGGAAGGATAACCTTTTATAATTAGCCTCTATTTTTAATTAGTATCGCTGTTGCTGTGCGGAAGAATGAAGACCTAGAGAGAGTTCAGAAAGAGATGAACTCTCCTGGTGTATTTACCACAATCCCCAGCAGGGTCTTCTCTCATCTGATTAACACCACAGCAGGATCTTCACTCTAGCACACAGCTAACTGCCTTCATCAGGAGGGAAGTAACAGGGTGAGAAATCAAAACAGAATTTTCCGGATATTTAAAATGAAGAATCCAAACTTCCTTCTGTTACTATGAGTAAACTCATAATTCCAAACATGTCTAGGAAATCCAAACCAATAGTAATCTCATGCAATTTTAGATTAATTTAAAAAGACCTAAAGTGTGACTTTCTATGAACTAAAACAGATGGTGCAAAAGGTTTTATTCCTCTCATATTATGGAAGTTTTTTAACTAATTTATTCTTCTTTGTGGTTCATTTGCACCTCTAATCAAGACATGGGTTGAAATATTTTCTTCCATAGCTGATAATCATGGATGTTACAAACTGTTTTGTAGAAGATTTGAGTTTTTCTATTGATGCACATTGATAACATTTCACAGATATTTAAATGTATATATTTTGAAAGGAAAACACAAGTGGCATTTCCAATGTCATAGCCATTTTGAAGTTAATATTATGCTCCAGATTAGTTTATTACTTCAATCTCCACAGAACGTTCTTTTTTTTTTAAGATATCATTTCTGGATTTCATTTCTGTTTTTGTAAAGTTCATCTTTTCTTGAATGTTTTATGATCAATTAAATATCAAGCTTTGTTTTTTACTTTGAAAGGTGACACTTTTAATGATGTATAGTGGGAGGGCTAGTCAATATATTCAAGGACAAGTGTAAAATTAGCACTGGCCAATTAGAATAGATGTTCATCAAAACATAATGTGCAGCCCTCGCTGGTTTGGCTCAGTGGATAATGTAGGCCCGCAAACCAAAGGGTCCCAGGTTCGATTCCAGTTAAGGGCACATGACTGGGTTGTGGGTTCGGTCCAACGTGCAGAAGGCAGCCAATCAATGATTGCCTCTCATCATTGATGTTTCTATCTCTCTCTTCCTTTCCCTTCCTGTTTGAAATCAATAAAATTAAATTTAAAAAAAAAAAACGTAATGTACATTGTCTGGTCAACTATACTGCTATGCTTGGCTTAGTTTTCTAAATTTTAGTTTAATTTTTCAACATTGATACTTATGGATGTAAAGTTCTATATTATACTAGAGGCTCAGTGTATAAAATTTGTATACTGGTAGGGTCCCTAGTGGCTGCCAGCTGCCAGAGGAGTACTCCCTCCCTTCCCCCGGCCAGCCCTGCCCCCTGGTTGAACTCCTGGACAACCTCCTGGTGGAGGGGAAAATTCACATACGATGCTTTTATTATATAGGATGGGTTTATTGATATTTGAGGGATATGTAGCCCGTAAATTCTGAGGGAGATGTGACCCAAACTAGATGGAATGTTATTTTGACTAGTGTTATCAGTTTCCTAGGGATACTCTAACAAGGTACCATAAACTGTGTGGCTTAAAGCAACAAGAATCTATGATCTCAGAGTTCTAGAGGGTATAAGTCAAAAATCAAGTTATTGGCAAGAACCTTTTCTCTGAAGTTCCCATGGGTGAACCTGTGATTTGCTCTTGGTTTCTGACAGGGGGCAATCGTAGGCATTCCTTAGCTTGCAGCTGTATGACTCCCATCTCAGCCTCTGTCATCATGTGACATTTTCCCTGTGTGTCTCTTCCCTAATTGTAAGGATACCAGTCATATTTGAATAAGGACACAACCTAATTCAAAATGACATCATCTTTTAAAATATATATTTTTTATTGATTTTATAAAGGAAGAGAAAGAAAAAGGGAGATAGAGAAAATCATTGATCAGCTGCCTCCTGCATGCCCCACACCAGGATCAAGCCTGCAACTGGGCATGTACCTGATCGGGAATTGAATTGTGACCTTCTGGTTCATAGGTCAATGCTCAGCCACTGAGCCACACCAGCAGAACAGAATGACATCATCTTAATATAACTAATTAAATTTGTAATGAACTTACTTCCACATAAGATTGCATTGTGTGGTATTGGGGGTTAAGAGTTTGTCATATTTGTAAGATACAATTAAAACCATAACATAAAACCTTGCAAAATTTATAGCTTCTAAATATCATAGACATTTTCAGAAGATTAGCAATTCAACATGCAGAATTTATAAGTTAATATATTATTAAAAAGGCTGCATTTAGAGAATATTTTTAATGATATGAAATTACTTGCTGGTTAGCATGAATTCCTCTTAGAATGCTTTCTTCTTTACCACACTTTAAAGCAGCGTGACCAGGTCCTCAATCTTTCCATGTCTGCACAGCCTTTTCTGAATACATTATTCGCTTTACAGAGCATCATACCTAAATTTTTGGATTGCTTGTCAACACACAAGTCTCCTGGCAGGCCTTTTATGTTTCATGTTTACAAATGAATCAAAGGGAAATCTTTCCTAAAGGTGAAACCAGATCTTATGTGTGGTGGAGTAATGAATAAAAAATAATATTAATCAGAGTCACCACAATGAAGATTATATATAAATGACAATATTAAGAGTGAGGAGAATTCTTATGAAAGATAAAAATGAATATTAAGGACCGATTGTTACATCCTAAGTCATTAAAGGTATTGGTCTATGGAAAAATGATAAAAAAAATTTTCAAAGATGCAAAAGTTAATGATGATGCTGAGTTGAAATAAATAAAAATAGAAAAGCATAGAAAGAAAAATCATTATGGGAATAAAAAAAGCTAAAGTGTGATATCAAAATTAAATTGAGGGCAGGTGGAAATAACTTTTTTTTAAGGAGAAAAGGTTATTTTAGTTCTAAAGATGTTAAATTTTACCTAATGACTTTCTAAGAAAGACTGGATGCCATACTTGTTCCAAGCTATGTGACTAAGCTTTGTGATTATGCAGTTCACATCATCTGCAATCAGCCATAAGAACTTTAATGAGAGCTCCAGTTCTGAAACAAGTAGTTTTTCAGAGGATGAGGCAAATTTGAATAGAGGAAGTGCAAACTACACAAAGCAATCATCTTAAAAATGAAGAATTTTGTAAAATATCAACAGCTGCAAATCATGCATGATGATATGGAATCACATTGAAATAATAAATTATCTTCTGAAGAGGAAAAATAACAATTTCTGTAATGATCAATTTTGTTTTGAAGCAGATTTTCACTGTATCATTTTCATAATTATGTACAGACTTCATTTCACCAAAGGAGGTATGCAGCCATAGCAATGAACATGGAGAACCATTTAAAAATAATAATTCCTTGGCTTGGCCCCGAAGTCTTCTGATATAATAAGCCAGAGTTCATCAATTTTAGAGTTTGGTATTCATTTTAAAATGTATTATTTACATATTTTATTTCACAAAAATTCTAGCTTGTTTTTATTTTTTTAACATTAATACTTGTATCAGGCAGCATAGGTTAAGTTGTGCTGCTACAACAAGAACCATTAACATTTTAATAGTATAGTGAAACAAAGTTTATTTCCACACTCTTTTACATATATTCATTTCCGGATTTCAATCAACTTTCTTTTTATTTTTAATCCTTTTATGTATTATTAGATTTTTTTTATTCAACCTGATATTTCATTTTTTTAATATATTTATTTTGGAGATTTAGTTCAGTTTGCAATGTTGTGTGAGTTTTCTTCAGCTTCATTTATTGTAGAGACTTTCTCCATGTAGAAAACCTGAATTTTGCAATATCTGACTGTCCATAGCTGTTTTGAATTGATGTTTTCTATCCTTTTCTACTCTTATTTAGAGGGCAGGGTTCCTAGTTTGTGAGTTTCCTTGTCTGTCAGTTCTTCCCTCTTCTGTGTATTTTATTATATGATTGTGAGGACAGAGAGGGGAAATATGGTGCTGTCTTTCCTGGATGATACTTCATTCCCCTTCATTGTATCAACTCCAAGGGATGCTATCTCATCTCTGATTCTTCGCCAGAAGCACAGTTTTTCTATAGCAGCCCCTATGATTCCACATTTTCTGGCTTCTATTCCATGAATAGTTTTATGTATACTATGAACTACCATTCCAATCTATGTTCAGTATGTTTACATGTATTATTTCACTTTCCAAAAATGACTTTGTGTGTTGCCTCTAAATCTTCTGCTACCATCTTTCCCTTGTGCTGTCAGAAGACCTCCCTGCCTTTGATGGTCTTCAGAGGACCCATCCAGACCTTCAGGGAAGAGCCTGCTCACAAAAGCTCATTAGCATAATCCTCACTGCTTCAGCACAGGACTAAATGCCAGGTTGAGTAGATGAGCCAAGTAAGCAAGTGATGAACTGTACTCCATCTTCCAGATGGAGATGTTTGTTTTTTTTCTTTTAAAAACTCTGATGATGTATTCAAATATATATATTCATAAACTCATTTTGCAATCACAAAGACCCAGTCAAGGGCTGAATGTAAAGCAGAAGGAATACAAATAATAGGTAAGTAATGTAAAGGACACCTCAAAATGACTCTGAATTTCTTCCTAAACTACTAAAAAAGTCAATAAATGTCCACACTGATTATGCACTTTGAGTCAAGTTTTGTGTTTACTTGCAAAAATCATCCCGAGTGAAACAAACAAATAAAAAATTGTATAGCTCTATCCTAAATATAATTTATGGGCATAAAATCAAAGCATAACTCATATTTATCAATTACCTCAGTGGACAAATTAATACATTTCAACTATTTGTTTTGTTGGTTATAACAACCAAACCTCAAAATTATATTCCAAAGTTGTTACTGAGTATAATCTTTTCTATAATAGTTACTAATTGTAAATACATGAACATGTGCATACAAAACACATGATCATTAAAACATAAAAAGAACATAGACAAAAGTAAATAATTACTTACAACCAAAACAAAAATTACAAGATATAATGTGATGAACAAGTTTTGGAGATTTAATCTCTTAAAAATATATGTGCTAATAGAGATTTACATATATATTACTTGTACTGTTAGGCCATATATGAACTTTGTTTCCATCTTTTTTCTATTAAATTGATTGTTTATTAATCTATAAGGATACAGCCAACTGGAATGGATTAAGAACAAAAAATAATTAGAGGCCTAGACTTGAGGGCTAATAATAATGATAATCATGGTGCTGAGATTGGAATTGACATCAGCCTGAAGTTGGCTGTTACATCTTTATATAATTTACCTACAAAGGTTAGATTGAGTTTAAAATAATTGTAATAATAAAATGATTTTAGTAGTTTCATTTTTTAGAAGACTATTTTCCAATAAGAATTTATAAGTAGAAAATATAGTTGGAGGAATGTTAAAATTCATCATATGAACTACTTA
>NW_005871048.1:56197994-56224603 GCF_000147115.1 Myotis lucifugus | reverse complement strand
GCAATGTGGATCAAATTATTTTAGTTCACAGTTATGCACAAAAGAACATTTAGTGCTGAGAGCAAGTAAAGAACTGCTCTCTTCCTATGTACTGTCATCCCACACATTGACAAGCCTTTGAAATAAAATAATATAACTCCTCACACATAGTTAGCTAGTACAAACTGATAAAAGATTTAAATAAAGTATGTTCTTCTTGAAGATATGATCATTGGTCTATAATTCACTCCATCGCTACAGATTTGTAAATGTAATGAGTTAGTCAAGCCATTCCATCCTTCCACACCATTCTTAAGGGGCAAAGATGGTGGTCTCAAACCCATATGAATCCTTTGATATATGATTTTTTGAGCTTGATTAAAAAAGAATGAAAAGAAGGAAACAGTTTATAAGGCCTCAATGGAATTTACTAAAAAAATACTATTTAAAACATTTAAACCAAATTTTATATGCAGTGACTTTCTAAAACAAAGTTTTAATGTGTGAACAAAGTTCAATAATATATTATTAATTGAGGTTGAATATGAAAGATATAATTTAAAATAATGGAGAGGTTATGGCTCTTAGTTAGTTGAGGATAATATCTATGATATTCTGAAGACTCCCGGTCCTATCCTGAGAAACTCCTTTATTTATAGAGCCAACCAAGTTTTAAAGTGTGGTGTATATTGTTATTTTGATGTGACTTAATGCCATGTTGATATAATCTATAATATGTATTTCCATTCTCCATTCTTTATTCTCTCTCTCTCTCTCTCTCTCTCTCTCTCTCTCTCTCTCTCTCCTCTCACACACACATATTTATATATATATGTATAATGTACATATATATATGAAATGTACACTTGAAACCTATATGACCCTATTAACCCATGTCATCCCAATAAATTTACTAAAAAACAAGAATCATGCTCTAACTGCTAGGAGGCACCGCTCCCATAAACAAAGAAATAGTCATCATCAGATATATACTTTTATTTTTATTATTTTTTTTATATATTTTATTGATTTTTTACAGAGAGGAAGGGAGAGAGATAGAGAGTTAGAAACATCGATGAGAGAGAAACATCGATCAGCTGCCTTCTGCACATCTCCTACTGGGGATGTGCCCGCAACCCAGGTACATGCCCTTGACCGGAATCGAACCTGGGACCTTTCAGTCCGCAGGCCGACGCTCTATCCACTGAGCCAAACCGGTTTTGGCCAGATATATACTTTTAATGAGTTTTAATGTATAACACATGAGTTTGGAGTCAGCTAGAATATATAAACTTCATCTCTAATTATTAATAACAAGATACCTTTAGAAAATTTCTTAAGATATCTGGTAATATGTCTGGATTTCTTCATGCGTTGAGAATAATAGTAGTACCTATATATTAGAGATTCTTAAGTATCACATGAAATGTTCATAAAATATTTGGAAGTGTTTATGGCATGTAATGAGGAAACACAAGCTAATTACTACTACTATTATTATTGTTGTTATTATCCTAGATTTCAGGGAGCATATTTCATAATTGTCTTAGCAATTTGTTCATGAAAAAAACTAAAATTTAATGTAATTAACTGATGTCTGATGGTTATGTACTCTTTCTCTCTTGGATTTTTTCCCTTTTCTATTTAATTTTCCAAAAATTCTGTGTCATGAAACTTCTCTTTACCCCTTTAGTCAAGTTTTCCGAGTCACCCTCCTATTGCTAAATTTAAAAGAAACATTTGGAGCTAGGAACAATGGTGATTGTCAATAATTTCAAGGAGTTTTGCTGCAAATGTAAGAAAAAATGTTTTATTTGATGAACCAAGTGAAATAAAATTATTATTACCTTTTATTTATGAGAGACTCTGTGATAATGAAAATATTGCTAATAAGAGGGTAGATCTGATGATGTAGAAGGGAGAAAGGAACTTGCTGAAGTGACACCCTTGAAGAGATGAGAAGATGATTGTAAAGGGATTTATTTTAAATGAAGCAACAATATTCCAACTATGGCATTTTGCAATAATGTAGTGTGTGTTAGTACAAATATTGTTAGATTAGGGTATTTTGTAGACAGCCAGGAAAGTCTCCTTCTGATATTTTCTGGTGACTCTAATATTCTCAGAGGACAGGGCATGAAGTCATCAGCTCACTGAAATCATCAAGCTGAATACGGGGCATGAATATTGGTGGTTTAAGAAAAGAGGGGCCTTAGCCGGTTTTGCTCAGTGGATAGTGTCATCCTGCAGACTGAAGGGTCCTGGGTTTGATTCAGGTCAAGGACACATACCTGGGTGGCAGGCTGGATCCCAACCCTGGTCACATGTGTGCTGGAGACAACCAATCGATGTGTCTTTCTCCCATCAATATTTCTCTCTCTCTTGTCTCTCCCCTTCCATCCCACTCTCTCTAAAAATTAATGGTAAAATATCCTTGGGTGAAGATTAACAACTACAATAAATCTTCAATCATATTTAAAAAAAAAAAAACACAGAAGAGATGGGTGGTGTGATAATCCTATATAATAAAAGCCTAATATGCTAAGTGTCCATTCAACTGGTCAGCCATTCAACCAATCAAAGCATAATATGCTAATGATATGCTAAGGCCACTCAACTGCTTGCTATGAAATGCACTGACCACCAGGGGGCAGATGCTCCAACCAGTAGCTTAGTTTGCTGCTAGGGTTCAGCCCATTGGGACTGAGATGGGCCCGACACACCCTGTGATCCCTCCCCGCTGGCCAAACTCCCTTGTCTCTCCCTGGCCCCAGTCATGCACCAGTGGGTCCCTTGGCCTGGTCTGCACCCTCTTGCAATCTGGAACCCCTTGGGGGATGTCAGAGAGCCGGTTTCTGCCTGATCCCACAGGGGGAGTGCCGTTCAGCCAGAAGCCCGGCTCATGGCTGGTGAGAGCAGTGGCAGTGGCGGGAGCCTCTCCCGCCTCTGTGGCAGCACTAAGGATGTCCAACTGACGGCTTAGGCCCGGGTGGAGTGGGCCTAAGCTGGCAGTTGGACATCCCCCGAGGGCTCCTGGACTGCAAGAGGGTCCAGGCTGGGCTAAGGGACCCCCCAAGTGCACGAATTTCGTGCACCAGGCCTCTAGTAAGAGAATAAGCAAGTGAATCTCTTAAAGACTATATTAATTGGCTAAGGCCGTCAAAACAAAGTAAGGCAACATGGGTGATTCAAAGAAAAGAAATAAATTGTCTCATGGTTCTGGATGTTAGAAATCTAAAATCATGGTTCCGGGATAGATCCTTTCTGAGGCTGTGAGGGAGATCCCATCTGCCTCTCTACCTGGTTTGCGAATGGCTGTTTTCTCCCTCTGTGTCTTATGGAATCTTTCCTCTACGTGTGTCTCTTTATAAGAACACCAGTCATATTGGATTAGGACCCAATACAATTATCTACCTAAATGAAGACCCTATCTCCAAATAAGTTCACATTATGGGGTAGAAGAGCTTATCATTTTGACATGAATTGTTGGAGGCAAAGTCAACCCATAACAGAGACCTATGATTTTATTTATTATGTTTTATTTAATATGGTTAATAATCAACTTGATTTGTATGAGTCACACATTTGAAGTTTGACCAGTCCCTGAACTAACATATAGATGCAGATGAGAATAAGCAGAGACCACTGGAATTAGTTAAGGCGTGTGTGTGTGTGTGTGTGTGTGTGTGTGTGTGTGTGTGTAAATAGATAGATGATAGATGATTGATAGATAGATAGATAGATAGATAGATAGATAGATAGATGATTTAAATCCTTGTTTTGGGAAATTACTAATTTGGGGGTGATTTGTTTTCACAGGATGATTTAGCTCAAAGTGACTGATATATTATGATGCATGCAAGAGAATGATTATAATTTGAGATTTATGAAAGCCAAGGTCTTTTCATCTTTGTTTACCAATGTATTTAAAGCACTTAAAATAGCAATAGTAGTTACTTATTGTATATCTTTTGAGTTAATAAATGGCCATAGAATTATAGCTGAGAAATAATGAATATTAGACATCAGGTAAATGAGGGGCAATGAAGAGTTGGTAAGATCAACTGAAAAGAGGTGTTAATGGACTTGAAGTTTTGTTTGGATCAAGGTGATAGAACAAACTTGAGAAAAGAGGTGGTGTTCAAAAACTAGGGTCCACAAAACTGAGATCATGGAGGTGTTGCATTTATTGGTAACCATAAGATCTAGACTATTAAAAAATAAAATGGTTATAGCTGAGATGATGACAAGAATTTTAGGAAGATGCTATTTAAGAAATTGAAGTGCCAGGTATTTAAAGGATTATCTAGCTATTTATTGATAAATATATATGAGAATCAAAGCCAAGACTCTTTAGGGAGGGGAAGAACATCCTTAAAACATGAATACAATCTAAAGGAAATGCCCAGGTTCACTCCTATGA
Organism: Myotis lucifugus; assembly: GCF_000147115.1. NCBI lineage: Eukaryota > Metazoa > Chordata > Mammalia > Chiroptera > Vespertilionidae > Myotis > Myotis lucifugus. The sequence continues at coordinate 56,220,201 of NW_005871048.1, read as the reverse complement.
GAGCTGCTGGAGCCAAGCTATCTCTTGATAGGCCAGCAGTGGAAACTGTATCTTCAGTGGAGATCCATGTTTCCATTAGAAAAGTAATTTGGCCCGGCCAGCAAAGCTCAGTGGTTGAGTGTGGACCTATGAACCAGGAGGTCATGGTTCAATTCTAGGTCAGGGCACAGGCCTGAGTTGCAGACTCAATCCCCAGTGGAGGGCATGCAGGAGGCAGCCGATCAATGATTCTCTATCATCATTGATGTCTCTATCTCTCCCTCTCCCTTCCTCTCTGAAATCAATACAAATATTTTTAAAAAAATAATTATTTGAAGGAAATGGTTAGAGAAATCGTTTATCTTAGAATGTAAAATAATTCCACAGGCACATAATGAGGGTGTCAAGAATTCAGGCAGTAGGATAAGTGGAAGAAAAAGAAGGTATTACAGAGCTTTTAGAGATTGGATTTTTGGAATATGAGGAATGACTGATTCTGGAGTTTTTTTTTGTGTGTGGTTACCATGAACAAGGATGGAGGACGTAATGGGATTGAGCCTAGAGGATCTAAGGTAAGCTATGTTGGAGAGGGCCTGGGTTTGGAGTGTTTGTCTAGGGACTCATTCTAACTCACAAGGACCAGAATATTAGGGCTAAATTGGCCTGGCCTTATTCCCAGTGACTTCTTTCACTCCAAAACTCTGCTAATAAGGGAGCATATTATATTTAATCATTCTTCACACTGATGTTGAGTGTAGACTGTGCTGAGCTTGGAATAGAGGAATAAATATGCTTTATTCCTATGTACAACTCCTTTTCCTACCTTTATTTTTTTCTCTGCCAGAAAAATAAATTTGATAGAAAGCAGGCTGAGTTTTTTGTTGTGTTTTATTTGTTTCTTTAGCAGGGGGCGAAAGGATCTGTCTTAGAGCTAGCCTCAGAGGTATGTGTAAGTGAATGAGTTTGGTGGCAATATGATGTGTTCCCTCATTACTTATCACCACAGGGATTAGAAAACCCAGCCAGAGATATTTTATGTGTCTCTTCCAACTATTTGGCTTCACTACCTGTCATAATGGTTATGTCTTCCACCACCTGTAATTGAGCACACAGGAGCAATAAATAGCCTCTATTCCTAAGCAGCAAAATTGTTCATCCTTTGGGTGAAATGTCTTCATTTTTTATGAGGATGGTTGGGCATGGAGGAAAATTGATATAAAAATAAGGTATATGACCATTAGATATTGATGAATTGTCACAGAGAAACTCACTTCCATTTATGTAATAAGCTTAGATACTAATGTAGAAAGGGATGGGGGAATACAAATATTTTACAGATTTCAAATATGGGGTATGTTTAGCTGTGTGTTTGTTGGTTATTGAAACTTTAGAGAGTTGAATTTATGAGAAAATAGGAAGGACACACAACAAGAAAAGTCTTTTTCTTAAATGCTGCAGAAGCCTTAAAAGATTTTACTAGTTTTTCTCAGACTTATTAAATGGCATATATGGCCATTCATGTTGAGCATAGAAACCTGACTCGCAGGATGTAGTTTAGCTGTTTTATCATGCCATCTGTACTTCTAGAACTACAAATACAGTAAATATTTAATATGTGATAGTCTTAGTATGATGTACACTTACATCTCTGTTGAATTATATAAACATATACTCAGGAAAGTGTGTTTGTGTATGAACACATGCACACATGCAGATCTACATCATTTCCTTATAACTAAAATGTAACAATCACTGGACCTATTTGTTAAACTGCTTTTAGTTTTGACACACAAAGAAGGAAATAATAAACATGGGCCACTTAAACCCCTGCATCTGAATTTCTCAGCTATCTGTAACAAGTTATCACTTTACCCAGCTTAAATAGACACCATATTACGTGGCAAATCCTTCCTTTAGAGGATTTTTTTAATTTGGTTTTATTTATTTTTAATTAATAGACTTTATATTTCAAACAGTTCTAGATTTACAGAAAACTGAGTAGATACTAAAGAGTTCTCATATACCCCTTACCTCAGCCCGAACACATTGTTTCCCCATTATTAAAATCTTACATTAATGTGATATGTTCATTATAATTAATAAAGCAATATTGGTACATTTTTGTTAGCACATTAAGGTTCACTCTTTGTGTTGTACATATTGATGGATTTTGACAAGTGAATAATGTCAAGTATCTACCATTAGAGTATCATACAGAATAGTTTTACTTCCCAAAAAGTTTCCTGTACTTTATCTATTCATCATCCCTCTGCCTCCCAATCCCACTCCCCCTAAAAACTTCTGATTATTTCACCAGCTCTTCTGTAATGTATATAGTTGGAATCATGTAATATACAGCTTTTTCAGTGTGGCTTCTTTCACTTAGCAATACGCACTGAAGTTTCCTCCGTGTCTTTTTATAGATAGTATAAAGGCCTGGTGCATGAAAATCGTGCATTGGGGGGAGTGGGGTCCCTCATCCTGGCCTGCACCCTCTCTCACTCCGGGACCCCTCGGGGGATGTCTGCCTGCTGGCTTAGACCTGATCCCCCAGGGATTCGGCCTAAGCCAGCAGTCAGACACCCCTCTTGCAGTCCGGGGCTCTCACATTCTGGGGCTCTCACAGTTCGGGACCCTTTGCTCCTTACTGCCCACCTGCAGTGGAGGCAGGAGAGGCTCCTGCCACCGCCACTGCACTCACCAGCCGTGAGCCTGGCTTCTGGCTAAGCATCTGCCCCCTGGTGGTCAGTTCGTGTCATAGCGACCAGTTGTTCTGTCGTTCGGTTGATTTGCATATTAGGGTTTTATTACATAGGATAGCTCATTTCTTTTTATCACTGAATAACATTCCATGAATGGATGCACCACAAATTGTTTATCCATTCAGTTATTAAACCTCTTGGTTGTTTCTGATATTTAATGATTATAATTAAAATTGCTATAATATTCACATGCAGATTTTGTGGGAAACAGAGCAAATTTAAGGAAGCAAGACCATCAAGCATACCTAATACCTCCATATCTTGCTATTTGGCTCCTTCTGTCCATAATTTTTTATGTATAATCTTCTAATAAAAAATTCTATATAGTCATAATGCTAAATTATATGCCCTTTCATTCACAAACTTATATCCCTAATCCTGCTTATGCATTTACCTATTTAAGTACTGATTATGTCCTGAAATATTTCAAGTTTAAGAAGGAATAAACAATAGTGAACTCTACAGATTGACTATAATTATAAACATAACTACAAAATTACAAACACAATTACTAGTTTAGTATGAGTCTAATACTGATGTACATCACATATGCTCTCAGCTACCTGATTAGTTTATAAAACTCTAACACTGTTGAAACAATTTATGATTTTAGTATCTGGTTTCATTGGAGACAGAGAAGAGATAGTGTTGGATTGGGATCTGTGAATACCAAGTATCAATCATATTTTAATACATATTTATAAGTTTGAAAATTCAGTTTTACACTTCGCTAAAAATAAATTTGATGATTGCCTTCTTAAGGACAAAAGTCATGTACCTTATATTGACAGTGCCTAGTATAAAGTGAGGCACTTGGAAAGCTATTAGTAAGCATTTAATACTAACAGTAAGTTTTTTGAAAGTCTACTATGGATTCTGTGCTTAATTGAGTACATTAGACATAGCATTTTCATATTCACAGCAGGAGACATGGGAAATGAGGTTCATAGTGGTTCTGTAAACTTGATTTCCTCATTTGTATGAAAAAGAACATTGTGTATTGTTATTTTCAGTTTTGCAATGCAAAGTTTATAAATATTGGCTTAATGAGTTGTACTAATTTCTAATGGTGCCATAAAAAATCACCACAAATTTAATGGCCTAAGGCAATCCAAATTTGCCATCTTACCCTTCTGTGGGCCAGAATTCCAACATGGGTCTCACCTGGCTAAAATCAACATGTCAACTGGATTATATTTATTTCTGGAGATCTGTTTAATTGATCTTTCATGTTTTATTTAAATAATTCAGTTGATTGTGGCGGTATGACTGATGTCCTCATTTCCTTGCTGGCCGTCAGTTGACAGCCTCTTACTCTATTTTCAAAACCAGAACATGTTTTGAGTCCTTGTTACCTGTTGAATCTCTTCAGCCTCATCTTCATCTTTTACTTTCTTACTGTTTTCCTTTCTTCTAATGTTAAGAGCTCAGGTGATCATATTGGTCCACCAAATTATACTCTCTATTTTAAAAATCTGTATAGTTATTTCCATCTGCAAAATAGTTTTATTTTTTAATGTGTGTTTTTTTGCTATCTAACATATATTCATAGATTACAGGAAATAGAATATTGATCACTATTTTAGCTATTACATGGATTAATAAAACTACCAAATTAACTACCTTGAGTAACTCAATACATTTTCATATTTTATTGAAATCATTTAACTTATACACTAGATAATTTCCAGGTTTATTTTCCAGAAAATATATATTCTGAAGAAAAAGTACAGATTATAATTTTAAATTTATTATAATAAAATTTAATCATATGGCATATTAGAAAAATTATGGGTGTGAAACTATTTCCAGCCATAAAGAATGTCTTAATAATAAATAATTTTCAAAATTAAATAAATTATCAAAATTATTCTAAAAATATATTAGACATTGAACATCTTTAGAGAGTTCTTCCAACTTATTGAAGACTGTTGATGATAAATTCTTTCCACAGGATAAACAAAGCACCTTGTTTTAGTGTTTGCCTGGAGATAGCAGCAGCCCCTGACTCATATTTTCTGTTCTCTGAAGTGCACGGAAGACATTTGCAGGTCTAAGGTCTGGACTATGGATTAGAATACTCAAAGTACAGATAATTAAGATGCCCTTGAAATGACCATAATAATCTTTTGGCCAGACACTTGCCTCTTGGCCACTTATCTGTTTCATAGTTTCTACTCCTTCAGGCTGTTCTCACTACTTAATGATTTTACGTATTTTCTCCTTAGATCTGTTAAATACATGGTTTATGCCATAGCTATAACTTAGAGCTGCATTGTGATTACTTGATTTGTAGTAATTCCTCAGCTACCCCATCGTAGTTTGGACCAGTTATTTGATGAAAAGTATCTTCAAACATGATGAGTTAATGCTGACAGAAGAAATGGTCATTAATCTGAATATATTACTTAAGCAAAGAGAATCGTACCTGTAGAATGCAATCTTTCTAAGGCTCAGGAGTTAAAGAAATGAATGACTTTTAGACTGGCCAGTGTGGCTCAATGGTTGAGGGTCAGTCTAGGAACCAGAAGGTCACGGTTCAAGTCCAGTTGGGGCGCATGCCCCAGTTGCAGTTTGATCCCCAGTTTGGGGCATGCAGGAGGCACACCAACAATGATTCTCTCATCATTGATGTTTCTATCTCTCTTTCCCTCTCCCTTACTCTCTGAAATCAGTAAAAATACATTTTTTTAAAAGTTCCATGGTGCTGATAGAAGACCTGAAACTCCCGGGTCAGAGATAAACAATGTAATTATTCATAGCACAGCCAATACTAGGAATGACAGGAGGCTGTCAAGTTTCCTTTGTCCTCATGTCCCACGAGCTTACTCAGAGGGCCCGATGAAGCCTCCTTGGCAGTGTGTTGCTCACTAAAGGACATTTGCACACAGGAAATCTCAAGCTTATGAAATTTTTTCTTTTCTATGGTAAACAATCCTGCTTTTTGTCCAGAGAGAGAGATTATCTCAGCTTTCAGGATTTCTAGTTGAACAAACATTTTGAAAACTAAAAGGCCTGGATGCAAGAGTGGTCAGGGTCTTGCAATCTCAATTCACTCAGACATATGCAAGTAGATGAAGCCCTTGGAAAATTGCCTCCCAACAATAGTTCATTAAATCAATGTACATACAGATATTTTAAATCTGCATTAGTATCCTCTTTCTTGTTCATAATACTGCTGTGTCTTTTTTATTGTTTTCTATATCTAATTTTCCAAAGGGTCCCAACTTAATAATCTTTACAAGTAGGCAATTGGGGGTTTTAATGATTACAACTAGCATTGTATTTACTATGGTTATTATTACAGATTTTTATTTTGTTATTTCTTTTTTTATCTTATTGATTCTGCCACTTTCATTCTTGAAACCTTTTCTATTGCCTTTAGTGTAAAGTCCAGTTAAAGGGTTCTGACTTAAATAATTCTCCCAGATCTATCCATATATTATTTCCTATTCTATCTAAATCTCTCAATTTTTTTTGTCTAACTTCCTTCTAAATTCTGGCAACTCTGAAATACTTCCAGGGCCTGAAAGTGTCATGCTTTAATTTTCTCTCTCCTGTATTCATTCTGATACTTAAAAGTGTTTGTGTTTTCTAACCTTGTTTTTCACCAAGTTTAATCTAAGGCTTTCCTTGTCAGCTCCCTCTCGAGTATGCTTATAGGTCCTTCAAATCGCTACTTTTGTAATGTTATAAAGCACAGTGATTAAATAAATTAAAGCAAAATTTGAAAGGAGATTCCATGGAGTTTTTAATATAAAAAGTAATCAAGAGAATATAAAAATAACTCCAAATATAAAATTACAAAGATAACATGAAATATTAAGACTATAGGAAAACATATCTTTCTTTAATAATCACATAGAAGCCATTAAGAATAATGAAACTTCATCAAGTTAAATAAGGACATAAAAGGTAGAAAATATGACTATACACTATTAGAAATAATAAAGACCTAATTCTATATACCAAATCAGTTTTAAGCATTTAAGGTATTTTAATATACATTTATAGGACTATATTTGAAAACTCTAATCATTGGATTTCTAGGAAAATATAAGTGCCAAAAGTTGCTTAAGGCAAAGCAGAAAACATGATAGTGGAAGGAAGAAAAAAATCTCCTCTGATCAAATATAATTCCACCATGCATTTAAGAAAGAAATTATATTCTTTTAACAGTTCAAACTAATATAGTAATAGAACACACCTTAAACATAACTAAAGATGATTGCATTTTGCTTTAGAACTCACTGTTCACATACCTACTTCTCTTCCTATAATGTTTCAAAATGTATGTTCATGTTCACCAACGATAACTTCGTGAGTATTCATCATTACCTAGAGCCCTGGTACAACCAAATAAGAAATGATTTAAAACTCTACTTCCTACTTCTACTGGGAAGTTCAGTAACAAAAAAAGGCAATGAAAAAACGCATCTATTTTTCTCCAAGACAGAACTTCTTCCCATTATTCACAAATGAATATACTGTAGTAACTTCTTGTGAATGATGTGACCTTGAGTCAGCTCTGACTCCTGGTGATTGTATGAATGAGTGATGTGCAGAATGCCCTGTCCTCACCGTCCCTGCTCAGCTCCTGTGGACTCATGCCTATGGCTTCTTTTACAGAGTCAACCCATCTCATAGTTAGTTTTCCTCCTTCCCGACTTCCCTCTATTTTCCCAGCATTATTTTCTTTTCCAAAGAACCCTGCCTTCTCATGATATGTAACTTCATAGTTTTCCTGAATTATACCCCATAGATTATTGAGATTTCTAAAAACCTTTTCTCTAGATATTCATAGTAACATATGTGACCTACAGTATTAATTTATACTTTGGTATTCTATGATGAAAGTCTAGTAAAATGTCATATATGGCGTTTTTTTTAATTGAAGTGAAATAATTTGAATTAATAACTACTATTTAGTTACTGAATTCTGCTAGTTCTCTCAAAGAAATAGCTTTACAAATAATCAAGATGAGGCTACTTGATTAAGGAATAATTAAGAAATATATTAACATGTTACATATTTTGATATATATATCAACTTGTCAGAGGCAGAAATAGGGTCTGAATATCGAGTTTTTTAGTTGCTGTTTACAGATTCTGAATTCTATGATATACCAGTCTAAGGATTTTTATATGGATGATCTCATTTAATTGTTCTAATAGTCATAAGAAAGACTTTATTGTTGTTGTTATTTTATTGATGGGGAAACAGAAACTTTGGTTAATTCAGTGTGTGTTTGTTGTTGTTGTTATGTTTGATTTAAGTTTTACCTGCTAGTTACTGGCTAAGGACAGACTCAAAGTGAAATAATCTGCCTGGCCAGTATGGCTCAGTGCTTGAGCATCGACCTATGAACCAGGAGGTCATGGTTGGATTCCTCATGATCAGGGAACATGCCTGGGTTGCAGGCTCAATCTCTGGTGGGGGGTGTGCAGGAGGCAGTCTATCGACGATTTTCTCACATTGATGTTTCTGTCTCTCTCCCTCCCTCTCCCTTCCTCTCTGAAATCAATACAAATGTATATATATATATATATATATATATATATATATATATATATATAATAAAATGATCCAACAGCATTTGATATTATTATTTATTTTTATTTGGGGCCATTTCATTACATCAGACCATTTTGATAATTATTCTGGGGTTCATTCTTTCAGTCTGACAGTTGTTAAGGGTAATTGTGTACTATTATATTTCTGATAAATTTTGTACATGTAACTTTCTTAATTATTTTATTATTATTATTATTATTATTATTATTTTATTGCTTAAAGTATTACAAAGGGTATTACATATGTGTCCTTTTTTACCCCCCGCCCTTGACAATCCCCTGGCCTCCCCTACCCCCCAGTGTCTTATGTCCATTGGTTATGCTTATATGCATGCATACAACTCCAACAAATAAAATAATGTAAGAACAAAAGTCTGGGGAAGTGATATTGCAGAACTTTACTTTTTGCAATTAATCATTGGTATGGATCCAAGATCATTTAAAGTCTTTCTGAAAATCAATTGGAAAAAATTTTAGAAATGTTACCAGAAATGCCATTTTTCAATCAAAAGTCAATCTTGCTGCATGTAATGTGACTCAGATAATAGGACGACATTTCCAAGAGTATCAGTTTGACTCTATGAACTTATTTCTGCATAGAGAGGTAAGAGTCAGGGCTAATGGCTTGAATTTTTTGCTCCTATTTTGAAATGACGGCCACACATTCTACCTCACCAAACCCTGGGATGCATCTTATTTTTATAGTCAGAGAATATATTGGGATGCATTAAGTAACAGTTAACAAAAAAAGTGTGTAATGGAAAGTAAACTAATTCAGAACCAGGCAGATTTCCATATTTAAGTGGGAAATAGCAAAGAGGAAAAATAGCATCACTTTTAAATGAAATCAAGCTGTTCAAGAAACACATATTTATAAGAACCGTTAAGGGAGATGGTATTATATAAGACACCAAACCCTTTGCCAGCACACATAGCACTCCAATCCCTCTTTCTGCATTCTATTTAGATATGTTAATTAAAATATTTATTTATGAAGGCCATTTCTTTAAGTACTTTCTTTGCTCTTACGTAGCCTTTAATTTATTCAGATATTTGAAAGTCATAAACCTCTATTTTAGGCATGTCACTAATTCAGACTGATCTTGTCTCCAACTAATGAGAATCAGGGAAGTTCATTTTATGAGTTACTCATTATATGCTCACTTCTTAATATATGTGCACTTTCAAAGAAAAAGGTTCTAGCTAGAGCGTTATTTTAAAGGTGATTATTTCCATTGCCATTTGCCATTTCACAGAGAGAAATAATGCATGCTATATAAGTTATCACACTTGTTCATGGTGATCTGAGAGAAAAAGCAGCTTCTAAGAAATTAAATCTCCAAGTTTCTTATTCATATTTAATTTTTCTAAGTACTTATAAGTATTGAAGTTTTGAATATCAAGTACATGCCTAGTTTGAAGGATCAACATTTATATATTTCTAAAGTTAATACTCTTCATTTTTTGTGATGATACTAATATATAATATATTACTAATACTAACACTGAATATCTTCACCACTGGCTACACTGCTTGTGGAATTTTGTAATAGTATTTAGTTCTAGGAAGCATTACAGGTGTGTTCTTCCTAAAGTAATACAATATATGCATTAATTACAAAAAATAAAGCTGTTTCATCTAGATTATTCATCAGGATATTTCTAGTACCTGCTTATAACACAGGTATATAGTAGAAATTAAATAGATGCTTGATTATCACATGAAGGAAAGGAGTCAGAGAGGAGAGATTTAATATAGGAAGCTGTAATAATTACCATACAGAAAATAATGCTTACATGAGTGGTTTAATGAAGAACTGTTAGAAGAAATGTCTAAGCTTAGAGTTAGGCACCTGTATTTATCACCTAGAAAAAAAAGTTAAATTTAACTGCATTTTATTTTCATGAGACAATCTTACATTTGTCTTGGCTATAAAAAGAAATGCTATAAATTTCTATACTAGCCAGACTGATGATGTACATAGAAGAAGTAAATATGTACTAAGAAGCTTTGTTTATATATCCTGAATAACCTGGATGGCAGTGATATCCTATCTAATAATAGACAAACATGGTAATTAACCATACCTCCCCTACGATTCCCATTGGCTAATCAGGGTGATATGCAAATTAACTGCCAAACAAGATGGCAGCCGGCAGCCAGGCAGCTGAAGCGAACAGGAGGCTTGCTTGCTCCAGTGATGGAGGAAGCCAAGGTTCCCCCCCTGCCGCGGCCTGGCTCTGAGCTGCACTCTAAGCAACAATGTTGCAACTATAGAAGCTAAACAAACCCCAGATACCTGCTTTCAGCCAGCAAGGCCTCAGAGCTGGAGCTGCAACAGTGTTTCAATTATAGAAGCTAAACAAACTCCAGATACCTACTTTCAGCCATCAGAGCTGGAGCGAGCAGGACCACAACAGTGTTTCAATTATAGAACCCAAACAAACCCCAGATACCTGCTTTCAGCCAGCAGGCCTTGGAGCTGGAGCCACAGCAAATTTCAAGTACAGAAGGTAAATAAATCCCAGAAAAAAAGAAAAAGAAAAAAAAGGAGAGACCGGGAGCTTCAGTTGCAGGCTTGGCCCACCTGAAAACAGCCCTCAGCTCCTCATCCAGGCTGGCCAGGCACCCCAGTGGGGACCCCCACCCTGAAGGGGGTGCAGGCAGCCTGAAAACAGCCATCAGCCCCTCATCCAGGCTGGACAGGCACCCCCGGTGGGGACCCCCACCCTAAACTGGGTATAGGCAGCCTGAAAACAGCCATCAGCCCCTCATCCAGGCTGGCCAGGCACCCCAGTGGGGACCCCCAACCCTGAAGGGGGTGCAGGCAGCCTGAAAACAGCCATCAGCCCCTCACCCATGCTGGCCAGGTACCCAAGCGGGACCCCCACCCTGATCCGGGACACCATTCAGGGCAAACCAGCCGGCCCCCACCCGTGCACCAGGCCTCTATCCTATATAGTAAAGGGTAATATGCAAACTGACCCTAACAGCAGAAAGACTGGGAATGACTGGTCACTATGACACACACTGACCACCAGGGGGAAGACGCTCAATGCAGGAGCTGCCCTCTGGTGGTCAGTGAGCTCCCACATGGAGGAGCTCTGCTCAGCCACAAGCCAGGCTAACGGCTGCCAGTACAGCAGTGGTGGTGGGAGCCTCTCCTGCCTCCTCAGCAGCACTAAGGATGTCCGACTGCAGCTTAGGTCTGCTCCCTGCTAGCAAGTGGACATCCCCCGAGGGCTGCCGGGCTGCCAGAGGGATGTCTGATTGCCATCTTAGGCCCAATCCCCTGGGGAGCAGGCCTCAGCCAGCAGATGGTCATCCCCCGAGGGGTCCCAGACTGTAGAGAGCACAGGCCGGGCTGAGGGACCTCCTCCCCGCTGAGTGCACAAATTTTTGTGCACCGGGCCTCTAGTATATATATATATTTTCAACTTTTGGTCACATAATCACATATAAAATGAATTATGTTTAGAAGCAGAAAACATGTTCTCCAATCTAGAATTGTCTATTGATTGCTGTGCACATATTTAGGCATTTAGAACTTCCAAGCCTCATTATTGAAATTATTTTAGATTTACAATGGAATGATGTATTAGAAACTATGTATTTGGAAATTATTTAGTGCAACTATAATATTGATAATTGCCTTACATTGATATTTTATATTAAGTTTCTCTAACCCCACTATCAACTACCTTTTATTTAGAAACACTAAAGAATGCATATTAAGCAAACCCAACTATTGTTCATATCATGATATGGTATTAATGAATCATTAAGAGGAGCTGTATCAGAGTCACCACTAACCCTTCAGTGTGTGAAACATAATATAATTGTAAGAAGATAAACGTTTTGCGTTCAGGAAGATCAACTAAATCTAATAGGAACAGGAGCTAAATAGTCTGAAGACTGGGACATCGGGCTCAACAAAAGCTGAACTAAATTGCAGAATTTAATTCAGCTCACAGGTAACCTACCTTCCTTCCTTCCTTCCTTCCTTCCTTCCTTCCTTCCTTTCTTTCTTTTATGCATCTTTTAGCCTGCACAGTGGATGCAGGATTCCTAAGTCTGTGTATAGAAAGATTTTATATATATACTACAGGCCCAGTACACGAGATTCGTGCACTTGGGGGGGATGGGTGGTCCCTCAGCCCAGCCTTCACCCTCTTGCAGTCCGGGAGCCCTTGGGGGATGTACAGCCCAATCCCACTAAGTGGGCAGTCAGACATCCTTAGCGCTGCCAGTCATACTGCCGTTCAGTCAATTTGCATATTAGCCTTTTATTATATAGGCTATATATATAAACATTTAGACTGAATTGATTGAGAATAAGTACTATACCTCTTCACTGTCACTTGCACAGCATATAGGCCCAATATACACTATGTTACAAAATGACCTGAACTGATTTGCATATTCAGAAAATGTCAAGTTATAAGGAAAAGAAGTATTAGATCCAAATTCTGCCACAAAGTAGAAATATTATTGTAAATAAAAAGGCACAGAAACAATCACACAAGCTCTTCCACTGTTTTGAAACCCCCATTCTCTGCCCTGGAAAACACTAACCTTCACCATTGAGTGATATGAATAGGCAGATACAACTTTTTTCTGGTAGTTCATGCAACAGGATCCTCTCTAAAGTGAGGAGTAGCAACACTGATGCGGCTCTAGACCTTTCTTGCTAACCCAGTGGAACTAGGCCACTTAGCTGGCTGCTGTTATATATCTCATCCATTGAAGAATGATGGGACCTGAGTAATCTTTTTACTCAACCCTCTCATTTCACCAATGACAAGATATTGCTAAGAAGTATGTTAGTTAACAAACTCTTGCATTTAGATTTCTTTCCAATAGAATTTCAAGTATCAAGTAATCACCTTCTAGAATGTTCAGTCATTATAAAGTTACTTCAAATGGTAATTAGCTTAACACAAGGTATAGATAACAGTTAACTTCCACAGCCAGACATATTACTTATTTATAGCAATTTAAATTTTTAAATAGTAAATTACCCCACAATTTGAATAATGTTTCAAACTACCATCTATTCACATCAACCGCTCACTCCTTTCTTCCTCCATTGGCTGTGAAATGCCTGCTTTCTTCCCAGGTCCATAATCCCTTAGAGTCTTTGCATTTTTAGTGTTTAACACCAAATCATGAAGGAGAAATAAACAAAGTTAAAACTAACACATATAGGAATATAAAACTTTAACCACACTTAGGAACTATTAAGGTCCCTGTTCTGCAGTATCTGACTTCCCATTGAGATGAGTTCTGAATGACTACTGGACTTTGCCCTCATCTTTGCTACCTGAGGAGGAGGCTTAGAAATCAGTAGCCCTCCAGAAATCATCTGCCTATCATCCCTCTTAATACCGCCCAATTTTGTTCTTTTCTTACCCTCCTCTCACAGATGGTGTAAATAAAAGAATATTCTGGAACTACCTATGGAAATATCTATCTGTAGCCCATATTGAAACCAAAATATGGGGTGTTTGAGTCTGAGTACTTTGTCTTGTGAATTGAAGAATGAAGTCTGGGACAAAAACAGTTAGAGGAACCGAAGTTTATTAAGAAAAGCCAGTCCTGCAAAAGGTGCAGCTGGGGTTCCAGGAGCAGGCCAGTGTCCAGAGCTTCCTTTCCATGTTACAGTTTGGAGTAGTTCAGTATCCAAGCTAAGTAAAGTCTAATAGTCCATGTGTGGAAGCCCACATGGCCATAAGCCATGGGGACAGGGGAGCACATCTCCTGCCATCAACCCAGGAATTTAGTGGGCAGGGCAGAGAGGAGGAAGCACATGCTTTTTCATATATATGCTTGTTAGTTCCTGATTGGTCCTTTCAAAGAATTTTGCCTTAGCAACAACCATGTGATTGGCATATATGCCTTACCTTGTTATTGGTTATCTGCAAGCTGCTTGTCTTAGCAACATTCAAACATTTTAAAACGCATGCCTCATGTGTGTACCCTTCCTTCCCCGCCCAGTTGGGGTACCTTAGTAACTTCCTAGTTGGGTTCCCAGTTTTACTTCCTCCCCTCTCCCTCCATGGTCCCTGTCCCTGTCGACCTAGCTTTCCTCTGTGTCCTCAATATGATACCAATTTCAATAATCTTTTTTCTGGCTTACTAATGAATGTCTTTGAAGCATTTAAAAATACCTATCTGAGGAAGGAATAAGTTTTATATACAAATACATTTTTTTTTCTTTTTTCTACATTGTTAGATAAAATGCAGCTTGAACAGAAAGTGAAAATTCAATTACTTATCAATACTTACCAAAATATACACAAACTTTTAAAAGCAAAATTTTACTATACATATGAAAACTCAGAATCTTTTATTATACGCTATACTTTGATAGGAATGACAAGTATCTAAATAAAATTAAGACATTATGATGTGGAGAGCGGCTACAGCATTTGGACAGGTTCAAGCCTTGGACTGACAAGAGGGCATGGTCCACTTGTGGCAAAGCCACATACAAGTCCCAGCTTGGAGGGCAAAGCCCTCCCAGCACAATTATAGCCAAAGGCTATAGTTGTAAGCTTGACCTTATAGTCCGACCCTATAGTCCTAGATAGCTGAGGGATGTGGGCTGCGGGAGGTACAGCAAATACTGCCAAAACAATGCTTGATAGCGTTCTGAGAACTGCAATAACAGGAAAGAAGTAGATTTGAAACTTGCAAGAACATTGTAAACATCTTGACCACTCCCTTGTTTTGCTTTGTGTGATCTGACTATAAAATAAAGACTTGGCTTACAGGCTGTGTCACTGTTTCCTCATCCAGGCACAGTGATCCACCTGGCCCCAACTATATCCTCTTGTCTATTTTCTTTAATCCTTCACTGGCCCTTTTCAGGTTCACCAGTGGCTGTGCTGGACGCACTTCATTATATTTTAGTCTAACCGCTCAAAAAATCTATAAATTCTGTTTTTTAATAGAGAATATTGGTGAAAAGATAGTAAATTAGTTTGAATTGGCTACTGTATTTAGCATGTTTCACTGATAATAAATACTCTGATTGATTCTAAAACCCATGTACTAAGTATAAATAAGGATAGGCAAACTGCTTTCATTTTATAATTCATACTTTACTGACTCCATTGCAACAAAATGAGACATATGATTTTCTTCAGACTATAATTTGATCAATCAACCAATAAGTGAGCAAAGGTATGATTAAAATCAGATAATATTAAGATTGGCTTCAAAGGTCATCATTTTTCATTAATCCAACACACTTAACAATGATGGAAGTTTTGCAGATAATTAAACAGAATTCAATCAATAGGACCATATGTGTTAACTTTCTCATTAGTCATTAAAATTTGAGCAATTTTTGAAGAATGTAAACAAATATCAGATTTACATATAGTATAGCAAATTTAATACAAATTGTAATGTGTATTTAGCCTATATAAACATGTTTCTATCACAGTAAAAAAACTTAATAAAAATAAATAAATTAGAAGATATTATCATATAATTTAAAAATACTCTTTGTTATTACCTATACCAGGGGCCCAGTGCACAAAGTTGTGCACCTTGAAAGGAACTGTGGGCTGCAGGCTGCGGTGGGCACAGTGGTGGGTCTTGGCCACCCTCTGTGCCCCTGCCTGGACCCTACAGCAGCAGCCCCTGGTTCCCTCTCTGCCAGCAGCCCCGATCCCACTACCACCAGCACCACTTCCACGTGCTGACAGCACTGGCCCCACTTGCAACCGCTGATGGCACAGAGCAATTGGGGCCGGCGCCAGCAGTGGGTGCTAGTGGGGCCGGTGCTGTCAGCAGGTGTGAGCAGTTGCTGTTGCCCCAATCACCCCTCAGGATCAGGGGAAGGTGGAGAATCCCTGAGGGGCGATCAGGGCCAGCAGCCCCCACTCTCACTCACTGATGGTGCTAAGTGCTCCATGCCAGCGCCAGACACCGGCAGCAGATGCAAGCGGGCCAGCGCCAGCAGCAGGTGCAAGCGCTGGCAGGACTGCAGCATGCGGGAGCAAAGAATTTTCAACAACCACCAGAGCTCACCGGATGACAGCACCAGCGCCCGCTAGTCTGGCACCCCTGCTCACCTATTCCACTATCCCGCCGCAGCTGACGCCGCCATGTTCCATGCTCTGCCGCCTGCTGCCAATGCCAGCCATGTTCTGTGTATGCGCCCTGGTGGTCAATGCACGTCATAGTGACCGGTTGTTTGGTTGTTCCGTCATTCAGTCTATTTGCAATATTAGGGTTTTATATAGAGAGAGATTATTTTTCCCAATTTTACAAAGTCAACTTCTGTAAACTGTAATTTTGAATTGACATGTTGTGCTATCTTTTTTACACCTTCCTAAAAAATATCTAAGCAGCATAGTTACTTGGTACCAAAATTGGACATTTTCATGTGTTCCAGTTATTGTTGACTTACATGTACCAAATTAACTTAAGTGAAATCATTTAATAATATGTCAATAGGAAAACAACACTGTGATAAATTCATCAGATGTCTTAACAAAAATTTTAATATTTTTCAGGTTTTGAAACAATGAACATTAACATTATAGCATCTTAAATGCACAGCATAAATATAGATCAAAGCATAAAAATAAATAGGGTAAATTTTCAAAAAGTGAAAATATAACCATGTTACTAACAGCAAGATCAACAAATGATAATTGTTTTTAATAGATCAATTTCATTTAAATTTAGCTTTTCTTGAGTTGATTTATTCATAAACCAGATCACAATTAATACTTTCTTTAATATGCTAAACCACAAAAAGTTTTTCAAATAAAATTTTAGAAAATATTTTTATTATGAGGCCTTTTACTCTTGCCATCTGTTACCTAAGCAGTGTTCAAGGTAAACACCTTGTAAATGCTTTAGGAAAATAAGCATCATAAAATAAAATAAAATAAAAACTTGGAGGCAGAAAATTTCTTCACTTTTGAATTAGGTAAGCTAGACAAGCCAATTAACCTCACTAAATTTTGTTTTCCTTATTTACTGATAATTAAATAGGTCATTTCTTTAGTATATATTTTGTAAACTGCTTAATGATTTAAAATAACTCCATTCAATAGAAATATAATGATTGTGTTGTGTTTAATTTTAAGATTGTGGCAGCCACGTTAAAAAATAAATAAAAACAGTTTTAATCCATTATATCTCAAACATTACCATTTCAACATGTCATTAATATAAAATGGTATTTCTAAGATATTTAATATATTTTATACCTAGTACTTGCCATTCAGCATGTATTTTGCACTTACAGTATGACATTTCAATTGTTCAGTAATGACATTTAGCTTATGGCTACTATGATTCACTACACAGGTATATGTTTTACTGAAAGTGCTAGATATTGAGGAGACAGAAGGAAGCTAGGTAGTCAGGGGCGGGACGATGGGGGAAGAAGTAGAACCAGGGAACCCAGCTGGCAGCATCGCTACGGCAACGCAGCTGGGCAGGGAAGGAAGGACATGGATGAGAGATGTGAGCTTTAAAATATATGGATGTTGCTAAGACAGGCAGCTTTAATCAGTCACAAGGCAGTGAGGCGTACAACCAATTCCAAGGATGCCGCTAAGGCAGAATTATTTGAAAGGACCTATAAGGAGCTAGCAAGACATGTCTCTCTCTCTCTCTCTTTCTCTCTCTCTCTCTCTCTCTCTCTCTCTCTCTCTCTCATCTGGCACCCCGGGTTCCTGTGGCAGGGGATGTGCTCCCTTGCAGCCACCTGGCTTATGGCCACCTGGGCCTCCACACAGGGGCTAATAGACTTAACTAAGTAGCTTAGAGGCTGAACTACTCCCGACTGTAACAGGGAAAGGAAGCTCTGGACACTGGGCTGCTCCTGGAACCCCAGCTGCTCCTTTTCCAGGACCGGCTTCTCTCAATAAACTTTGCTCCCACTAACTGTTTTTGTCCGCCCATTCTTTTGTTGATTTTGTGAGACAACGAACTTGAACCCAAACGCCACATTTTGGTTTTAGTATAATTTCCTATTTACAACACTGGAAGGAATCAGGTAGTGTAATCTGGAATAAGACAATGTCACTACAGACAAGCAATTTCAAGTGAAGTAAATTCAAACATACATAAAATGTGTATAGTTTAGGTGTGCATAAACTAAGAAAGATTTCTTTACTGCATATGCAAACTAAAATGTCATGTTCTGTTTCATAGTCTCTACATTGTAAGCAGGGAGAAGCCATGGATTTGCCACTTAAGATTATGCCCAAAACTTGGAGGAAAGGAACTCAAATAGATTTTCCTAAAGACATCTTTCTAATAAATCTGCCTGTGGATTAGAAAGTGTATATAGTACCTCTAGCTATATTTTTCTATGGATAATCTTTTTAAAAAAATATTTAAATGATTGATACAATATTTGTAAAACAAGGAAGAATATTTGTATAGAGAAGAAACTATATTCTAGAGGATTTACTTCCTATTCTACAAGTCCTAATAAGATAGTAGTTGTAAAGTTAACTTTTTTGCCTAGCCCCATGGATTGATGTATATTGTAGTTTTGATAATTTGCCTGACAGCTAGCTTCATTAGACTAAACAATTCAATTGTTTTGTGCATGGAGCCTGAGTTGCTAGATACATTATCTCTAAGGAAAAATAATAATAAATTAGGTCTTCCCCTCCCCTACTAAAAATAAATGCCAGTAACAAATTCCTTTGAATAAAGAAAGGTGCTTCTAAATAGTGGGGAGGAGGAGGTCTAATCTGAAGTATTTGAATAAGTCCCTGGAAACTATTAAAATTGATTAGTTGAAAGTAAATAATGATACATTGATAGCTTACAAAAATAAGAGTCACAATGGCTGTGTTAAGAATCAGAACAGACATATCACAACAAACTCTGAATAAATATTTTTTACATCAATTTATTTCAAGGCTACTGATTTATCTTTACTTCTTACCCACACGTATGTAGCTACAGAGAAGGCATTCTTTTCAAAAATGAATCTAAAATAAATATTTGGTAAAAGAAACATCATGGGACAATAAATACATCTTTTGAATGTAAGTCCATCACATCCTTTCAGAGTAAATAAACCACATTTCTTTTCAATTCATATTATTATAAAGGAAACAACACTTTCCTTAGCTTTTCATTTCATTAATAGGGAGTTGTTTGATATTTGTATGTTTAATTCATTTTCTGGTGCAGAAGTATAGTTCTACTTACCAAGTACCTTGGATCATATAAAAGTGAATGTATGTGTCCATGAATATTAGCTTAGTTGAGAGGTCCCTATTATACTGAACAACCATTCAATTTACAAAAGTATTTGAACATAGTATTATCAAAAATATCAATCTATTGAACATGGAAAAACTACTAAGCAGATTCGTAGGCTTTAATTTAGTTACAGACTGACTTTCATCTGATTATCAAAATTGGCTCTTTCCAAAACTGGGTAACATTGGACAGCAATAAAATTTTCCTTATGTTTGGAGAATTGTCGGAAGGTAATCAGTAGCATATAGGAGTAAGTAAAAGGGTCTGCATAGAAAAGCATAAAAATGAAATAGTTGCTAAGGTTATGCTTCTTTAGATTTTCATACGTAATTTTAAAGAGAAAGTGAGGAGCTTTTAAGTTTGTAGATTTTAAATGACACTGATTTCTTTGAAGATAAAGAAATGACAAGTGATTGAAATAAACTAATAGATATATTATATATGAGGTTGAGTGAATGTGAGAGAAGTGGTCACTGAGCCTTTAAGGCTCTATGGACTACCTGTTTCAAGACTTCAGTGAGACAAGGAGTTTTGACAAAAGGTAACTATGCTATGTCATTAAGTGATATATATATATATATTCCCAAAGTCAGAGCACAGTATCATAGGGGCTGATATCAAGAACAAAGTGTCAGCAGAGCCACACTCCCTTTGGGAACTACAGGGGAGAATCCAGCCCTTGCTTCTTTTTGTTTCAGGTTGCTGCCAGCATTTCTTAGTCTTTGGCAGCCAAAACAAATATATTTTATTTTTTTGTCATTTTGGTTAAGTTCTTCCATAGTACTCATTATTTTTTCAATGTATTTAAAAACACTTTTTTTTAAGTCAACTAAGAGTCTGTTTGAAGAACTCTTTGTTTAATTCGGATATATAATAACTATGTATTGATTGCTTGAAATATGCCAGGCTCTCTTTCCTATACATTTTATAATTTAATACTCACAGTGTTCCATTCAGAGATGTATAATGTCTTTAAATGTAATGGAAGATCAGCTTGAAACTCTCATAGTTCAGTGTTATCTCATAATCACCCAGTGGAGATGTCTTAGAATTGAAATTGAAATCTAGGTCTAACTGCCACAAAAGAGTATATTTCTGATTTTCCCATCACAGGTAAACTACCACTTCTTTCTTCTATTCATTTAGTTTAAGACAGCTTAGCGAGCACTGTATTTCAGTTTCCACATATACTTTGGATATGTTTTCTTCTCTTCAGGAACAATTTACTAAAGAAAGAGTACAAATTTATATATCATTCTTATACCTAATTTATACAAATGAAAAAGGCCAAATTCATTGTTCAATTCCAGATCTAGGTTATGGAGTTTTCTTATGAAAGGTTAACAGGATCATCTGATCTTAATTTTCATTTTGTAAAATTATCCTGTTTTAATAATTACAGAAGAAAATCTGGGGTAAAGATCACAATTGAGACATGAACTTTCCCAACATATCACACAGATCAAGGTCTATGACACCATACCTGTCATTTTACCTCCATAACCAGTTTTATTATAATATTTTGTTTTTAAAAAAATACATTTTCACCTGGCCAGTGTCACTTAGTGGTTGAGTGTTGACCTATGAACCAGGAGGTCACAGTTCAGGGCACAGACTTGGGTTGCAGGCTCATGGGGTGTGCAGGAGGCAGCCCATCAATGATTTTCTCTCCCTCTCTCTTCCTCTCTGAAATCAGTAAAAATATATTTAAAAAACAAATTAAAAAACATATTTTATCACCTTTACCACATCCTGTTAAATACTGTCAGGAATTTTTGTTATTATGACTATAATTTAAAAATATAGTTTTATGTATATTTACACTAATAAAAGAGAAACATGGTAATTAGAGTACGACCACTACCCTTCCCATTGGCTAATCAGCATATCCTTATGCAAATTAACTGTCAGCCAAGATGGCGGCCGGCAGCCAGGCAGCTGGGAGCGAACATGAGGCTTGCTTGCTCCAGTGACTGCAGACTCCAACGTTCCCCGCCTCACTTGCCGGCCTCTGAGCTGCAACTCTAAGAAACTTTGTAACAAATATAGAAGCTAAACAAAACCCCAGAAACCAGCTTTCAGCCAGCCGGGATCTCAGAGCTGGAGTTATACATTGTTTCGATTATAGAACGCAATCAGCAGTGGAAGCCTCAGAGCTAGAGCCAGAGCTAAAGCTGGCCCAGAATAAAAAAAAAGAAAAAAGAAAAAAAGGAGCGGTTGGGAGCTTCAGTCAACAACCGCCAGCCTGAAAGCAGCCCTCAGCCCCTCACCCAGACTGGCCAGGCACCCCAGTGGGAACCCCCACCCTGAAGGGGGTGGGACCAGCTGCAAACAGCCATCATCTCCTCATCCAGGCTGGCCAGGTACCCCAGTGGGGACCCCCACCCTGATCCAGGACACCCTTCAGGGCAAACCAGCCGGCCCCCAGGCCTCTATCCTATATAGTAAAAGGGTAATATGCCTCCCAGCACCAGGATCAGCGGAGCCGCGAGCTCTCCTGGCACTGGATCAGCGTGACAGGGGGCAGGGCCAAAACCCCCTGATCGCCCTGCGGCTCTGTGTGTGACAGGGTGCGCGCCCCGACCCCCCCAACCACAGGCCCTGCTCTGTGGTGACAAGGGTAGAGCATAAC
>NW_005871048.1:56156030-56197530 GCF_000147115.1 Myotis lucifugus | reverse complement strand
GCCAGCTCCCCCGGTGGGCTGCGCTGACGCCGACCTGGTGGTGGCCTAGGGCGTAGGCCTGCCCTCTGCCACCCAGGAGCAGGCCTAAGCATTAGGTCATTATCTCCTGAGGGGTCCTAGACTGCAAGAGGGCACAGGCCGGGGTGGGGGACGCCCCCCCCCCCCCCGGAGGGCAGGGGTTTGGGGTAAGGCCTCTAGGGGCACCGGGGCCTCTAGTAGATATATATGTATATATGTGTATATATATATATATATATATGCATTCTTTAACATTTTCCCATAAGTTTCAAAATTAAATATATACTGCATTAATAATTTTAAAGATTGTATAATATAAATATGCCTTTACTCTTTAATGTAGATAGAAGATAATAATATTTCTTAAAAATGCAGAATATTGATAAAGTCTTTTCTCAAAGATTTCCGTTTGATTCTTTCCCTTAATGAATATAATAGACAAAAGAACTGCTCTTCATATCCATGTAAAGATAGAAAAATAAAAACTAAAATAACATAAGAAAGTACATTTTGAACAGTTTATTAAACTTAGAAAAAAAACAGAAATAAATTGACAGGTAATGTTAATGAAGGAGAGAGGGCCTCGCCTCCCCTGGTTGCTCATGGGAGTGGAATTTTTGTGATAACCCAAGAAAAATACTTTTCTGGGACTCTTACTGGAGAATGAGTGATTTTTATTTGCATGGAATTAAATCCCTAAGTTTCCAAAGTCCCATTTCCTTAGTCTAGTCATAGAAGAAGTGTAGCTGGGGTTTCCACAGAGTTAGAATCAGAGCCAGTGTCCAGAGTTTCCTGTCCATGTCTGCACAGTCTGGTACAGCCTCAGGCTAGTTGCAGTCCATTAGTCCATTGTGTGGGGGGTCCGCATGGACATGGGCCATAGGAGTGAATACCAGAGAGACCAGAGTCACAAGAGTCACAAGCCAAGCATGCCAAGAGAGGTGAACATAAAGAGAGTGAACTCCTTTGTTTAGGAAATTATGTATTCCCAAATGTCTGTGTGCTTTCAGTGGCCATGCACATTCTGGCCAATGATCTTTGTTCTCAGGTGTGACTGACAACCACATACCTTCCCTATGTAACCCCAACTTTACTGTGCATGCATTTATCTTCCCTTTGTTGGATTCTTCACCCCAGTGTTTTGCAGGGCATAGGCCGGCGGTTGCCTGGGGAGTGGAAAGTTTCAGTGTCCTGGTGAAGCTGCCCAAATGACATGCCTATAATATCTGGCCTTCCCTGTGCTCCTTTCTATTATTAATAACTAGCTAATTATAATGGCATCAATACCATCTCTATCTGTACAGAGTTAAGGAGTTTTTATTAGCAAGAAGAATGTCATTAGTTCTAAACAGTCTAAACTAAAAGGAAATGTCTTCTACTTCTGAGGAAAAAAGAAATACATAAGGATACATCCTGAAAAGATGGCTATATAAAATGTAAAAAGATAAAAACAAGTGGGAAAAATTTTGAATGAAAATACATTTTGACTTGCAATAAACACGCTAAGAAAAAAGTTAAGGACAAAAATGACATCTCATATCTGCATCCAAACTTATAGCCCTCTGATTTAGCTAACTATGTTTTATTACATGCATTCTTTTACAAAGTTGATAAGATGTTTTCTTCTTCCCGAAACTCTATTTTCCAGGCAGTTCTAAATTTGAGAGCTTTACCTGAAGATGTATTACTCATCTGTCATTAAAGCGCCGTCACCACAATGATGTATAGTTCCAATACATCATCAGATTGCCATCACCCGCGTGATGTATTACTTACACTAAAATAGCTGTCAGGAACAGGTGGTGGAAACTCAGCAACTTTTAATATAGTCTTTTGAAAAAGATTATAAACATTTCATTCCATGAAAAACTTCATGGTGAATGTCCTTTGATGCAAAGCAAAATTTTACCTTTACGTTGTAGAGCATAATACATTTGCTCTTAAGGTAAGGTTATGCATAATTAACAGCTGAAAATAGTAAAACCAAAAGCCTGTGAGACTATGTAGAGAAAAAATCACTAGACCAACACGTCTTATTTGGTTTAAAAAGCATTCCAAAATATGAGAATGAATTATTGTCATTTTGAAGGAATTATGGAGTTATTCTAATAATGAAACCATTTCTCAAAATAGGTTGCAGTTCCTCCTGTTTTTTCATTCATCTGAATGACAGCAATATTCAAGACATTTTACTTGTGGGCATAAATGATCCCTTAATTATAACCTGATAGATTAGTTACTACATTTGTGTTCACTAGATTTTGTTTTGCATTATTTGCAGGTGTTTTCAGGAAGCAAAATCATTTTTGTTATAGTCAAGAAATTTTTAACTTCAAGGAAAACATAAACCAGCTCAAGTGAATAGGGTGTGTCTGAAATAAGAATATCAGTTCCCAGGGTTCCTACCATTCCTCTGAAGCTACCTACATCCTTTCTCATTTGCAGCTGTTCTATCCCCTTCCTGTTGGTAAATAAGACCAGCTGTCTTTTATTAATCAGCTGATTAATTTAATCTATATTTTTATGTACTTTTAAACATAATTCAGGTGATCATTGTTATTTCTCAGCAGTTTTCTGAATCACAATTTCAGGAAAAGGGAGCTTGACTTGCTTGGGTAAAGTGTCCAGCATCATCACATCAAATCCAGTTGTGCCAGGAGAGGTATTCACTGTTAAACATGTGTGAATGAGAGAATGGGTATCCTCCAAAGAGCCAATGTGTATAATAATAATAATAATAATAATTATATATATATATATATATATATATATATATATATATATATATATAATATCTTAGAATAACCACAACTCTGAGGACATTTCCAGAACATATTTTCTAAGTTTATTTTATTTTAAGTTACATGACTTCATTTAGACAAATAAAAGGCCTCTGAAATTCTCATAAGGACTCAAAAAATTCTTGGTTACAGTTTTAAAAAGAAAAAAAAAGTGGTGTATGTCTGGATATTTCCAAAAAGCTATAGATTATGCCAGAAAGAACTCTTTGTTCATCCATGCATCCCTAATGTAGTCTCTGCCACAGGGTGAGTATTGGATATACCTCTAATAAATGGAGGAGCAAATGTGGAGCAACGTCTCTTTAAAATTGATATCACTCTGTGATATAATTAGCATTGCATTTTAAATGTAGGACCTAATATTGGCATAGCAACCATCTTTTTGAAAATTCACTCAACAACTGCTTTAATTGAATAAGGCACAGAGCATCTGAAATTATTTAGCATTTACCATATAAAATGTTTCACTCAAAAGTACACACACACACAGACACACAAACGCACATGTGAAACAATAGTCAATGAGATTTGACTTCCAGATTAAGGAGAAAATACTCAATTTCTTCACTTCAAAACTGTAAGCAGTAATTCTCTAGTAGAAAGCTTTAACCAAACTGATGTTTCATTGATTTATGACAAATTCTATCTAAAATAATATTGTAGTAGTCGAAGAAAGGCAAATTGCAGATTGAATAATGTACATTTTAACCCCTACAACAAAGCTAATTATGTCATATCTGGAAAAACTAAAGTCATTAAAGAATTTATACATGAGAGAAGTTAAAAAGTGTTGGTCATACTTAAAAACCAGTTATATTTATTGTAGTTGATCACTAGAGATCATATGAAAGGATACCATTAGGGAATGGTTTAGGACACATATTGAAACTGTTATACAGACCAAAACTTGGTCATAATACTTTGATGCATATTTTTATTTCTTATTTTTATAACTGAACACATATAAAAATTCTTTAAAAAGTGTAACTTCAGTGTGATTTTACTTCTGTTCTTTTTACACATCTCTGTGAAAATGACATGACAAAAAGTGTCTTTAAACTCATTTCACATCTGAATTACATTGATCAAAATATTGGTGTTATGAATTTGTAAAATTATTTTTAAAGAATAATGATACATTTATCAATCAGGAACACTTTAAAAGTGCACAATTAAAGACAGGTTTTGATAAGTCATTTTGTTTAGATTTTCAAAAAGTCCTTTTAGAATAAATTGGATTGCTTGCATGCAAGAACAGCTATGAGGATCAGGAACAAGTTCACCACCTGGACCAAAGTATTCAAAGTACCTTTGACTTTAACTTTTTTGAATATTTTAATAAATATTTTCAGACCTCCAGCCTCAGCATAAATGAGAACTGCATGGGAATTCTAATCTGTTGACCCGTACCACGTGTGAAGCTCTGGGGTCAGGAACAGTAATCTATAATGATAAAAGTATAATATATGCTAATTAGACCGGACGTCTTCCCAGATGACCTTCTGGATGAAGCTGGGACTGCCAGGAAAGCCTGGGTCCTGGATGCCAGAGGGAAGCCAGTTCCAGCAGCCAGGGGAAGGAAGGCCTACACTTGCACGAATTTTGTGCATCAGGCCTCTAGTCCTATATAATAAAAGGGAAACATGCAAATTAACCATCCCTCCACTATGCTCAAGCCACGCCAACAAGCCACGCGTACCAGCCAATCAGGACTGAGTATGCAAATTAACCCAACTAAGATGGTGGCGGCTTGGGTTGCCCCCGGGGTTGGGGGAAGCCAAGCTTCCCGCCTACCCTGGCCGGCCCTCAGCTCCGCTCAAGGCTATAAAGTTTCAATTATAGAAGATAAATAAATCCCAGAAAAAAAAGGTTAGGCTGGGAGCTTGAGTCTACAGGGGGTGTGGCCAGCCTGAAAACAGCCATCAGCTCCTCACCCAGGCTGGCCAGGCACCCCAGCGGGGACCTCCACCCTGAAGGGGTTGTGGCCAGCCTGAAAACAGCCCTCAGCCCCTCACCCAGGCTGGCCAGGCACCTCAGCAGGACCCCCACCCTGATCTGGGACACCCTTCAGGGCTAACCAGCAAGCCACCACCCGTGCACCAGGTCTCTATCCTATATAATAAAAGGGTAATATGCAAATTGACCCTAAGAGCAGAACGGCTGGGAATGACTGGTCACTATGACACACACTGACTACCAGGGGGCAGATGCTCAATGCAGGAGCTGCCCCCTGGTGGTCAGTGTGCTCCCACAAGCCAGGCTGATGGCTGCCAGCACAGCAGTGGTGACGGGAGCCTCTCCCGCCTCCTCAGCAGCACTAAGGATGTCCGACTACAGCTTAGGCCTGCTCCCCACTGGCAAGTGGACATCCCAGGCTGCCAGAGGGATGTCTGACTGTGAGCTTAGGCCTGGTCCCCCAGGGAGCGGGCCTAAGCCAGCAGGTGGACATCCCCCGAGGGGTCTCAGACTGCGAGAGGGCACAGGCCGGGCTGAGGGACCACCCCCGAGTGCACATATTTAGGGCCTCTAGTGTATTATAAGGAGCTTTTTTTAAAAAAAAATATTTTTATTGATTTCAGAGAGGAAGAGAGTGAGAGAGAGAGAAACATCAATGATGAAAATCATTGACTGGCTGCCTCCTGCATGCCCTCCACTTAGGATTGAGCCTTCAACCTAGGCATGTGCCCTGACCAGGAATCAAATTGTCACCTCCTGTTTCATAGGTTGACACTCAACTACTAAGCACTGCTGGCCAGGCTGTTATAAAAAGCTTTTGAAGTGACTGACTGTGATGCTTTCTAGAATTTGGGAATCACTGGTTTAGAGAATGGAGATTCAATAAAAAACATTAGTCTGGTCTTACACTTAGTAATGGAAAAAGCAATAACATAAAATATATGTCTATGGAATTATGCCAATGAGACTTAGAAACAAATATAGCAAATGATGCTTAGACGACACTAAGAAGCCTACGGTCATTGTTTGTAGAACACTTGTACTAAACATTCTGTGAAGAAGAATCCTATATGTATGGGGTGATAGAGAAAATGTATCAAACTCAGAGAAGAATGCTCTCCTAATAAGGATAAGAAAAATTTTAGATATTACTGAAATATTTTAGAAATGTTAATTATCTTACTGACTATATAATAATTTATGCTATGAATGAATATAAAGCTGTTGAAAAGTCTGTGATGTTTTTCATGACTTCTATTTGTATTATGGATAATTTCTAAGTTTACCTATGAAGGAATAACATTCAAGTGACTATTAGTTACACTAATGTAATAGATGTTTACTCTGGTACCAAAACAGAGAAATACTAATATCAACAAATATTCTAATAGCTGGAAAAAAGAAAAAAAACTTTGATAGTTTTGTTTCTGGTTCAAAAATGTAGAACAGAAAGCTAATTTCTTCTATGTGGAAAAAACATTTATCTGTATTTTTATTTTAACTAACCATATATCAATGTAAGTTAGTTCATATTTATGGTACCTATAATGTGCATTAAATTGAATGTATTTCCAAATTATTTTGGATTTTACATATTTATTCTTTCTCATAGAATAAAGACATTCATGTGAATTAGATACTAATTTGAGAAGAAATGCATTCTGGTTGTATACCAGGACATATGTAACTCATAAAATGTCCTGCTATACTTCTGATGAGTCATGTGTGATAATAGAATGGTGATCATGTTAATATATTTTTCTAAATATTAAGTTTTGTCCATTGAATTATACTCATTTATACAATATCTTTTTATACAAAAATCTTTTTTACCTACTTAAGAATTTGAAGAAAAAGTATCTCAGAAAGCGTGCTAATTGTATCAATTGGTTATACCACAGATAACATTAACAAATGTGGTAAATCCTTTCAGCACATTATTTTTTTTTCTTGTGCCCATTATTTAAAAAGCAAAGAGTCCTATGAGCATGTTTACTCAGCTAGGACTTTGACTCTTTCTTTGGATATATTCATCTTGGCGAATGGACTACATTATGTCACTGTGAATCTACATGTCACAGACAGTTCCCCTCAGCATTAACACTTTCTGTTGGTAGTGCATAAATATTCTAGACAAAGCCAAAGTCACCTGAAACATCTCAGATGGGATAAACTCCATTTTCATGATGCTTTTGTAGATTTCTTTCTTTAGACAATGCAATCTGCATAGCTTTAGGGATTGGAGCCCCATGTGATAAGGGAATTTTAGTTTCCTTCATGCAGGTCCATTTTCTTAGGTATTTTGTTGTATCACCTGAGCTCATGAAGACTGCTGGAAAGAGGGCTCTGATCATCCCAGTCAGTTTCAGATTATTGGAAGTGGCCTCATGGAAATGAGGAAGGACAGGAACACTAGGCTACAGGGCTCTACCTCAGGGTGACTACATCCCAGTTGACATACAAATTCCTCTCATGCTTAACTTATCTCCCCAAAAGTTGATATGCCTTACTCCTTCCCCTAGCTCTGCCTTCATGACATCTTACTTACTCTGTCTTTTATTCTCATGTTCAGTCATTTTGAACTAATTTATTTATTCTATATCATGCCTACTACTTGCTCCTGAGTTTCGTGGCCTTGCCACTATTGTTGATGGTATCCTGTTGGTCTCTGTCTGTGCATTTGTGTGGTTTTGTGCCCTCTGATGTTTACATTTCTCTATACATGTCACTTACTCAGTCTCCCAGCTGATTTGATTGTCAATGCTTTCAAAAGCAAGGTGGAGCGTACCTATTGTTCAGAGCCATAAACCAGTATATCTCAAGATGAGTCCATGAGAAACTAGATAAGATTGTATTGGCACACTTAAAGATTGCCAGAGAAGTGCATCTTTAACCCAAGGTAGAATTTTCAAGTTGCAATGTAGCATTTTAATAAATAACAAGAAATCAAGGATACTGCACACAAAATAAAATGTAAGTGGTAGAGAAATACTTAGGAGGGAATGGCATTGCTTAAATATCAACAATTTTTCTGCCCTTGGATCTTGCATGCTACCAGAGTTAGTGTCTCATCCACAAACGGGTGTCTCTGTCATGATCAAAAAGAGGCTTTAACATTAGATAAATATATCAGGAAAGGTGGTATTATAGGCATCTTTCCTGGTTTTAGTCATATTCAAACACATATAAATACACAGACTCAGCACTCAGGAATATGTCTTTAGCTTGAGCATTTATTTTAAAAATCCAATAAAAGTGACAATCACAGAAAGGATTGAGCGAGATAGAGCCTAACAATTTTTCATTTTCACCGGGCATGGTAGAATTAACTCAAATGTTCTGGCAGTGTTTGTGAGATACTCCGGATGATTTTAGGATTTTAATGAACCGTGATTCCCTGCCGCTTCAACCCCTCCTGTAGCAAATCATGATTAGTGTGTATCAAGACACATTTATTCCTACGTCTGCCAAGAGCAGCTAACTGTAGAAACAGGGGAGTGAAAAGAGCATGTGTTTGGGATTGAAATGAGCTGGAGTTGAATTCTTACACGAACAGGCTGCTCAGTCTTTTCTCTCAAGTGAGCCCATGTGGTTGTCCGTTGTCAGATCTGTATCAGCCATTATTCCCAGCACGCCATTCAGAGTCACTTAAAAATAAGGCTTGAAAACATGCTTCCAGCATTTCCTCCACCTCTTCATACCTGAACGTTGCGTACCCCAATGTCTCCGACAAGTGCTTCAGGACTCACTTGAGGTTAATAATGCCTACCTTGCCCACCTGAGAGACCTGTTGAAAGAAACAAATGAGCCGCGTTGGGGAAGAGTGCGCGCCTCCAGGAGACATAATAGCGATTCAGACCAAAAGCTTGGGAGAGGATCAGCCCGGCAGACACTGGAAAGACAGAAAATCAGCACTAAAAAGAACAGGCGCAAAAGAATGAATGGTTTTCAATATACTGTGCCCTGAATTTTCCCTCCCTTAATAGGAGTAAAAAGTATAGAGCACATCTCTCAGTTATAAAGGAACAAAGAGGGAGGACAAACTCAGAAAAAAAAATGAAGAAGTCATTCAAGGTAGACAAAAATAAATAAATAAAAATAAAAGAGCAGCTGTGTATCAAAAAGCTGTGTGCTTAATTATTTTCAAAGAACCCTAAAGGATAGTCTATATAGTCATTCATATTTCAGAAAGCACGGGATCTGGTGTGAAGGTCAGGAGCACAGAGAGGAAACTGACAGAATAATCATGAGAGAAAAGGATTCAGAGTCCCAGAATGCTTTCAACCTGGATTTAAGTCAAAAACTGGATCTACAAAGAATAAGAAAGTAACATTCAATTTAAAACATGCATTATATATTTATAATTTTCATGCAAAACTTGTCAGACTGGGGATTTAGATAGAAGAATAAGTGTTATATGTATGACAGATGCATGGATTTTGATATAGGATAATAGTTAAGCTTTGAAAAAATACACAAAATTGCTTATTTAGTATATTAAATATTGCAATTATATATTAATATGACATAATTCTTGCTATATTAGGAAAAAGTAGTTACACTGTCAACATTATAACATATTCCAGTTTAAGTGTTTATAAAGTGATATGCTGTGAAAGAAAAAATAATAGATGAAAACATCCTAGTTTTAATGTAATCTAATGTTAGTATATCAGGTCACAATGGAAATAAAAAATAGAGATCCCCACAGAAAAAAAAATTTAAGTGGATGAATCAGGTAACTAACAACAATTAACATCAGCTTAGAGTAGACATATTTTGAATTTTCTGCACAGTAAACCATCTTCTAATTACTGGCTTATTTTAATGTCTGATAATTAGGTTCTTTTTGGAGCTGTGTTGTTTTATGTGTCTTAATGCCCCAGAGATGCTAGCAGTCATAATATGGATTAGTGTGTCCTTGTCTAAGGTTTTAGATAACAGGATTAAAACAAGTTCCAGTTAATCTCATTCCTATGGCTAACATAGTCATTGTTTTTTATTGTTTTTTTTTTTTAAGTTGGAAAGTTGTCGTTTTTAAAGTTGGAAAATTCTGGTCATAACTAGCGATTAGAAAGAAGTTAACAAAAGAAGATTTTTTTAAAGGCAGAGATTTTAGTTGGTAGTTGACTCTCTCATTTAAGATATTTTGAATGAATCACTGTTATTTGTGTGGTTTATTTGATTTCTGAGATAACTTTCTATCTCAAGAGTTTTTGGTAATTTGTTTTGTTGTTTTCATTTTTTACTTCAGTATAAAGTTTTTTTGTTGTCTTTCAAAGATTTATCCCTATTCCCGACATTTGAGAATTTGTTTGATTTTGGGAAAACTAGACTTCACTCACTAAACCTGTATAGAATACATGATCCATGCTTAAGACAAGCAATTCCTTCCATATCTCCACCAACAGGGACTGGATATAGATAAGCTTTTTCACCTGAGCTATTACCAATAGTGCAAATCATCGCTATGAGGCTACGGTGATCCACAAGACACTACAATGCTGAAGGAAAATTCTTCCTTCTTCATTTGGAAAAGGATAAAGAAATATACACCTGTTGTACTTATTAAGAGCTATCTTGTGTCTATAAGAGGAGACAGACTTAAGACAAAGTTGACACAATGCATTGGGAAAAGGGGAGAGAGAGAGAGACCTTAGTGACATTGTAGATTTGATAGACCAAGGTTTACCTTTATCCTGCCATGCATTTTCAGATTTATTGGTCATTTAATTGCCTTTATTGTTTAATCCAGTTTGTATGAGGCTTCCTATTACTTACAATATAACAAATCCTGGTAATATATTTAGTCTTTGTTGAATTACACTCCTTTGCAACAAAACAACATTTAATCTTAATTCCATAAGGATTTTACCTAAGTGGATTTTGGTGTCACTTAGATCTGGCAGTCTCGGGCAAGGAGAATTTACAAAAAGGCAAGGCATAATAGTAACCTGGTCAAGGTAGTGCCTCTTTAAAAAGTTAGAGTGATGGCACATACTTAGCTCCATAGTAAGTGTCACAACTTTGAGTATTTCTTTCTTGAAGTGGAATTATCAGTTGTGAACCCTTGCTTTATGAAATGCAGGCAACATAGGAAGATGAGCACCTCTCTAAAATTAACCAGATATCTTAAGAAAGCCAGCACTAAAGTAGAGACTCCTAAATTCACTTATTTGGGTGGGGAATGAATAGAGCAATCAGAAAATAATAAAATTAGTATATGTAATATCTTTGGAAATATAAAAAGAGATGTGCAAACATATAAAAACAACAAAAACACAGAAAGTCCCATAGGCTTTTATGGGAAGAAAATCTTCAAGAAATGCAAAGTGAAAAAATAAAAGAAATTAAAGCAGTGGTAGATCAGTTAGATTGTCCAAAGAACCAGAAGTACTAAAACTATTAAGTAATTGCATCACATGATTATGGGGAAATCTGCAGGGTAGGCTGGCGGGCTGGAAACTCAGGCAGGACTTGATGCTATACTCTGGAGACAGAATTCTTGCTCTTAGAGAAACCCCACGTTTGTCCTTAAGGCCTTCAACTGTTTGAGGAGGCTGACCCACTTTGTCCAGGTTAATCTTCTACACTTTAAGTCAACTGACTGTAGATGTTAACCTCTCCAATGTGTATTTTCCAACACCACCAAGCCATTCTCCAGTTCTCAGCAATCAATGACCGGATGTCCTACAAATTGAACTCAATTCTGTCACTGCCTTGAGATAAAGTCAGATCCCACAGGTTAAGAGCTCAGTCCCACAAGGCTGTCCCCACTTCAGATGTCAATCTTCAGTCTAGGTTGTTCACTGTGCTTTTGACTGACTGGCTATAAATAGGAAGTTCCGGGACCAGCTCCTTGGGTTTGATTCATTTGCTAGACAGCTCATAGAACCTGGGAAGCTAATTTTCTTAATAGATTACCACTTTATTACAAAGATATTACAGGATATCAATATGTGAATAGCCAGGTAAAGAGATGCAGAGGATAAGGTTCAGAAGAGTCTGAAAACACACAGGAATCGCTGTCCCTGTAGAATTTGGGGTGAGTCACTCTGCCAGCATATAAATGCATTCTGTTTTGCTAGCCTGGAAGCTGTCTGAACCCCTTAGTTAAGGGATTTTTATGGAGGCTTTATTGCATGTCAGATTGATTAAATCGTTGCTCATTGCTGATTAAGTTCAATCTCCAGCCTCTCTCTTGTCCTCATAGGTGGCGGAGGGTTAAAAGTTCTAACCCATATGGTTGATTCCTCTGGCAACCAGCTTCAATCCTAGGGGCTTTCTGAAGGTCACCTTATTAACATAAACTCTGGTGTGCTTAAAATGGACTTGTATAACTGACAAAACACCCATTTCACCTTTATAGCTCTGTAGAGATTTTAGAAACTGAGGAAAAGATCAAATATTATAACAAAATATACTTTTATTGCTCTATGGCTTAAAAATTTCAAGGGTTTGATAGCCAGGAGCCAGAAGCCATAGACAAAAATATATATTTATTATAAATAATAATATCACAACCACATCTACAAACACCTTCATAGCAACACCTACATTAGCTAGATTAGTGTGATTAAATAACTGGGTACTATACAGTCTAGCTAAATTGTCACATAAAAGGATCATCATACTTGGTAATAAACATAGCAGATTGCATTTGTTTGAAGAGTTAGTGAATTTAAAATAAATGGCTGAAAATTTATAAATATATGGCTGTTCTTCTTGAATGTGTTCACATGGTGCCAACAGGAGAGAGAGCAAAGCAAATGATCAATTACTAATCATGATAGTGACAATAGGAACAAATGCTGGAATCTAACTCTGAGTTCAAAGTAGGGCTATTGTAGGTTTTGAGAAGTGGAGTAACAGATTTTGCCTATGTCTCAGCAGCACCATCATACTGTGTTTTGTTGTTGTTGTTGTTGTTTAATTTCTTTATTGATTAAGTTATTACATATGTGTCCTTATCCCCACATTACCCCCCATCTCCCCCTCTCATGCCCTCACCCCCTTGTTATCTGTGTCCATTGGTTAGGTCTATATGCTTGCATATAAGTCCATTGGTTGATCTCTCCCCCTTACCCCCACCCTCCCCTACCTTCCCTCTGAGGTTTGACCGCCTGATCTGATCAATACTGTGTTTTGAACAGATAGTAGAGGGTCCCTGAGCTGACGGTGGGTGGAGTAGCAGTGGGTGAAGGGAGAAATGGGTGGATTCTCCATATATTTTGAAGGTGGCAAGATTTCCTGGTGCTGTTACTGTAGCTTATGAAGAAAAGAGAAGAGTTTAAAGTGAATCCAGTTTATTGATTCGAGCAACAGGAAGAATGCAGGGAGCAATAGGCTATGGGTGAGGAGGGTTTAATGCCATGACCAGGATTTTCAGTTGGGCTATGTTAAACCTGAACATATCTGTCTCCTCAGGACTAATCCCACTTCACCTTCACCGCCCTCCTTTTTCTCTAGAATGTTCATACCTGTAGAGTCTTTGAATCTACAGGAAACCTTTTCCTATTGCCTCACATTTTTCAGGCTTTTACCCAATGTCACTTACTTAGTGAGGTCTTCTCTGGCTCAATTATATTTAATTACACTCAATTTCAAACTTCTACATTCATTATCTTTTTTCATACTTATTATTATTTCCCTTTGACATTTATCTCTAATAAAATGCTGCCTTTTTTAAAATATATTTTTATTGATTTCAGAGAGGAAGGGAGAGAGAGAGAGAGAGAGAGAGAGAGAGAGAGAGAGAGAGAGAAAAACATCAATGATGAGAGAGGATCATTGATTGGCTGCCTCCTGCATGCCCCTTACTGGGGATTGAGCCCACAACCCCTGGCATGTGCCCTTGGCCGGAATCGAACCTGGGACCCTTTGGTTTGCAGGCTGACGCTCTATCCACTGAGCAAAACCAGCTAGGGCTGCACAGTTTTTTAATGTCTTATGTTTGTGATAGAACTGTAGAGTATATTGATTTAAATTTGCCTGGGGTATAATCCAACTTCCATTACTTAGAAGCTGTGTCTCATTGAACAAGTTACTAAACCTCTGTGTACCTCAGGTCTTATATCCATAAAATTGGGGTAGTATGATGGCATTGTTGTTAGAATTCCTTGAGTACTGATTTATGTCAAACCTAACTAGCAAACATGGCTGATAAAAAACATGAAATAAAACATTAAAATTCAAATAAGGAAGCTAGCTGCAAATTTTCAGGAAAAAAATCATTTTAATTAAAAATTCATGTCAAGGATAAGGAAGTGAGGAAGATAAACAAGGTTTTAAAGTGAAATATTAATATTAGTTTGCTTCTCAGCCTTTTAGCAATAATGAAGTGTTGAAGTCAAACATGAGGCTTGCGCTGAGAACTAGAACATGAGTTTTTTCCTGTAACTCAGGTTGGGGAGCTGATCCATAGGGGAAAGTAAGCTTATATAAGAGACAGTGTGGCCCAGCCTGCATGGCTCAGTGGTTGAGTGTTGACCTATGAACCAAAAGATCACGGTTCAATTCCTGGTCAGGGCACATGCCCGGGTTGCGGGGTCATCCCCAGTGTGGGGTATGCAGGGGTCAGCCAACCAGTGATTCTCTCTCATCATTGATGTTTCTATCTCTCTGTCTCCCTCTCCCTTCCTCTCTGAAATCAATATAAATATATATTATTTAAAAAGGAGACAGTGTGAACAAAAGTTTCTTGAAAAACTACTCTGTGCCAGACCTAGTCTTAGATGCATTTAAAATAAGGTAATTTATTCTCTTCCTTTAATAGTGGGAGCGTTGTCAATATCATTAACCATTATACAGATGAGGATCCTGTGTATCAAGAAGTCAAATGATAATTTCTAATTCTGAAGAAATGGAGATTAAGTATTTAAAGTAGGCTTGTGCATCAGAATAGGTTCTCTTTATTTTATACAACATTTCATCAAACGAAATTGGCTTGCACAAAGAGCAGTTTTTCAACCTCCTATGTTGAAAAAGAGTTTGTTTTATAATACCCTCATCTGGGCAGAACTAGTACAATATTGCAACTATCCTATATAATAAAGAGGTAATGTGCTAATTAGACTAAACAGCACAACAACCATCTGAACATCCTTCCGGACTGCAAGGGGCTGTGAGGGCCAAGTCCCTTGCACGAATTTTGTGCAACGGGCCTCTAGTATGAGCATAAATAGTAAATTGCTTTGTTCATATGCTCTGGAATAGAAGGTTCAAAAATGAAAAGACCTGCAAAAAAATGGACTTGAAAATATTTAAATACTCCTGCCTTATTTTATTTATCCATCATGGAAACAATACATTAAACATCATTTCAGAGCTTTATGAAGCACAGAAAAACTAATAATTAAAATAATGATTACAAAATACTATAAAATTATTAAATGATAATAACTTCTGCTTTTTGTTTAGTTTTGTTTTTTCAGTCATTGTAAGAAACATAAAAAATACTTGGCATTTAAAATTTAGAAGCCAGGGGCCATACTCTATTGTAAGTGAATAATTGTATTCTAAATGTTGTTGGCATTAAATTTATTAAGAATTTAATCTCAAAATTGAATGCCATTGGCAATTATCCTGAAGGACAATTTACTTAGGATGTAATCAATTTGGTCATTATCAGGTCACTTGCTATAAATTTTTGAATAATGACAGGATAAAAATGCTAACCTATTAGCAAAGGTCAGAGACTAATTGATATTAGTCTTTCTGTGAATTCTGTTTGTGAAGAATTCTTACTTTCTCTCTACCAATATGCCCTATAGGGTGAATGTTATGTGTGCATAACAGAGTGGGTTGCTGAAAAAAATAGTTTATTTTATAGTACCTTCATCAGGGCAGACCTAGTACTCAGCCCACCAGTCTAACAGGCATTGCAGCTTTAACAGCATACTTTGTTTAAACTTTTCTATTACTATATAGTTTAAATGAGAGTGAATTTTCAGTCTCTCTGCCTACTTAATTATATTTTATCTCTAATCCATTTCTTCTTAAATTTAGTTTGCTATGCTCATATTAATATTTAGAGAAAAGCTTGAATAATTTATATTCTCTTCACTAAGTGTATTTAAGACCATGCATTTTCTTTAACAATGACATTTAAAATATACCCTAGAAATGGGAATGGAGGAATATCTCTGAAAACCCTCTTTTCCATAAAACTAATAAGACCCAATAAAGGATTGTCTAAATCAACTTTTTCAAAAACAATGGGAATTGACCAAAGGCTTGCAATCATTTAGGGAGTTTTATTCAAGAAAAGCTGAATCTAGGAATAAAAGAGCAAGTTTTGTAGTGTTTTAACTTGCCCTTGCCTATCTCCCCCACCTCACTTCCATGGTAACGTTAAAACCAAGGGCCCATGATGGTGTGAAATCCAGAAGCAGAGCAGCCTCTGGAGGGACCAGACCATGGTAGGATATCTTCTAATTCCCTAATCCCAGGTAACTGTATTTGATCTGTCTTGAATCCCTTGGAAAATAAAGACAGGCAAGATTTCTTTAGTTTATCTGAATCAGAGCTTATCCAATTCAAATATTATTTTCCTTGGAGGCATTTGTCAAAAACAATCAATAATTACTTAACGCCACAACTTCCCGAGGGAACATTGCAGATGTGTTAAACAAAAATTAAAATGAAAACCTTTGGAATGTTCTGTCCTGAAAGGGCTTGGAAAATGTTTACTTTGAATTTATATTAGTTCACACAAACACTCCATCCATGCTTTTGTTCCGGCCCTCCGGTCCAGTTTAAGAACCCATTGTGGCCCTCGAGTCAAAAAGTTTGCCCACCCCTGCGCCTAAGCTCTTAACTCTGGAAGGCCTTAAGGCTCTGCATCAGCAGAAGTGAAGACTAAGCCAACACTGCAGAATGGGCCTTGAAGGTTTCCTCAATATGTGCACAGAGCTCTTGGCAAAGGCAAGAAGGTGTTAGTTCCAGAAAGTTGAGGAAATATCATTCAGTCATTAGCTGACTGCTAAGGAAAATATTAAGAGACTTCAGTTGCCACATATTACAGAACCCATTAATGAATTCGATCACAATATGAACAATAACAGCAACAAAAACAAAATGTTGTAACAACAAGCACATGGAAACAGGGTGATTCTGAATTCCAGAGTTATCGCATTGCATCATTTAAAATATGCATTTTTCAACAAAACATTATCAAACACACAAAGAAACAAGAAATCATGGTCCATATATAGGGAAAAAAAGAATCAATAAAAACTTTTTCTAAGAAAGCTCAACATTGGATTTCCTAGACAAAGACATTTTAATCAGCCATTATAAATATGTTCAAATAGCTAAAAGAACTCATGTTTAAAGAACTAAAGAAAAGTTGGAGAATGATGTCTCACCAAATATATAATATCATTAAAGACACAGAAATTAGTAAAAGGAAAAACAATAGAATTATGGAATTAAAAAGTACAATAACTGAAATTTTTTAAAAAAAGAAACAATCACTTGAAGGATATAACAGCAGTTAAGCTAGTAGAAGAAAGAGTTACCAAATTTAGAGATAGGTCAGTTGATATTGCCCATTCTGAGGAATAGAAAAACCAAGAGTGAAGAAAAATGTCAAAACGGTCTATAGCATAGTTATCAAAAGCATGAATTCTGAAGGTATGAATACACAGGTTTGAATTTTAGCTCCACTGATAATTAGCAATGTGACCTTGGCCAAATGACTTCTTTGTAGAGCAATTTTTTTCTTCTTTTTACAGATCGCATAGATATGTCACCCACCTCAGTGGATAGAATAATTAAATTTTTAATAGCTGTAAAGCAGCACTTACAAATATCCTAAGTTCTCTATATGATTATCATACTTTTTTTTTATGTTTGCCATATGCACATTATAACATATGGCAAACTAACATTTCATTTACTTTCTCAAGTTTTTATGTTTAGAATAAATCTGAGTCTCTTTTTAATATTGGCTTTAGCTTACTCACAATAATTTTATTTACTGATGTTAGAGAGGACTTTTTCTCTCTCAATAGAGATGTAAACCTGTTGATGATATTAATTTATTTTTTTGTTCTAATATTTTTCTCCATTTGTTTATAAATTACACATTAGTTGGGATTGCTTCAGGAAATAGGTACTATCCACTGAACTTAATATCTATCACGTAAATATTTTTGTGTAGTATAAATATACCCAGATGTTTATTTTTACTTTTGGTAGGTTAATGAATTCAAGTTGCCTAATTAGCAAAAGACTTTTTAATCCACCTTCAGCTACACCCCATCTGCCACAAGTTAAGCAAGCAGTTTCCATGCAAGTCAATCTTGTCATGACCTCAAGGGGAGAAATTTTTATTCATACGTTGAGACTTACAGTTCATCCAATCTTTTGAAGTAAAAATCCCTATAAAGAAAAATTCTTATTTGAATGACTCTAAAAAAGAAATAAGCTTTTTCATTAAACTGACAGAAATAGTTTAATATTCATTTCTCAAGTACAATAAATAAAAGCTAGTTTAACTTATCTTGATCAATAATATGTGAACTTTTATATTTCATATTGAATGCCTACTTAAAATGATTAAGGGATTGTCTCTTAGAAGGTAGTTAAGAAGAGTATTAGAAGATGATACATTTCAAACACTAAAATTTTATTTCTGTATACCATAAAAGCAAAATGACTTGCAAAGTGACCTCTTTGGTACTTCTTTAGGATTCAATATTTTTAATCTATAGTAATTTGAGATATATTTAAAAAGGAGCATTTTATATGTTCCAGTATATTTATTTTTATTTTGTTCTATGTGGTTTACTCTTTTTTATATTTATGTTTTTCCAGATTAGTTTAGACTTATAGATTAACTTTACCACTGCTTTTAAAAGAAAGTCATTTAGACTTTCAGCATGTGTTTTTATAGCAGATAATAGTGTAAAAAAAACCACCAAAAATGAATAGAATTTTAACTTTACCTTATTACCATATTATAGAGAAGTCTATTCCTCAGATCAGTCCTTAAGGAAAAGATAAAAATGTGGTAAATTTATATACCATGTTTACCATCCTTCCTCATTGCTCATGAATTATCTTAAGGCCTCAAATAATAAGTATATGAGATCTCATGCTTTTTCACTTAAATGATTTTCCAACTGCCTAAAGGCCTTATACTCAAAGTTCCTATTTCATCAAAACTTAGCTATTCCCCTGACAGTGTTTCTAAAACAAGAGTATTATGTTGGTCTATTTTAAAGAAAAATAATTCTCATTGGCTTAAATGATTTTCATATCAATTATATTGAATACATGTACATTTACACTAAGTATAAACTATTTATCCTAATAGATTCTACAAAATAAAACAGAAACTGCAAACCAATATAACTCCAATTAATATTAATTTCATGTGCAGAAAAATTCTGAAAACTTTTAAAATTAATTGCATCTCAATATCGATACAATATTAACATATATAGAAAGATTCATTAAGTTTGGCATATCTATACAAATTATGTCAGACAATTACATGTTTCCAAAAATTTAAGACATATTTATCATAATTTCTTTAATAACACTACACTGGGTTTGTTTTTGTTTTTCCATTAACTCAAGCACAACTCAGTTGTAAATAAGAAAAATATCTCCACACTGTTTACAAGATTATGTGAGGAATGATAGGAGATTGCAACATAAATTATCTAGAATACTTACTTTGGTTTTAGATTGTATTGAAATAAAAATAAAAGATAAAAAAGTTCACACAATTCATAGATAATAGGCTTAGTTTGAGACACACTGACCTATCCCATACATCGATGAAACTTCTGTGTGGATTTGAGACCTGTCATTTCTTAATTGCCTTAGAGTATATAAGGTACTGAATATTTTAAGCTTCTTGTCTTTCCTTTGCAAAATGTGTGGAAAATGTATATATTTCTTCTGGTAGAGATTACTTAATACCTCTGAGAGGCTAAAAAGACAGTGCAAACCTGAAAGACTAAAATCCTAGAGAAAATGGAACACACACACACACACACACACACACACACACACACACACCAGGGATCATTTATAGTGGGTCTGTGTAAATTGTCTCTGGCACAACATGTATTATCTCCAACACAAAACAAACATTTGACAAATTTTAAGCACTATTATTGTTATTACCCCATAAAAGTGAATAACTATTTTTGTTGATTAGATAAGTATTCCTCCAG
The DNA here is from genome assembly GCF_000147115.1 of Myotis lucifugus. Classification (NCBI taxonomy): domain Eukaryota; kingdom Metazoa; phylum Chordata; class Mammalia; order Chiroptera; family Vespertilionidae; genus Myotis; species Myotis lucifugus. The sequence goes on along the minus strand of NW_005871048.1, from coordinate 56,177,561 downwards.
CAATATTAACTTCAAAGGTTTGTCCCTTCCAAAGAGCATAATACCACAACAGACTTAAAATATAAGACTCCTTAGGAAGGGTAATTGTGGACCTTCAAATGATCCAGTGAGGAGATATTTTATTTAGGGAGGTATTTAGTGCCATTTACATCACACTGAAGTATTGTGTTTATTCTACACAGAGCTGGTTCACTGACTAAAGTAAATATTTGCATTTGTGTGTGGGTATTTTGGGTTCTTTTTCAATGATGTAATTTTTATACCAATGAATGTTTAATTTGCACCGTGGCAGTAGGAGGTTATAGTAAAGAATGAAATTCTTCCATTATTCTTGGCATTTTAAACTGGTCACTAATTATCTATATGAATTTACATTTTGTTGTGCATCAAAAAGTGCTTAGCTTTCTTTGCAGGACTATTATTCCCATTTCAATTCTAAGTGTCTGGTTTCAGATGCTCATGGTTTACAATACCATCAAATGCTTGTATTTACAAGTAATGGTGCTCAATTTTACTGAGAATTATATTTTAATGTTCACATCTCAACCTAATCTGATTTACAGTAAAGTGCTCTGAAATTTGCATCTAATTGAGCATCTCTATAGAGATTCAAATATAACTCAATTAAAAAATATAAACTGATAACTTTTTAGTCCTAGCACTTACATGTAAGGTGTCCCAAAAATGTATTACAATTTTAACAGGTGATCGATCAGTCTTAAAAATAAAATGTATTTTAATAAATGCTGCCTGTACAATTATTCAAATTATGGGTATACATTTTGGGGACACACTCTATTTAAAAAGAGGTAAAAGAGTTTGGATGTTAATCTTATACTTCAAAGTAAATTACACTGATATTTCAGCTATCAAACAATTAAAAATCTCCCCAGCCAGTGTGGGTCAGTGGTTGATAGTCATCCCATGAACTAAGAGGTCACTGGTTCAATTCCCAGTCAGGGCATATGTCCAGGTTGTGGGCTCAATCTAGCAGGAGGCAGCCAATTGATGTTTCTCTCTTTCATTTCATCCATGTCTCTCTCTCTCCCTATCCCTCTCCCTTCCTCTTTCTCTAATAAATAAATAAATAAATAAATAATAAAATAAAATAAAAAATCTATGTGAGTCAGTGTAAATGATTTGACCCTAAATCTGGAGAAAAATCAGAAAATAGACTGGGGCTAGAAATATGTATGCTTAAAAAATCTAAGAAAAATTTAACATACAGAAAATTAGAATAGGGAACTAGGAAATACAAATAAACCACTTAATGAGAATTTCAGAAATAAAAGAAAAACTCACTAATAAAATTAAAACTTCAAATAGGAGTTTAAGTCCACTAAACAGATAATTAATGAATAAAAATATTTGTTATAAGAAAATACCTATACTGAATCATAGAGAGACAGAAATTTGGAAATTGGAGAAAAGTGTGTATAATAAACAATAAACCCTGAAGCAGTCTGTATTTATGAAATTAGCAATCTAGTTCTGCTAGAGTTGTTCCACTCCTACAGTGAAGTTGTATTCTAATGCAAATTTTCCATAAAACAAGGGTCAGGAAAATGCACATTAAAACACAGTCATGTGGTTTTGTGGTGATTTACATTGTCTTGCCAACCCCTTCTCTTACACCCACTCACACAAATATGCACACACACTAATACAATGAGCAGAATATACTCATCTATTAGATACCTGAATCTGAGGAGTTCCATTGTTATGAGTCTGCCCCTTCCTATCTTACCACTTTAATAAGCAGATGATTCTAAATCCATTTCAAATCCTACAGCATTGTTGTGTAATTCTCCTGGCCCATTATTTCTATATTTGGCCATAGTCATTTGAAATAAAATATGATATAATTTAAAGTTTATTTTCTTATAATCCTTTATTCAAAACATTTTATATGCATTTAAGCTATAGCTATAGGCATTTAGTTACCCATTTTATTTTTGAAAACATTGAAATGAACACTAAATTTCTTTGCTGAAATATGAATTCTAGACCCAGTTAATCTGTCTGTGCCCTTGAACAAGTTTCTTAATAATTCTGGGCCTAAATTTCTTCAGCTTCTTCCAGCTTTAAAATTTTATCACCATCAGGCCAATCATGTGCTACTTTCTGTTTTTTCAGCAAATTGTTTGGTACTGTGTTTTATATTTACTTATAATTCAGATGTTTACTGTGATGAAATTGAACACTTAATGCTTCAATTCAACTTTGAAAGATATAAATTATAAAAGGAAGTGAGCCACTTAATAAAAAAATAAAGAAGTAAAACAAATTATCCTTTCAATGACTGTTTATTTCCATCACCTATAATTAGTTACATGAGTGATAGCATAATATGCACATAGAGCATTAACTATGGATAAACTAAGTTTACCAAAATCAGAATTTCATTTTGTAATCTGAGAACTGCTACTGAGCTGAGCAGAAAATGTTGCCTGGAGACGAATTACAGCATTCGAAGCTTGATATTGTCTAAAATGAAAGAACATTATCTACCAAGCTTATTATTGCTGTGATGGCTTCCTGCTTTCTGAATCAAATTAGGATTATAGCTGGAACTGAACCTAATAAAAGAGAAACCTTTATGCTTCCATAAAATAACTACTGATGTATACCCAATCGTAATAAAAAATGAAAAAAAATCTAGTAAAATTTGTAAAATATAAACTATCAATCAACAAAAACCCAATAATGCCTGAAAGTTCCTACCTCTGAAAATGTGAAGAAAAAGAAAATCACTCAGCTGTCAAGCACTGTGACTTTGGAGTTCAAGTTTTTAATGAGACTATTATTTTTAAAAATATATTTTCATTGATTTCAGAGAGGAAGAGAGAGATAGCAACATCAGTGATGAGAGAGAATCACTGATTGGATACCCCACACTGGGCATGTGCCCTGACCAGGAATCAAATTGTGACCTTCTGGTTCATAGGTCAATGCTCAACCACTGAGCCACACCTGCCGGGCTATTTTAATCACTATATTGTACAAAATTTTAGATTAGTTTTTAATCTGAGATCAACATTTATTTTGATGTGATCCCAAGTCAAAACATTCACTTCAATTTTTAAAAAAACTGGAGGATATTTAACAAAGGTTTATTACTTACTAATATCCTGGTAATAACACAGCTTTTGATGAAATTTAAGCAAGGGAGGGAAGAGGAAAATGAACTACAGGAATGATAAAAATAATATAACAATTTCAGAAGCATTATAAATGCATATGACTTTTTAATTTTCTATTTCTGTTTTTGTTTTTAATGTTATTAAATTGTATCTTCTCTCTGTGTGCTGGTTTAACAGAAGTTAAGAATGGTTCCTAAGCATTTTATGTCACAATGGTGATAGCATCTCTAAAAATGAAAAAAAGAAAGATCCAAATGAGTTTTATGATTCTGTGACACATATGCATTTACTATTTCAACAAAGTTGAATAAACACCTAATGTGTAAACTAACTTGTAAAAGACTGACTGGGAGCTTAAATTGTCTAAAAGGTTAATAAGTTGATTATTTGGGGAATATAACTAATTTATTAATGATTTTAAATGGCATATTCCAGTTGAAATAGCTTAGTTAATTTTAAGAACACAGATGCCACCTAATAATATTGGAGGAAATGGGATAGTATCTAGGATTCTTTCCTAGTCTATCCTATATAATAAAAGGCTAATATGCAAATTGTCCCCTGGACTGTGAGTTCGACCAGTGTGTGGGGCTAGACGGCCAACTGCCTGCAGCTCCTCCCCCCAGCCAGCCCCACCGACAATCGCCCCCACCCCCAAAGATTGGGGTGGGTTGGCCGGACCCCACCTGTGCACAAATTCTTGCACCAGGCCTCTAGTTATTCATAAAAATATCTATGGGTCTGATGTGATTGTAGCAGATAATCGTGATGCAATATCCTGTACCTTTCATTGCTCCTCTCCATTCCCCTACAGGTGTGCTATGCATATTGTGGAAGGTAGACAGAACCAGGTTCACATTGTACTTCTCTTCTGTGTATTTTTGTGGCAAAAGAGTAGCTGGTAGTGGGCAGATACAACTTGGAAGTCTTGGGGAAGTGATGCTCTAGGGCCAACTCTCAGCCAGCAGGTGACAAGAGGCAGGCAGTGGATAAACCTCCCAATTTCCTCATCTTAAAATGAGGATATTTTGAAATGTATCCCATATTTCTCAGAATGTCCCTAACAGGATTGTGACCAAGTTATTCACAAGAGCAACCCATTCATCGGCACACTTTATTGTTTTAGGTCCCTCTCTTTCTCCCCACCCCCACCCCTCACTTGTTCTCCCTAAGATCACCTCTTAACAAACTACCTACACATTTCACACACATCTCTGTTTTATGATCAATCTGCTTCTGAGAGAACATACACCAAGGGTTTATAAAACAGAGAAGTTAGTTGACTTTGAGGGGTTTTCCTCAATGCAATTAAAACTGAGAAAAAAATGGAAAGGCACATTATGTAACAAAATAATATCTACTCTAGAAGTCTGAAGAAATATTTTCTAGATTTTTAATTTTTTTTCACTAACATGGTATGCAATTTTTCAAGCCACTTGATGGTTTTCAGAATATATTCCTTAAACTTAACAAAAAGTTCAGAAGTGAGGATAGTAGGGATAGATGACCTCTAAAATTGCCTCAAGTTAAAAGAATTATACACTAGATACCATTTTATCTGATGCCCTTAGGGCACATGGTAAATAAATTAATTGGAAGTTTGGTTTAAAAAATGACATAAAAATGTCACATTCACAACTTATACACATTATTTTAATGACATGCATGTGCATTAATTTAAAAATCTTGTGTGTTGCAAAGAAAGTTTGAGTGTGGGTGGGTTTATTTATTTTTTTCATAAACCATGCCCACAATAATGTCTTTTGGGGTTAAAGTGGAAATACAATTTAAATACACTGTGGATAAAGGTGCTAACAATTACTATATTGGCAATCATATTACAATATACAGTGTATTAAATAAACATGTATACTTTAAAAATATAAAGACATTTTGAAGCAATTTATCTATGGAATCCTTTATGATGTTAATATGTATTTTCTTTAATATTGATCAAGTACTTCCCGAATAACTAATTGAAAGGTAATTTTGAGGCTATTTGCCTTTATTCATCCTTTTAAAATACTTTAAAATAATTAAATTTACTTTTCTGCATTACATTAATTTACATACTCTGCTAATATAGCTAATTAAATTATGCTAAATTAAATTAAATGAGAAATACAAGTAGAAAAACACATGGATGTCTCACATTATGGACTCTTGATGGGTAAGCTGTAGGTGGGTGAGTGGCTTAATTTCAATATACTATATTCTTTAGTCTGAATAATTTAATTCAATAAATCAGTTACGTGAGGGATTGTTAATAGTTTCTGATCTCTTAAGCTTCCAAAACTTCAAGTGAGTTTCAAAGCAAATTGCAGAAGGTTAACATGGTTTACAATCTTATAATCTAGAGAGTATATGAAGCATCCACATGAGGGAACCTCACTTGAATTTATGCCGGTAAACAGCCAAATCAGCCAAATATCCAGTCATCATTTAACCTTAAGTGACATTATTAAGAATTGTTTTGAAACCCAATGATAGGTCACCTGCTCTAGAGAACATCTAACAACCCAAGATTGTAAACCTAACATTAGTGACCATCAGAACCTAGGGATGTAGTTGATCAAGACTATGCTGAATGAACAGGGCTCAGGGCTCTATGTTCCTTCCTATTTGCTCCACCCAGTGACCCCAAAGTGGCAACTCCAGCTATTGGCTGTTGTATCATTGGCATTGAAGGTAATAGTTTTGCACTATGGCCCATAAGAATATGAGTGTGTAAGCTTAGTATTAAATGCTATGTGGACATAGAACATTAAAAAAATTACCAGTACAGCATGTCAAAAGATGATACATACTATTAAAAAGATTGAGCAGCATAATGAAAAGCCAGAAGTATAGTGGAGGATATCTTTTTGTAGATTGCAATTTCTAATAGAGACTCAGGAAAAACGTTACTAAGAAAATGACATTTAACAAAGATTTAAGTTACTGAAGGAGTATATTAGTGAAAATGGACTAAGCTATTCTGCAGCCACAATAAAGAGCCAACTCCCAGAGGTTTAAAACCAAAAAGATTAAATTCTCCTTTGCAGTGACCTGCAGCTCTAGGCTGCCTCATCCACATCTGAACACAGGCTGGCAAAGCCTCCAGCATCTGGAATAAAAAAGTAAGGGAACATGACACATTACCTACTGCCCTGTGAAGGTTTTCAACAAAACATGGCTTACGCTAACCCTGCTCATATTTTATTGGCTGAAGCAAGTCATGTACACAACCTCGCTTCAAGGGAGTAGAGAAGTACCACCCCACCACATGCTCTCAAGGTGTAGAATCCAAGGAGTATTTTGATGACTACCACTAAGAATGAGCGATTCTGCCTCAGCCAGGGCCAGGGCTAAGGCGAGGTGACAACGGCATTCGACGCAAGTGTAAAACTTTGTGAGGCACCAAAAACTCAGTAATAAAAGTAAACAATTCTTTGTTCAATATTTCACAGACAGATCAAAACTACTGCAAAATTCATGTTGAACAAACATCTAATTTTTAAGTAAAGATCAGTATACAGTTTCATGTAGAGCCATATTGGAACCTGAGATGAAAGGAGAGATCAAAAATAGTCATACCGTTTTTTTTTAATTTAAAATATTGATACTTCGTTCATCTTGGGAAGTTTTGTGTTAATCTGAATATTTAAAATAATAAATTAAAATATTTTAATCTTCATTACTAGGATTTGTGATGCCACCTTAAATGTCAGTCCTCACTCTAGACTAGCCCTCAGTCTAGACTACCCTCCCTGACCCAGTGGTCGGCAAACTCATTAGTCAACAGAGCCAAATATCAACAGTACAATGATTGAAATTTCTTTTGAGAGCTAAATTTTTTAAACTTAAACTATATAGGTAGGTGCATTGTTATTAACTTAATTAGGGGACTCCTAAGGCTTAGGAAGAGCCACACCCAAGGGGCCAAAGAGCCACATGTGGCTCACAAGCCGCAGTTTGCCGACCACGGTATAGCAGATACAGTAGTTCCCCTTATCTGTACTATGGCTTTTCTGGGATTTAGTTACCCACAGTCAACTGCAGCACAAAAGTATTTAATGAAAAATTCCAGAAATAAATAATTCATACATTTTCAATTTCAAGCCATTCTGGGTAGTTTGATGAAGTCTCTCACCATTCTTCTCTGTCCTGCTGGGGAATGTGAAGCATCGCTTTGTCCAGCATATCCAGGCCGTATGTGCTCTCTGCCGGTGAGTCACTTAGTAGCTGTTTTGGTTATCAGATCAACTGTCTCAGAATTGCAGTGCTTTTTGTTTAAGTAACCCTCAATTTACCTAATTATAGCTCCAAAGAGCAAGAGTAGTGATGCTGGCAATTCAGACATACCAAAGAGAAGCTGTAAAGTGCTTCCTTTAAGTGAAAAAGTGAGTATATTACAAAAAGATATTTTTAGAGAGGATTTTTGCATAACATTTTGGAGAAAATTAAAGTTGCTATGAACACTGGGAATCTTGTATACTTGGATTATAGGCAGTATTTAGAACTCAAACAGGTAGATTTGTTCAAACAGTTATTTAGAACTCAACAGGTTGCCTTTGTTCTTGTTAGTGGTGGTGATGATTTGTTGGGCTTTTTGTATGTTTGGCTTTTTACTTAGTTGTATTTATTATTTTTGCTTTCCCATATCTTCTCAATTTTTTTTTAAATTATCTTTATTGTTGAAAGTATTACAGATGTCCCTTCACCCTCCCCCATTGGTACCCTCTACCCCGCACCTACTCCCTCCCTAGTCCTTCACTGCACTATTATCTGTGTTCATGGGTTATGCAAACATACATATAAATTATTTGGTTAATCTCTTCCTCACCCATTCCCTCTGAGATTCATTGGTTTGTTGTATGCTTCCATGTCTCTAGATCTATATCAGTTTTTGTTTTTGTAAATTCTTTAGCAAATCTTGTTCCGGATAAATTCTGGCTTGTATGAAATCTACCAGTGTGTGTGTGTGTGTGTGTGTGTGTGTGTGTGTGTGTGTGTGTTTATGAAATATCAGTATAATAGGACTCTGATATAGCAACACTCATCCAGTGTAAATTTTACACTTGCTGGGCTCGTAAACATACAAATAGGTCTTATAAACAAAAATCTTTGTATATCAGTCCACTGTGTACTAGTTATAGGTTTGTGCACACCACTGGGCTGGGAGCACCTCAAAATGAGAGACTGGATTATAAATCATAAATAAATATTTTCTTACTTCTAATGACATATATAATTCATTATCTGAGTGATTACATTGATTAACACTATTTTTATAAGGACAGGGACATACATATTTATAGGTAATCCATTCAGCTATCTATTCAAACATGACACATAAACACAGAAAAAGGCAGCACCAATAATTATAGCTACATATTTGACAAATGTGTGTGTTCTTTTTCTCTTAACCTAGACATGAGGGATTACACTATGAAGACTATCCTGAATTTATGATTATGTTTACCTGCATTTCTTATTATATAGAAGCTTCTACTGGATCACTGGATTTGGGAGGGTTAGGGTAAATAATAAATACCATATATTTTAGGATATGTAATTCCCAACAAGATTTGGATTTTATAAGAGACTTGAAAAAAAAAGCACTACTATTATCATCTTGTAGAGTTTTTGACCTTGTGCCTCTGAGTTCCCTGGTTTAACATTTTTGAAGGGTCAACATGGGAAAAATTTGGATACTTAACCAATAGCTGCCAACAAACTAACTGAATGGAAAAACCATCATTCTTCCCTGCTTAATGTGTGAAATCTATTCACACAAATTTTCCCTGACCTTGAATACTTGTCTAACATATAACATGCTAACATTAAAAGAAAATGCAATCTGATTGCATTTAGCCATTTTAAGAGAAAAATTAAATAAAAGATTCTGAGAAAAAGTTAAAAATATTAAATTTAGGTAGAATAAAAATTTAGGCAAGTAAGTTGTGTAAAAAAGTATATATAACAAATAGAAAAAGGTTATAAACAAAATAAATCCCTTACAAAAGGATGATTTACAAAAAAAGCAAAAATGGATATCATATATGATCTTTAGAGCAGTATCCAGGGCAAGAAAAAAAAAGAAGAAGAAAAGAAAAGTAAAGAAAAGAAAAGAAAAGAAAAGAAAAGAAAAGAAAAGAAAAGAAAAGAAGAGAAAAGAAAAGAAAAGAAAAGAAAAGAAAAGAAAAGAAAAGAAAAGAAAAGAAAAGAAAAGAAAGAAAAGAAAAGAAAAGAAAGGCTCTGGAATCAGGTGAATTGGAGCTGAAGACCCTGGACCCCAAATGTCTCCTTCTTCTGAACCAGAAAAGTGAGCTTTAATTTACTGAATCAGTTTCCTCATCAGTTTTTACTGAGTGTCTAAATGACAAGAGTGGTAAGCTTTACTTTTGTACAAGGAGTCAGTTAAGTAAGACATCTTCATTAGCCTTGGACAATTTCTTGAATTTTTGAGTAACAAAAATTTGTAAATAGAGAGCTAACTGAACATTAATTTCCCTCCTCCCTGCTCCCTTCCAGTCTAATTTGTAGACAGCAGAATGAAAACCATTTCGTTGATAAACTCTATTTACATGTTCATGTTGTTGTCACAATAATTACTGTTGTTTTTAATTTGCCTGACAAGGAGTTGAAACTATAAAGAGAGTAATGAATAATTTGTAATAAATAAAAACCACGGATGTTTAATATATTATGGAACATTTTTAGTTTTAGAAGCTCGTATAAATTGCCTTTTCATCACATTTTTAACAGAAGTACTCACTAAGAAATCGTTATAATAATTTTACATAATTATTTTCTTTGAGTATGCATTTTTTGTTTAATCCATTCACCATTTTTCACCCAGCCCCTTAATCCCCTCCCCTCTGGCAAAGTCTTCTGTTTCTATTGCATTTGTTAAATTATTTTGTTGATTAGATTCCAGGTCCATGCATACTGTTGCAAAAGGGAAGATTTTCTTTTTTTAGGGTTGAGTAGTACTTCACTGTGTAAATGTACCACATCTTTTTATCTACTCATTTACTGAGGAGCACTTGGGCTGTTTCCCGATATTGGCTTTTGTAAATAACATTGCAATGAACATATAGTGCATATATACTTTTGAATTAGTGTTTCTGGTTTCTTTGGATATATTTGGGATCACTGGGTCAAAAGGTAGTTCCATTTTTAATTTTTTGAGGAAATTCTATACTGTTTTCCACAGTGGCTGGACCAGTGTGCATTCCCACCGGCAGTGTACTAGTGTTCCTTTTTCTTTACATCCTTGCCAACACTTATATTTGTTGATTTATTATTGATAGCCATTCTGACAGGTGTGAGGTGATATCTCATTGTGGTTTTAATTTGTGTTTTTCTGATTATTAAAGACTGAGCATATTTTTATATGCCTATGGGCTATCAGTATGTCCTCTTTGGAGAAGTGTCTATTCAGATCTTTTGTCCATTTTTTAATTGGGTTGTTTGTCTTCTTGATGTTTAGATGTATAAGAAGTTCTTTATATAGTTTGGAAATTAACCCCTTATCTGAGGTATCATTGTTGAGTATGTTCTCCCATACAGTGGGTTGCCTTTTCATTTTTTTTATGATATCTTTTACTGTGATGTCATCCATTTGTTTATTTTTACCCTTGTTTCCCTTTCTGACATCTACTTTAAAGGAATAACTTATTTGGGAAAAGTTATAACTGGGCAATATAGAATTGTGAGTTGGTAGACTTTTTCTTTATTTCCTCTTTATATTTGTGTATGACTCTTTGACTATGTATTGTCCATGGTGTGTGTGTGTGTGTGTGTGTTTGTGTGTGTACGTGCGCTCACACACACTTGGATTTGGAGGCCTGGCATTCCTTTTTTAAAATTTTCTTACCAAACTTGGGAAATTTTGAATTGTATAACCTCAAATATATTTTCCTGTTAATTCCATCTACATTCTATGTGATTCCAACTATATGCATGTAAACTATTTAGGTCCTACATGTCACTGAGGCTCAGGCTTTCTTAATCTGTGTTTTTCTCTTTATTCATTAGTTTATATAATTTCTATTATTCTGTCTCCAAACTTACTGAGAGCTGCAATAACCATATCAAGAACAGAGGAGCATGTGCAAAATTCTGAAGTCATAAAATAGGGTATATTTTCATACTTTCAGTGATTTCATAGAAATGATAGAGGAACTGACTGGGAAACATTAAATGGTTAAATAATTAATTTTTTAAATAATTACTATTTAAATAGGCTCTATTACTAGTGACTTTTAAAAATCATAGAAAAAATTATGTGAAAGCTCATTGTGAATAGAACTGTTTAGGCAAATTATGCTAAAATAGAATTTTATGTGAATGTAAAACTTTAAAAATAATTATAAAACAACAATAAAAGACACCCTTTATATTATTTTAAAATTTACCTTTAATATATAACATCATGATTAACATTGAAATTCTGAAAATTTTTGAAAAATAAAATCAGAAACAAAATAGGATGCTAAATACATGGTTTTGGAAATGTTGATTGTCATAACGCATACACAAAAGAAAAATTAAAGATAATTTCAGAGGAAGATTTGAAATTAGCAATGTTTTAGTTGTTACTTTTGCCTATTTAGTAAATATGAGTAACCAAACTTATAAATTTTTCTAAAAATCAGCAAATATCTTGATTTGACATTTATAAATATCTATGGGTAGCCATTACTAATAATTTTTCAAAAAATTACAAACAGATTGTTTTTGTTGCTCTGGATTTCTATTTGAATCATGTACAAACATGAGTTAGTATATGATCATTTACATAAATTTTACTTGCCAATTACTGGTTTTTTTTCTATTATTACATACAAGATTTTTCTACAAAAATACTTTTGATGCATTTTATAAAAATGTGCCTAGTACAATAGAAAAAAATTAGAAATTCAAAGTAAATGGGTGATAAGTTTAAAAAGCCCTGACATTTTATATTACTAAGCTATATTACTTGTATTTCATTACAGTTTTACAGTATCCCTAATGGTTTCACTCACCATCAACAATATATGTAAAGTCTATAGCCATACCACCAAATGCACTTAAAAGGATTTTGCCTCTCCTCCTTTCTATAACTCTCTGTATGATAAATAGCTGTAGATAGATATACAGATATAGTTGTATATAGATAGCTATATCTAACTGTCTAAATGTAAGTATTTTATTTAAAACTATAAGAACTAAAAAGGAATGCACAAAGGGAATCATAGTGTAAACAATGCAGTAAAATTTTTAAAAATATAACTAATTTGTGTATTAATAATATCTACTTCCTAGTTGTATTCATTAACATACACTATTAAAATTCTCCTTCTGAATTTCCAAACTTTATATAAACTGTGATGAACAAGCATTTTACATTCATATTCCAGAATGAAAATTGTTATGGAGCATAATTTTAGATCAAAGGGGAGAAATCCAGTAGACAGCTGGGTGTTTCAAGTCTTACAGGCATAGGTAGATCACTCAACCTCTTTTAATCTAATAAAAGAGGCCCAGTGCACGAATTCATGCATGGGTGGTGTTGATTGGGCCTGGCCAGTCTTGGGGAGGGGACATGGGAGGTTGGCTGGCCAGGGTAGGAGTGGGGCTGATAAGGGGTGGAGACAGCCAGGGGGAGGGGCCGACTGGGGGAAGGGGCCACAGGTGGTTGGCCGGCCAGCCCTGCCCGCTAGTTGAACTCCAGGTCAAACTCCTAGTCGAGGGGACAATTTGCATATTAGCCTTTTATTATACAGGATATTAATATTTTATATTTATTCCACAGGGGTATTTAGAGTTTAATGATATAATGGACATAACACACATGGTAATTTTCAAAGAAGGTGGTATTAAATGCAGCCCAAAGTAACATTGTATATGACATTGCAAACTCCCCATGCATTTGGTATTCATTACCACAGACAGAATAGTATTTTCCAGATTTTATTGATTAAATGACTACTTTTAACAGATGCATTACTGAGCATTTTTCCAGAATGAAATGTCTTTATTACATTTTTAAGTTTTCAATATCTAATATTTTTATATTTACCATTCTGCTTGCCTATCTGACACTTTAATATCATCTAATAATGACTTTGAAAATGCTGTTTTCTCACCCCACACCCCAGGGTCATTAACAAGTCTCATCACCAGAAAAGGCATGACCTATATTACAGCATTATTTGTTGGCAACAAGCACAAGGGTGATTTACAAACATGCTTTCTGAATTTACAACATATAAAATAGCAGGAGTTCATTCACATTTATTGAAAGTTATGTAAATGTCAATTACATAAAATATGGAAGTTGGTAGTGTTTGATTTGTTTTGTCTTTTTTTTTATTTAAACAATGTTAAGTGAAGCCTGAATTTTCTCTATAGTCTGAATGTGTGTGTATATATATACACACACACACATATGCATATATTTTCCTTATCTATATTTTTATAATTTATTAAGATATTTATATGATTCCTGAACACCCTACTTTCAGAAGTCCATTTTTTCTTCAAAAATTACTGAAATAGTATCGACTAGGATTAGAACATTTCTACTGCATATACACAAAGCCAAAGATTTCCAAAAGCAAGAGCAATCTATAGTATCACATTCCAGAAGACCACTGGCATTTTTGTTTAATGATATATGCTAAATATGTTATTCTGTGGAAATCATATTTTTATATTTTACAACTAAGTTTTAACCAATTTTCAGATTTGTATTACACATAAACAATGCATTTGCCCTTTTAAAGTACATGCAGTAATATTACTGTCACCAGGAAAATTGGAAACAAGATGGCAATATTATTAGAACTTAGAAAGTAACATTTTGTGGTTGCTGTCTGCCTAGTAAGACCCTACTAGATGCCTTATGGCAGGGCAAAAGGAGGGCAATACATCATGAAATCATTCCAGCAAGAATGTGATAAGAACTATGGTAGCTATACAGATACATGTTATAAATAGAAAGAATTATAGAGGAAAGGTTAATGAATCCTGACCGGGGTTATTCAGGGAGTATTTCAAGCAAAAAAAAAGGCCTTCATTCTGGGCCATGAAGTATAAAAATTATGTGTGGAAGAGAGCATGAATAGTCATGACCCTTGCTACCTGAGGCTTTCTGACTTGATGTAAATACTTGTGAATCGCTGCCTGTACTATGGAATCCCTGTTCTCTGCAAGTAGCAGCTTCAGTCACTTTCACCCAGCAACCTGTAGGACAATAATCATTTCATAAATCAAATATATATTTTAGGGATGAGAACTGGTTTCGTACATGCTGGCTTCGAGGCTGTGAGGCCTTAGCCTGGCAAAGGTTTACCATCCATGATTGACACATCAGCAATCCTAACTTTGGGCAGCTGGAAGATCTCACAAAGCTGCATGGCTGGTACCAAGCAGCTAAATACTCCAGGTGAACAGCTTATCTCTCAAATCTAATTACAAAGATGGAACAGGTGACACTCCCCCAAAATTCTGCAGCCCAGGTGTTTCACATCTGTCTAGATTATTTAGACTTGATTAAGATCTGACATAGACAATGTAGACACAGGCATACCTTTGTTTCTACTTGAGAATCAGCACGCCCAAGACATTAAACAATATCAGTTTACCAGCAGAAAAATCCATAGACAAGCAACTTATCTCTGAAACCAGAATATCAGATAATGGAACAGGTGGGACCATGAAGCCAACAGAGTCCATGAGGACCTCTTTAACGATCTAACTATTGACAGTATATTGTTCAAGATGTTTTACAGTGCAATATATATATATATATATATATATATATATATATATATATATCCCTTGATAGCTGGACTACCCATCACGAAGTTTCAGAATTTCACATAAGTCAAGACTGCCTCCATATTTGTTGTCCCAAATTACTTAATCTCTCTAACCTTATTTACATTTAAGAAAAAAAACATAAAAAACACAAACAAGTATAAGCAGTGGATACATGCATAAAACAGGTCCAAATGCTATATTAACAAATGCTTTTTTACCATTTGATATAAAAGGGATACTAACATATTCTACCTTCTGTCTTTTCTTTGTTATATGCCCTTCTACCTAAGAATCAACAAAACCATCCTCAGTCAATCTGGATGCATTAGTGTCTACCTTCAGAAAGGTCTTCTTCAGAAGATATTTCCCTTTAAATACTAGTAGATAATCCTTGAAATAAAGTTAGGAAGAGTTAAATTGCTCTGAATAATAGAAATGGGAAAAAAAACTTGGAGGTGCTTTGGTGAAATACTGAAATCTAAATGCACAAATTCTTCCTTTGAGTGATTTTAATTTTTTGTTTAAATTGGAAGTGGGGTTGAGATTTCAGTTCAGGTCAATGGAGTGTATAATAGTAGATGAAACCAGAAGCTTAGGAGACCCAGGAGGCAATAAAAATGCCAGCCCACGTACTGTAAGGGTTTGCATAATTCTGGGGTTTAACTCTCACATTAGCTTACAGCATTCTTAAGGTTAGTGAAATGTAAGTAGATATCAAGAAGCAGGAATGCAACCATTAAATTCTGGATTGTAATAGATCGTAACAGTGGCAACATGCTCGGTTAAGTTTCTGAACCTGTGAAATCTACCATTCACAGTAAAATTGTATGCATTCATTTTGCCAAAAAGATGTACTCCAGATTACTAGATCAACTTCTACTTGAAAAATGGTGAGGACAGGGATCCCAAGCCAAATAGAAGTCATGTCTGTACACAAGTTATGTCTGGTCTGGTTTAGCAATTCAAAAAATTAGCAAGAGCTACCATCTGTTTTTCCACAATACCCGTGGACTCCACCCTCCCCCACTTCTACTACTTTTTTTTTTTAGTGTTTAATGTATGAAATCTGAATTATGTCAGTGATGCATGCATACCTAAATCAATTCTTAGGTCAGATTTTTGGCTAAATTTACCTTTTTAATCTTTTTAAAATGTTTCAAAAATTTAATTTATAGAAGTCACAATGATTATTAAAATCATATAGGTTTCAAATGTACAATTCTATGGTTCATCTTCTGTATATTGCATTGTGTTTCCCACCAAAAGTCAAACCTCTGTCACCATATATTTGACCCCCTTTAATCTTTTCCCTACTACTTTTTCATTTAAATTTTACATATATCTCTCTTAATTCCTTGTTTAACAATGTTCTTTTTTCAAGATAGGTAGATGACTCACTTGAATCATCGGTGTTTGTTTTTTGCTATTGATTGGTCTTATTTAGCTCTATTTCTATCTCTACAAGTACAATTGACAACTAATATCTGGGTACAAAATAGAATTAGGGTTGTTAAATTTCTTTTCCAAATCTGGCTCAATGTGCAGGAGTCCAACTTGTCTAAGACGTAGAAAAATCACACTTCTTAAATGTATATTTTAGCTAAAATTAGAAAATTAAAAATGTATCCACAAAGTTAGATTCATGACTAAAAATTGTTTTTATATTTTAAATTTATTTCCTACTTTTTTCTATGAAATTAGCGTACTATGTCTTCATTTTAGAAATCAGAATGATCTTGGACTCTTTAGCCATCATTATCTCTTAATCTTAAAAAGTGCTTTATTAAAATGTCTAATTAAAATTTAGGTGTTTTTAATGAATATTAAATTAATAATCACCAATTCCACAGGTGCATTTTAATAAGAGTTGGTTTGCATGCAAGCTTAAATAATTTCTAATTGCATGATCTTTTGTAGTCATTTAACCCTTTAAATTATAGACTTTTGTCTGGCTGGTGTGGTTAGGTGATTGAGTGTCAACTTATGAACCAGAAGGTCACAGTTCAATTCCCAGTCAGGGCACATGCCTGGGTTGCAGGCTCGACCCGCAGTAGGGGGCATGTTCATCTCTCAACATTGATACTTCTATCTCTCTCTTCCTCTCCCTTTCTCTTTGAAATCAGTAAAAATATATTTTAAAAATTATAGACTTTTATCTGTAAAATGCTCATGAAATAACTACATTAAGGTAATGTGAAGATGAAGTGAGAAAATAGTACAGAACAAGAGGTCATTATATATGCTCAATTAATATTACAAAGATATACAGTTTGACCAGTTTTCTTTAGAATCAGATGAAGATCCATTACTAAAAAAATGTATGTCAAAGAAAGCCCTTGATGAGTTTACATCATCATTTTTATTGTCAAAACATTATTGAGAATTATATATCACTTTAAATTATACATAAAACAAAGAACGTCCTTGACTTTAAAGAATTAAGTAGACATTTTTCCAGCATTATTATAAGCCATTTCTGTTAGCAGAACTTAAAGAAATTATTCTGTTTACTCTTTACCTCATAGTTGAGCTGCAGGTGCTGTTCATGCATCATTGCTTTGGCTACTTCAATATGGATTATCAGGATGTACTCTAAAGCTGAAAGCCTGTGTCAATTAACTACACTACCTTAAGGTCCCTATTGTTGTAGAAGTTCTGTTGGATTCATTCAGTTCCACATCATGTCTTTGCCATATCCCACATTATTCTTTTAACATTGATTCCTCTGCTTCTTGTTTTCCTAGCCAAGTTATAGCATAGCTTTTCAAATTCAAATGGCAGTAAATAATAAGGCAGAACAGAAAACATTGCAAATATAAAGACTGCTCAATGAATAGCTAACTATGTAGAGAAAGAGAGAAGGAATAGAGAGGGGGAGAGAGGAGAGATTCAGTTACTATGAAAGTAAACCTATATTTGTGTAATTTTATTATACTTCTTATAAACAAAAGTAAAGAGAATGATAGCTTAGGATTCTAGTATTCCAAATGTCCTGGGTTATCTGGACTTTGGGAAAATAACCCTAAGTCTAGGATTGTGAGTGGTTATAAGTTTGAGTTTGTATAAATTTCTGGTTGATGCCTTATATATAATTTTTTATGATGTTTATTTTGTCTTTAGCATAACTAATTGATTCCTCTATGTTTTAAGTTTCAATATGCTTAGGTTTTATATATATATATATATATATATATATATATATATATATATGCCTCCAGAATTTAGATACTGAAGACCACAGCCTCAAACATGTATCTGTATTGGACAAAAAATATTTTTAATCGATAAATAATTAATTTTCAATAAATCAAGGGGTTTCTACATTGTTACTGAATTTATATTTCTACAAAATACCTGACCAGTACACCTCACAACTATCAATATCATCAAAAAACAAGACCAACAATCTATCATAAACAAGAGGAACCTAAGGAGACATGGCTACTAAATATAATCTATCTTGTATAGGATCCTCAAACTGAAAAAGGATATTAGATAAAAATTAAGGAAATCTAAATAATGTACAGACAGTAGTTAATAAAAATGTCTCAATATCAGTTCATTAATTTTGAAAAATGTACCACATTAATCTAAAAAGGGAAAAACAGGTGAAAAGTATATGGGGACTGTCTACTATCTTCACAACTTTTCTGTAAATCTAAAACTATCTTAAATTAAAACATTTATTTTAAAAAATATATGGGAGGAAACATTTTAATCCCATAAAACTCTTAAGAAATTGTTAGAATAATCAAAATGAAAAATGACTAAGGTCAGATCAAGACAGATGGGGAAATGTAGGGATAAAATATCATGATTTACTGATGGGCTTGAGGTGTGCGTTCATGAGGGAAAGGGATAAATTAAGAAATACCTGAGTGTTTCCAGCAAGAGTGTATGCTTCTGATATAATTTACTCTGATCAGGCAAATACGATTGATAAGAATATGATTTTGGAGAGTAAGTAGACAGTTCTATTTTGGACACATGAATATATATGTTGTGAGTCATGCATATAGCTACTATATATGTGATTTTTGAAAGGGAACAAAGTAATTTGAGTTGGATATATAATTTTTGTGTATAAGAATATATGTCATTTAAATCATGGCATATTTTAAGAAAATAATTGTAGAGACAGAAAAGTAGAAAATCCACAATTAATCACCAACGAAGAGAGGCATTATGAATGAGTAGAGAGATGAAGCCAAAAAGAAAAGAATCCATCATGGCCAAAATAAAAAAGGCCCAAGAGAACAGATGGCTCCTCAGGCCATGGCGCCTTCTTACCTGGAAGAGGAGGTGCTTGAACACAGCTGTGACCCACTTACCTACTGGAACCTAAAGAAGTCTGCCTGGCCAGGACTCTCAGGCTTAGCCGTCAGGTTTTTGGGTTGTCCCCAAGTACCATCCCTTCGGAAAGGCAGTCCAGCTCACCCACTGAGAACGGTAGCTTTGGCCAGTCCAGGATCATGATGGAACATTTGGAAAAACTTATCTTTTTGAAAGTGAATCTTCCATTAATATACTTTCAATATTGAAATCACAATGGAGCCACCAGGCTAAAGATGTTGTTGCTCTTTAGGCACCAGCTGTTTGTCACGGGCTGTTGGTTGGCACCAGTTGGTGCCAAGAAGGACATCAGACCAGGCATCTCAGGTCCACACTGAGTTTCTCCTGCAGTCTCACCATAACGTCTATATGTGCCTTACTCCTAGTCCTTCAAGCCAGGTGCCGCGGTGTGTTTTTTACAAAGCCTCTAGAAATAGCCTGTCTTGTCAATTATGAAATAATGGTGTTTAGGTTTTAAACCATAACTTCAATGTTTTTTAAAAGCTGGGGGTTAGTTATTTGTTTTACTAGAAAGACAGAAGATGTAAACAGTTTTATTCCGCAGGCTTTTGATTCAGTTATGTAAGAACAACAAAACAGGTACCGTATCTTAGTTAAAAATTGCTTTAATTGCAACAAAGCAGCCTTTGTGGCTGTCAAATAAAATGTGGAAATAGGTGGAGCAAATAAAAATAAAAGAATATCTAGAGACACTGACATGACACAGAGGAAATAGTGTCACAGAAGGTAAGTAGGCGAAGACATTCAATCTTATTTTAGCATTTCAAAACCCACATTTATTATGAGTTATTTTCTGATAAAAGTAAAATGAGTTCACCGTAGAAGTTTAAACACTAAAAAGGACAACAAATTTAGTATAATTATGGATAATGGCAGAAGGATAACAGCTATTAGGATTTTGGTAAATATCCTCACATACTAAACGAGCACTGCCGGAACTGTGGAACTTGGTTCTGGATTACTGTTGAGGAGTCAAATGATTGCAAATGTAGTTTTATCTGCATACTGGAAGAAAGTGGGTCTTCACTCAATATTTTAAATAATGTTTAAATGAACTCATACATAATTAAGTCCATTATTTTTTCCAGATTTCCTTAGTTTAAGCTAACATCCTTTTTGTTCTATAATTTCATCCAGACCATCACATTGCAGTTCGCTGCCAGGTCTCCTTAGACTCCTTTTGCTGTGACAGTTTCTCAGACTTTACTTTTCTTTGATGATCTTTACAGTTTTGAGGATGGCTGCATTGGCAGTGATAACACAGGCATTTCCATGTAACTCTTACCAGTTTGTCAGGGAAGTTTTAGTAGGAGGGTGGTGGAGGACTGTGAAGAGACCAGAATATGTGAAAATGTCATCTCAGTCATGTAAAAACTAGAGTATGAGTGGGAATCAGTAGAGGGAAGGAACTATTCTTCTGACAAAACCAAAGGAACAACTAAGGAATCTGATTTTAAATTGTGAATGTGAATTTACATATCAACCTGGACTCATAATCATAGGGCAGAAACTAGACTCAGGATGTTTATTAATATAAGTAGAAAAGTGACATTTATAGTAGACCTCAATAGCATATTGAAACTACAATTGAACCCTCTCTTTCTGTATCAGGTAATGAGGGAACAAAATGAAAAGTTATTGGAGTTGAGTTTTCAGAATTTTTAAAGAGGAAAATTTCAACTACAAGGTGGTTGAGATAATATTAGTCAAAAGTGGAATCTAGCCCTAGCTGATTTGGCTCAGTGGATAGAGCATCAACCTGCAGACTAAAAGGTCCTGGGTTCAATTCCAGTCAAGGACATGTACCTCCATTGCTGGCTCGATCCCCGGCCCTGGTTGGGAGTGTGTGGGAGGCAACCAATCAATGTGTCTCTCTCACATTGATGTTTCTCTCTCTGTGTGTCTCTCACCCACCCTTTCACCCTCTCTAAAAAAAATCAATGGAATAATATTCTTGGGTAAGGATTAACCAAAAAATGAAAGTGGAATCTAATGTCTTAGATGAAAATTAACAAGTTAATGAATATGAATGAAGACATATGAAAGGATGAGGAGTGAACCACATATATGATAGCAGAACATGGAGATAAGGAAAAGTAAAAAGTGGCAAACTCAGTAGGCATCCATATTGAAGAAGAGTTTTTTGTTGTTTAGTTTTGTAAATAATGCTGGCTAGAAAATAGTATTAAGAAGACTGCACAAACACTAAATCTTACATCAATGAAATGTTAAAATT
>NW_005871048.1:55984284-56155823 GCF_000147115.1 Myotis lucifugus | reverse complement strand
AACAAAGTAAGTATAACTCTATAAATACCGCGCTCCTCTCCCACTCCCCCGCGGCCAAACTGCATTTTTTCCAGAGATTCATTGTGCGTCCAGAACAAAGAAATGGTGGTGTGGGCCGAAACCTCCCCCTCTTCCGGCGAGATCAGGCTATCAGGGGAGGGGCAGATGAGAGCAACTGGGCCTCCAGGGGAGGCAGTAGGGGTGACCAGCTTTCCATCGTCACGCACTTAGGGGTGACCTGGCCAGCAGGGAGAGGACATATAGGGTCAATCAGACCAGCAGGGGGAGCAGTTAGGCATCGATCAGCCTGGCACGCGAGTGTTTAGGGAGTGATCAGGGCTGGGAGGCAGAATCGGTTAGGGGCAATCCAGCAGGCAGGCAGGCAAGCAGTTGGGAGCCACCATCCTGGATTCCTAAATGGGCAATCAGACATCCCTCAAGGGGTCCCAGATTGGAGAGGGTGCAGGTTGGGCTGAGGGATACACTCCCCTCCCCCGTGCATGAATTTCATGTACCAGGCCTCTAGTCTATACTAATAAAAGGGTGATATGCTAATTAGACCAGATAGACCTGATGTCTTTAGGATGTCCTTCTGGACAAAGCACGGTGGCAGGGGCAGAGGCAGAGGCGATTAGGGGTGATCAGGCTGGCAGGGGAGAGAGGTTACGGGCGATCAGGCTGGCAGGGGAGTGCAGTTAGGGGCGATCAGGGAGGCATGCAGAGGCAGTTAGGGGTGATCAGGCAGGTAGGCAGGTGCGCAGTTAGGAGCCAGTGGTCCCGGATTGCGAGAGGGATGTCCTGGATTGGAGAGGGTGCAGGTCGGGCTGAGGGACACTCCCCTCCCATGCACGAATTCTATGCACCAGGCCTCTAGTTTTTATATATCTCAGAAGAATTATGGAGCAAAGTTTGCATATATCAAATAACCCTCATCATAAACATTATAAAATTGGGGTTAAAAGTTACAAGTACTTAATACTGTTATAAAGGATTAGCTTCCTTAAGTAAACAATAATACTCTTGTGTTTCTAATGTGGAAATGTTGTTATTCTGCTAATCTTATAAAAAAAATTGTATTAAAATGAAAATGCACCAAAAGTCAAAAACTGTATTGAAGAATCCTATGAAATAAAAATATGAACACCCATGAAAAATTACTAGAAAAATCAGCCATACAGCAGTGGAAAATAGTGTTTCCAACAATGCCATATGTAATAATTGACATGTCAAAAGCATTATATAGGACTGTGTAGATGAGGTATTGTGTTAAATTTGCGCTAGTGACAATTTCATGCAACTCATGGTACTAAACTGTGGAAGTCTTCTGATCTACTCTGAAATATGGACTACAGCTTTATCCATGAAGAGATTGTATAAATCTTTGTCTTCCTTCTGTGGTATTTAGGCTGCTTGGAATTCTAACATTTATTTGCTAAAACAAACACAAAATTCATGAGAGACACTGTAAATGAATCCCAGTCATATGGGTGAATGCCTTATTTTTTGTACTTATTTCTGTTTAGCTGATTAATAAGGAAGGTTGGGTCTTTTTTTCCAAACTCTCCAGAGAAGGGAAATTTGACTTTCTTCTTTTTCCTTCTTTATTTGACATGATACAATTTTATTCTATTTTTTTTCAAGGTCAAAGTTGGAAATACAAGCCCTCATATATAAAAAAGGAAACTTGTTTATTCTAAAACATCTAGCTCAATTTCAGTGCTCAAATAAATAAATATATTCTTACCAGTCCTAAGACTTTACTCTTTGGATGAAAACAAATCTATGTTGTGTTACTGTCCCTTCAGTAATATAACATGCAATGGGCAGCTTTTCTTCAGAGGATGAAATGTATTGTGCAATGTATGGTTTCTAATAAAAGAAAAACTGATAATTTAGAGCCTATATTCTGTGAGTATAAGGCAGAAAATGACATTTTTATATAAGGGTCAGAAGGAAATAAATTTAAAATAAATAAAAGCTTTGAATGGAACATTATCTATATATATAAAAGCTTTGAATGGAACTTCCTTACTAACAAAAGCCTAAGTAGTCATC
Organism: Myotis lucifugus; assembly: GCF_000147115.1. Taxonomy (NCBI): domain Eukaryota; kingdom Metazoa; phylum Chordata; class Mammalia; order Chiroptera; family Vespertilionidae; genus Myotis; species Myotis lucifugus. The sequence goes on along the minus strand of NW_005871048.1, from coordinate 56,153,768 downwards.
ATGCTGTGATGCCCTCACGCCATCACGAGATGGCTGCACACACAGCAGGCACGCGCAGGTGGGTGGGGCTGGGCTTGACGCTGTGTGCACGGCATGGAGACTGCCTGGGAGTCCCACCTAACTCCTGGCTCCGCATGGCGAGGCTTGCCTGGGGGGTCCTGGCAAGGCTCTGCGTGGCCAGGCCTGCTTGGAGGGTCCCACCTCCACACGGGGAGGCCTGCCTGGGGGTCCTGGGGGTTCCGCCTCCCAGCTCCATGCAGCGCAGAGGTGGGACCCCCAGCTCCAGCCTACCTCTTTGGAGCAATTCATTGAGGAGCCTGGATGGGTAGGTGGGGCCTACCTCTTTGGGGTGATCGATCATGGGGCTCCCGCACTGTGACAGGGCACAGGACAGGCTGGGGGAACCCCTCCCCCTGAGTGCACGAATTTCGTGCACCGGGCCTCTAGTTATATATATATAAAAGCCCAAGCGACCGTCTGACCAGCCGACCAGCCAGTAGCTATGACATGCACTGACCACCAGGGGGCAGATGCTCAATGCAGGAGCTGTTGAGCTGCAGTCTCTTGACCGTGGCATTTCTGGGTTGACGCACCCAGAACCACAGAGGAGGGAACCTGATTCTGGGTTGCTTCACCTGAGAACCACCCTCTCATAATCCAAAACCCCTCAGTGGATGTTGGAGAGCCAGTTTCAGCTGGAACCCCTCAGGCCAGGCTGAGGGACCCCACTGGTGCACAAATCCGTGCACTGAGCCTCTAGTATATATATGTTAGTTGTAGTTACTTATGATCATGAAGTCATTTTTATTCCCTTAATTTTCTTGCGTTTTTTAAAGAGATTATTTTTTATATGATTTAGAACAGTGCTGCCTAATGTATGAGTGAAAGGACTAGATAATCCCTTTGACATTGTTTCATTTATATATTTGATTCCTGTAGTGCATAACTTATTCCTAAGTACCAATTGAACAGATTTACTTACATATGTAATATGATCTCAAAAGATTTTAGTTAATATTGGTATGTTCCCAAATTTAAAAGTGAAAATGTACCATATTGTTATAAAGTTTGAGGGGAATTGAAATATGTTATTCAAGAATGGATTTTCTTTGAAAAGTGTGCAATTTTCTTTAAGCAGATCATATATTTATTTACTTGTTATGTAATTCAGTAATATTTAGTATTCTAGACATTTGTATTCTTATTTTATACCAATTTCTTCGAACAAATGTCATTAATAATTGCACTTTAAAAAATGATTACCATCATGGTCTGTAAGCTTCTATTAGGTAATATCCTAAATCTCATTAATAATACACTATAACTTTTCTCCTTTCAATCACTGCTTTTATTTATAATTTTCATAAAAGCATGGCATGAGTAAGAAATAAGAAGGCATTTAAATAAAGCCTCTTGCCTTCTTATTATTTAGGCAGACTAATTTTATATGCATTTTGGTATAAGAATAATTTTAAAACCATGCAATAAAATATCATTTAGTGATAAATATTTAAAACTATGTAAATTTGTATTTTACTCACATCCCGCATCTTTATTTTATCATTTGTTAAAATATTGATTATTCTTCTCTCTAAACAAAAGTACATATATATTTAAGTAAAATAAAAAAGAGTCTTGGCTTCAATTCTTGGATCATTCAGTCATTTAGCTAATAAAGCAATTGCATGATCAGTAAATACAAGGAGAATACTGATGGCGCTTTATTTTGCGGTGGGAGAATAAAAGTAAATTTCTTGTTAACTTATAGTTCTGACAAACCACGGCTCCAGCTGAATATTTTAGGGAGCTGCAGTTTGGCTTGTTAGGAGTCTCTAAGGAAAAATAAGATCAATACTTGTCACAGCAGGAGATACTTTACTGTCTGTGGAATGCTATAATATAGTGCTGAGGGTGAAAAAATACGCCAACACTTCAGCTTGGCCTTATGTAATGAGCAGGCTTCTGTTAGGAAAAGTAAATCACTTTTCCTGAATATGTAATGCCCAGATCAAAAGGTTTGTGTCACTTTGTAGTTCCATTTCCATGTTTAATGTATTTTATAAATTGATATATAAAAAATGCCAAACCTTTTGATGATGAGTAGGTAGCATAATTCCTATACAATATGTATATTTTTTTAGGCAGTTCTTGGTGGTAAAAAATCAACAACCCTAAACATTTTAATTTTCAATACATTAATGATCTGAAGGCCTGGGATATATGATGGTCCTTTTCCCATTTCCCTTCCTTCTTTCTTTCTACCCTTCCTTCCTTGCTTTAAACATTATTTCTCCATATTCTCCATTTTTCTTTAAGGACTAAATAAAACTTTGAATTCTGGTAAATTTATGTGTAGATGTTTGTGGGCCAATTTTTTTTTTTAATTACATGTTCTTTCTCATCTCCATACATTCCAGTTTGACTTATAGGCAGCAACACTAATTAGGGATCAGGGCAGACTCTTAGGTAATCCACCAGTCAATCACAAGTGGAAACTGAGGATTCAGGGAATCTAAGGGTGAATTGTAGCAGAGGGAGGTGATGAATAAGCTAGGGCCTGTGGTTGTACTACTAACTCTCCTAAGTTTCCCTAGGAAGAGAGACCTAGCAGAATCTTAAAGAAACTGGTCCCACAAGTGTGAAGTGGTTCCAAGTGGTTTAAGAAATAGACTGTATTTCTTAAACCACTTCACCCTATGAGGAAAGAACTGTTGCCCACGTGTCATAAGAGCTGTCAGCAGGCTGCTCTCAACTCTTTGGGGTTTGCCTCCGCTACTGAGAGTGAACTTGGCCAAGGGCACGTTCTTCCTGGAGTCACCCATACCCAAAAACTGACTGCAGTAGGAGAACAAATCACCACCTATCTTGGAAGAAGTCTGACGGACTTTGCTTGCCACAGAGGTCCAGGTGGGCTGGGGCAAGTTGGCCTTATACCACAGTCTGATTTCTCCTGCTGCCTTATTCGCACCTCCCCTCCTCTTCCATGTATATTTGTCAGTAACAATGCCCTGAACACCAAAATTCTTAGCGTACGCTCCTCACTCAGATATTTGCCTATCAGTTGGACAAACTGCGTTTAACTTGGTCTTGAACCTAACAGGTTTCATTCCCAGCCAGCCCACAGATTTATTCAAATGCGTCAATCACATCCTCTGGTAGAAATCAGGGCCCATCTCATACTTTTGTTATTACAAAATCTGCCCCCCACAGATCCTGCTGCTTATCCAGTCTACTCCCAAATGCAATTCCTGAGGGGCCCTATAATGAGAAAGCAGGAGCAATGCCCTTGTCCTCCTAGCTATGAATACATGATCCTAATAAACTGCTATTGATCTCACCTGCTCAGTGTCGAGATATATATATATATATATATATATATATATATATATATATATATAGTATATACATAAAAGTATTCCCATTTGTCATGAACAAAAAATGAGCCAATGAGAAGCTTACTAAATTGTACAGTAATATACAATTTTAGGTTCAGAAGCTGGGATTTCAACCCTAGGGTCTGTTTCCAGAGTCCTTACTCTTGACCAGGGCACCGCTAGTTAGCATAATTTCTGAGAGCTAAAAACAGGTGTCAAGTAGTCATACATTAACAGGCCCATTTACTTGTGAACACTTTTAATATTGAAAAATAAAATATTGCATGAGCCTTTCTTCTCAAACTAAAAATAAAAAGGTGGTGATAACTTTTCTGAGAGGAAATAAGTAAACAGTGATCATCTCTAGAAAAATTAAAATAAAAAAGTGAGGCACTTGCACTTTGCTAAAAAAAGTGAGGAGGGAAAAAGAAAGAAGAGAGGAGAGAGAGAGAGAGAGAGAGAGAGAGAGAGAGAGAGAGAGAGAATGGAAAGGAAGGAAGGAAGGAAGGAAGGAAGGAAGGAAGGAAGGAAGGAAGGAAGGAAGGAAGGAAAGAAGGAAGGAAGGAAGGAAGGAAGGAAGGAAGGAAGGAAGGAAGGAAGGAAGGAAGGAAGGAAGGAAGAGAGAGGGGGGAGAAGAAGAAGAAGAAGAAGAAAGAAGAAAAGAAGAAGAAAGAAGAAGAAGAAGAAGAAGAAGAAGAAGAAAGAAAAGAGAAAGAAAGAGAATTGACTGTTGTTGAGCTGTGGGAATCAATATGTATGAATTTATTGAATAATTGATTTGAAGCAATTTTTAATGCTTGGGCAAAAAGTGTGAGGAATGAAGTAGATACTGTGAGTTCAGGACAGGGGTGAAACCCATATGTCTCAAGTTAGCACATATGCCTAGTGAAGACTTGGTATTTGGCATGTGGCGCACAAACTGTTCTACATCAACCCACTGGAACTGAGGAGGTGAAATCTGAAACTTTGACAAAGGTTTTCCCAGTGGCAGAATTGCAGTAAATGTAAAGCAGTAAGGATTGGACCGTGGGTGTTTTCACCTTTTAACTATTCCAAGAAGTTAAAACAGAGGATCAAATGATGATGGAGGAGAGAGTGAGAATCCAGAAATACTCATTTTGTAAAAAGTTGCATGGACTATCTCTAAGAGAAAAATGTGACAGCCACAAAATCGGAGTAAGAGATTATCTCCTTAGTTTGAGTTTCTGAAACATTCCTGTTCCCTGAAGGTTTCTGCCCCTAAAAGTCAAAGGTTTTATATTTTTATATTTTGCAGTAAAAGTAAATTTTAAGGCAGGATACATTTTTATGGAACTACTGTAATTATGAATAGTCAAACATAGGCTAATAGTGAGTTTCTCAAATCATCTATTTTGTCAAGCATTTATAGACCTAGAGATTTGAATACACAGGCAACTTAATAAGGTTTAAATTCTCACTGTGGATGAATGATTGAAATCTGTGATTCTCAATTTTCTTTTAAATACTCCACGGTCACCCTCTTCAATAAAAGACTGAAGAATGCACAATTTTTATGTTATCATAAGTATATATTTAAAACATGACTTACTGCTAAAATATAGTTAAATAAGCACACATTTGCCAGTCTAGGAAAGTTCATTCAAACCTGCATTTTAACAGGTAATTTAACACTGTCAAATTAAGGTCTTCTCCAAAATTAGAAAAGGAAGTTTGAGAAAAACCAGCTTTGTGCACAATCAAAAAGGTGAATTAAAAAAAGTGCTGGGAACCAGTCATGAGCCAATATTAAGGGATCAGGCAAAATTTTAATTACAAAACATAGACACTTCTTTGGGAGACTTCACCATACTGTTTCCAATGACCAGAGGATGCTAACATGATGGCGTAGAATGATTCAGTACATCTTTCAAATTTTGAAATCCCATTAACAAACTAAACTATGTTTGCCTGAGGAAGTTAAGAGAGCGTTACAGTAAAATTACAGAGAGAACAATGATCTCTTCTACCCAGAAATACTTCCCTTAAAAAATACCCAAAGGGAATGTCAACTGGGCCATCATTTGCCATATCCAAAGACCAAGATCATAAATTATTAAATTGTTAGACACAGAGTTTGGTTTCCAATGCATTATTAGATCAAGCAGGCAAGTTCTCAAGATAGTCTAGTAGTCATCAATATTAAAAATAGATGCCACTATTTGGGGGATTTTTTGGCAGATGGTTTTTATTTATTGGTACAGTTTTGGTTTTGGACAGCTAAGCCATAATTAATTCAAAAAAAGATAGAACTAAATTTTCAGGGATTTTTAGTATATCAAGACAATCTAGTCTATATTTCAGTAACATTTATTACTTTTGTTTTGCATATTAACTTCTGATTTTTAATCTTGCCTTAAAGTAAATATCAGCTATTTCCCCATGGTCTAAGAAATTGACCATTGGGCAAGCTTGATAGCAAAAAATTTTGAGACTTCTTTGAGAAGGAACCTAAAAAGTTGGACTGAGCTTTGTGCAAACCCAATTAAACTGAACATCTGATTAGATTTTGGAAAGTTTTAGGATTCATTACTCCAGCTTTTGAAAATTTCTGATACCAAACAATAGTAGAACCATCTTGTTGGTACCATATGGGCATATTCAACTTTATTAGGTATGTGTCAGTTGCCCATTGAAGTCATAAATGATCATGCTGACAGCTGTAGTGGCATGGGAACCTTTTGGAGAAGGATGACAAAAATGTCTATTTCTTACCCCAAAGACCCAAGGTTATTTTGGCCCAAACTCCAAGGCATATATTTGTTCTCCTCACATACACACACAAAAAATTGTAATTATATGAGGTGATGAATGCATTAACTAACCTTATTGTGGTAATTATTTTGCAGTATGTATGGGTATCATATCTTCACATTATAGACTTTAAATTTACACAATGTTACATGCAAATTATATCTCAATAAATCTGAGGGTGGAGAAGACATATGTTTACTCAGATTGCTTCTAATTGTGGTAACATGAGGGATCATCAAGCTGCCTCTACTCTTCTAAAAGCAGAGCAAGATTTCAAAGTGAGATATCTTTAAAAGGAGTGTTAGAATTCTAATACATTTCTGTAGTCACTTAAAATGTTTTTGGTCTTATGTTTTACTTTATTTTCTATCATCATTGAAGACTTACTGTAAGTTCAAGCCTAGTTTTTATATGTTATGGAGGAAAGATATATCACATATTTATAATACATTGGCCAAGATCAGTGTTCCTTTTTCTATAGCCATTTTTATTTTATTTTATTCATTTTAAGAGATCATGTAAAGGAGTTACTCTAGTGATGGAAGAAACAACTGGCTGGTGGCATGAATAAAACGCTCTGTTATATTATAATAGACATGGAAGATATGTTTCCATTAATTCCAAAGAAATAGATGAGGATGAATAGGCCCAAATTTGTAGCGATAAAGCTAGTCAAACTAATTCTTTTAAAGTTTGAGTTTGGATCATATACTGTTAACATGTTGTTTACTATTATTATTTTACAAAAATCTTGAAATGATAGTGCAAGTTTCACTCCATTCCAGATTTAACATAGTTATTATTTTGGAAAAATATTGTGGGCTGACAAAAGCCCTTTGAATTATTTTCTGGACTTTAAAATTTCTCATTAGCATTTTAATGGGCTTAATCTATATTAATCCATAAATTTCTTACATTGATATACTTTGTATATTTTTCTGCTATGATTTTTATTTATAAATTCAATCTTTTAATCATAAAGGAATATTTATCTGATTTCAACAAATTAAAGTCTCCTGTTGTAAATTTAAAATATGCAGATCCTGATTCTGTCACATTGTTTTTTAATTTTTACAACTTGGCTAAATATTATACAAACATGAGATACACCACAGCTTATCTGAAGAGACCCCTTCTCTTAAAGCATAACTTTCAGTTCTATTTACAGTTTGGAAATATACCATATTAGTCATGCAGACCAATAGAAAGTTTACTAGTTATCTGTAAAGGCTACAAGAATGGATACAAAATGGTTAAAAACAATCTCTTTCTGTTTGGGGATGATCCCTGGCCGCACCATATGAGATCCATTTTCAGATCTAACCTCAATAAGGAAGTGATTGTCTCTGTCAGAGATAATGTGATTTAGTCCTTCTGTTGGCCACAGTTTGACAGAGAAATATCACCGCATAACACATAGACACACAGAGAACACTCAAGTTGGAAAGATAAGCTTTTCTAAGGTTAAATGAAAAAAAAAACATCCAGTCAGCATTCAACAAAGCATACAGAAAAGCCAGCTCACCCTAAAAATGAATTTATACAAGACTTAAAGCAAACATTGAACAATTTTCTTATCAAAGGCAGAGTAGAGGGTAGATGTATGACTTTCAGAAACTTCAAATTCAGATTGCAAACATGTAACATCATTTTATATAATTGGACTTAATTTGTATCACAAGCCATCATTCTACATAATAGAAATCTTAATGTAATCACTTCCAGGTAGACACCATCAAATTCAATCATTTAAAAGTATTAAACACAGTGAATTTAAGTATGTTGTACTTTTACTCTATTTCCTACTATTCCTCAGATTGATTGCTGTTCTAGGGTAACTAATTCATTCAGCCTGAGCAGGAGTGGGTGTCAGACCAGTGGGCATATTTGGTCCTATGCTCATTTCCCTGAGGATTGCAATTCTGTATGGCCTCACTCATGCCACCCACTGAGTTCTGGTCCACTTTGCTGCCTCAGCTGCAGCCCTTCAGGTGTGCCCTGCTCTGCTCTATGTTCCCCTCTGCAGGATTCAGTGGCATTTGTGTCTGGTAACAGTAACCTGTGAAGCTTCTATTCTACAAACTCAATCGGTGAACTCAGCTGCTATATCTTTTGTAACACACGAACCTCACTCCCACTCAGCCTTTGCCAGGTCTCGGTTCTTCAGAGGCCAGAGACCAGCTGCCTCGCAAGGCAGCTGAACAGGAGGCACCCTCGACTCCAGAATCCACGGCATTTTTCTTTGGATTCTATCACCTTCACTCTCCCCTATGAAGTTGTCTTGTGGTAGATATAAGATCCCAGGGCATGTTGGCATTTTTGGAAGGTCACGCTTATAAAAAATGTATGCTTCCACTTCATGTTATCTCCCCCTTGTTGACAGCCTGCAGGATCTTATCTAAAATGGGACTGGAGATGTGGGTAGCACATACAACCAAAGCAACTCCTCAACAGTGAACTGTCACTACATATTTCTCTGTATCTCTTAAAATCAGTTATTTTAATCAATTATTTTAAAGACTCAAAATGTGGTATTTCCCATCTATCATCTATCTATCTATCTATCTATCTATCTATCTATCTACCTATCTATCTGAAAAATATATATTTTAGTGTAGCAGTAATTTCCTCTGAAAGAATGAGAAAGGGGAATCTAAAGGTATTAATAACAATAGCACTGACTCAATAAACTGACAGTCAGTATATAAACTAGAAAAGTATCACTACAATAAAAGAAAGAGAGAGGGATGTAAGGAAGGAAGAAAGGAAGATGGGGACAAAGGTAGGGAGAGGGAAAAAGAGAGAAAAATTTGGAAATCACTAAATATGTATAAAAACCCACAGAACCTTAAAACGAAAAGAGTAAACCTTAGTATATACAAATTTTTAAAAAATCAATTAAGACGTTGGGGAAACCCTGAATGAAATGGAGAATGTGGCAAAGCAATCTAATTGTATTACAATGTGTGGAACAGGTGCACAGAAGTGGGGGTAAGGGAGACAGGGAGATGCTGACCTAAATAACTTTGCCAGTGAGAGAATTCTATAAGACTAACCGTAAAGCAAACTGCGCATAAGCACTGTATTTGTTAATAAAGCAGTTTCCCCTGGGGTATGGGCTAACAATTCTCATGCTGCTGTACACGCAGTGGAGCGGAACAATTAAGTAAATGGCTGCAGGACAGTGGCATCCAACGTTCTCAGTATTTAGAGGGAGTTGATGGATTAACAAGGTGGGGAGGCTAGATGACAATGGATTAGAGTAGGGGACATTGGTATGAACTCATATTTAGCTTAATATCGATACAGATGATTACATATAGAGAGATGTATACGTATGTATAGATACATGGCGGTATAGGCTCCGTTAAATGAATTAAACGAGGACATTTGATTGAGGTGGCTCCAAGGCCATGGTGGCCTAGTTAGCAACTCAAAATCTAAGCCCGCAAATGCCTTAAGGTTACAAAATTGAAATTCTAAGGACAATCACAAACAGCCAAGCAGCCTGTAAGCCATAGCCAATCAATAGTTTCCTTACTTGGCTTCTGCACTGTCTCTATAAAGGTCTCTCCAGAGCCCCTGTCCATGGAGCACTCCTAACCACTTCTGGTCTGGCATTGCTGGGCTGGAATCCATTTTTGCTCCAATAAACTCTTAAAATGTTTAATATGCCTTGGTTAATTTTGTAAGAATGCATATATTTCTCCATTCTGTCAGCTCAGAGGGCCTAGAGGCCACGGCATCCCAATAGCAAGCAGCGTAAGGAGCACCCAGGCCTTGACTTCTAGCACAATTCTCCAGTGCAGGTAGTCAGGGTTTTTGGAGAAATGGCTGACTTTACAACTGGAGCAGGAAATATATGAGATGAAACTACAACATGGTGGAACCAGCTGAATGCCAAAAAGTATCCACTTGCTAAAATATTTGAGCAACAAAATAAATAAACTAGGCAACTCTTCCATGCTTAATAATTCTAATTACATTGCATAGATACCTTACCTTCATGGAGGTAAAACATAACTTCTCACTCCTTACATGCAGGCTGTGCAGAGTCACTTCCCTCTAAATCCTCAGCATGGAAAGAGAGAACAGAACTATGGGAAAAGCTGAAAAACACTAACTCAGGTGACCAGGTGGCTAAGGTTAAGATCAACTGTGATATAACATTAACACTTGTACCCCCGATATGATGGGATTTCAAGGTATTTTAGCTCTGTAGTCTTCCTTCTAAAGATATATATCCTGGTCTAATCATGCAAACATACACATACACTTAAATTCCAGTTGAGGAACATCCTACATAATACCTAACTAATACTCCTTACAAATTCCAAGGTCATAAAAAAAAAGTCTGAAAAATTCTCACAGTCAAGTGGACTCTAAAAAGACATGATGAATAAATATTCTGTAACAAAAAAGAAAAATTAGGTTAAAAACTAAGAAACTCTGAAAAGACCATTGCTTTGTGTTAATAATATGTCAGAATTATTTCATTACGAGTTGCACCAAATGCACCATAGTAATGTAAGATGTCAGTAGGGGAAACTGAGTAGAGGTATATGGTAACTCCCAGTACCATCTTCACAAATTTTCTATAAATTGAAAATTTTTCTAAAATAAGTTTAGCCTGGCCAGGGTGGCTCAGTGGTGGAGTGTTGACCTATGAACCAGGGGATCACGGTTCAATTCCCAGTCAGGGCACATGCCCTGGTTGCAGGCTTGATCCCCAGTGTGGAGCTTGCAAGAGGCAGCCAATCAATGATTCTTCATCATTGGTGTTTCTACCCCTCTCTCCTTCTCCCTTCCTCTTTGAAATCAATAAAAAACATTTTAAAAATAAAAAGTTTAAAAAAAGAAGAAATGAAGAAAATGGGGGAAGGAGACAGGAAGATAGATAAGAAAAAAGTAAAGAAAATCCTGACTGATTTTAAACCAAATCAATCGTTTTGCTAAGACTATAGATTTTCTTATAGACACCTTGTAGTTGCTGGTGCTTTGTCACACTTGGCCATATTATGGGTCTTATGGGTATTTCTTGTCACCTAATTATGTTGTTCATATTATTCATGTGGGTCTTTTGTCTATTTCTGTGTGATGATCTATGCTCTGCTTTTACTGTCTTTCCAGAATGACTAGTACTCCTTTAATTACTAGTATACCTTAATCCATACTTACGTATTTTAAATAAGCATTTACCACATTTTAATAAAATAGTTTCTAAAGCTACCATGTGATGTGATTTTACTGTATAAGCGTTTTTTTATCAAAGGTCTGGACAGTTATTCTCATGACCTTAAAGATCAGATTGAGCCCTTCTGGCATGGCTCAGTGGTTGCTTATGAACTAGGAGGTTGCTGTATGATTCCCAGTCAGGGCACATGCCTGGTTGCCGGCTTGATCCCCAGTGTGGGGCATGCAGAAGGCAGCCGATCAATGATTTTCTCTCATTATTGATGTTTCTGACTCTTTCTCTCTCTCTCTCTCTCTCTCCCCCTTCCTCTCTGAAATCAATAAAAATATGTTTATAAAAAAGACCAGATTGAGCCCTATCCAGTGTGGCTCAGTTGGTTGGAGTGTCATCACATACACTGATTCCCAGTCGGAGCACATACCCAGGGGGCACATAAAGTAGGCAACAATGTCTCTCTCTCTCTTTTTCTTTTTTCTCTCTCTTTTTCTGTTCCTCTCTCTCACTCCCTCTCCCTTCCTCTCTAAAATCAATTAAAACATATTTAAAGACAAGATTGATTTTTATTTTCATACCATGCCTCATTTTTTTGCTCATCATTAAAACTTTTTTTGCAATTTGATAAAACACTATGCTATATTTTCATCAATGTTACTCTAGAATGTTCTCATTCACATAGTATATTTTTAAAAGTAAAAATAATTATTGTATTAACATGAAACAGTTATGTTCATCACAATTATATAGTCTTTTGTAAACTTTACTTTTTCAATTTGATAAAATCATAATGTTAATACAACTGATGATTCCTTTGTATGGGGAGGATCTAATTAGATTTCATGTCACTCAGTAAAATGGAAAATTTCATTCAAATGTAAATCATAGCAGGATGGGAATATGAGAGTTGAAAGAGCATCTGCTGAGGTTTTGGACTTTGAGTTTCACTTGATATTTTTTTGTTCGTTTTTCTTTGTTTGAGTTAGAGCCTTGCTTTATTTTCTATAGACCAGCATGGCCCTTGATAGCAAAACATTTTGATAGAAAAGCATCCCATTGTGCTTTCTAGCTTACTTCACCCAAGTAAGCACATCGCAAATTTTGGAACATATGCTTCAGAAAAAACAAAACACCAAAAATGCAAAAAACTTTATATTATGAATATTTTAGCATTTATGCAAAATAAAAGTATATTTCACATATTACATCCATTAGACGGCAGGTTCCTTTTACCATGACTAGTGGAATGAATAAAAGCACACTGCTGCTTAAAATCTAGCAAATCGTGTACATATATTAGAGTTTTATACTCTGTGGGCTCAAGTTGATTCGGGGAATTTCAAAGCAGACACTGCTCCCATCTGCTATAAACAACAGAAACAGATTTCCACAAATAATTTAGCCCTGGGTGTCCTCCCAACCTCCTGTGTACTACATGAACTATTGTCCAGCTCCTCTGTTATGATATAAACAGCACCACCTCAATCCACACTAGAAAACTGTTCTATCGCATGGGAGAGTCAGGCTCACAAGTAAATGTCATCTTGCTCAAAGCCAGCTTGTGAAATAGAAACGCTAGAACTCACACAGATAAAACGTGCCCTATATTAGTGGCCCTTGATCACTTTGTGTGTAATTTTGAAGACTTTGATAAGAAATGATGATGTTCATAAGAAATGTGATATAATTATAGAATTTAGTCTATGCGTATATCAAAGAATTGTAGAAAAAGCAAAAATGAAATCATTGTTTATTCAGTGTAATATGCTAAACAATTTCCGCATTGAAGTAAAGCTATGCTCTGGATAAATAAACCTTCTGTTAGGGGATTAACAGTTTTCAAACTGTTTTCATTAATTTTTTCCTTAAAATGTTTTCAGAATTGAAATAGGTTACTTTTCCCCTTAACTTCTTCAGGATAACAATCAGGGCTATATAGGTTTTTCTTGTTTCTCTTATATAAACAGGACATAAATCAAATGATTCGCTGAGTTTGTCTTTTTATTTTTTTTCCACTGGGCATGCAGCTATAATGAAACCCAGGCAGTCAGCATTACATTTCTTACAGCACAATATATTATTCCATTAGTTTTATGATTTATTTTTTAGAAATATTTATATTGATTTTCCCCAAATTGTGAACCGAATAGCCTAGATATAACTGGATGTTATTGGGCAGGTGGTCATAGACAAGTCCTTGAGTGATCAGGGACAGAAATGTCATTGTTGACAAAGGGCCCATGATATACCTTCACCCACCATTGACCACGGATGGCTTCATTATATGGCTATCACTTGTATCCTGAAACAATAACGTGGTACCAGAAAATAGGAGCCACAGCAACATCACCTTTTCAAAACATCTTTGGGGGAAAAAATACTTTGAACTTTTTCATTATTGCACTATTTTTTTCTCTCTAAATAATAAGATATAGCAATGCTTTTGATTTTAATGTTAACATTTCCTTCTCAAAATCACTTATGTAACAGAATTTTTGGAAAACAGATTTTTAGTAAATTTAAACAGCATATTTAAAACCTAGAAAACTGACATATTGCACAGCATTTCTCCACCTCCCTCAACTATTCAAAAGCAGAACTAGTTTCAGTGCACTGTTATGATTTACATGATATTATATGAATGTCACGAGTAGCCATGTCCGAATAATTCAAAGACTTCAAGATGGGTTCTGATGGGTAAGCAGATGGGCCCTGTTTGGGTACCACAACAGTAGCCATCCTCTCAGTTAACTTTATTTCACAAAAGGTAAATAAGATTATTTAACGTGGCGTGTAGGAAACAAATGTTTCACGGGACCATATACACTATAGTATTACGCATGAAATAAGTTTTTACAGCTACAAAAATAATTTAAATATCTAAACCAATGTTTCTTACTACATCGTATATATGAACAGTGATCATCTAGGTCCTGTATGTCAGTAGCAAATCAATTGATGATTCTTCATTCATATGCTCATGCCATTAGAAATCATTTATTCATTTTGAAACCACTCAAAAATATGAAAAACTTACAGGGATTAAAAAGATAAAATTTGTCCTTAGCAGAAGTAATGGCCCAAGTATGAGTAAATATATGGATTTCATTGTTCTTACATTATTTACTGGAACTTCAAGCTTTTTCTCTCTTGTAAGAATCATCAGCATAGTTTGCTACAGTAAGATCAACCCTGTGACTTTCTTACAACTCTGACCACTCGGTTCTGTTCATGAAACTAACATTCTCCCTAACATAATTTTCCAAGCTGATGATTTCCATGGTTACTAGAGTCTGAGGAAATAGACATTCCTATGTACTAGTTAAAGAAGGGATAATGGTACAGTTTCGGGGGGATGTTTTTGTGTGTTTTTTTAAAGCAATTTGGCATATATACTAAAAGGTTTACCAAAAAATCTAGTAATAGTAATTAACCTTGAAGATCTGAGCAATTTTTTAATAAGATGGATAAAGGGAATTTTCTTTTTTATGTCATACTCTCTACATAATTTTTTAAAAGAAAAATTTTAAAAGTCAGAATTCATTTATTATTTGTCATTATTAAACATGAGTTAAATATATAAAACATGTTCTCTTCACCATATTATCATTGGTGATATTAGGAAAGCCAACATTATTTTAATTAAATATAGAAAATATAATCCCTATGCACATATACATTTTGTCTGATTCATTTATATTGGCTATTATTCAAAGAGTACCTCATGATTACTTAGCAATTTATGTTTCTTATTATGGCCTTGAATACGTTTTATCTGTGTAAATGCCCAAGTGAACTTGAAAAGAATATGTTTTTGAGTAGAATATTCTATAACTAGAGGCCCGTTGTACAGAGATTTGTGCAATAGGCCTTCCCTTCTCCTGGCTGCTGGCACCAGTTTTCCTCCTGCACCCAGGACCCAGGCCTTCACTCCAGTCGGAGCCTTCAGTCTTCGCAGCTCCGGCCAGAGCCTTCAGTCGTCGCTCCTTCGCCCCTACATATGCAAATTAACCACCATCTTTGTTGGGTTAATTTGTATACTCTCCTGATGAGTGTAGTGGAGGGACGGTTAATTTACATGTTTGTCTATTATTAGGTAAGAAGCTATCTTTAAGGTAAAGGTAGTAGATAATGTTATCTAAGTTTTCTAGATTCTACTGATTTTCTTTACATTTAACCTATTAAAACTAAAAAAGTAGCAAAGATAAAGGAACACAATGGGTTATGAACAAGTAGGTCTTGCTAACTTCTCCCCAGTCAACCACACCTAGCTGCTATTCTTTGTAGTTATCTCTGCTGAGAGCTCCCTTTATGGAATAGGCCACTATCTAAATTCTTTGAGGCAGTTAAAGGGAAGTAAAAAAAAAAGTTCCTGAGTATCCTGTGTCCTAAAAGTAGTCAACCTAAAATAATCATGCCAAACAGATACATTTTGGGGTTACAAATTTTGCTCTCCTACAGTCTCTATCAAAATTTACATGGACTGTCTCCAGATGACTCTTTGCCATGTGAAGTTGGATTAATTATTACTACTTTTATAATTAATGTAGCAACATGATGCTGGGCCACTTTTACATTCTTTCTTTAAAAAATTTAAATATGTTTTTATTAATTTTAGAGAGGAAAGGGGAGAGAGAGAGACAGAGAGATAGAAACATCAATGACAGAGAGATATCGATTGGCTGCCTCCAGCATGCCAATTGAGTCTGCAACTGGGGCATGTGCCCTGATCAGGAGCCTAACTGGTGGCCGCATGGTGCATGGGATGATGCTCAACCCATGGAGCCACACAAGCTGGCCTCATTCTTTTTGTAAAAACCCATTTTGAAGAGATTTATAGTTTTGTACTGAAAGTGAATTTATTTCCACAGACCTGAGAGTTCTGCTGCTGCTCTTGACAGTGAATATAGATGACTCTCATCTAACTTACTAAGCAAATGCAAGCTTGCTTATATGTCATAGATGACATTACTGTTCAAAGATGAAAGCAGAGTAGATGGTTGGATGCTAAGTGATGAGTTGCATAATCCACTTACCAAGAAAAAATATTTAAATTTGAAACACATTAAATGGCTTTTACTTCAGAAGCCATCAATTGGGTATATATTAATTCAATTTTGGGAGCATTACTCCTGAAACTAACAGTTTGTGTTTTTGTGGGGTTTTTTCAAAATAGTAATCTTAACACAGCCAAAAGTGGGTTATTCAAGTTTCACAAAGAGTTCTTGAAAATTGGAGAGAAAACAAAAGACAAAACTAATTATATTTCCACACCAAGTTGTTATAAATAACCTTAGTTTTAAAATATCTAAAATGTATAATCAATGTGACAATCAATTACTCTGTTGTGCTGTAATAAGGTGCTATTTTAAGTAGCTATTAAGGTTTGTAGAATAGCTCTACTCATATTAAATTATTTTACATTTTTGTACTAAAACAACAACACTAACACAACATGTCAATGGTGAAAAGCAAAGATTCCTTTTTCCTTCAGGTCTATGGGTTACCTGTCCAGGTTTGCTTATCTCAGCTGGACATGTGCAGTTAGTTGATGGACTGACTGGTCTAGGCTGGTGTTGCTGGGGCTAAGTCTTGGCTGTCGTGTATTTTGACTCTGAAACTCCAGACTAGCCGAGACTTCTCATCATGAAATATATAAGGGGAAAATAAAAGATCTCATTATCAGAGCATAAAAATATTGATGTGTCTCTAGCCATTTGGCTCAGGGGATAGAGTGTTGGCCTGCGGACTGAAGGGTACCAGGTGTGAATCAGGTCAAGAGCAAGTACCTCGGTAGCAGGCTCGATCCTGGTTGGGTCATGTGGGAGGCAACAATTGATGTGTCTCTCTTACTTTGACATTTCTCTCTCTCTGTCTCTCCCCTCCCTTCCACTCTCTCTAAAAATCAATGGAAAAATATCCTCAGGTGAGGATTAACAAAAAACAAAGATATATTGCTGTGTGTAGGACAGAAAATAATTGGTCAAATTTTGGATTTATTTTCATATAAAGCAAAGATGATTTATTCATGATGTTGAAGTGAGCTGTGTGAGAAAGGTGAAGTTGAATCCCAAGTTTGGGCTTGACCAAGTGAGTAACTTGTGGAAGAGTGGGAGAAGAGCACATTTACTGATGAGGAGGGAATGGCATAAACAAGATTTCTATTTAATAGACGATAAGTTGAAAATGCATTATAGACATTGGGTGGAGATACCTATCAATCAGCTACTTCATTATGTGAATCAGAAAATCAAACAAGGTCAGTCTTGGAGGAATTTATTTGGGAATTATTAGAATATATGTATATATATATATATATATATATATATATATATTAGAAACTAAAAGTTTAACAAATTCAGTATTTTGTGTTAATTACTTTAGATTTATAAAATTTAAAAAATGTATTAAAATCTTATACATAAAATTCAGGTGTCACTACACCATTATCATCACATTTTTGGAGAAGAAAAAGTACTGTATACTACAGATCAGAAGATGCATAACAAATAACTATATAGCTCTATGTTAAATTAACACAAAATAATTTATCTGATTGTGTTCAATTGGATTGAATCTATGTAAACTTATTTATACAGAGTTCATGTTTATTGAAACTTTGAAACATGCATGGAATCTTAGCAAAAAGCAAGGATTGGTTTTGATGTCAGCCTAAGTGTATATCTAACCTAGAACTAATAGAGTCATCACAAATAATCGAGTGTTCAAAATAAACATCCATAAATAACATTAAATGGGATCCTCTGACTATTGAAAATAAGATCTGGGATCATATCAGCCTCCATCAGCAAAGAAACTGTCTTTCTTAGAGGTTGTGTGGAATACTGGGAAAAAGAATTATGGAGTAGATGCAGGTGAATATATTTTCTAACTCTGACAAAAAAACTTTGAGTATGTTACTGCAAATACTTAGACATCAATTTATGTATGCCCATCTTATAACATTGGGTAGAACAATACTGCTAAACTTCATAGGGGTTTTTTTGTTGTTGTTTTTTTGGTTTTTTTTGTAAAAGCAGCTTATACTTCATTCCTCTAAATGTTAACATAAAAACACTCAGAAGGAAAAAAATACTTAGAAAACATGAGTTTGTGTCCTGTTAGAATTAGACGGCAGCAACATCTTGGAGATAACCAGGTATACAACCATTAACTCAGTGGCACAAGGATATGCATGCCTGCCACTTGCTTGCTTTGGACCACTTTTTGAAATTAGCCTGTATGGGACAGTTCTTCTCTTTTGTAAGAATGAGGTAAAATACTAACTATCCTAAACTAAGGGGAAAAAAATTAAAATATATTCTGCAACTATCCAAAATGATATGGCGGAACCAGGCTCACTAGATGTCTGAAGGTGACTCTATACCAGTGGTTCTCAACCTTCCTAATGCCGCGACCCTTTAATATAGTTCCTTATGTTGTGGTGACCCCCAACCATAAAATTATTTTCGTTGCTACTTCATAACTGTAATTTTGCTATTGTTATGAATCGTAATGTAAATATCTGATATACAGGATGTATTTTCATTGTTACAAATTGAACATAATGAAAGCATAGTGATTAATCACAAAACAATATGTAATTATATATGTGTTTTCCGATGGTCTTAGGCAACCCCTGTGAAAGGGTCATTCGACCCCCAAAGGGGTCGCAACCCACAGGTTGAGAACCACTGCTCTAAACCAATGAGAGCTATAATCAAGGAACCATTTCTAAATAACTGCAGCCAGAAAGACACAGTGATCTTTTCCATCATATTTGTGTAAGTAAATATAATTGCCATGAGTGAGAAGTGAAAAATAGTTTGGAGGAGGAAGTGAGCTGAATTAAAGAAACACATGGTCATATTTTGTACTGATTTATTGCCATCATGCAGATGGTATAGGATGAATCATGACAAAACTTTTTAGGTCAGGGGTCCTCAAACTTTTTAAACAGGGGGCCAGTTAACTGTCCCTCAGACCGTTGGAGGGCCAGACTATAGTTTTAAAAAAAAACTATGAACAAATTCCTATGCACACTGCACATATCTTATTTTGAAGTAAAAAAACAAAACAGGAACAAATACAATATTTGTATTTGCATGTGGCCCGCGGGCCGTAGTTTGAGGACCCCTGTTCTAGGGTATCCTTGAAGTCTTAGAAATTTTTCTCACTTTGACTATTGTTCATCTCCTCCGTGAAAAGTAAATAAATCTGACTATTCAAATAATATATTCATTAAAGCATTATAAATCCTTATATTATTATATTTATTTGAATTGGCCTTGTCTGAAAGTTGATGTCAGCAAAAATATCCTCCTTTTTTTTTTTTAATCCTCACTCGAGGATATTTTTTCATTGATTTTTTTTTTTAGAGAGAGTGGAAGAGAGAGGGAAAAACAGAGAGAAACACCAATGTGAGAGAAACGCATTGATCGGTTGCCTTCTGCATGTGCTCTGACCAGGGCTGGCGTCAGGGAGGAGCCTGCAACTGAGGTACATGTCCTTGACCTGAATTGAACCTGGGGTCCTTGAGTCCGCAGGCTCTATCCACTGAGCCAAACTAGTGAGGGCAAGATAAAGTATTTTTAATAAATAAAATTAAACTGTTATCTGTTGTAGAAAGAGTATTTTCAAAGGAAATGATAATAAACATGCACCCAATATTAAACATAAATGATAGTAAATATATACATATTATATATACATATATATGCATGTATAGTATATATACATATATAATTTTTCCATCTAATTTTTTATATGAACTGAGAGGAATGTATCAGCTTTTGTAGGGTGGGGTTAATGATGTAGATATTATTATTGGTATTTTCTGAAAAGGAAAAAAATGGAAATACTGTAATATTTCAAGGCAAGTGAGATGTTTCATTGAATAACTGTCACTAAAACTTTTCTTCTAAAATCCTTTATAAAAATGTTATTCTGTTGGTATAAACCAAAAATAGTTAGTACATTAATTTAAAAGTAATAGGCTGCTTGTATATTAAAAGTAATAGGCAGCTTGTATAAGTTAATTACTATCCTATATAATAAAGAGGTAATATGCAAATTAACCCTCACAAGATGGCTGCCTATGACCAGGACGGCAGGGGGGTTAGTGGGGGACAATCAAACGTCTGAAAAAGCAGGCTGCATGGGGCAACCTGGCTGACAGGGGGGTTAGTGAGGGATGACCAAATGACTGAAAGCAGGCTATGTGGGACAAACAGGCCAGCAGGGGGGTTAGTAAGGAACGACCAAACAACTGAACAAGCAGGCTGCGTGGGGTGACCAGGCCAGTGGGGGCCGTGAGGGGTGACCAGGCCAGCAGGAGGGCAGTTAGGGGCAACCAGGCTGGCTTTGGGGGGCAGTTAGGGGCAACCAGTCTGGCAGGCAGGTGAACGATTAGGAGCCAGCAGTCCAGGATTGTGAGAGGGATATCCGACTGCCCAAGGATTGGGCCTAAACTGGCAGTCGGACATCCCCCAAGGGGTCCCTGATTGGAGAGGTGCAGGCTGGGCTGAGGGGACCCTGCCCCCATGCACGAATTTTATGCACTGGGCCCCTAGTTCACTTATAAAGTGATATCTCTTAAAATAGTATTGCAGTAGTGCATAGATCTGCATTACTAGGATTCCTTTGCAAATTTATGACTCAAAAAAATTCTGATATCTGTCTCCTACTTCTATGAAGAGAAATTTACTGGACATGATTTAACTTAAGAAATTTTCCTGAATGTTTTCTGTTTAATAGTTTTTTTTGTCATAGATTAAAATCTAAAAACTTTTTTGTTATTTAATTTTAATTAAAATCTTATAACACTGAGTCATATTGAAAAGCTCTTTGCAACACATGGTCTTGTATGTCAAGCAGCTGAGACCAGTTTCTCTCCAGCAAAGACAATTGGGGTAATAGAGATTGTGTTGGTTCAGAAATACTTAACAAATCACTCTATTTTTTTTATCCAGCTACATATAAGGAACAGCACAGAGGAGGGAACCCAAGAGACTAAGTAATATCTAAAGCAAGACTAAGCAAGCAATTAAGCCTTTCTCACAAAGGCAGGTTAAAGTTGTTGGTTTACACAACTAATATGGATATATTAAGGAAAGAGGAATTGATTTTAAGATAATCAATGATAACACTTTTAGATATCCTGAAGTGTGGTTATGAGATCTATAAATATTCATTTTCCAATATTTCATTCGATTTATATTTTCAAATTAAGTAATGATATTATGTATAACCAAGTTATATGCATACACATTACCACACATGCACACACATTCCTTCACATATACAGATATCTGTTATCTACCTGCATATCTGCTTTTTAATATCTTGTCTTTATATTGTTCCTTATCTTGGAGAAATGTATCAACTTACTCAGTTGTCAGAATCATCATACTTGGAGTTTTCTGAGCAGCATGCATGTTATGAGCTAAATAATGTTCCCCAAAACTGCTATGTTGAAGCCCTATCCCCCAGTATCCCAGAGTGTGAATATATTTGAAGATAAGGTCTTTCATTAAAATAGTAATAGTGTAAATAAGAAAAATAAATAAAACTGTTGAAGTTTTAGGGGAAAAAGTGATTATGTTCAAATGAGGCCCTTCAGGTAGGCCCTAATCCAATCTAACTGGTGTCCTTATCAGATGAAGACATTGGAACACACAAAGAGACACCAGGCTGTGCTTGCACAGACGAAAGACCATGTGGGGAGACTGCGCCTAGACAGCCATCTGTAAGCCAAGGACAGAGGCCTCGGGAGAAATCAAACCTGCCAACACCTTGGCCTTGGGCGTCTAGACTACAAGATTATGAGAAAACAAATTTTTGTTTAATTCACCCAGTCTGGGTCATATTCACCCAGTCTGGGTCATATTTGTTATGGCGGCCCAAGCAAACCAATACAATAAAATATTCTTAGGTTTAATCGGCAAGTCAGGTTAAGAAAACTTCCTCATCTTTTTAAGCTACCCTTTCTTTTATCCGTGCCACAGTCACTATCCCATTATAGTGGGATCTCACTGGACATCTGGGTCGCACATGTAATATATTGGCTTTCACGCCTTCGGTCTCAACCATCATGTATGACATTGTCCCAGAGTTTTCTTTCTCTGATACATGTTGGCTCGTTCATTCATAATTTAAATATCTCAATGACGCCTCATCTACTGTGAAAACTAAATATCTTAGCACAACAGAAGGATTCCTCCCACTTATTATTGTCTGTCTTGTGGCACATCTAGCCCTGAACTTAAGTTTCAAATATAATCAGATTATACAAATCATTTGAGACATTTATTAAAAACAAAATTCCCATGCCCCTTCTCTGGAGATTCTGCTTCATTAAGTCTGGATTGTGTCTTGGGAATCTGTATTATTAGCAAATCTCCCAGATGATTCTCATTTGCAGCCAAATGTATAACCCATCAAGTATAATATATTCTTGTAGATCTTTCCCAAGACGTGTACTTTACTGAGACTTATGTTACTTTACATTTTCTATATTTAATTGGCTCTTGTTAGATTGAGGAGTAAACTATTTTCTTATTTGAAACAAAATAGAGCTTATTACAGTTACTTAGCTATACACAAGGATCCTTATTAAGGCAGTAGCAAAACTGTATTAAAATTGCTAAGCATTATAGTTGATGTGTAACTGTCCCCTTATAATTTTATTTAAAGGATTATTGTAAGTAAAGAAGATCAGTTAGCAAGAACACTATATAGAGGTAAGGGGACAAGAGAATGGGACATTCCTGGAAAGAATCTATTACAATAGCAAACTATTCTCAAGGATTCAAATAAGTGCCAAAGACAGTAAAGTGCAAGTAATGCTTTCTCCAGTTAAAATGGAAATATTACCAGAAGAAATGCATGTGTGCATATGCCTGTGTGCACATACCTCTCAGAAATTTGGAATAGAAATGTTTCTCTAAACCTAGAAAATAAAATTAGTTACATTCTAAGTAGACTTCCCCCATGTTTATAATTTTGTGAAGCTTGTTTTAAATTTATTGATGAATATGCCGAAACCGGTTTGGCTCAGTGGATAGAGCGTCGGCCTGCGGACTGAGGGAAAAGAGCACAGTGTAGGCGAGGTTTCTCTCCCAAACATTATCCTCCATTACGAGAAACAAAAAAATGGTTGCATCTTGCCTCATGTTTCTCTCTCATCGATGTTTCTGGCTCTCTATCTCTCTCCCTTCCTCTCTGTGGAAAATCAATAAAATATATTTAAAAAAAAAAAAAAAATTTATTGATGAATAATAAACTGTCATTCATCAGCGCTTGTTATTTTAGCTTAGCTTTAAAAACTTCAATGAAAAGAGCACAGTGTAGGCGAGGTTTCTCTCCCATTACGAGAAACAAAAAAATGGTTGCATCTTGCCTCCTCATATTAAATCTTAAAAAGTTACTTTGACAAATGTTAGAAATGTGTAAGAAAAAAATATATATTAATTTCTAAGAAATGTTCAGGAATACAAATTTATTATACAAGAAAGTTAATTGGCATATCTACACTAATAAAAGAGAAACATGGTAATTAGCATACGACCGCTACCCTTCCCATTGGCTAATCAGTGAGTATATGCAAATTAACTGTCAGCCAAGATGGTGGTCGGCAGCCAGGCAGCTGGAAGCGAACATGAGGCTTGCTTGCTGCAGTGAAGGAGGACTCCAACGTTCCCCGCCTGCCTTGCCGGCCTCTGAGCTGGAAGTTTGAAACTTTGTAACAAATATAGAAGCTAAACAAAACCCCAGGATCTCAGAGCTGGAGTTATACATTGTTTTGATTATAGAACGCAAACAAACCAGCGGAAGCCTCAGAGCTAGAGCCAGAGCTAAAGCTGGCCCAGAATAAAATTTAAAAAAAGAGAAAAAAAAGGAGCGGTTGGGAGCTTCAGTCAACAACCGCCAGCCTGAAAGCAGCCCTCAGCCCCTCACCCAGACTGGCCAGGCACCCCAGTGGGGACCCCCACCCTGAAGGGTGTGTGACCAGCTGCAAACAGCCATCATCCCCTCATCCAGGCTGGCCAGGCATCCCAGTGGGGACCCCCACCCTGATCCAGGACACCCTTCAGGGCAAACCAGCCGGCCCCCAGGCCTCTATCCTATATAGTAAAAGGGTAATATGCCTCCCAGCACCGGGATCAGCGGAGCTTCGAGGCCTCCTGGCACCAGATCAGCGTGACAGGGGGCAGCGCTCAAACCCCCTGATCGCCCTGCGACTCTGTGTGTGACAGGGTGTGGCGCCCCAACCCCCTGATTGGCCCTGCTCTGTGACAGGTTGCGGCGCCCCAACCCCCCCCCCCCACAGGCCCCGCTCTGTGTGTGATGTGGTAGAGCCATAACCTCCCCATCGGCCCTGCCCTGAGTGTGACAGTGGCGGCACCCCAACCCCCTGATCCGCCCTGCTCTGTGTGTGACAGGGGGCGGTGCCCTAACTCCCCTATCGGCCCTACCCTGTGAGTGACAGGGGGGAGCTCCCCAACCCCCTGATGGGCCCTGCTCTGTGCATGAAAGGGGGGAGCTCCCCAACCCCCTGATGGGCCCTGCTCTGTGCATGACAGGGGGCAGCGCCCAACCCCCTGATTGGCCCTGCTCTGTGCGTGACAGGGTACGGAGCCCCAACCCCTCTGATGGGCCCTGCTCTGTGCATGACAGGGGGTGGCGCCGCAACCTCCCCATCAACCCTGCCTTGAATGTGACAGGGGGCGGCTCCCCAACCCCCTGATGGGCCCTGCTCTGTGCGTGACAGGGGGTGGCGCCGCAACCTCCCCATAGACCCTGCCTTGAGTGTGACAGGGGGCGGTGCCCCAACTCCCCAATCAGCCCTGCTCTGAGCCCGACCAGGGGCTGCACCTAGGGATTGGGCCTGCCCTCTGCCACACAGGAGCAGGCCTAAGCCAGCAGGTCATTATATCCTGAGGGGTCCCAGACTGCGAGAGGGCACAGGCCAGGCTGAGGGACCCCCCCTTCCCCCCCAAGTGCACAAATTTTTGTGCACCGGGCCTCTAGTCTATATATATAAAAGCCTAAGTGATTGTTACGACCAAACAACTGGAATGACTGGTCGACCAGTCACTATGACACACACTGACCACCAGGGGCAGTGCGCTCCCACATCCAACCTCCTGTGGCCCCTCCCCCCTTTCCCGCTGGCCCACTTCCTGCGGCCCCTCCTCCCAGGCTGCCTCCCCCCCCTCCCCCTAATGGCCCCTACTGCCGGCCAGGCCGAGGGGCCCCACCTGTGCACGAATTCGTGCCCTGGGCATCTAGTATATATATCCTCACAAGTACAGGAAATAATAAGGAAAGTATAAAATACATTTTCACTGTGGCACTTGCTGTATTGTGTTCCAATGGCCTACCATGAGGACATGCATCAGCCTGGGCCACTGAATAAGGCATGTGGAGATGGTGATGCAGCTACCTGCTACCTCTACTGGTCCAAGAAGTGGACTGGGACCCAATCTGCAGACCGGAATCTGGAGACTGAAGGCCACAGTCTGGAGGCTGGGCAATACCCTCAGTTAATTTGAAGCCAATCTACAGACCAGAGAGTGATTGATGTCATTCTTGGTTAAGCCACTGAATTTAGGGCTCTAAATTTTGCCAGAGCTTTTATTGTGGAAATAATTCACTAATATATCTTTCCCTTCCTCTGTAGTTTTTTTCTATCTAATGCTTAGTTTAGTTTATTTAGACTTGGTGTAATTTTTACCAATATGGATGCAAATAAGGGTATTGGCCGGAAAGATTATTTACAAACCATGCTCCACTGTAATAGGAAAATCCTTTGGGGGAAAAAGAAATCCCATGAAGGTTGTGAAAATGTAAATTTCAAACGCACAGTGTTGTTTGTGTTTAATTATATAGAAACAACAAATATATTTTAAATACATATACAAACAGGACATTCACAAATTTTATTGAAGTCCAGTTTTATATATTCTCTTGGCAAAGATAAAGTTAAATTCACATTGAACTTGTTTTCATTTAAAGTGATAAAAACAAATGAGAGGTTTTATATCTGTTTGCTGTCATTTGCTTTTGTTTTGCCAGATATTAACATACGGCTAAAAAGAATACCATGATGTATAACCATATCATTTTATTTTTTCATGAGAATGGTAGTTGTGCCAGTAATAAACAAATTCTCAAATTTTTAAGGGAAGTCTTATAAAAATGCAGTGACTCCTTTTTAATGTGTCAACCAGTGAGAAGCAGATTTACCTTTAAATGGGTCCAGGCACTAAGATAGAATAAAACTCCACTTGGGGGTTGGACTACGCTGGTGCACATTGTGCTCTCTGTTATCACACTCATTCCTTTCTTGTAGCCCAGGAACTTCCATGGAAAATTCATTCACCTTTAAAATGGTCTGCCTGGATCCTAGGGTTCAGAGATGAGAGAATTGGAGCTGGTGCTACCGTCATCTTTACCTTCTTGATTCATTATACACACTAGCTACGCCTGGTATTAAAGGGAGCTCAGTGAAATTAGACCCTTTGTGAGGTTTGCGAATGCTATGGTTAAATTATGCTGATTTCCTTAACTAATATAGGAGAGGTTTGCATGCTACAGCAACTCATTGCATATTAAATTATACCTGATTTTCTCAGAAAAGTTTTCTTTGTTGATATGAGGGAGGTGGAATCGGCCCACCACCCTCCCCTTCCCCCATACCCCTCTTGGATTCTTATGACTAGGCTCATAATGAAATTGACACAAGACCAGATTGACCGGACCCAAAAAAAAAACAATTTAATATGTTCACGAGGAAGATTGTTATGAGGCTCCAAGAAATTATCAAAGAAGGTGGCTTTTGATACTTTTTTGACAAAGAAAGAATAAATTAGTGAAGAATTGACAGGACAAAGAAATTTAGATTTGGGTGATTAGTAGGAAGAAATCTAAGTAAAGTTTGGGCTTGGGTTGGTAAAAAAAATACATAAATAAGTGATACCAGGACCACAATATTTGAGTCTGTCTGTGGGTAAAGCCCGAAACCTGGGGCATGTGTCCTGACCAGGAATTGAACCAGCAACCTGGTACATGGGACAACGCTCAATCCACTGAGCCATGCTGGCGGGGGTCTTCCCAGTTTTGAGTAGATACTAGTCCTACAAACGATGAGACAATAGGAGAGTCATGTAATTCTTTGGTATCCAGTTATTTCATCATTTAAAAAAAATTGTGCTACAATATAATCTCTATGATCATTTGTGATCTTAAAATTACACTAAAAATTTGACATTCAAAATTATTTATAGTTTCATTAAAATTACTAATTTGGGAGAATAATTCTATGAAGCTATTTCCAGACAAACACATTTTTTAAATGGTGTTACTTGATTTACTATACTTAAAGCCAGAATATGTAATGTAGTTTAAATCCCAAGCATTACTAAAAATGTGCTCACAATTATTACAAATGGGCATATCAGTAATTATGCCAGTTCAATAATAGTTAACAATGTTTTCTGTTTGCAAAAGATTTTGTGAAGTGTGTACAGCATGGAGAGAAAGATAGTGCCTTGGTGAATGAGATTCTGTTTTAGCTGATAAGATAATAAAAAAATAATGTTCATTGACCAAATAAATGCACTATATTAATATTATTTTATGTTTCTAAATATCGCTATGATTTGGGAAATTATTTCTTTTTTTATTAACTGACTATATATTGGTTAGCATAATTTTGTTTTCTAGCAAGTTTGCCTTCATCATTCAAAATACTATGCATAAAGTTCATAAATTCATTTTTTCTTGTACTATTTGATACATTATTTTGTTTCTTGGACTGTTTCTAACGTCTAAAAAATGAATGCAACCAATCACATAAAGACAACCTTCATCAAAATGCCACATTTACAGACTGTGGTGAGTGATGATACTGGAAAAGCAAGCTAAGATTGCTCATGAATATAAAACAGTCAGTATTTTCAGACCTAATGCCTTCTATTCTTAATTTATTTCCTTATTTAATGCTAATTTTGGTGTTTATGTAATTCTTTTTATTATATATACTGATATATAACCCTTCCATGATGGTGAACAATTATACTCACAACTTTTATATAACCATGTTAAGTGTATTACAAACTCAATGGACCTCTGCTATCCTACAACATTCAACAGAGTTGAAGTTTCCTTTCTTATAGGAGAGTAGCATGGCATTGTTTTCAGAAATTCTGAAATAAATGAGCAGTCTGTCTGGAAACCAGTAATTAAGGAAAAATATAAGGGTTGTTAAAAAAGTAAAGCAAACAAACAACAACAACAACAACAAAACACATTTGGCTATATTAAAGAATAAAATGCATTTATATGACCAATGGAAAGGGTTGCAACCCAGGACACATTTTCAGGTAGCAACTTCAATTGTTCTCCAGAGGAAACAAAAGAGGCAGGATTTATAAAGTCTGGCATTGCTTTCACTGTTCTTAATTCTGTTTGCTTTATGCAAAGGAAGGATTCTGGCTAAATTAGTAGTGATTGGTCAAGCCCAATATGCAAAGGAAGGGTGCTGGTTGGTAAACTGGGTTGGCTCCTTTCAAAGTGAAAAATGCAAATAATCTGGTTGTCATAGCAAGAAGGCGATAAAGTTCAAGCAGCTCAAAGGTTCAAAAGTTCGTGGACAAATGTATTGGGTGTAATGTGAGTCATGACAAATTTCTTTATTTTACTTCTCTAGACATAAATGACTTTGCCTTGGCAATTTCCATTCACAGGGTAACAATCTCTATGTTCTTAAAACTATAGGAAGATATTTAGAGGTATAAAATATGAAAAAAAAGAGGGTGTATTTTTTAGTGAGATTATAAATATACTAGAGGCCCGGTGCATGAAATTCATGCACGGGTGGGGTGGGGTATCCCTCAGCCCAGCCTGCACCTCTCCAATCTGGGACTCCTCCAGGATCGGGCCTAAATTGGCAATCGGACATCCCTTTCACAATCTGGGACTGCTGGCTCCCAACCGCTCGCCTGTTTGCCTGCCTGATTGCCCCTAACCGCTTCTGCCTGCCAGCCTAATCACTGCCTAACTGCTCCCCTGCTGACCCAGTCACCCCCAACTGCCCTCCCCTGCTGGCCTGGTTGCCCACAACTGCCCTCCCTGCCGGCCATCTTGTGGCTGTGGGTGCCTCCATCTTTGAGGGTGTGGCAGTCAATTAGCATATTCCTTCCTTATTGGCTGTGGGTGTCACCATCTTTGAGGGTGTGGCAGTCAATTAGCATATTCCCTTCTTATTGGCTGTGGGCACCGCCATCTTTGCGACAGTGTGATGGTCAATTAGCACATTCCCTCTTTATTAGATAGGATCATTTGAAGATAGGGAAGTGATTAAATTATGTATAGAAACAATTTTCATTATTCCCCTTTTTCCTCTGTTATATATAGGTTTTCTCTTTTCTGGATATTCAGCTTCTCACTTTAATCGTGATTTAATAATTTATTATTTGTTCATAAGTAATGCAAATTTAAAATATATTTTTTTAAATCTTACAAATATATATATATATTGTAGTTAGTAAACACTTCTACAACCACATTTAGACAGTATTCATTTTTTTAAATTTATCTTTATTGTTGAAAGTATTGCAGATGTGTCCTAAATGATAATAGTTTTACTTATATATCTGATACTTAAGTATAATTTTATAATAATTGTGGCAGGATAGTAAGAAGCTAGGAAAATGCCTGGGTAAGTGCAATAGGGAAACTGAGTCAAGAAAATTAGACAAGGCCAAACAGTTTGGTCAACTTGCAGCCAGCTTGTGTATCGCAAGACCTTATCCTCCCCAACCGAGGACGCTTGGGAGCAAATGGTTTATACCATCCTCCCAAACCAGAGAATACATGGCTCAAATCACCCTGGCCTGGGAAAATAAAGAACAAAGAACCAATTAATATAATTTGTGCCAGCTAAACCCAAGGACAGATGAACTCTGAGGGACAAATAACAAAACTCTTAAAACCATTTGGATGGCATCACTTGAGGAGAGGAATGTTAGGCAGGATGGATAGCTGCTAGGGCTGGAGGAGGGGAAGAGAAAAAAGGGGAGTTTATCTACCCACTGAACAAAGAAGTCTGCTTGGGACTTACCAATGCAAAGTCACCAGATGTTCTCAGAAATTCCTGGAAAAGCTGCAACAATGTAAAAGGGGGGCCTCGACATCTAGTCTATCCAGCAAGGGAGCTTTGAAACCTATAGGAGAGAAGTATAAAATACTTGAACCCCCACCAGGTGTGGGGCACTCAGACTAGCTGAGCTGCCCACTTGTGCTTTGTGCCAAGTGTATTCTTAATAAATTTGCCTGCTTTGCTTCCCTAATAAATATGCTTGGTTTCCTTCTGTCATTCCTCTGAATTCTTTTTTTTTTTTTTTTTGGATACAGGTTTTTTTTTAAATATTTTTTTTTATTGATTTTAGAGAGGGAGAGGGATAGAGAGACAGAAACATCAATGATGAGAGAGAATCATTGATTGCCTGCCCCCTGTACGCCCCCCACTGGGGATTCAGCCCACAACTTGGGCATGTGCCCTTGGCCAGAATCAAACCTGGGACCCTTCAGTCCACAGACCAATGCTGTATCCACTGGGCCAAACCAGCTAGGCATCCCTCTGAATTCTTTCTCCTGAGTGTGACAAGAGCCGAGGAGTGGAGCATCCTCTCTGGCTCCAGAAGCTCTCCTTTAACAGTAATTACTACAAAAAAAAGGTAACTTAAAGAATTTTGAATGGAAATATTAGCCATTCAAACAGACAAAATATAAATACATTCAATCTGCCTTGGTTTTGTTTTCAAATTTTGTTTATCTACCAGCTACATACCAGCTACATTGTGAAAATTTAGCTTTATTTCAATGTTTGTGCAAATATTTTTCAGGAGGTATTTAGCTGTTGCTATTATTTGTTTTAATATAATTTTTATTGATTTCAGAGAGGAAGGGAGTGGAGAGAAAGACAGAAACATCAATGAGAGAGAATCATTGCCCCCTCCTGGGGATCTAGCCCACAACTGGGCATGTGCCCTTGGTGGGAATTGAACCAGGACCCTTCAGTTAGCAGGCTGACGCTCTATCCACTTAGTCAAACTGGCTAGGGCTGTTGCTATTACTTTTGAAGATGAGAAGAATTTGCCACCCCAAAATATGTCTCTTTGACACAAAAATTATCTTGAGTCAGTAATTTTTAGAAATGGCAGACACTGGAGAAGCTCTGTAAACCAAGTTGAAGTTTCCCTTTTGTAAGAGACATTGACATTTCTTTATATATATTTCTCAGAGAGGAAGAGAGAGGGAGAAAAAGATAAAAGCATCAATGATGAAAGAGAATCATTGATCAGCTGCCTCCAGCATGCCCCGCACTGGGGATCGAGCCACAACCGAGGCACATGCCCTGACTGGGAATCTAACCATGACATCCTGGTTCGTAGGTGGGTGCTCAGCCATGCCAGCCAAGGAAGACATTTGCATTCCTAAGGGAAATCTTCATTTGTAAAGATGTATTCCTTTTTGTACCTAGAAGAAAAGGGTGATGGGAAATCTCTAGAAAGTCTTATCAGTGTAGAGTTTATTGACGCATCAGCATCACAACATTACCCTAGTTTCCTGTGCTTATCCTGGTAACCTCCCTTAAATGTCTTCTGTCCTACACCCAATGTCTAAGGTAGTCTTGACCTGGAAATGGTTTATAAGATGATGGCTTGCTCGATTTGGGGAGTTACCCAGTTTCCTGGATATCTCCCATGTATATAGGAGGTATGCATATTATTAAGCTTCCGTTTGTTTTTCTCTTGCTAATGTATCTTTTATTAGGGGAAGGTAGGGTCCCAGCCAAGAACCTAGAAGGGTAAGGGGAAAATTATTTTACCTTCCCTACACTTTCAATAGATAGTTTATTAGAGTTGTTATCAGAAGCATCAGCATATCATCTTAACATTGAGAAAAACAAAAGTAGTGCAATGGAAAATAATTGAAGAACAACAATAATGACTAAACAGGATTTCCATGAGGAGAATTAGGTAGATTGGCAGGCCAGCCACTTGCTAATGCTATGGTTTTATTTCTTTGGACCTGAAGTTTCTTATCAGTAAAATGTAGTGGTTTTAAGCTCTTCTCTGACTATACATACATATCAAATACACAATATGCAATGTCTACTTAATTGATTAAATCTTTCAAAGGTAATATGTCTCAGAAGTAAATATTTTTGAAATGACTTTAAAATATAATTATCTTGCTGATTTTTATTCCATTTGTGTATATTTCATTATGGAGTCTCTGAACATAGTCATGTCATATTAAATTTCAAAGAAGATCTTCATCTCCAAATCTATTTTCTTAGAAAGGATGTAAAAGTTCTATTTAATTAATTATGGCAACTTAATCTCAATAAGCCTTTTTATTCAGCACAAGTAGCCAAATTGTGTCTGAAGTCTTTTTTTATTTTTTTACAAATGAGCACATTTACTGTTCCTTCATTTTTCCCCTGTTGTTTCTTTTCAATAAGGTTAAATGCCCCCATTCAATCACAGTTAAACAATTTATTCCTGAAATAGTCAGTATCAATCAATTATGATAAATTAAGACTGGCAAGAAATAAAACAAGGATTAATGTATGCACAAATTTGAAATAAAAGACAGAAGCTTAAATTGAAAAGAATTAGTTACAAGCAGCAGGATAGAAAAGCTTTATAAAAAAAGTCATAGCAAATACACACATATACATATATACATATACATATACACACAACTATATACAATTATTTTTTTCTTTAAAATATTTTCAGTTTGCCACATTGGTATAACTTGAAATAAATAGGATGTAAGATTTCCTTCCTTTTATTTTCTATAAATATATTCACTTACTAAAACTACTTTCATTTATCTTTTGTCATCTTCTTACATAATTTACAAATAACCTGAGAACTTAAGACTAATTTCTTGTCTTTCCCTTATGGTTTCTTTTCAACATAAATCCATTATCAAAACATATTGCATTTTTTGGCAAATATTCTTAATTCCACCACCACATATATTTTACAGTTAAATAAACACTATTCCCTTACTTTTCTCCAATATGAGAAAAAAATTACTAAATGAGTAGGTCAAAATTAGTTGCATATGTTATGTGCTTTCCTAAAAAAATTTTGAGAATTATTTTTTTTAAATATATTTTATTGATTTTTCACAGAGAGGAAGGGAGAGGGATAGAGAGTCAGAAACATCGATGAGAGAGAAACATCGATCAGCTGCCTCCTGCACACCCCCCACTGGGGAGGTGCCCGCAACCAAGGTACATGCCCTTGACCGGAATCGAACCTGGGACCCTTCAGTCCGCAGGCCGACGCTGTATCCACTGAGCCAAACCGGTTTCGGCGAGAATTATTTTACTTCTTCAAACAAACAATGCAGAAATTTAGTTCAATGATAGGAAAATCGAGTATATAACCATAACTGATAGATTTTACACTATGAGTAATTATGACATGGATGTAAATATGGGGAAGCAGTTTCTAAAAGTTTGCAATTGGTCTTTGTCTTAATTTTTGACCATTCATTTTATGAATTCATCAGAGATAATGCTAACTTCGCATAGGTAATTTGTATAATATGATTATGATACTAAATCTTATTGCCAGAAATATGGAATAAATTTGAGTGCCTGAGGTTTTAAAGAAATTACAATAATGTTGTAAGTACAGTAGAGATTAGCTATGATTTAGCAATGGGCTAAGAAAGACTGAGAGGTCCACCCGGCCTATGTGGCTCAGTGGTTGAGCATCAACCCAGAAACCAAGAGATTGGCAGTTCAATTCCCAGTCAGGGCACTTGCCAAGTTGTAGCTCAATCCCCAGTAGGGGAATTGCAGGAGGCAGCAGAGCAGTGATTCCCTCTCATCACTGATGTTTCTATCCCTCCCCCCCCCAACCTCCCTCTCTGAAATCAATAAAAATATAAATTAAAAAAAAGAAAGACTGAGAGGTTTTAATAAACACTATGCTAAATATGAGTCATTGGTGTGCTGTGATTACACTAATATACTTCTTATTCATTTTAGTATTAGTTAAAATGAATTTTAATATGGCAATAGTTCATATTTTAATGTTTATATTTTCAAAAGACGATTTTATGTATATTTTGAAATAACATTTTTTCAAAACACTGTTAGAAATATTAACACCTTTTTAAAGATGAGTGAACTGCATCTCAGTAAGTTTGTCTTGCTCTTGATCTCACGGCTAATAATCTTTTCCTCCCTGTGCAATTTATATCACATACGATGACAGAAAGTTGCATTAGATTCTATATGCCATGATTCAGGAAGGTCACAGAGAATTGGAAGGCGTTCAGAGGAGAGTGACTGGAGTACTCCAGAAAGTGGGAGTACAGGTGAGCTTTAAAGTGGAGAACAGAGGCACCTGGGCAGGGAGTTCTTAGCTTAGCTGCCTCTTGGGAACAGTGCAGTTTTGTGGCTAACACTCCTTCTTCAAGCCCTTTATTGTCCTGGTTATTCATACTCTCCTAGCTATGCCAACGTCTTTCTGAACATTTCTCTTCTTTCACCTTATATCTTCCTGTTCTGCCACACATGGATGGAAACATAGGGGATGATTCTAATGAGTCCTAAACCTTGGAACCCTAAGTTCCCCCAAAGACTTCTTTGTCAATGGAGCAGCCCCTCCTCCTGAGGACATTGATTTAACCTTTCCTGACAAATCCATAATAGTCTCCCCTGAAAAAGCTGGCTTGCAAAGAACTGCTGATACTTTTGAGTACTTATTCCTACCACCTCTCATCATTCCTAGACCTATAAGCGGATTCAAGTCTCAGTAGGACCCATAAGGTAAAGTACAAAGTATAATGAGTGAAGAATTGCTACACACACACAGGAAAAAGTTGCAAGATTTATTAATTTATATTGACCAAACTCTGGAGAACATATAGTGGAATAGGGTCTAATGGCCTTGAATCATGATGGACGGGATATGATACTGTATCAGACCAACTTTATTGATATAAATTCAGTCATCAGAATCTGGTTCATTGAGTTAGCTTGAATGGCTGGGAGCAGCTTTAAAAACTGTATTGATCTGTTGACTGAAACTTGGGCCCAAAGGTAACTTAAATTAAATGAAGTTGAAATGTCAGTACTTCCTTGATGTATCGTAGAGGGAAGAATCCACAGGTCCAGGCTGCTATAAAAGCTGCGACTCACCTTGGTTCTACGGCCCAGCAGATCAGATTGGTGCTTGAAGTGTCTGTGGAAAATGGGAATGTTTTATGGATGCCTTGGCAGGCTCCTAATGACGAAGCACAGAAAACGTTTAGGATTTTGGAGCAATTACATTTTGAGACCCAAGTTTCAGGAGTAGAGCCTGAATGCTTGAATGCATGCCAGGAAGTTACCATGTTGCTAGAGCTTCCCTCATAAAATGTGTGTTGCTTGACCCACCAAACCATAAATCTGGGTACCCTCTGCAGCAAACCATCATCAAATTGAAGTGGAATATATGAGATTGGGTACCTTTGGCCTCATGAGCATTCATTATAACCAGTTGACTGAAGCAATTCAATGAGGAATGGAAAGCAATTTCAACAAATGGTACTGAGACAATTAGATATCCAGGTGCAAAAATATTAATTTAGAGCCATAGCTCACACCATAACAAATAGTAACTGAAAATGGATCATGAAGATAAAAATGTAAGAAAAATTAAGACAGTTATCTCTTACCTTCAATTAAATAAGGAGTTTTTAGCTACCACACCAAAAACACAATCCATAATGGAAAAAAATGATAAATTGGACTTGATCAAAATTAAAAACTTATCTTTTTCTTTTCTTTTTTTAGAATATATTTGTACTGATTTCAGAGAAGAAGGGAGTGGAAGAGAGAGATAGAAACTTCAATGATGAGAGAGAATCATTGATTGGCTGCCTCCTACATGCCCCACACTGGGGATGGAGCCCACAACCCAGGCATGTGCCCTGCTGGGAATCAAAATGCTCTCCTGGTTCAGAGGTCGAAGCTCAACCACTGAGCCACACTGGGTGGGCAAAAACTTGTTTTCTTCAAAGGACACCAATAACAACATAAACAAATCCCAAACTTGGAGAAGCTATTTGCAAACTATTTGTCTTAATCCATCTGAGCTCATAAACAGAAGAGCATTGACTGATATTCTAGGGTGGCTTATAAAAAACAGAAATTTACTTTTCACACTTCTGAAGACTAGGAAGTCCAAGATCTAAAACCAAATGGATTTGGTATCTAGTGAGGGCCTGCTTTCTGGTTCGTAGATGGTCATCTTTTCATTTTATCTTCAGGCAAGGGAGCTCTCTGAAGTCTCTTTATAAGGTCACTAATCTCTTTCCTGAGGCATCCATCCTTATGACCTAATCACCTTCCAATAGCCTCACCTCTAAATACCATCACTTTGGGTATTGGGACTTAGTATATCAATTGGGGGTGGGGGGTGGGGGTAAACATTAAGTCTATAGCATAGGTATCCTAGGCTCCTCAGAAGATTCTATCTATAAAAGATGCCAGCAAGGTGTCAATAGGTAGAGAATATAGGAATCTTCTTCCACAATCCTGACAAAAGCTGCTTAAGAAGCAAATGAAACAATTTATTGAAAGAGCCACAACTTCCCAAATAATTTCCATTTCCGTGTGAAGGAAATCACTTTTACATGGTATTTCTAGGACCCAGATTCAACCTGAAATATAAACAAAAATGTTCATACTATTCTGGCCTTATGAAAAAGTCAAAATAGTGATTGTTTTATAAAAACGTTTACACACTAAATAAACCTTTGGCACAATCTAAAAATATCTTAACATGAGATCAGCAAACTGATGAAATTAAATTTAATTGTCATCTCAATCTATAAGATCAATAATTAGCACATATGCACATATTTTTATAATGTAGCCTTACATTATCACATGACATTCTCATATTTATGATTTACCCACTGCATAGTGAGAAAAATGAAACATAATAGTGATAAAGCGAAGACCCATCTAACTAAAAAGATTGTAAGCTAATCTTTTTTTCCCCTTCTTGGTAAACTAATCTCAAAGGTTTCAGATATTTCAATTGTGACTATTTGCTCTAATTGACCAAAAAAACACTGCTATTCCTTCTGAGATTTCTATCTCCTCAAGGTGAAAAGACTTAGTGGACATTGAACTTATTTCCGGCTCAGTGTGTGTTTTAAAGGTGAGGCATTTTCACAATCACTCCTGATTGGCTTCTGTGTGGCAGAACTCAGAGGGAAATCAATGCCCAATGACCAGAAAACTCACACCAAGCTGGCAGCAGCAATCTAGTGGGCCGAGATGGGGACAGCATGTGTTCTTTCAGACCTGTTCTTGCCAACTGTGTGGAAGCATACTTCCTGTGGTTTGCTGTTATCCCCGACGCCTTTTAAAAGTGTGACTATAGGACTACAATGACTTGAATCCGTCTATTTGAACTGATGTCTTAGAAACTTGTCTATCCTAAATGTGGGTCAGATTTCTTCCAGCTTTCAAAAGGGGCAAATTAACCAACAATATTGTATTCTGTTCACACCATATTGTCAATGCTTAAGGTGGCGTGGATTCTCAATACTGGTCGTATTTAAGCATTGTTCTCCTTATGAACAGAGAATCATTTTTTTATCATAGAAGATACAATATGTTGGGACTATTGAAAGAATTTCATTTCATAATCTACTTACGTGAAATTCCAAAATATCTTCCTGGTGAATCGTGCCCAACAGAGGCAGCAAAATGAAAAGGAGAAAACAGCATGCTACACTGAGAAATTGCTATACTTTATGGCTTCACTGGCTTGATAGAGGATTGGTATATGCCCCAATGTATATATAATATGTCTGGACTATATATATAGTATCATTATTTTATTCATTATTAGGGATGACTGACACTGAATTTCAGAAAGGTAATTCCAATAATGCATATTTTGTGTGCACCATGGCAATATTTCTACAAATAATTATATACAGCTATCATTATAAATGCACATTTTTCAGTGTTAAATAGAACATTGGGAAATAATTGCAAGCATAAATTGCTTTAAGAAAAATTGGCAAAAAAGGAAAACAATACACATATTTGATTACAATAATCTTCATAATCAAGTGGTTTCTAGCTTTAACATTTGAATCATGTTTTTCATTTTTATGGGAAATTATACGCCAGTGATGTTCTTATATTCAATCCCCCGCCAAAAAAAAGAAAAATGAAACAATAAAATAATACTACAGTTGCCCATAAAGCTAATCCATTACAGGCTCCTTTTGGGAAATCCATATTATCCATTTATCGTAAGAATGTCATAGTTCAAGATGAAATTGAAGCAAATTCTTTTTAAAAAAACAGTTTATTGTTTTACTAGAGGCCCGGTGCACAGATTTGTGCACCGGTGGGGTCCCTCAGCGTAGCCTGTGGGGATCAGGCTAAAACCAGCTCTCCAACATCCCCTGAGGGGTCCCAGATTGCAAGAGGGCGCAGGCCAGGCCCAGGGACCCCACTGGTGCAAGAATCCATGCACCGGGCCTGTAGTATGCATATAAGATCTTTGGTTAATCTCTTACTGCACTCTCTCCTCCTCCCTTCCCTCTGAGATTCATCAGTCTGTTCCATGTTTCCATGCCTGTGGTTTTCTCTCCTGCATTGAGCATCTGTCCCCTGGTGGTCAGTGCACATCATAGAGACAGATTGAGTGGAGGGACACTTAGCATATTAGCCTTTTATATATATATAGATCAGAGTCTCACTATTAAAAGGTACTGTGAAAGTAAGGCAATGTTGTTTGTCATTTAATATTTGAAATATGAAAATAAGCTAATGTTTAAAAATTTATTACCAATTAATAAGCAATTTACTATTATTTATTTATTTATTTATTTATTTTTCAAGAGAGAAATAGAGAGATGGAAACATCAATGAGAAAGAAACATCCATCAGCTGCCTCCTGTATGCCCCATACTGGGGATTGAACCTGCAAGCTGGGCTTGTGCCCACATTGTGCCCTGACCGGGAATTGAAACCGGGACCTCTTGTTTGTGGGTGGATGCTCAACCATTGAGTGACACAGGCCAGGCTCTATTGAGTTTTATAGAATATAAAACACAAGAAATTTTTAACGAAATTCAATATTATATGAAAAGATCACATGTAGAATGACAATTTTATATAGACTCATTTTTAAGTCTATATATTTGATAAGTGACTTAAAGTCTACACATGTTGCTATGAACAAGTGCATATATGCATATATGTATGTCTATATATTTAATATCCTATCTAATAAAGAGGGAATATGCTAATTGACCCTCATGCCATCACAAAGATGGCGGCGCCCACAGCCAATAAGGAGGGAATATGGTAATTGACTGCCCCACCCTCAAAGATGGCAGTACCCATAGCCACAAGATGGCGGTGCCCAGTCCCCTCAGCCCCGCCGGGGCACCTGCCTCCAGAGTCCCCCAGTTCCCTCAGCCCCCCAGCCATTCAGGGCCAGCCTGAGGTGCAGGCAAGCCTCATATGGCAGCTGCCCAGCTGCCCACGGCCAGCCCGAGGCTCAGGTAACCAGGGTTGGCCGAGGCTTGTGCTGCCAGCCGTGGCAACAGCAGAGGTGTGATGGGGCATCGCCTTCCCCTGATCACCAG
Organism: Myotis lucifugus; assembly: GCF_000147115.1. Lineage (NCBI taxonomy): Eukaryota > Metazoa > Chordata > Mammalia > Chiroptera > Vespertilionidae > Myotis > Myotis lucifugus. The sequence continues at coordinate 56,113,721 of NW_005871048.1, read as the reverse complement.
GTCGCCTCCCGCCCCTGCGGGCTCCCAGACTGTGAGAGTGTACAGGCCGGGCTGAGGGACCCCCCCTCCAGTACATGAATTTTCATGCACCGGGCCTCCAAATATATTTAAAGTCACATACAAATATAGTTAATGAGGATGTGGATAAGATTTGAATAAGAGTTGTAAAAAGTTTGGTGAATTTCTTAGCTAAAATTCTTAATTTTAGGATGCTTAAACAATTTTATGTTAAATATCATTAGCCATCTTTTATAAAAATTAATTATTATAAATGTCAAACTGACAAACTCAGGAAGTATTATCTCTTAACTTAAATAATAAGGGTATTTAAGATCCATATGTAATGAGTTATGCCAAAAGAACTTTAAAATAGAATTACTATCAAACAGTGGTTTCACTACTCAGGATATGTATAGATATTATCACATGTTGGATTTACAAAAAAAGCTCTTCAGAGTTGTGATGTCCCCTTAAGTCTGGCAAAAAATATTTGGTTAAATTTTCTGTCTTTCTTAGATACTGTATCTCAAATTATGGATTCATGATAAGAAAAACAAAATGTATTTTGAAATAAGGAATTTGCAATGTTACGAATCACTCTCTTCTGTTATGGTTTTGTTTCAATATAAAATAGTTTCAAGACTCAAATCTTGAACAAAATTTTATAGAATTATTACTTGAACAAGTGATTGCACTAGGAAGATAAATCTGAGTCAAATTTTGAGCTAAAACTGTGAAATATAATTTGTTATAACACTTAATTTTTCTACTTATTTGTAAATGTGTTTTTGCTTCACTTTTCTTTAATAAATAATTTAATGTAATGTTGGGTGATACATAACATAAACTAGAATTAGTTAAAAAATAAAAATAAACAAGGCAGCATATTAAATGGTTTGAAAAATAGAATAGCATTATAAAATGCATATGCAAAAGGGTTTTACCGGTACAGTTGCCAATAATAAGCTTCAATGCAGTCTTTAGCTTTCTTGCAACAAGACAAAATTGAGAAATCTGGTCTGTGTAATTATATACAGATTCCATAAGATTAAAGCAAATCTACTTGCTCAGGAGACATACAGCAATCCTAATAAAAAACAACAAAGGATATTCAAAGGAAATATTACATCTATTACATCCTAGCTCTAAATACATGACTGTTTTGCTTTTATAATGACAAAGAATTTGCACAAATGCATACTTCAATTGCTGTGACTATTGGGAGAAATCAGATAAATATGGCATTATGCAATCCCTCACTTTTGTGAATGTCTGAACTATTGAACAGTAGATTTCAGATCACGTGAAAGAACTGATAAACAGAACAGCCTTGAAGAAATGCTCCACAAATAGACTTCTCTCAGAAGGGCCTTTGATAGATAGATATTGGGCAGGAGGGAATTTGAGATTGTATTCCCTGGCAAGTAATTGAAATGAAGCAATTCTATGCTGCCAGATAAATATTGACCTATATGTAGTAACACATAGTCAACTCGAAATAGAGTTGACCTTTTCTTGTAGAAAATGTATAGTCTTGATAGGATGTGCACCTGAATGAAAGGCTATCTAACATTGGTACAGTTGGTACTTGAATGAGTGTTCATAGGCCAGGTAAAATCTCCTAAACATGGCTCCTAATCCACCACGTTGTCTAGAAAGATGGGGAACTGAAGATTCAAAACTATTTTACATATAGCATGCTCGCTACATTTTTAACTAGAAATATTTTAAGTCAAGTGTAATCACATAGCTACTTCAGCCATTAATAAAATAAAATAAAAGTGTCCACAGAACACTAAGCATTGAAAAATCTTTCTTCTTATAATGAAACTTTTTGTATGTAATGTAAAATATTGCACATGTTATATCAAGAAATAGGCGCAAATCTAATTGCCACATAGGACCATTATATAGAAATAGTTAAACATTGGTGGTAATCTTAAAAATGTCACTAGCAACTTTAGATTTATAGCAATTTATTTGCTGTTCTACTCAACAATAAAGATAAAGTAACAATACTAGATTCCTGTTAAATTTATTTCTTGGGTCATTAAAATATTTCAAACGACTATAAGGTATTTATGTTTTATGTATGGCTTTAATACATGGAGACCATATATATATACATATATGTGTGTGTGTATATATATATACACATACATTTAATCTCCTATATAATAAAAGCCTAATATGCTAAGTATCTGGTCATCTGGTCATCCATTCAACCAATCAAAGCATAATATGCTAATGATATGCTAAGGCTGCTTAACTGCTCACTATGACATGCAGTGACCACCAGGGGGCAGACAGTCAACCAGTCAACCAGTCACAATAACGTGCACTGACCACCAGGGGCCAGACGATCCGACGAGTAGGTTAGCTTGCTGCTGGGGTTCGGGACTGAGTGAGACAGGCCGGACACACCCTGGAGCCCTCCTCCCTCCCTGGCTGGCCAACCTCCTGCGTTCCTCCCCAGCCTCAATTGTGCACCGGGGGTCCCTCGGCCTGACCTGCGCCCTCTCGCAACCTGGGACCCCCCGGGGGAGGTTGGAGAGCCAGTTTCAGCCTGATCCCGCTCAAAGCAGGAGCTGCCCCTGGTGGTCAGTGCACTTCCACAGGGGGAGCACTGCTCAGCCAGAAGCCGGGCTCACGGCTAGCAAGCACAGTAGCTGTGGCGGGAGCCTCTCCCGCCTCCACGGCAGCATTAAGGATGTCCTACTGCCAATAACATATATACATGATGGTATCAAATCACTTAGGATATCATTCTTTAAAGCTGAGAGTAGACAATTTTCTTCTTATACCACACAGAATGTGTCCACTGCTCTGTCAACAGCATTTTTGATAGAGTAGACTTTTCCTGTAGTTTGTAATAATATGAGCAGTTTGAGTGAAAATCAATCAATATTAATAAAATGGGGGAGAGGGAAGATATCTTAAGCCTATATAATTTAGTTCAATTCAAAATATTAACTTGGGTACATCTAGAAGTATTCCTTCTAGAGTTAAAAAGAATTAAATGTCAGAGAAAAAATGAGATATAAGCAAACCTCATTTACTAAAAGTAAGTATTAAAAAAAGTTGATTTGTTTTTGGTGAAAACTCTTGTCACTTGTGATGGCTTCCTTCTTCCTGGAGAAGAGGAGGATGAGGGAGGGAGAATGGCAGAAAGTATTATACACAGGAGATGGCAGCCTGTATTGGTAAAAACACTCAGAAAACTCTTTGACAATAAATACTAAAGTTAAGCACATACACATTCTAAGACCTAGCAGTTTCTCTCTCATTTAGAAATACACTCAACAAATAATGTGATATATACAGGGTGTCCCCCCAAAATGTATACACCCTTTAACAGCTGATAGCTCAATTTTGAAAATGGGATGCATTTTAATAAGCTCTGCCTTTATAATTATTAAAAGAGTGTGTATACATGGATACATTTTTATATATATGAGAGAGAGACTAAGAGAGAAACAAAACAAAATAATTATATCCCTGGTATAATTATTTTTAATAAACATAAACTAGAAGCAGATAAATGCCTATCACTAGATTTATACATAAATTGTTGTGTAGCAAAACAATTGATATCCAGCAATTAAAATGAGCTGATAAAAAATACTTTAACATAAAATTTTATAAAATAGCTAATACATGAAAGTATACACTGTATGACTCTATTTATATATAGTAAAAATGGCAAGATGTAATCTGCTGATGGAAATCATGTGTTATTATTGGGAGTCTGAGTAGTGTTTAGAGAAACCTGGGAGAGCTTTTGTGGTAATTCTATATAATCCTATCTAATAATAGAGAAACATGGTAATTAGCCGTACCTCCGCTACCCTTCCCATTGGCTAATCAGGGCGATATGCAAATTAACTGCCAACCAAGACGGCGGCCAGCAGCCAGGCAGCTTGAAGCTAACAGGAGGCTTGCTTGCTTCAGTGACGGAGGAAGCCAAAATTCCCCGCCTGCGGCTGCCGGCCTCTGAGCTTGCAGTTTGAAACACTGTTACAAATGTAGAAGCTAAACAAAACCCCAGAAACCTGCTTTCAGCCAGCTGGGATCTCAGAACTGGAGTTGAAACAGTGTTTCAATTATAGAACCCAAACAAACCAGATACCTGCTTTCAGCAGCCGAGGCCTCAGAGCTGGAGCCAAGCCTCAGAGCTAAAGCTGGCCCAGAATAAAAAAATAAAAAGAAAAAAAGGAGCGGTTGGGAGCTTCAGTCACCCGCCAGCCTGAAAATGGCCCTCAGCCCCTCAGCCAGACAGGCCAGGCACCCCAGTGGGGACCCCCACCCTGAAGGGGGTGTGACCAGATGCAAACAGCCATCATCCCCTCATCCAGGCTGGCCAGGCACCCCAGTGGGGATCCCCACCCTGATCCAGGACACCCTTCAGGGCAAACCAGCCGGCCCCCACCCGTGCACCAGGCCTCTATCCTATATAGTAAAAAGGTAATATGCCTCCTGGCACCGGGATCAGCGTGACAGGGGGCAGTGATGAAACCCCCTGATCGCTCTGCCGCTCTGTGTGTTACGGGGGCGGGGCCACAACCTCCCTATCCGCCCTGCTCTGTTCGTGACAGGGGAAGGCACCCCAACCCCCTGATCAGCCCTGCTCTGTACCTGATAGGGGGGAGCTCCCCAACCCCCTGATCGCCCTGCGGCTCTGGGTGTGACAGGGTACGGTGCCCCAACCCCCTGATCGGCCCTCTGTGTGTGACAGGGAGCAGTGCCCTAACCCCCTGATCCGCCCTGCTCTGTGTGTGACAGGGTGTGGCGCCCCAACACCCCCCACGGGCCCTGCTCTGTGTGTGATGGGGTAGAGCCATAACCTCCCCATCAGCCCTGCCCTGAGTGTGACAGTTACGGCGCCCCAACCCCCTGATCTGCCCTGCTCTGTGTGTGATGGGGTAGAGCCGTAACCTCCCCATCAGCCCTGCCTTGAGTGTGACAGAGGGCGGTGCTCCAACCCCCAATCGGCTCTACCCTGACTGTGACCAGGGGTGGCATCGCAACCTTCGAATCTGCCCTGCTCTGTGCATGACAGGGGGCGGCGCCCCAACTCCCCAATTGGCTCTGCTCTGAGCCCAACCAGGGGCTGCACCTAGGGATTGGGCCTGCCCTCTGCCACCCGGGAGCAGGCCTAAGCCAGCAGGTCGTTATCTCTCGAGGGGTCCCAGACTGCGAGAGGGCACAGGCCGGGCTGAGGGACCCCCCCTCCCCCCCGAGTGCACAAATTTTTGTGCATCAGGCCTCTAGTTCTATGTAATAATAGCCTAATATGCAAATGACCAAACTGCGGAACCACTGGTGGAATGACCAGTTGCTATGATATTCACTGACTACCAGGGGGCAGACGCTCAATGCAGGAGCTGCCCCCAGCCCTCAGGACATAGGCCAGCCAAAGCGAGTGCCAGTGGGGTCCCCCAATTGCCCTACCAGTTGCCCCGCAGAGGGAGGCGACTGGCAGCAGTGGCAGGGGATGGGGCTTGTGAGTGGGTGGCACCAGGTTGGCCAAGGCGGGTGCCAGTGGTTACCCCACAGATGAGCCCTGATCTCTGGCCAGGCCTAGGGGCCCCACCTGTGCACTATGTCGTGCACCGGGCCTCTAGTATTCTAATAATCTTTTCTTGGTTTTATTCAAATATTTATCTAGGTAATAGTAACAGATGTTTTCATTTTGTGAAAATTCATCAGTCTGCACATATGAGATTAATGAACTTATTAATGAATATATTGGTTCAATTAAAAGTTTACCTAATATAAATTCAATGAAGAGAAACATCAAATACAACATTTCCTGCAAGTCAAAATCTTGCTATATACCACGGGAATTTTTATGTTTCCTCTTTAGGACCTAAAATAGTAGAAAATTCAACAAAAATTATAATTCAATTATACAATAATAATTTTAATCATTCCCAATCTATGACATGCTCATTACATAATAAAATAAAATGTTAAAATAAAAGTTCAATACAATTAGGCATATATATTGACTGTATGGTTAAGCACAGAATATGTGTATATAAAAAAAAAAAGCTATTATGAGTTCATTATTCAATTTCAGCTTTAAATAAAAAAGTTAATGTCAATGAAGTGAAACAACTCATTAAATTGTCCTCTGAATTATCAAAAATACATATTGCTTTATTTTCAACTGCAGGTGTACAAACATTCTCCTATATGAAATCAACCATCTTTAAACAAAACTAAAATTACTTTTGCTTTAATTATTGTATATGTAACCAACTTTTGTGAATCTCTATTTGTTCATGTTAACAAAAGTAGACATTTTACAGAAAAGTAAATTTCTTGGAATATTTCATATATTTTGAAAAATAGAAAATTTCAATCATCCATGAAATTAAACAGTGCTTTAAGATGAAAAAAAAACCACAAACTTTTCAATTATGCATCCTGTCTCCCATCTTAGATTCTCTGTTTAAATTTCCATGTCAAAGTAAATACTAGTAGTGTCTTACTCCCAAACAAACTCTTAAGAGGTTTGGTGTGGTTTTTTTGTCTCATGCAAATTCCCCTTTTACTTTAATAATCTCTACGTGCAGTGCCTGTGGTTTGACTCTTCTGGTGGGACTTCCTTGCTGCACAATTCTGCTTGCTTGCTTGTTCTTACCGTATCATATGATGCAGTTGTTCAAATTATATGTTTAGCAGGTGTTTAGCTGTTTGTGGAAGAAAGAAAGTAGAAAAGAAGGAGGGAGGGAGGAAAGGAAGAAAAGAAGAAAGGTACAAAGATGGAAGGGAAGAGGGGATAAGAGGACACTTTCTATCCTTGTCATAGTGGTAGAATATGGAATTCACCGAGTTTCTTGCCTCAGTCTTGCCCCTGAAGTAAATGTACCATTCATTTGGCCTTTTCTGATAGTTAATTTTCTTGCTCATATTAGTATTTGTTCTTTTTGTTTCATTTAAACATTTTTCTAATATTAATTATGAAGAAATCGTGAGATCTAAAATAAGCATAAGGTGGAAAATCTGGATAGAATTAGTCTGTGAGTTTCACTAAAAATTCTGATATGTAATAGAAAAAAATGGACCAGGTCTGACCCTCCCTAGCTACTCATTACATTCCCTGCAATCTCTCCAGTAAAGATAAATGCAGACAAGTCTTTTATCCACTTTTTAACCTTGTGTCTTATGCTCCAGGATCCCACAAGAATTATCTTGTGCTGTAGAACATATGAGAAAAGTTGTAATTACAGATAACATTGCTATAGTTATATAAAGTAGTCAGATAGAATATATATCTTAGAAAATTGTACATGGTCTAGTCTCAAACTCAATATATCTTTCTTTACATGGAAGAATGTGTGTGATGTATTTGCTTGTCAGAGTAAGAGATTTCTAAAAATTTATTTAAATTAGAATCTTAAATATTTAAAGTATTAATGGAATATCTGCAAACACTTCCATAATACATCTTTAAAACAAATTTTATTAAGAATTTTAAATAGATTAAATGTATATGTTATTTTCAATCCCAAATAGTCAGATTTATAAATTAAAGTAATGCTGAAATCTTCGTCTGGTTTTCAGGAAGACTTTAAAAATAGGGTTTGCATCCCCAGGCTCAGGGGTAGGATTTCTGACCAGATATAAGACAGAATTCGAATAATGAGTAGATTTTGTCGTGTCTAAACATAAAGACTAATGAGAAAATAGAATCATATATACAGTGCCAGTAAGAAATTTGATCTAAGTAAATTCAGATTAAGCTAGTTTGTAAGTGATATTTAATTGTTGAATAAGCAAAAGGAATAGGGTGTGCAAAAATTAAGAGGTGGGAAAGGACATGCATTGGGGTCCCCACCAGCCACTCATTAGGCTGAAGTACAGTCTGAGAAGGGAGACTGGTGAGAGCTTGGATGAAATGGTAATGGGCAATAAATTAGGAAATTTGTATTGTGTTAAAAATAATTTCAGGGGTACTGAAATGAAATGTTTTCATGTGATTGCTTGTCTGAGAAATACATGAGAAGATAAAATCAGAATTAGCATGTGTCTAGGTATCATTTAGATAGGAAATGTATTATTTTAGAACTTTCAGGCTATATGGCTTAATGTATTTGGTTTGCTTTGAAAATTAAGGATTGAAATAAGCTGGATTTTTGAGGTCATTTAATTACAATAGATATAATTGTTACAATAATAATAACTGTTATGTTAACAGTTAATATATATAGAAAATATAATTTTTGCTTTCTATAAGTTCAGGGACACATGTTTTTTAAAGGTCCTGTAAATTGATTAAATGAAATTTTATGAGATACATTTTGTGGAAGTATTTTTTTTAACTGTAGAGCACTGTTTCTATTAAGCTGTCAATTTTTATTTTTTATAATTATTGTTAGGGTCTAATGAACTAAATATGTCTCTGATGCACTACTATATGAACGTTGCTGTAATGGAATAATACAAACAGAGGGGGGATCTCTACCAGAATGCAAATACAGTATATGGTATAATCTTCCACCACTTAGTGTTTCCAGGCTGAAAGCACCTATAAACCTACACTGTTTATTTCATTCATATAATTATTCTACAATTACAAATTTGATTATGTACCTAAAATTTGGTAATGACCATAGATTAATTTCCAAAAAATTATTTGATGCAAAATGGAATTTTCTTTTTTAATTCTCACCCGAAAATATTTTTTCCATTGATTTTTTTTTAAGAGAGTGCAGGGGAGGGGGGGAAGGAAGGGGGAGAGAGAGAGAGAGAGAGAGAGAGAGAGAGAGAGAGAGAGAGAAATATCTATATGAGAGAGACACATCCATTGGTTGCTTCTGCACCTGCCCCCACTAGGCCAGGGTCTGAGCCAGCAACTGAGGTACGAGGTACATGCTCTTGACCCTTGATAGGAAATCAAACCTGTAAAGCAACCCTTCAGTCCTCAGGCTGACACTCTAACCAATGAGCAACCGTCAAGGCTGCAAATGGGAATTTAATGGCAGTTATCACAATAATTCAGTGAAATGCCTATTGGTTTTAGTAATAAGATGTGTTAATGTGGGGCTCGTTATTAAGAGGATGTTAATTGTTTTAAAATAATTATGATTGTATTTATTTAATTTTAAAAAAGCAATATAACTTCTAAAGAAGTGGATGCTAGCTCTGGCCTAGTAGCTCAGTTGGTTAGAGCATTGTTTGGATACATCAGGGTTTCAAGTTCAGTACCCAGTCAGGGTACATACAAGAATCAACCAATGAATGCATCAATAAGTGGAACAACAAATCTCTCACTATCTCAAAAAAATTAATAAAGAATAAAATTTTTAAATAAAGAAGTGAATGATAATTATTCATTTTTTAGAAAATTCTAAAGAAATATACAAGTTTTTTCCTAAAATTTATTTTTAATAATAGTTGACATATTATATATTAGTTTCAAGTCTGCAACATAGTAATTCAACATTTACATACCTTACAAAGTGATCACCACAGTAAGTCTAGTATTCATCTGTCACCATATATATAGTTATGATGATGTTATTCACTCTATTACCTATGTTGTACATTTCATCCATGACTTACTTTACTAGTATAACTCAAAGTGTGTACCTCTTTCTAATCCCCTTCTCCCACTCTCTAACCTCCTACTCCCCCTTCATCTGGCAACCATCAGTTTGTTCTCTGTATCTATGAGTGTGTTTCTATTTCATTTTGTTTGTCCATTTTGTTTTTAAGACTACAAGTCTGATTGTATACTGTGGGCCCTCTTCATTGGTAGTTCTTGAATTCAAAATTGTATTTCCTGCTACAATGAGACTGTTCAAGATCTGCACTAATTTTTGACTTTGTGTTCTATTTTCTGTTTGGCTTATTTGTCTTTTGTCCTGCACAGCATAAGACCTGAAACATGCTTTGAGTGGAAAAGCAGCAAGGGATGCCGGGCTCATATTTCTGCCAGTATCTTTTCTCTCGCGTTGGATTATCCCATTGGCTGTCATCAGAGAACTGAAGTCCAATTTTTCTCTTCCTGTGCCCATGAGATACAGATGGCTCTGAACTGCTGCATGCTTCTCAGCTGCTGAGCTTCACACACTATGAATGAGCCAAGGCAACAAGGGGAAAAGTGATCATCTAATCTCTCTTCCCTTCTCCCTCAGACCAGATCCTAAACTTGCTTCCGTGATTGCTCATCCTTGAGTTTAAACAGCTGTTTCATGCGTTGTATCCATTTTGTAGAAGCAGTTTTGAGTGTTGCTTTGATATAAACTACTCTGCCATACTATAAGGGAAATAGCAATGTGAATATACTTAATACTACTACACTGTGCATATAAAATAATTAAAATGGTAATGTTATTACCACAATAAAAATAAAAAGCAGAAATTCATATAATAGGAAGTATAGAATAAATTATAAAAATAAAAGTTAACCGAAACAGGAACAAAAATATTTAGAGGAAATCTAAAGAAGAAAATAATCGATAAGATTTATAGATGTCATAGTGGATGTGTTCTTATAATTTACAATGACCACATCTGTTGTTTAATCTTCTTTCTCATTTCTGATTTCTATAAAGTACATTAGAAATCTCAAAAGTACTAGGAGATTGAAAAACAAGCAAGCAAACAAACAAAACACTTTACACCCATTATAATGGCTTCTATTAAAAAACCAATCAAGAGCCTGGCCTCTGTGCCTCAGTGGTTGAGCGCTGACCTGTGGACCAGGAGGTCACAGGTTCAATTTCTGGTCAGGGCACATGCCCAGGTTGTGGGCTCGATCCCTAGTAGGGGGTGTGTGGCAGCAGCTTATCAATGATTCTTATCAGTTATGTTTCTATCTCTCTTTCCCTATCCCTTCCTCTATGAAATCAATATACCAATAAAAGGATAATATGCAAATTGTCCAGGATGCCCTCATGCAATGACCGAACAGCAGGCTGTGTGGGGATGCGTGGGGCAACCAGGCTGGCAGGGCGGGCAGTGAGGGGCGACCAAACAACCGAACAGCAGACTGCATGGGGCAACCAGGTCAGCAGGGGGTGCAGTGAGGGGCAGCCAAACGACTGAACAGCAGGTTGTGTGGGGTGATCAGGCTGGCAGGGGGGGACAGTTGGGGGAGACCAGGCTGGTGGGGGGACAGTGAGGGGCAACCAGGCCAGCAGTGGGGGGCAGTTAGGGGTGACCAGGTCGACAGGGGTACAGTTAGGGGCAATCAGGCTGGCAGGGGGGTCAGTTTGGGTGATCAGACTGGCAGGGGGGTGGTTAGGGGCGATCAGGCAGGCAGACAGGTGAGCGGTTAGGAGCCAGCGGTCCTGGATTGTGAGAGGGATGTCCGAATGATGGGTTAGGCAGCAGTCAGACATCCTCTGAGGGTCCCATATTGGAGAGGGTGCAGGCTGGGTTGAGGGGACCCCCCCCATGCACGAATTTCATGCATCGGGCCTCTAGTGTTGATATATATATCAACAACAACAACAACAAAACAAACAATAAGCATTGGAGAGAATATGGAGAAATTAGAACCCTAGTTCTCTGCTGTTGGCTATGTAAAATTGTACAACTCATAAATAAATCTGTATAGGTGTTCTCCTCAAAATTAAAAACAGAATCAACATACGATCCAGAAATTTCACTTCTATGTATGTACCCAAAAGAACCAAAAGCAGGATCTTGAAGAGCTATTTGTACACTCAGATTCCTAACAGCATTATTCACAACAGCCAAAAGCACCTACTGATAAATGGATAAAAACTGTAATAAATAAAATGTATAAATTTGTATATTTATAATGGATAATTACTCAAGCTTAAAAATGTCCCTAGCCGGTTTGGCTCAGTGGATAGAGCATCGGCCTGTGGACTCAAGGGTCCTGGGTTTGATTCCGGCCAAGGGCATGTACCTTGGTTGCGGGCACATACCCAGTAGGGAGCGTGCAGGAGGCAGCTGATCAATGTTTCTCTCTCATCGATGTTTCTAACTCTCTATCCCTCTCCCTTCCTCTCTGTGAAAAATCAATAAAATATATATTTTTAAAAAAGGACATTCTTATTTGTGATAACACATGGATGAAACTTGAAGAATATTACATCAATGAAATAAAGTAAACACAAAAGAAAAAATTCTATGTGGTTCCACTTATATGAGATACCTAGAGTAGTCACGTACAAAGAAACAGAAAGTTAGAATCTTGCTTGTCAGTAGTTGGGAGGAGGGGAAAATGGGGAGCTATTGTTTGATGTGTATGAGTGCTAAGATGGATGGTGGTAATAGTTGCACAACAATGCAAACATACTTAATAGTATTGAATAGTATATTTTATGTGTATTTCACCATAATTAAAAATAACATGGTCCTTTTGCAAAGAGATTGTTTCCATCCATCCACCCATACATCTGCATATTTGCATTGAGAGCAGTCTAGCAAAATGTCATTTAATTTTATAATTTATATGAAGACAGTACTATGAGTTTATGTATTATTTCCACATTTTTTGTTTGGTTGTGCTTATTTTTTTCTTTTTTTGTTATACTTTACTATTTTGTTTGATACCTTTCTGATAAGCATATGTAATTTAAAAATAAACTAACAAACGTGAGAAAAGTCAAGTAAGTTATCTCAATTGGTAACATAGAAAATAGACCAATAGCCATGCATGAAAATAGAAGAATGCACAAGAAGACAGTAACAATAACATATAGTTAAATGTTGCTTTTTTGTTGTTCATCTGATCATCACTTCTACACCTATAATGTGCTTTAGTCTCTCCTCCCAAGATAATTGAAAATAAAAAATGCCAAATTTCTGAAGCCTTAATGTAGGAGCAAAATATAGTTTCAATCTATGTACTTAAACACATTAAATTCGATTAAATGCTTTGTATACTTTCATCGTAATCATAAAATATCCTGTTTTATTATTTTTCAACTTTTTATGAACCAGGGTGGGAGTGAGAGTATGTATTGTTTCTTTCCTAGTCTAATGGTTTTTAACCATCGTAGAAGAGAAAAAAAATAAAAGTCACTATGAACTTCAATCCACTCCTTTGTCTTCAAATCTAAAATATTCTTCTTTATCATCAAGACTCACTATAATGTTGCTCTTTCAAATTTGTCAAAATATATTTGATTCATCTAAAAACATCTGTTTAACTCTAACCAAAATTACTTTTAAACTGTGCTTCAGACATCATGCTAATTTAATTACTCTTTTTTGTCTAAGCCACAATTTAGCTCTCTCCCACCTTCCATTCTTCTTCTGTTCCAATCTTGAATACCATGGTCAAGACAAATTTAAATAAAGCCGTTTCTGTCTATTATGAAAATCCCTTCCATCTTTATATCTATTCATGTGATTATATATTTTTCACCAGGCTACTATTTAATACAGAGTCTGGAAATTATCTTTTATTTACCATTTTGTTCTTAATTTTGGTTCTACGAATAGATTTCAAACTAATTGAGAGTAAAGGTTGTGAAGTATTTTTCTTCATTTTTTCCTAATAAATAGCACAGTTTTTGACACACAACAGGCATTTATTACTTTATTGATTCATTTAAAAATACTTCTTTTAAAGGCAAATAATTGCCTGTAATTTACCTTTGGTGTAAATTAATTCTATCGACCTCTGGAGCCAAACTGAAGTAAGCTTTTATGATTAAAATACTTCCTTCAATTTAAGTCTTGAAGGTATTACTAAATGGAAAGAAAAATAATCTTTCATTACAGACAATATTTTGATTTTAAATGACAGATATTAAATGCTATTAAAAGCAACTATATTTTGATATGTTTATTAAGGATAGGAAAGTAAGAGAACATTATCCTTTAATACCACTCAACAATGTTTATTTCATATCTACCATGTGCTTGGAAATCTATTAGATGCTAGAGATACCAGGTAGAACAAGTACCTGGTATCTCAGCTCAACCTCTATAAAGCTTAGTATAAAGCAGAGGCATCTGCAGGCAATCGCGATGATAACACCATTGCAATGATAGTGTGATTAGCACTACCTTGTACTTAGTACACAATATGGAGTAGAGGGTGTTTTCCAGAGGAGTTTATGATCTAAGTGAATAGCACTAAATGTCCAAGTAAAGAGGGGAAATGCAAAGTGAAGGAAGAACACTTTTTAAGACTGACACTCAGTATTACATGACAGTAGGATAAATCGGTTGGGAATAAAGTGAAGAGATGGGAAGAGATCAGGCTGTCCTATAAAAAATACATGCAAAATATATCTACCACTACTACAGACTATAACACATTATCACTTCCCTGGTCTACTGAAGTAGCTTCCTCCCTAGCCTCCTGACTTTATCTTTACACAGCAGAAGGTATGAACTTTAATATATATCTACTAGAGGCCCAATGCATGAAATTCGTGCAAGAGTAGGCCTTCGTAGCCACGGCTGCCTTGATCCTCCCTCGCAGCCTTGGTGGCTGCAACCCCGGAAGGATGTCCAGTCTAATTAGCATATTATGCTTTTATTATTATTATAGATATAAATAGTTATCTTCTCAAAGCTATCCACTACTTACATTTTTATCAATATGAAAGGTAATTTGGACCTGGTCTCCTTTGTAAGTAAGCTTTATCTCTTTCTACTATTCTACTTATTGTATTTCAACCATAGTAATCTTTCAATTTCTCAAAATCAACAAGGTCTTTTTCATGTAAGAGACTTTAAATTTACTTTTCCTGTATTCTAAATCCTCTCCTTAATCCTCATCTTTTTGCTGACATCTATTCATCCTTTAATTCTCAGCTTCAATATTTTACTTTCAGCAATGTCTTGCTTGGAGACCCAGTATAATTTATCTCATTTTGTTCAGCACCATGTGATAAGCACATAGGATTATGGTGGCATATAGTAAGTGTTCAATAAATATTTGCTGAAATGAATAACTGGAGGAAAGCTGAATAATAGAAAAATAAGAAATAGAGAGTTGTGAGCTTACCTGGCCACCTTACTTAATTGATTGGAGGATGTTAGTTTGAAAACAGAAAAAAAGGAATTAAGAGACAGAGTAATCCCATTGAGTAAGGGAGAAAAGCTGGTGAAGCCTAGAAAAATAGAGGCTGGTAGGAAAATACATGATTTGAGCAGGTATTATAGACATGTAATCAATGGCACCTTTAAACTGATAGGATATGTTTAGTGAGGCATGGAAGACACCTAATTTTCTGCCATAGGAAACGAGGCAGAAAATTGAGAGTTGTGCTATTCTTTTTTGAGAAAATAAGCACACACAAACACAAAACCAACTACAGTTTAATAGAAAGATGTGAAAAACCCAATTTTAGGTACTTTTGAACATATAAGTGAAAATGTCAAGATGACGGCAATATATAAAGATACACAATAGAGCATTGGAGATGTAGCGATGTCAGTCATCTTCTGATAACTGGAAGCATGCTATTGAATGAGCTCACTTGAAGAGAGTATTGGGCGGCAATAGAAAGTCAGATTCTTAAGATATTTAAATATAATAAATAAAAAATAATAAAAAGAGAAAGTAGACCAGAAGAACTAAGGACATTTGTTATCATGAAATGCTAAAGCTAAGACTTCTTGTAGTGCGAGAACATGGTCCATAGACTAAAATAATGCAGTAACAATTTTTAGAGTTTACTGAATTCTTCACAAAGATAATTGGCAAAGGAGTTTTATTCATTCGAGGGGCAGTGGCTAACATTCAGAGTTTAAGGCTGAATAGAACTAGGGAACAACAGGATGAAGACAATTTTTTCAAAGTCTACCTATAAAAGGAAGAGGAAAAAAGCTACGAATAGTAGAGAGAGGGGGTTTTATGTACAAAGTATATTGTGAAGATGAAGAGATGTGTAAAGTCATTATATCTAAGTGGGAAGGATATAATTAAGAAGAGTAGAAGAATATTGGTGATCCAAGAAGTGGCATCCCATTCCCGAGAAGGCAGAAATGTTTGAGAATCATGATCCAGATGAATGGATTAAGTTTAGGAATTAAGAGAAATAGTGGGGATTCAGGAAAATGTATGTGTTATGTCTTTTGTTTTCTCTGAGAAGTTCAAGTTAATGTCACTTTTTCAGACTGAGACAAAGTTGGGCTCATCAAATAAAACAGAAGTCTAAAGTTTTGACATGATATGATACAATGCTAGCTGAGTCAAATTACATTATTTTTATTTGCAATGTCTTTTCTAATTTCTACTTTATATTCCTATCAACTTGACAAGGTTTTAAATGCTTCTATTGTGTAAATGTACATAAAATAGGATAATTGAATATTATAGAACAAAAGTGATAATAATATTACACACATGTCTAAGTCTTTACTCTGTATGCATTTTAAAAATCTGATGGGATTATCTAACAAATAATTTCTCAGATGAGAAGGGTGCTGTGGTAGGTAGGGGAAGGTCATATTCAGATGACTGATTTTGAGGGACCAGATTTTTGCATTGGGATGAACAAACACTTTCAGATGAAACTGACCAGCCCTACATCTCCCCTATACAACTACTTTTTAAATATAAAAGTATGCATTGAAATTGTTGACTTAAATAGCTCCAAATTATATTAACAACACAGCTATACTATTAACTGCCTTAGAAGATAATTTAGTATGTTCAATTTTGAAACTACAAAAAATTTAAAAAAACATTTTGGGCATTATAATGCTGCCTAGAGATATCTTATTCCTTGCTATGTCAAGGTAGTCAGAGGCCTATTATTGCTAGAGATCTATTCTTAGCTAAATGGGTAAGTGAGCAATTATTGCCTTCAAAGAAAGTGGCTTCTTTTGTAGAACACTAACATAGGCAAATAAAACCCAAATTATTACATTTCAGCTTATGATTAAAATACCTGTGGCAAGTAGCTCTAATGAAAAAAAAATACATCGAAATAGATTGTATTAGTTTTGCTATTGTGTTTCTATATCAACCTCTAGAGAAAGTATTATTATTAATGGTAGTTATTGCACTTGAAACTATATTGCCTTTTCAATAAAATACAATCCAGAAGTCTTGAACTTTATAAAAATAGACTGAAAGCAGATGTAATAATAGCAAAGGCATCCCTGCTTTTCTATCCAAAAAGAAATTTATAGGAGTTCCTGCCTTTGTTAAATCCCCCTGAAGCTCTTAGCAAATAATATTTTTTTCTTTCCTATACTACTAAATGGTACTCTTGTTTTGCCATTTGATAAGTACTTGTGAACTAGCCTTTGGCTCTAACAGAACAGGACCAATTTCTTGAAATATTTTTAAGAGGGGAAGTCTCTATATGAACCTTCAGTGGCTTGTATATATTTTCATGATTATTTGAAAATATACACTTCAGGTTTTTTCAATTGTTTAATTATGCTAAAACGATACTGAAATGCAGAGTAAACATTTTATTCAACAATTATATGATTAGTAACATGCAACTTAAATAAATATATTTCAGCTACCTAAATCAAGATTTTTGTAAAATGGATGATTTCTCAATTTTTTCAGACTGACTTTTCTATTGTAAAAATCAGTTAAGGTCTCCTTGGGTTTTGAATTCTGTATCTTTGGAGTTTAGAGAAAAAATGTGGAAGATGTTGAAATTATTCTATGATATAAGAAATGTTTAAGATTTATATCTAAAAATAATATAATTATAGATAATATATGCTAAAATTCACTTATGTTTGTACTTTTCCACAAAAATCAACAATAGAATCATTAAGCTATGTGGCTAAGCAGACAGTTCCTATTTTAGCCCATGATAAATTAAATTCTTTCTTTCATGTGAACTTGACCACCTATTTTTATGTCCCAGGCCATTCTTGACTTCACTGTATTGCAATCAGAAATAGGCATGCCCTTGAATCAGGAGCTATATTATTGTTTCAGAGTATCCTACTCAAAATTAGCCCAGGAAAATCTGATCAGTGGCTCTGAAAAATGCCCCCTGCTGTTTGCTTACTCATTTCACATCTTTTCTTGTTTCTAGGCTGAGTGCATTTCTTTAAGTCTATTTTTCTCTCCCATTATGTGCTCTATAATAAGAGAACAGAGGAAGATATTCTCAACGTCTTTGACTGGGAAATAATCTTTTATTGATTAGAGCTGAAGATTTAAAGGTTTCCTTAGAGAGAAGTGGGGATATAATGACACTTTAGGGTAAAAAACAGTGAGTTTTCTTCTTCACAGTAGCAGCTAATGAAACACCTTCTGTTTGATGAAAAAGAACCTCGGATCTGGAATAGTGGTTAGGAGGAAATTCTTACATGTGTGTAGGAGAGATGATTAAAATGATAAGAAACAGCCTTTAAAAAAATCACAATACTGTTTTACTGATCCTTTACATTTCCTCCAATATTTACAATATTTCAGGAATGTAGAACAAGATTTATAATTAAACTTATAAAATTAACAGTTATAAAAATTAGGACAATAGAAAATAAGGTAAAGATCCAAAATGATTCATTCAGTTAAGGAAGGGAGGAAGAGAGGTGAATAGCTTTTATATTCTCTTGTGGCTGCGTGGCCTGAAAAGGATAGTAATTACACATAGACATTGTGAATATTAGTAGCGTTTCCTGTGCAAAATATGTATTTTATAGGATTGGCACATAAAAGTCATTTGATTTACTAGTTTACTAGATTCAAGTCCTTCTACCCATATTTTTTATATAATCAGTTTATAGAGTATTTAAAATATGTTTGCTAGAACACAATTTTTTTAATTTTTATTTTACTCATTGTGTAAAACTTATAAATCAAGGATCTACTATTTCTAGGCTATTGACTATGCACTGAGTCTAAAGTTGTGAATGTATATGTATATGTATATGTATATGTATATGTATATCTACACCTATATCTACCTATAGATTCCCTGACCTCACAGAGCTTTCAGTCTAACAGGAGTAAAAGAGAGAAAATAATGATACTAGCAATAGAAAATATTCTACATTCTACAGCTACATAAGGGAATAACTGAGATTAAATGTGAAGGAATATTTATGCATCTACAAAAATTTAGATAAAATTTATAAACTGGGGAACTAGTAGTATTTAAAATGTGATCAAATTGTTAACATTTAAACATTGATATCGGAGATAAAATTCTGTATATCTGGCCTGTTTTGAAAAGCTGGAAGATGTGACAATACTGGGGAAACCTCCATTTGACACTGGCCCACTGGGTCTGAGAGGGGCCACCCCTACAAGGCATACATCAGCCTGGATCCACACATTCCACTATCCCATGTTTACATATTGACCCTGAGAATGAGTGTTGACAATTGCATTTGTACTTATAAAAGTAAAAACTACACAAAGAAAGAAAACAACAACAAAAATTGAACACTTCCTTTTCTTGAATACAATGCTCTGGTAGGTAGGTGTGATTCTCCTGGGGCAAGCTTTTTGGAGGAAATGACACATAAGCTTAAACCTGAATAATGAACAAAGAAATAAGAAGGGATGATTCCACTGTTAGGCATTTATTCTCTTGGGTAATAAATATTCATAGTACCTAATAAGTGGTGGGCACTGTGGTCCATTGGTTTAGAATTATACCTAGTCCCTGCTCTAATGGAGCTCACAGTTGACTAAGGAGAAAGTATGTGACAAGATTCAGAATTTGGCAGTGCATGAAACACAGAGTATGAGTATGTTCACTATGGTCAAAGGTAGAGCCTGACAGTGAGAATGTTGATACAGTTCTTTGCGTAGAGAGATGGTCTGTATTGAAGGTCTTCTGAGCCATGTTAAGAAAATCAGATTTTATTCCAAAAACAAATGCAAATGAAAAGGTATTGCACAATTTCAGGGCAGTACTCTGAATAAGTGTGTGCGTGTGTGTGTGTGTGCGTGTGTGTGTGTGTGTGTGTCTGTTTCTATGTGTTACACTTGATAAATACCTCTGAGTTCGGGCTGGAGAATGAGAGAGGTAGAGCATGTAGGCATGTAGTTTGGTTAACTTAGCATGTTAGTAAAGTAAGTGAGAGAGGCTGGTGGGGGTGGTGAGGAATGAACTGAATAAAGAGTCACATGATCCTTAAATAAGCATAAATGAAGAAGCATTCACCCCATCTTTCCAAGAACAAAATGTACAGTTCTACGCCTATTAGAGGCAAACAAACAAAAGGATGGTTAAAGCCATCAGCTAAACTGTAGTTTCTCATAACACACAATGTTCACAATATCACTGAAATGTACCAAGGCTAGAACATAGGATTCCCTTAAATAAGGCACAATTACAAAGAAGTACCAAAGAATAAGAAGAGAATGTTAACCCTAATAAATATTTAACCAGGCTAAAATGCAACTCATTTTATTTATAATTAATCATTGGCCTAAATAGATGCTACCTTATGTAATAATGAGTAAAATTTATCAAGAAGGAGCAAACTAGACAATGTGATGGAAAAGAAATCTTCAGAAAAATTGAAAAGAAACAATCATAAAATATGTTAGGAAAATATTTTTTAGTGTAAAATATTAGTGTTTTGAATCAAAATGGCTTTCCTAAAATGAGATCTTATATCAAGGACCGCCCCTCCTGAATCAAAGGCTTGCATGGAGTCAGCTTATTTCCAACATGGTATTAGGGAGCAGGAATGAGGAATACAGAAGTGGAAAAGGGAAATAAAACAAAAATTGAAAGACAAATTCAAGAACTGGTGGTGGAGGATGGTTTATGAAGTTGGTCTCTTATCTGACAAATGATGTTTAATCCTGGATACATTCTATGGAACCCTTTGGGGTTAAATCTCAGAACTGTGGACAGGGGTGAGGCTATTAAAGGGGATACATTTTCCAGTGTGTGTGATGACTAAAAGGTATTTAGAAATTGGGTTTCAAGGTGTTCCATACTAACACAGGCACAACAGTAAGGAAACAACAGTATAGAAAGTAGTTTACAAAAAATTGCAAAGTAGTAATATTGCTTTGAAAATATGAAAAAAGTATTTTAATATGTCATTTAATTAATTTCTACCCTGTAGGAGGTCCAGGGGAAACCTAATTAATTATGAATCCTCCCTAAGGAATTCTAATGAATTAGAATTTCACTTAATAGACATATTCTTCAAATGGAAATAAAGTACCCCCTTATTTCTGATAGAGCTGGATAGAAGGACTTGTTTCCAATATAAGGATAAAAGTTGTGATTTAAAAAAAAACTATCTAATGAGTTAAAATAATCCTCATTATCACCTCCACCTCTTAGACTGATGTACAGCTAGAGAAGGAGCCCCTTTGATGGATGGATAAGTGAAGGGCCTCATGGTGGGAGTAAGGAAGGAGACAGGCAGTGCAGAGTTCCTGCCTCAGGGACTTTAAGTATTAGGAAAGGAAAGAAAAGCATGGTTTGTATCTTTCGCAGATACTCACCACAAACTTAGCATATAGAACCAGGGCTGTGCAATTTCAAAGTGTGTGGTACTTCATCTTCGCCTGAAATATCTACCTTGCAGAATTGTTTCAAATGGGCCGTCTGAGGGCCTTGAACTGGGAAAGGGCTCAAGGGAACTAAATTTGCCGCTGACAGTTTGGAGAAGAGCAATTGAATTTGCAGAGTTACCTGAAGAAAAGGAAATACTAGGGTTTCATAGTTCCTAGAATAAAGAGTTTAAATTTTATCATTCATCTTGTTTATTTAATGAAAAATAGAGCAAACACTTGACTGCTTACAGGAACATTTAATAAGGGACAGAAATATTTAATCCTCACGCCAGCTGTATAAGCTAGCTTTTCATAGTCACCTTTTCCTTGATTGGAAATCAAAAGTTTGAAGAAGCTAAGTACTTTGTCCAAAGTCTTTAGAGTAATTAAGATTGATGGAGCTTTTATTATAACCCAAGCCAACTGAGTTTAAGAATCATGATTTTCATCATGGTAAAATATCATTTCTGAGACTGCAATCACATTTAAATACTTTGAGAGCATTCTCACAATACATTATTAAAAATAGGATAAGGTTTCTTACTTATTCAATTTCATACTAAAAATCTAAAAATATAGCATCATGATTTCTCAAGGTCTTGAACTTGGTGCAGCAGAACATCCCATAAAACTAAATTGCTTAAATTATTAGCATTTCTGAGAATCATTTAATTAATATATGATACTTGAAATATAGCATTATTATGTTTTTCACCTACTGTTAGGAGCTACAGAGGTGCATATGAATTTGTATTATACTACTATTAGTTTCTCCAAATTACTAGTACTCTGTTATGCTCATGAGATAAGCACAGAGTATTAGAATGAACATTTTTTTAAAAACTCATTAAATGTATACATAAGATCTATGATATTCACTGCATGCAAATTATACTGCAATATTTTTAATGAAGGGATAAAAAATGAAAATATTCAGAGAGAATTGAGAGTCACGTCATCCAATTATATGAACAGACCACACATTGATTTGACTTTGAACTGTTTAAAAAAATAAATAAAAAATATATTTATAATACATATTTATAATGCAATGTGTCATGTGAATAATGACTCCATATTTGCTTATATTAAAAAAGTGTTTATTATTTTGATATGATAATTTTATTGAGGTTACATTTTATGTTTTTTAAAGTAACTAGTGTATATATATGCTGGCATATTTAAAATAAAATAATTCCCTAACTTGCATTTGTTTTACATTAACAAATAAAAATAAACAAAACAGATATAATTTTTTCAATGATGAATATTCAGGTGACTATAAAATTTAACTTCATGACATTTTGAAATTAAAAAAAAAGGTAAGCCACACATTGCAATAATAGTATTTTTAAAATTGTACTTTCTTTTGGTTTCTTTTTTCTACTAATAGTTTTCTTTGTTTATGGAAGTTAATTAGTGAAGTGGCTGATTTTCTCTACCAACCTAAAAATTCTTAGATAATCATAACAATTTTAATATTTTAGTAGCAAGAGGACTTTATTATCTTCCTTATTACTCTGTTGATGTAATTAAATTAAATTAATCTCACTGTCTGGTTCTATAAGTAGCTGCCTTTACAAAAAAAAATTATGCACTCTTTTCATTTTATAGCTCTTAGCTGTTCTTCCAAGAAATGTTTGTTATAACCTTGTATTAGTCAGGATTCTCCAGAGAAACAAATCCAATAAGATATATGCATATTTACCATAAGGAATTGGCTCACACAAGTCTGGATGATGGCAAGTCCTGAGATATTCAGCGTGAGTTAGCAAGCTGAGGAGTCAGGATAGTTGATGGTTTAGTTTCAGTCTAAGTCTGAAGGCTTGAGAACTAGAAAAGCCAATAATGTAGACCTAGTCTGAAGGCCAGCAGGCTTGCGATGCAGGAAGAGCCAATATTTCAGTTCAAATACAAAGTCAGGTAAAAGGCTGATGGCCAATTTAAAGGCTATTATTCTCCCTTAGTTATGGGAAGTTCAGCTGTTTTTATATCCAGGCCATCACCAGATTAGGTGAGGCAGATGTACATTATGGAGGGCTATCTGCTTTACTTTACCAACTGAAAAGTGAGTGTCATCCAAAACCCTTGCAAAAACACCCAGAATAATGTTGAACCAAATATTTGGCTACTGTGTGCCCATCAAATGAACCATCATAAACAATGTGCTTATTCTTGTACTTGCATTGTGCATATAAGGTTCTGCCTATTATAAAAATGCTGTAATTATTTCAATTATAATATTCAGGTCAGATTTTAAAATCTAAGAAAATAATCTCAGGACCATTTAAGAATATAGTAGTATGCCCATAACTGGAATCAATTGCAGAGGTCAGGAAATGACTAAACAATGAATGTTAGTGGCTAAGCAGAAGTACAGCTCAATTGTGAGTCAGAAGAGAACTAAGTAATATCAGTAATATCTCCATGGTAAACGAGAAGAAAAGAAACTCAACTCTTGAAGGACCTTTAAATTCTACTAAATAAAAAACATTGCTGCTAGACTTTAATTTTAGTTGTTAAATGACATTGTTTCATAGATTTAGCCATCCATCTCACATAGAATTATCCATGTGGCAGAGCTAAACTATAAATATCCTATACACATTTTAAAGTTTTCTAAAGTAGCCTAATTTTAGATATTGCATTTTAAATTTATTTTAGATTTGTTTCTCCTTTAGTTTTCTATTAGTGTTCCTGTTGAATGAGTCCAAACTGGATTAGTTTATCTCCATCACTTCTGTTTGATAAGCTTCAAGTAACAAGGAGAAGATTAAGGAACACTTAATTCTGGGAAGATAAAAAGTTTAGGATGACTAAGTGTATTATTTATGTTAGTAAGAAAAGTGCTAATTTTTCTTACTAGAAATTAACCCCCAAATCTATTGGTTTAGACATTTCTTTTTCCTTACTCATATGAAGTCCAAAATGGGTTTTCCCTGTGAGTGAGTAGCCTTGCATGTGGTCCGTCAGGCCCCTTTCCCAATTGGGTTCATCCAGCTTTAGAAATCGAAATCTTCTGAATTTAGCCAGCTTGTTGGATGAAGAAGGTAGATAATCATGCATGGAAACTATTTGAGGCCAGGCCTAGAAGCCACCTGTCTAGATTCTGATCAGTCACATAACCACAACTAACTACAGAGAGACTAGAAAATAAAATCTGGCTCTGTCCAGAAAGAAAAAACAAACAAACAAAAAACGGGTTCGAAAACAAATGGGCAACCTCTGCCACAACTGAGCAACCAACCACTGCCAATTTAAAAGCACTGAATTGAAAAACTGAGATAAAAATATCAGAGGTTCCCTTCCGAAATCCGTGCTCATGGTATATTGCATTACCAAAAGCTAACACAATGAATAAATTCAAAATTAAAATTTCTCACTTGAAACATAAAGGTTCTTATTTATCTTGTATGAATTATGTAATTCTCTATTTATATGTCTTCAAATAAAAGCATATTTTATTTTAAAAATTGCCCATACATAGATAAAATAGATGAACTTGCATAAAAAATATTCCTGAAAGTATATAATAAATGGCCACAAGATTTTCTGTAATAGTATATACCTAAAGCATGGAGAGAATATTTTTAACCCCAAGTCAACAGGAAAAAAAATGTCATAAGTTAGATTAAAAATAAAGTCTTACAAAAAAGCCATGGGAATCAATAGGAATTTTAGAAAACAATGAAAATACACAAAACCTGTCAGGGTATTACTGAAATTAGAAAAAAAAAGATAATTATTTGATTTTGCTATTAGAATTGAAAATTGGAAGGATAATTATGAAAATAAATATTGAGCTTAAAGGACAATTTTTAATTGTAAATATTAATTCTGAAAATTAAAGAACAAGAACATAGGCAAGTATAAATTGTAATGAAAAACAATAGTTATCCTCAATCAAAGTTTTCCAAAATAAGGTTTAAAATATACATTTCTGTGTGCATGTATGTTTGTTAGTTTGTGCAAGTGATATATATATATATATATATTACTAGAGGCCTGGTGCATGACATTCAGCAATAGGGGGGTGGAGGGAGAGGTCCTCAGCCTGGCCTGTGCCCTTTAGTAGTCCTGGATCCCTCAGGGGATGTCTGACTGACAGCTTAGGCCCCAGGAGGAGCAGGCCTAAGCTGCAGTCGGATATCCTTAGCGCTGTGCTTGCCAGCTGTGGGAGTGCACTGACCACCATGGGGAAGCTCCTGCATTGAGAGTCTGCCCCCTGGTGGTCACTGCACATCATAGCGACTGGTCATTCCGCCTTTTGGTCAATTTGCATGCATATTACCCTTTTATTATATAGGATATATAACTAGAGGCCCAGTGAACAAAATTTGTGCATGGGTAGGGTTCCTAGGCCTAGCTGGCAATCAAGGCCAAACAGGGCCTTCGGCTGCCTGGTGGGGCCTTCCTTCATTCTGTACAGTATCATCTCTTTCTAATAAAGAGTTCTGAGAATACACCATTTTCTTTAAAGTTCTTTCTCTTTAATGGTTTCTCTTTAAGGGTTTTCTTCCAAAAATCTTCAGTATTTTCCCAAATTGCTGACATTCATTTATATGTTTTGATGCTCATTCTTAATCAATGTTTTCTGTAAGTAAATGTTTTCACACAACAACTAGGACTCACTTTCCTGCTTTCACTGGTTCTTAGTTTGTTGATTAAATTGTGATAGTTTACAGTTGGGCAGTAATACTACCAAGAATAACAGCCAAGTTGGTACCTGCTGGGCTGATAGCAATTTTAAATGGCATTGATTATCACACAGTTTTAGTGATATTGAAAAGTGAAAAAAAATAGATTGAATGCAGTAATAACTTCTTTAAAATAAAGATATATAATCACATGGATGATTAATCTCTATTTTTCTTCTAATAAGTTTATAGTTTATGAATACAGTTTAATGATAAAAGAGGAATTAATAGAAATACTATATACAGAATCTGATCATAAGACCCCTTTCCATCTTACTGTTAAATATAAAGCTCTTATTTTTTAGAAAACGTATAATTAAAATGATATACTTTGTAGTACCAACTACACTGTTAGTTAGAAAGGGTCATAGTCCGCCAAGCTGGCATAGCTCGGTGGCTGAGCATCCTCCTATGAACCAGCAGGTCACAGTTCAATTCCCCATCAAGGCACATGCACAGGATGTGTGCTTGGTCCCCAGTGTGGGGTGTGCAGGAGGCAGCAGATCAGTGATTCTTTCTCATCATTGATCTCTCTTTCTCTCTCGCCCTCTCTGAAATTATTATATATATATATATATATATATATATATATATATATATATATATATAAAAGAGCCTAAACTCAAGAGGATGAAGTTTAATTAAGATGTTAAGCTTGGTAATAAATGTTATAGAACAAAATTGAGAGGCACAGGGAAGGTAAAATTGTTCATTAACTATGAAAATGGTAAAGAGAAAAATTGTCATCATTAATTAATTAATAAATCTTATTACCAATGATGAGATTATTTTAAAGGCTTAATTTAGGGCTTTATTCTCTATAGATAGACGACAATAGGTAGATAGCTGATACATATATTAGAAGATATAGAAAAGTATCACATATACAAACAGTCACCAATTTACAGTAGTTTAACTTACAAGTTTTAAACTAATGATGGTAAGCAAGTGGTTCAGAATCAGGTGAAAGCATATTTCCAATTGTGAATTTTGATCTATATCCAGGCTAAGAATATGCGATATGATACTCTCTCGTGATGCTAGGAAGAAGGGGCAGCGAGCCACAACTCCTGGTAAGCCAGGAGATCCTGAGCGTAAAGAACAGGTAACTCTATAGTGTACTGTGTTGACAGTGTTTTTTGAGTACTGTATTTTGTCTTTGTGCATCCCACTATGTCTACAGAATGCCCATTATGTCTCCTGCTTCTGGTGAGAAGAGGAAAGCAATTGCTCTTGAGATGAAATGCAAGATATTCGCCCAATTGTAAACTAATATATGTGTTCTGAACATGTTTAAGGTAGATTAGGCTAAACTGTAATGCTCAGTAGGTAAGTAGTATTAAAATTATTAAATGCATTTTAGACTTACCTTATTTTCTGTTTATGATGGGTTTATTGGGCTATAACCCCAGCATAAATCAAGGAGCATCTATCTGTTTGTATATTTACATGGGAGGTGTAGACAGTGGATCAGTTTACTGTAAATAACCAGTTTTTAGACTTGAGAAAAATGAAACCCATTTCAAGCTTAAGCCAAACAAGGGCCAAGCCCTTTGACTCTTCACAGTTGCATACATAATACACACTAAGCAGATCTGTGTATCACATTTCCCTGGGCACAGAGAAAATGAAGAGTCATTAGTGTGTTTTTATTAGTACACCTTGAATATTAGGTATTTATTAAAAGAAATACTTTATGTACAGTTGATAAGCTCAAATGTAATGAGTTCATGAAAACTTTTTAAGAGTCACTTTTAATTTATCCCTAATCATTTTCCAGGATATTATTTTGTTATTAAATCCAATCACTATGTGTATTTATTGTTTCACACTGTAAGTAAGGTCTACCAAAATTATTATCAAATGAGCAGTTTTTGATATAGCAAGAATAGTGAAAGCATAAATAACAATATTATCTAATAATTGTTCACAAATAATGAATTTCAGTATTATTCCTTAATTATTTACTACTAAAATATTAACATAGAAACAGAATAGGTGAAAAAAAGGATGCCACATACAAAAGTATTTTAAGGTAAATAATAATAAATATGCAACATTTGCTAAAATTATAAAGTTTAAAAACATCATTAAAAGGACAATAAAGTGGTACAATTTCTATGATAAGAAAACTCTTTACATATAACTGTTAATATGATTACGCTCAGCTTCTAAAATGCAAAAATAAATAAATAAATTCCACATGATTTCATATAACAGCTCCCTGCAAGAATTTTTTCTCTGAAGATCTCCAACATATTTAAGTTTCTTAAATTACATTATCAAGCAATGCAGACATTACTTTTGAAACTATCATTTTCCCTGCTTTGAAGTTATAATGACAATGATTTCAATGTGTTTAGAAGGCATTCCGAAAAATCTATTTCCAGAGATAGTTTTTTTCACATACTTCTTACCAATTTTCTTTTAGGTAATTTATTATCTCAAAATTAATGTAAACATAAGAATTTTATGTGAAATTTTTTATAATTTAACTACCTTATTTTTTATCCTTTTGATAGCTAGACAATAATATGGTAGGAAAATCATATAAGGCAGTGCTGGGAATCTATGTTACTTGGACTAAAGATTTATTCATCAGACTTTGTAGTCGCAATTTATAAAAGACAGAAAATCATATTGTAGTGCCTAAAATTATTCCTCTCCCTATTGAAATAGTCAAAAAGTGAGGTTTACCAGAAATAGGATGAGGAAAATTCCTAATCTACACTTCACTTCTATTGGTTACACCCAGATGTTACACTTGTCATGATATGTGGCTACCTAGATATCCAAAAATTAGATTTGAGTCCAACTTCCTCTTATGTCTATAGATTTCCTTTTATCACCCAGTAATTAAAATACTGCTCCAAAAGCAAGGGAAAATTTTGGGGGATTAACTGGCCCATGAGTTAAAAGACAAGCTAACAATGCAACATATTTTGGAAGATATATATTATTCCTTTAAAATTCAACCAGAAATCCAATAACCCATTAGTGGATGCAGGATTATCATAAAAAAGCCAATGTACAAGAGAGAACCAAGATGGCAGCACAGGTAAACACCTGTACTTGCTGCCTCTCACAACCACATCAAAATTACAACTAAAATACATAACAACTATAATCCAGAACTGTGGGAAAGCTGGCTGAGTAGAAGTACTACAACTAGAGAGGTAAAGAAGAAAGCGAATTGAGACTGGTAGGAGGTTTGGAGGCGTGGAACAGGCTGGCACCCAGGTGTGCTGCTTTTTTAATCGAGAGGGAGATACAAACTCCCACTTGCTCTGAGCTCCAGTGCCAGGCTAGACTCTGGGGGACCCAGAGACATACAGGGAGAAACTGGACTGTCTGGCATCGGGGCAGGAACACAGGGGCTGCTTTCTTTCAGACAGAGGTGCTCACAACGGTCATTGTTCCTGTGCTGGGACCTCCCCAGTGCAGGGCTGACTGGCAGCCATTGCTGTTTGCTCCTCTCTGGAGATTCCCTGAGACCCCACTCTACCCAATTTGCAACCCCACCCAAGCTGTGCACAGCAGCTTTTGCATATGAATAGCCTGTCCTTTCTCAGACTAAAACCTGTCAAACAAGCTTCAGCTGGGTCAGGGAGCCCCAGAGTTATCTAAAATAGGCCCAAGGCTGGCACCAGCATCAGCCTGCCTTGCTTCACAACTGGGCCTCGTCTGGGCACTTCCAAAACAGATACAAAGAGGAGAATCTGAAGATCTCTCTGTAGCTCCTGCTGGGTGGCCCCAGGCAGTGGCTGACTTTGCACCTCCTTGGAGATTCAAGAGCCAGTGTACCCAATGGTCAGTGCAAGACCATACCAGATTATAACTCTTCACATCCATAAGTGACACACTCAAGGGGCAAATTCAGTGAGCACCAAAGCCCCACTGAAGCAAGTCCAGCCCCATAAGGTTGTATCCTGCACAGCAGTTCTTCCATTGTATACACAGTTGGTCCCCACAGCCAATTTGCCTGTAGGTCAATTCCTCCCAGTGATACTAACAGCAATCAAGGCTCAACTACAACAAAACTGTGCACACAGCCCACAAAGGGGTGCACCAAGAGTGTCCACCTCAGGTGATTGGGGAGGCTGAGCCACTGGGCCCTATAGGACACCTACTACACAAGGTCACTCTATCAACTCAAGGAGACTTAGTAGCTACCCAATACATAGAAATAAACACAGGAAAGCAGCCAAATGCGGAGACAAAGAAACAATGTCACAAATGAAAGAAATGGAAGAAAGCAAACTACTGGATATAGAGTTCAAAGCCATAGTTATAAGGTTACTCAAGAATCTTCTAGAAACCTCTGAGGAACTTAGTGAAACCTTCAAGGATCTTAGTGAGAAGGCCTAAAAAATGGAAAAGGACCAGTCAGAAATTAAGCATACACTGACTGAAATAAAGAATAATATACAGAGATAAAATAGTAGACTAGAGGATCCCAAGAATCAAGTCAAAGATTTGAAATATGAGGAAGCAAAAAACTCCCAACCAGAAGAGCAAAAAGAAAAAAGAATCTAATAAAAAAAAAAGAGAGGTAAAGGGACTGTCTTAGTCTGCTCAGCCTGTGAAACACAATGCCTTTGACTGGGTGATTTACACTATGGACATCTATTTTTCACAGTCTGAAGAATGGGAAGCCCAGGATCCAGATGTGGGCAGATTCTCTTCACAGGGAGGGCCCTCTTCCAGGCATTGTTCTTACCCGGTGAAGAGAGAGAACATTGTGCTATCTTTTTCTCTTCGTATAAGAGCACTATCCATCCCAACCTTTACCTCATTTAACCTTGATAACTGCATCACAGGCCCTATTTCTAAACACAGTCTGGAGGTTGGGCTTTCACATAAGACTTTTTGAAGGGATACAAAAATTAAGTACCAAACAATGGGATTGTCATAAAAAACTTCCCGAAAGAGGGTTATAAGAAAAAACTTTCTGAATGAGGTAATTTTGGGGCAGTCATGTGCTGGTAAACATTTAACAAGTGGCTGTCAGGGTGTACTGCTGCTACAAATGTTGGCTGACACTTTTGTTTATGGCAATGAGTAAGATAAAGTGAAACAATTAAAATGTATGTCAGAGTTGTGCTTTTTAAAGCCAATTATATGAGCATCCTCACCAACACTTCTTGTTTTCTGTTATTTTTATAATGGCCATCCTGATGGGTGTGAGGTGGTATTTCATTGTACTTTTCATTTGTATTTTCCTAATGATTACTAATGTTGAGCATCATTTTATGTGCTCATCAGCTGTTCAGGGAGAGAGAGACAGAGAGAGAGAGAGACAGAGACAGAGAAAGAGAGAATTGTTAGAGACCAAGATTTTCAGAGGAAAAGAGAAAAGAGGTACAAATGTAAAGGCAAAGATGTAATATTTGAATTAAAAATCAGTAAAAAATGCTTATAAACATATATATATATACACACACACACATATGCATACACACTAGAGGCCCGGTGCTCAAAAATTTGTGCACTCAGGGGGGGGTCCCTCAGCCCAGCCTGTGCCCTCTTGCAGTCTGGGACCCCTCAGGGGATGACCACCTGCTGGCTTAGGCCTGCTCCCCGGGGGATTGGGCCTAAGCTGGCAATCAGACATCCCTCTGGCAGCCCGGCAGACCTCGGGGGATGTCCACTTGACAGCGGAGAGCAGACCTAAGCTGCAGTCAGACATCCTTAGCGCTGCTGAGGAGGCAGGAGAGGCTCCTACCACCACTGCTGTACTGGCAGCCATCAGCCTGGCTTGTGGCTGAGCAGAGCTCCCCCATGTGGGAGCACACTGTCCACCAGAGGGCAGCTCCTGCATTGAGCGTCTGCCCCCTGGTGGTCAGTGTGGGTCATAGTGACCAGTCATTCCCAGTCTTTCTGCTGTTAGGGTCAGTTTGCATATTACCCTTTTACTATATAGGATAGAGGCCTGGTGCACGGGTGGGGGCTGGCTGGTTTGCCCTGAAGGGTGTCCCGGATCAGGGTGGGGCTCCCGGTTGGGTGCCTTGCCAGCCTGGGTGAGGGGCTGATGGCTATTTGCAGCTGGTCACACCCCCCTTCAGGGTGGGGGTCCC
This sequence comes from Myotis lucifugus, assembly GCF_000147115.1. NCBI lineage: Eukaryota > Metazoa > Chordata > Mammalia > Chiroptera > Vespertilionidae > Myotis > Myotis lucifugus. Next base: position 56,081,538 of record NW_005871048.1, on the reverse strand, counting down.
CACTGGGGTGCCTGGCCAGTCTGGGTGAGGGGCTGAGGGCTGTTTTCAGGCTGGCCAGCGACTGAAGCTCCCAGCCTCTCCTTTTTTTCTTTTTTTTTTATTTCTGGGATTTATTTACCTTCTATAATTGAAACTTTGTTGCCGTCACTGGAGCTGAGAGCCGGCTCCTGCTCGCTCCAGCTCTGAGGCCACGACCTGCTGAAAGCAGGTATCTGAGGTTTGTTTAGCTTCTATAATTTAAACTTTGTTGCTTTCGGAGCTCAGAGCTGGGCCGCGGCATGCGGGGAACCTTGGCTTCCTCCATCACTGGAGCAAGCAAGCCTCCTGCTCGCTTCAGCTGTGTGGCTGCCAGCCGCCATCTTGTTTGGGTTAATTTGCATATCATGCTGATTAGCCCATGGGAGGTGTAGTGAAGGTATGGTCAATTACCATGTTTTTCTATTATTAGATAGGATATATATAGAATTTCTGGAGGATGAGGCCCAGAAATCAGGATTTTTAAAAAGATTCCGAGGTGATTCTAATGTGCAGCCAAGGTGGAGAACCACTGACTTAGCCAAATGGGACCACAGGTTTGGACCATACTAGTGAGGTCAAGTTTACAAATATGGCCTTTAGCTATAATTTGCTGGGAGAGCTTTGCCCTACAAGCTGTGACTTGCATGTGGCTTTGCCACGAGAGGACCATGCCCTCTCATTAGTCCAAGGCTTGAAGCTGTCCAAACGCTGTAGCCACTCTCCACAGTGGGTGTATTGTGGAGGTATAAAAAAATCCATTTAACCATAAAAAAGGAGGAACACTCCCTTTATAAATAAAACTGCTAAATCCAATGTTTTTAAGACTGGCTTTTTCTTGATATAACCAAGAATTCTGCATTGTTCAACTATATATGAATTTGCTTATCTTCTGAAACTTAAACCAACCCCAAACTTGAGGTTCCAAAGGCACTATGAGTTCCACTGATAAAGAGAAAATACTGAATAACCAGCCCATAAAAAAAGAAAAGAACTCATCTAAGTCTAGTCAAATTTGCCCAGTGTTCTTCAAATTCTAAAGCAAAATTAAGACTGAGACTCATTGTGGAAAGAATTAAACAAATAGCATATTGTTTTCTGTACAGTCCTTAGAATAATCCCATGTCAAATAGCAAAATGGTATGAATTTAGGCTCTTGCAGGATCTAAGGGTTCAAAACAAAATTGTGATCTCTCAAAATTTAATTGCTTTTTGTTCCTGGGCTTTGTCAATAATGTCAAGTAAAAGCTCATTTTAAAAATGTTAAATACTATTGAGAAAGTGCAGTATTTTTCTACAAATGGACAGAGGTTGTCATGGATATGATTTAACTTAAAATATCAATTAAGTTTGATTTCTTTATTAAGCATGCTATCCTGATGATTTACTATCATTAATATGTTGAATTTAAAAATAAGTAACAAGTGACAATAGTATTCTCAACTTTTGAAATCTCGAATAATTAGACAAAATTTTATTTTATCATGGTCTATTTCACCCAGTTTCTGTCACAATGTTACATGCTGTCACAATGTTACTTGATTATTTTATTAGACACCACATTTTAAAAGGAATAGTATACCTGCACTTGCATGACCCTGACAGCAAATGCCTCCTTACGTTCTGTGCCCTATATGCCTCATTTGCCTCATCCTAGCCCTGTCCTTGGGAGATGAGAGCAAGAATGAGTCTGAACCCACAAACAGGAAATCAATCTCATAGGGACAAGCTGACTGATGTCAGTTCTTATTACATCTTACCAAGATTTTGTGTCTTGTATAAGTTAGGATCCTTCATTATAGAGCTGAGCACACATACCTGGACCATGAGTCATAGAAGCTGAAGGAAGATGCTGGTTTAGCTAAAGTACTTGCGGGACCAGCAGCAGTATCATAATAATAAGATGAGCATGTAGATAAGTGGAAATATATGTGATCTACAAAATGGCTGTGGCTTCATTTCTATCTTTCAAATATTGTGGACAAGAATTTCTTTTATGACCCATCCTACTGGGACACTAGGAAGAAAAGGATTTTGGGAAAATTCTGTTTGGACTAGCCAAGTGGGCATATTCCAAAGGGATCCAAGTAAATTTTATTGCTATTTAATATATTAAAATATCTGCATTGATTAAATGTTTGCTTTCCTCTTATTTAAACATTTCTAACATTCTGTAAAAATACAGATTTAATAAAACAAGTTAATAGAAGTTATTTCTTGAAGTTAATATGAAAACATTCAGAGAGAAAATAAATTTGTGAATAAATATCAACATTTTTCAATTGTTACTGTATTTCATGGGATAATTATGGGGATGGGAGACACATATTTAGGGATTTGAGAACTTTGACTATGGTTATTCTATTTTAATTTTCATACAATTATTATTTTTGCATTTTATTGCTTCTTAAAACATTGTCAATATTTTTGCAATTGGTATTTTCTGAAAATATAATAAATCAAATTATTTTTAAAAATTTATCTGTAAAAATAGTGTCAATTTCAGCGATTAACATTAAACCATCTCTCTGACAACAAACAGAATTATGTTGTTTTCATGTTCTTATTAGTTAGGTAGGATTTATTTTTTAGACAACAATGATATAGAGTAATAAAATAATAATGCTTACATATGTTAATTTGTATAACAGAAAGTATAAATGCATGAATATGATTTTATTCTTATTTTTAAAATATGTTTTTATTAATTCGAGAGAGGGAGAGAGAGATAGAGAGAGATCTGTTGCCTCCTGCACACACACCAACTGGGTATAGAATACGCAACTTGGGCATGTGCCCTGACCAGGAATCGAACTGGCAACCTTTTGGTGCATGGAACAACACTCAACCAACTGATCCACACCGGCCAGGTCTGCATGAATTTTAGAGATATTTATTTTGTGGGTTCACTTACCTTCCCATGGTAACTTACATTTAATTTACATCGTGTTCTATGATTACATCCAAACTAGAGTCTACATATTCCTGAAAGTTAAATATTTTGTTGCACTAACAATATCAAGTGAAGTCAGACTCTGCTGTTAACACATGTTATTATGTGGGCAATCACTAAGCATAAAATGATTTCATAATGTTATGAGTTTCTATGGTGATAAAGAGCTTGTATTGATAGACAAAAATAGTTGAATAAGTAATGGAGTTTTTTGCATTATAAAATCTGTTCCCATTATCTGTACAACTTCTTAATCTCATACATTCTGCACGAATCTTCTCTCAAAGTATATAAAAACCTAAAATAGACTCTTTTGTGAAACTCCATAGGATCTGCAGCTGGGTAATTTGTTCATCTCCAGTAGTGCTGAAGTAGCCCACTGACACCTAAATGCACTCCTTGGCATACTGTGAGGCTGCTGACACATCAATTATAGATGCCTCTGTTAAACTTTCCTGGAATTATGTGTCCCAGGGAGCTAATTTATAGGCCTCAAGGATTTGATATAGGTGTCGATTAAGTTGAATTTGGATTTCCCATAATGGGCAAATATGAATTGAAATGTACTCTCATTTGTCATTCTAGATAATCAGTTCCAGTCTTTAACATGTTAATTCCACAATTTCCCCAATTATTTTCAATGTTTTACCAATAAACTCCATATGTAGCTGAATGTGATATTGTCCAGTAATAATTTTTCTCTAATAGAAGAACACCATAACAGCTGGTGCATGTAATAATTTTACTAAAAAGGAGAGTGCAGCTATTATGGCATTGGAGTGCCATGTGCAATTCTGTATTATTCCCATCAAACCTCCTCCATGAGTTTCCTGGGGGACATTACTATGCACTAGGCCAGAGTCTAAAATCACAAATGCATAGTTTTCTGGTTATCTGGAATGGAGCACATGGCTGAAACTCAAAATTAAATAGAGCCTTTCTAGGGAATTGAAAACTTTCTTAGGAAGTTTATTAGGAATAGAAAGGCTCTAATTAACTTTGAGTTTATGTTATATTAATATAATTATTATACCATTATATTATGTTATTATACAAACACATAATATACTAACATAAATATATAAACCCTGCTCCATTGGAACATTTAGTAATATTTTTCACTCCTTTTGGGAAAATATTAAAATTTCATGAGACATTTTTGGGGGATAAATATTAAAAATAATCACTGTCTCTTGAGGGCTTACATGGGAGAAAATAAAGTTAAACTTATGATTCAGTTACTCCAAATCTTATAAGAACCATGTGATATTGGCACTATTAGTTCTCTTGTTTTACAGAGGAGAGTCAAACAAAAGGTGAATAACTTTGGATTTGGGCCTTTATTAACTTCTGTCCATTCCTTTCAAGAAAGAACAAAGTGTCAATCTTAAGTGTTATTTACTAAGGAATTTCTATCCAGCTCTCTGAGCAATGCTGAATCACCAAAAAGTTACTGGAAAACTTAGTAGTCAAACAAAGTAATTTTTAGACCAATGCAGGTATGAAGAACACTGCCTTGATATAATCTTAGTGAATCTCAGAATGGGGATGAAGGGGAAAATATTTATAGAATTTTTAGGGCCTGGATCCAACTGGTTTAGAACAAGTCTTCAATGTGAGAAGCTAGTTGGGAGTAGAAAAATTTGGGGCATAAAAGTTTAGGAGTGTAGGCACAGACAGAAGACTATCTTAATAAGTAAACTTGTCTAATAATCAAACTTTTTTCCTAGGTAAGAATATTTTTTCTTTTTAGGAGAGCTAATTGTCCACATGATACAATTATTTTACCCTATATTGGTTTATAGGATTTCCCTGAAACAAACACATTTTATTTACTAGTTTCTGGCCTCAAATTCTGGAGCAAGAATTTCTAGGAACAAAGTCAAAATAAGATAAAATCTAAATAGGGTTAGAGTTCAGGTCTGAGTTAAAATTGCTAGACTTTGTTAATGCAGGTGGTTTTAATTATTTTTAATACCATTCTCAGAAATAAAAATTTTTCGTCATATCATATAAACAATTTATGCTTATAAATTGTAGTAAAATATGTGCCAACTTTCTCTCAGGTGCTTAAGTTCAGAGAGGAAACAGATCATTGATTTTGTGTCAAATGAAATATACTACTTCATTAGCCCTCATCACTGTTACTAATCCCTGCTGTGGATAATTATTCAATGTAGAAATAACTCCCATTATCAATCTATAACTATTCTGTCCAATACAATAGTTACTAGTGACATATAACTATTTACATCTGAATGTTAGGTAGTTGAAATTTAAAAGCCAATCTCTTAGTCATGATAATCACATTTCAAGTGCTTAATAGTCACCTGTAACTAGTGACTATCATATTAGACAATCTAGAGTTACAGAACATTTCTGTCATCAAAAAAAAGTTCTAATCTAAGATAATTCTTCATGTTTTGAGGGTTGATTTGAAATATATTCACCTTACAATGCATGAATGTCATTTCTGGGCCTTTAAAACAACAGTTTTATTTACAAACAGTATCAGTGCAATCAAATTGTCATAAAGTGGCATTCACAATAATTATTTTTATTTTTATGTGATTGATAGTGTTGTGCATTCAATTTTGTATTAAACTCCCATTGGACTGTCAATTTTCATTTGATTACTTTTTTTATAAAAAGCTATTAGGGGTAGTGGGAAATAAATAATTTTTCTCTTAATGGTTCCTTGAATGTTCATTAGCTATTTATAGGTACAGTAAAAATAATACCACCTAGTTTTCCTGGGAAATGTAAAAATACATAAGAAGAATCCCATTATGTGCTATAAAATTTTAATATATATTAAAATTAAGCATCTATTATTACATAGCTTTAGTAGATTCCCTGGTAGGAAAACAAAGAAAAAAATTTATAAATGAGAGCAAGATTTATAAGTAGTTGATTCTATTTGATACATTTCTGAATCAAGCATCTGAATAATTAATTAGAAATATAAGAGAACGATCAAACTATTTGATCCTTTACTATGAAATTGTCCATTATTGATATTTAACTAAACTTGAGCATTTAAAAGTCTCCATGTAATGTGTACCCAACACTGACAGACCATCTGATGAAGGCAGTAAGGCAATTTTGGTCTGAGTCTGGGCCAATACATCATCACACCTTCCTTTTCTAATATAAATGCTTTGAAAAAGTAACCAGACCTGGGTCAGGTAGGATAAATTAAGAAACAGATGCAATCAATCATCAATCATCTCATACACACAGGTGTACTTTCCTTACCTAGTTCCTAACTGGTTCTTTGGGTAATCTCACTTAGTTAGGGTCTTACATTTTGAATAACATCTTCACAAATCAAGTCTTTGAGCATTTAGTGATAATATTTTCCTTAGTCTTTAATTTTACTTTAGTGCAGTTTTTTTTTTTATGATCTCTATAGAAACCCCTAACTCCTACCATCTAAGTTGATGAAAACACCTTCCCTTGATCTCATACAGTAGGCAGCAAAATGGTATATGTTCCAAGATCATGCAGATCATTTATCCTGCTCTTTTTAAGGGAAATCCTGCAACCCCCTATTTAAAAACAACAAAACAAACAAAAAACAATGCTGTGCTAGCAAATTATCCGGCTTTGCAGAGGGCACCACCTCGGTCTGGAGTTGCGCTTGCGCAGTGCAGGCCGCTCCCCGCCCCCTGGCCTGGTTAAAGGCTGCGGGCAGCTGCAGAGGGTTTGGCTTTGCGTCCTCTGTCCGCTCTCAGCCTGGGGGCCGCTCCGCAGGAGCCTGCCCTGTCTCCGGAGGCATGTTCGGCTGGTCAGCAAGGATGCCCGCTACAAGAAGGAGCCCGGCTCCAGATGGTGGCCGAGGGACTGCGGCAGCTTTCAGCTCGGAGGCCGCGGCCCCGGAAGGAGCACTCAAGGTGCCCGAGGATATAGACTTCGACCTTAAGCCCAAGCTGCTCCTCGTTGCCTAGCACAGCAGGGCAAGACCACCTTCATCCGGACCTGGTCCATCGGGGCTTCCCAGGAAGGCACACTGGGCCGGGCACGCCGCTGGCTCCTTCCTGGCCATCATGCAGGGCCTCGCGGTGGAGTGGTGTCTGGTCCTGTACTTGCGCTCCTCCTGGGCCCACGGCACCCCTTCTGCAAGCTCAGCCCCTTAGGCAATGGGTTCCTCAAGGAGTGCATGTGTGCCGGCTGCCCACCCCGGCCCTGGACAGCGTATGCATCATCGACAGCCCCGGTGCCATCTGGAGAGCATCGCACATCGGCAGAGGCCCGACTTTGCAGAGGTTCTGGAGTGGTTCGCCCTCTGAGCACGTGAACCGTATGATTCTGCTCGTGGACGGTAATTGGCTCCTTGTGGTCCCACCTGCTCCTCATCTCCGACAGCCACAAGCTCTCTAGAGTCTAGAATAGATCAAGAGGCAGGACCTCTTCAAAGACGTCCAGGCTGTGCCCCCCAAACGCTGTCCTCAGTACGCACAGTGACCTGAGCCAGCGGGTACAGCTGGCCAACGTCCCCGCCTGTGTCATCAGCTCCTCAGGAAAGAGCTGCCGGTGTCTTCGGTAAAGAAAACAAAGAATTGGTGAACAATCCGGGAGAGACCAGAGCTAGCGTGGGAGCATCAGATTTCTCTCTCTGGGACTCCCCAAGCCTCTGTAAGATGCAGGAACTCCTACAGACCCAGGATCTTAGCGATTTCTAGGCCTTGAAGCCCAAGCTCCTAGACACGTGAACGACATGGGGGCTAATGGTGGCGCGCTAAGAGGAGTCCCGGATGCCCTTCCAGACTGAAGGATGGTGCCTTCATGGGACCATGATCAGGCTCGTTGGGCACGATAGCCGCCAGGGGGGACTGGCCAGGGCATTGATGACGTTGGGTGGGTGAAGGGCAAGGGCAAGCCCACCTACAACCACATCTGTTACCTGCTGTTATGTGTCAACAAGACGATACTAAGTGCCAATGCCAAGGAGATGGTGATGTCCAAGCTGCCCTCTATGGTAGCGGCGGGGATGGTCTGAAAGTTTGTCCATGCAGACCAGGACAGTCTGCTGGACCAGGAGAAATCTGCCCTGGGCAACCACTTTATCAGTCAGCTGGAGGACCACGAGCTGCCTGAAGACCTGCCCCTACACCTGATCCTGTCCTCTGATCCCAGGCACGTGTGACTGGTCCCCTGTACCTCCCATTATACCAGCACCCAGCCAAACAGAGATTGGGTACGGAAGGCTCACCAGTTCTCAAGGTCCATAAACACTGAGTGGATGTGCTCTTGAAAAGGTAAGAAGAAAAAATATATATAGGATAATAATACTGAAATAATATCTACTGACTCCTTACTAGAAATCAATTTACTATGAGCCAGGAACTCTATTAAGCACTTTAATATATGTCATGCCATTTCATAATTACTAAAGCTCAATGAGAAAAGTTATGTTAAACTTTTGTTATAGGATTCTGAATCTCAGTATAATACAATAACTTTCTAAAGAGTTTACAGCACTTTAGTCAAACCAAAATTAAAATCTGAATTTCAAATATCTTGATTTTCAATGCAATGCTTTTTAGTTCCAGTTGTAATATCTAAGTCCAAGAAATTAAGTATCCCAAATTTATCAAAAAATTTGTCACCTCCATAATTAAGACTTTTCTTATCAAACTATCTAAACTATTCCCATACCTTAAGTAGTCTTGCCTGCTTATAGACCTATTTTTTGTAATTACTTTTGATGTTTGGGACTTTCATGTAAATGTGCTTTCTTGTGCTTGGCTTCTTTCATGCAACATAAAGTTCTTGAGTCTTTGTTGCTGTATGCATCATGTTTGATTCCTTTTATTGCTTAAAAATGTGTTGCATAAATATACAACAATTTGTTTATCTAGTTTCCCGATGATGAATGTTTGCATTGCTTTCAATTTTTGGCTACTATAAATCATTCATTATCTGGGGCTGAAGGTGGGTAAGTTTGCTTTCAAAGGGGGTTGAGGGACTATTCTAGGCTGAATAAGTTAATTATGCAAGTGCATAAATTCTGGTACATTTTATTGGGTGTAAATTATAGCTCAGTAAATTTAATATCTGTCCTTCATATGAACTGTAATAAAATGACTGCTCCACTGTCTTTCTTTCAAGCACTTCAGTTATTTCCTATATTATTCAGGAAAATATCAAGCTTCTTAAAATTCATATGGGAGCCTTCTCTGATCTGATAGTACATGATTGCCCACCTTATGCATAACTACCCAACTTTCTAAGTTGATCTTCTTACAATACCTTCATGTTCAAATAAAAATATATGTACTTTCCTGTACATACTGTGATAATTGTCTTCACATTTGTCCTGAAATAACTTTTTTATTCTGTTATGTGCTGTTTTTACTACCCATCCCCCAGCATCACTATCACCCAAACAACAAGACCAACAACTCCGCCACTCCTCACACTTAAGTAATTACTAATCATACTTCAGATTTGGATCAGGTGTTATTCCTACAAACTCTTTTAGATGGCTGTTTTGTAATCTGTGATCTACCAGTCACAAGTTGTAGAAGAATGGAAAACACACCAAGCCTTTCTAATCCTCATAGTTGTCATTACAAAAATAAGGATATTACAAAATAGCAATAATAATGGTAATAGTAATTGACTCACACTGAGAATTAATTAAACAAGAAAAGGAACATAGGTAGTTGATTTAAATGTATGGCATATGACAAACATCTACCTCTGTTACCTATTAAAAACAATGCAGCAACTTGAATGAATTACCTCTTCTTTAGCTACTTTATTTCCATCACTTAAAACTTATAAAACTGCATTAAAATTATCTCATATATTTTTATCTAGATGTCAACATCTTAAATAGATATGATTTTTATATACCAAGTAACTGTCATAGCATTTGGTAAGTAAAAGAGTTTGTTGAATTAAAACTGAAATAAATATTCATTTTCAATACAATACCTTCCTTGTAGCTAAAACAATTTGAATTATTTTTCTGGCTACAATAGATAGACATGATACTGAGTCTGTATGATATAAAATCACATTTTCTTCAATATTTTTATACAGCTATTATTGGCTCATAAAGACCTCTCCATTGCATGCATTGCATCCTTTGACAATAGTTGGAGAATGGAAAAGACAAATAAATTAATTTTGAAATTTCAGCACTCACATTGCCCGACTCTGAATATATCTAAATTTGGAACATAGCAATGAAGATAGAAATCTTTCATTTTAATGATAGTTTTATCCTTATTCAAAATATGTATAAAAGAAAGAGATAAGACTTTTCATGGGTTTAAATTTTTTTAACTTATGGAAGATTTATTAAAATTGGAGATATGTGCAAAATAAAGTAAAATAGGACCACCTTTTTGCACCATAAAAATGTATTAAGATCTTATTTTGGAAAATTTAAAACCATGAATATTATAAAACATAAAAGTAGAATGAGCACATGCCAGAAATTATTGGATTGCTTTATTAGAGACTCAGCATGAGAGTGAAGTTGGTACAAAGGAGAAGTTGAGGAATGTACTTTGATTATCAATTAGTCAAAGGAGTGCTGAGGTGAATTTGCTAATAGATCTAAAACTTTTCAATGTAAATGTGTACTAAACTAATATTTCAGGTTACATTTTTCTATTATATAATTGATAAGTAAGTAGTTTTACAGTGCCTGAAATATGATTTAACAGCAAATGACTAAGTCAGAGGTACATTTTCCCAAGGCACAATGTCCTTGTGTCTGTGCTCTCTAGTATGTTGTTGCAAGTTCATCAAATCATCCTCTTGCTTTAGGTCAAAGTTTTGAATCATTGTTTTTCACAATATCACATTGATATTTTGAAACTTTTGTTTTGAATAATATTAGGCTTACGGAAATTGCAAAATAATACAAAGATTTCACTGGGCTTAGATGAAGCCTCAATGGGCTTCATCTAATGTTGATATTTTATAATGGTTTCTGAGGACCAGTATTAAGTAAAAGAATGTCAGTGCTCCTTTTTTAAATATATATATACATACATATATATATACACACACACACATATATATATGTGTGTGTATATATATATATATATATATATATAGAGAGAGAGAGAGAGAGAGAGAGAGAGAGATTGACATCTCAGAGAGGAATGGAGAGGGATAGAGAGTTAGAAACATCAAAGATAAGAGAGAGGAGAGTCATTGATTGGCTGCCTCCTGCCTGCCTCACACTGGGGATCGAGCCTGCAACCCTGGCATGTGCCCTGACTGGGAATCTAACTGTGACCTCCTGGTTCATAGGTCGACGCTCAACCACTGAGCCACACTGGCTGGGCCAGGCTTCCTTTTAGAGATAGTTGATTCTAGAGTGTGGGCTGACATAATACAAGATTTCTAGAACATCTCCTGGATCCAGAGGGTAATAGAGTTAGAAAGAAGAATGAGAATGAGAGGAGGAAGTGGAGGAGGAGGATGGGGAAGGGGAAGAGGAATATTGAAAGAACCCAGGAGCCAACCTGAAGGATTTCCTAATGACCAAAGGTGGAACAGTTTGTGCAATATAACATCAGTATTTTTTATAACACAAAGGGTATTTTTAAACAAAAGGGAAAGTCTGTAGTACTAATTGGAATAGAATAAATGAAGACCTTTGTGTAAAATGTAAATAGAAAAATGTCGTCACCTTAGGCAGACTTCTATTTTATTTTAATTTTTTGATGTGGAATATTTACTATAGTTAGCTATTTGAAAAGTCATTTTCTATGACTGTCCATGCCTACACATAACTTGGGAAGTCTTTGTGTAAATTCAGAATTGCACCTTCACTTGTTTGAAGATCACTAGTATATAAGTGGTCTTCCTATTTCACATTTACTACCCTAAAATTCAATAAGAATAGAAACAATTGATAAACTCCAAATTTAGTCAATTAACACTTTTTATTGAGTGTCTACTACATGCCAGAAACCCCTTCCTTTGCAAAGGTTGAGTTACATTAAAAACAGTTATGTGGCACTTAAACACATACAAAGTACATGTAATAACTCAATTCTTACAACAACTTTGTGAAGTAGTTTACATTAATATTTTTATTTTAACAACTAGTAAAACCAAAATTAAACAAAATAAAAACAGTAGAGTTTAAGTAATTTCCATCTGAGCATTTAAATAAAATCTAGGATTTATTGCAGGTATATCTTGAAATATGTGTTGACTTTATAAACAGTTAGCTATAAATTTTATAAAATGGTTAATCAAAGAGTCATCAAAGATTTTAAAAACAACCCTATAAATAACATTATTTGAATCCAGTAAAAGAAGACAAATAAAATTCAGCTCTAATGATTACTCAATTTCCATGGAAACTAGAAACATGTATTTATGGAAAACTTTATAAATATCAAATTGCACCATTATCTACAAATGTGCCAATTCTGTCCAACCTTGCCTAAATTATGTAACTATTTCTAAAACAAATGGCTTTATGATGAAAACATCACAAAGTGAAAAATGCTATGTCTCTTTCTACCTCCATCTTCTTTATTTTTACATAAAAGAATGGACAAAATGTAATTGCTAATTTCAGATTTTTAAGAAAGTATTACATATTATAATTATCCTTTGCTATTAAACTCCAAATGTTAAATTTTAATATTTTAAGGGTAAATTTGCAATACTACTTTTATCACTTTGAAACTTTTAAAGAATAATCATAAGAACAACCTAACTGAAAAATATAATTTTTATTAAATGCTAGTTTATGGGTCATAATTTTAATTATTTTCATAATATGAAAGATGGAAAGATCTTATATATTAAATATAAGTTGAATATTTCTAGTATTGCACTCATCAAACCTGAAAAGGAAGAGAGATTTTTCTTTTATACTTGCTTGCTACTTCTTTTTATTCTTATTTCTCAGATACATGCTTTGTTATTCAGTGGTTCTGCAATAATGTCAACACTGTATTTTTTATTTAAAATAAATAAATAAACAAACAATGCTGCTATGAAAAAAATAGTTTAATAATTTAACAAAGATGACTATAATACTTTTATAAACCAATTATTTGCAGAGATATTTAGGTGGTACATATTCAGTATTAATCATATTTTGTCCCATATAATAAGTTATATACATCATTCATACACAGCTTGCCCATAATTACTTTGTATTAGTGTCTAATAAACTCATATAGTGCTCAGTTTTCTCTGTTTTGCATAATTAGCCTCATATTAAAATATAATTTGAACTTACTATGTAGTGACTAATATGTTATTAGTTTCATTAACACTGTTTCCAATGAGATCATGGACATAAATTAACTTTTTTTCTATTTTTACACTTTAACTTTGAAATTATGTGTTCAGATTAGTCAGCTTCAAATTATCTAGCAATAATGCTGCTATTCTTGTTTAAAATACAAATATTTTGCCAGGTTCCTCTCAATGCAACCTTATCCTTGAGTTATTTTTAAACTATCCATGTCCTTTTCATTAGTGTGTGCATGTTTATAAAGGTCCCAACCTTTGTTGATACCAATTTGGCAGCAGACGTTGAGGTTATCAGCCTTTCTGAACTGATGAAAGTGGTCTCCCTAGCAACAGAAGCACTGTGGAATCTCCCAGAACACCTGTTCTTCCCACTCCTAATTCCTGCAGCTGGGATGTATGCACTTGAAAACTGCCTTTTCATTTTGAATTTTTGCTTTTATATGTTTGGGTAGGTTAGGACAGTGGGAGTTTGCTGAGCTTGGCTGCTCACATAGTTCAAAAGACTTATGTGTCTGCATGGTTTAGAGTCATTATCATGGTTAGCAATTAGTATTTCCTTTTCCCCACCCCCGAAATACTCCTCCTGTGTTTCCTTAGCAGCCAGAGGAAAGGGTGAGATTTGGAAATCCAGCTAGGGTAATGCACATTGTCTAAAGTGCAAATGACAAAACTTGGCTCTGTTGTCACCCTCAGGCTTTTGATTCAGCCAACATTCATAATTCATTGGGCTCAGTAATATAAAAGGGCAATGTGCCCGACTGCTTGAGAAAATTACTGTCATATTTTAGCTTATAAATTTTTTAAATTATTCATTTTCTTGATTGTGTAAGGTCATTCTTCTCTTTTTTCTTGAAAATTGACCCGAATTTATTCAGATGCAGTCTGTATTAGGGCTTGTAAAAGCAATTAAGGGGGAAAAAACAAAACACTCAGTGATTTTCTCTTTCTTAGAACAAGTTCCTAAGAAATGGAATTTTAAGTAGCATTTTAATGTTTCATTTAACAACTCTATGAATAGCTTCATTTAATTTAAGGGTTTCCATTTGTTAAGGTATCTCTTTAGATTAAATAAAATAAAGAATGTATAAAAATTGTCTTTATAAACATACCCCCCTTCCTGTGTAGTGAAACATGCCATGAAAAAAACAAAGCAATAAAGCAATTACCGGGCGGGGAGGTTGGGGGTCGGGGGGAGAATAAAGTTAATTTTCCACATAATGATTCTATTGCATCTCAAAGTTTTCTTCATACACTAACATATGCTACTTCATTTTCAATTTATTTTTGGTCACAATCTGATTATCTAAATTGGTAAGTTACTTCCTTAAACTAACTGGCCTTTATCAATTAATTAAATATTACAGGCAACTTGTTTTCTATGCTCACTTAATATGAAACATAGCTCTAATTAGAGACATATATTTCCTATTAGCAAAAAAAAAAAAACCAAACCAAACAAACAAATAAAAAACCACAAGTGTGTAAAAATAACTTCTATTTTCTTCCCCTCAAATACATCTACTTAAAATGACTTTGAAAAACATGTCATATTCTTTATATTAGGCTTTTCACTATTTGACTACTGGAATACAGATACTAAAAAAAAGTCTGTTATGAGAGACCCACATAAGTACATTAAAGATGACTCATTCATTCTCTCTCTTTTTTTTTTCTAATACACTACCATTCAAGATTTATCTTCCTTCTGGAAGTTATAGATGCATTTACATGTAGTAAAAATCCTAAGGAAATACATATTTAAATAGTTCTTGATATTGTTTAGATTCTTTCCACTTTAGTATATCATTGCCTTTGCATTAAATAGACATAGGAAATTTCAGGAAAAATAATATGAAAAACAACCAGATTTTACTTTTATGCTCTCTCCTCTATAATTACTCATAAGATTCCCCCAGGACCCTTACTCTTTTTTCTAACATCCCACTTCTTTCTTCATTTTCCGCTCCCCCAACTCCCACCCCCTCGTTCTCTTTCCACACTCTTCTTGTTCCCAGAGATTACATTGCTATACTAGTGGTAAGAGCAGATTCTTCCTCTTACTCATCACTATATCCCCAACAATTAACACAGTGAATACTTATAAAACTGGCTCAATTTTATTCTTTGAAAGATCAAATCTCAAATTTATATTTTTATTCTTTATATCCAGATATATTTACCCAGTTATTGGTTATCTACCTATCTTTTACTGCTTGTAATCTAAAACCATGCATATAGGAAGCTCAGCATATTGAAGTGATCATCATAAAATTGTGTGTCATAGATGATTCTAGTTGCTGGAACAAATAAAAAATGACTTTCTCATGGCATAAAAATATTTCTATCTGTGTCTAATTAAGCTAAAATTAGTTCATACTGATCTCTTAATTCTATTCCATTACCACGTGGATCTCTTATCTGTGAAGTTCCATGCCAGCAGTGAGGAACCTGGCTCCCATGTATTTATTTAACTGTTCAATTTCAGTACACATGTATAGCAGTATTAGACCTGTTAACCTGTACCCTCATGAGAAATAGCTTTGTCAACAAAAGTGCCGTGATTATGTGGTATGATTATGCCTTCAGATTTACAGAATCCATTGTTTTCTAAAGTTTCTTGGGTCTGCAGGTTGGTACCTTCTTCCCCCCTCCTCCACACTCTGTTTAGGAGATTGTTTTATATATTTGTAATACAGTCAAATCATTTTGTCGAGTCTGCTTTGTTTTCTGGGGTTATCTAACTCCATAAATTACTTTTAAAAATTTTGTGTTCATTATAGTTAAACCTTCATGCGAAAAGATTCTAGGAGTTTTGACAAACATATAATATAATTTATACACAATTACGTTATCACACAGAATAGTTTCACCACCCTAAAAATCTCCTGTGCTTCAAATATTCAACCCCCCTGTCTTCCCGTGAACCCTTGGCAGCCACTGATATTTTTTTACTGCCTTTATAGTTTTGCCTTTTCCAGCTGTCATATAATTGGAATAATACAGTATGTAGCCTTTTCAGATTGGCTTCTTTCACCTCGCAATATATATTTAAAGTTCATCCATGACTTTCTGAGACTTCATAAATCAGTTCTTTTTATCACAGAAAAAATACTCTATTGCATTATGTACCATGGGTTGTTTATCCATGTATCTACTAAAGGACATCTTGCGTGTGTCTAGTTTTTGTAAATTATGAATTAACAGCCATGAAATATTCACATGCAGATTATTGTGTGGACATAGTTTTAAAATCAATTAGGTAAATGCAAAGGGGAACAATTGATGGGTCATTGGTAAGCCTATATACTTTGTCGTATTTCTATCTGTCTATGTCAGTGATGGCGAACCTATGACACGCGTGTAGGGGTGACACACAAACTCATTTTTTTGGTTGATTTTTTCTTTGTTAAATGGCATTTAAATATATAAAATAAATATCAAAAATATAAATCTTTGTTTTACTATGGTTGCAAATATCAAAAAATGTTTATATGTGACACGGCACTAGAGTTAAGTTAGGGTTTTTCAAAATGCTGACATGCCAAGCTCAAAAGGTTCGCCATCACTGGTCTATGTCTATGTCTGTCTTCTATGTCTATGTCTATCTATCTATCTTTATATCTTTATCTATCCATATAATCTGTATCTATAATATAGTCTTTATAAATATTGTACTAAGTACTGCCAAGCTGCTTTCCAAATGGCTTTATTCTTCATGCCTGCCCACAAGATATGAGGGGTACTGTCACTCTACATATTTATTTGCACTTGGTGTTGTCAATTTTTCCATTTCATACATTTTATTGTGTGTGTGGTAGTGTCCTATTGTTTTAATTTACATTTCTTTAATGAAAAATATTGTACATTTCTTGAGGCTTATTTGCCATCTTTATATTTTTAGTGGTCCAAATCTCTTCCGATCTTTTTTCCTCTTCAGATATATAAGAGATGTGTTTGTTTTGTTTATTGTTGAGTTTTAAGAGTTTCTTGTTAGTTTGGAATACAAGTCCTTTATTATATACTAGAGGCCAGAGGCCCAGTGCACGAAATTTGTGCGCAGGTACGGTCCCTAGGCCTGGCCTGTGATCAAGACCATCTTCCCTAGCTGCCTACAGCCGGCCCTGCCCCCCCTCCCCACTGCCACCCACCCCTGGTTCCCCTGATAACCATGGGAAAGGACCGAGAGGTTGGCTGTTCCCTCTCGCTTGTTGGCCCTGCCCCCACTGTGGTCGCCCTCTGTGTGTGGGGCAACTGGCGGGGCGGGGGCTTGGCCTGGTGCCACCCGCATCCCCCGCAACCCACCTCTGGTTCCCCGCTCACTATCGGGCCATCGGAGCCTGCCGGCTGGGGAAAGGGACCAAGAGGTGGTCAGTGCACCTCATAGTGACCAGTTGAGTGGTCATTCTGGTTGTTCCACCATTAAGGTCAATTTGTGTATTACCCTTTTATTATATAGGATGTGTTATGTGAAATTTCCCCCACCCCACCCCCATTTTGTGTTCTTACCTGCTGTATACTTACTTTTTCTATTAACATCCTAAGTTATCTTAAATTTCCTATCCCATAATTCCAAAATATTTCTCATACATATATCTGGGTTTGATGATTTCCTTGTCTCTTCAGACTTCATTTTCTTGTCTTTTAGCATGCCTTATAAATTTCTGTTGAAAGTCACACATGATGTATTTGGTAATAGCTACTTAGGTAAAAAGACTTATAGCCTGAGGAATAAGCGTGCCACTAATGTTTATTGTAGCTGTAGGTGCCTGAGGCCTCAACATTCCTCTCACATTCTGTGTTTGTCTCCCTGGCTGTCTCCAGATCCCCTAAGAATTCCTTCTAAAACAAGGTCAGTGCTTGAGGCTCTTTCAGCTTCAATTACCATTATTCACCTGGAACACTGTCTATTTGATAGTGAGGTAAGATGTGTAATCTTATGATTAGATCGCAGGATTTTAGGGGGCCTTTGTACCAATGCTTCAAAATTATCTTACACCAGCTCGCCACACCTTATGTTTGACAGAAAGGTTAGAGGTGGAGTTGGGTAATTTCTCTTTCACCAATTCAGATAAGACTCTGGTAAAGTATTTTTTCCTTGCTAAGTAGGCCTTTTAAATTGAAAATGTTTAGAGCAATTTCAAAATAGTTACTTTTCCCATCACCCTGACAGAAATGTGAGGGTTTTTCTTGGCAATTCACCTTGAGAATGTTGGGGTTCCTAGAGCTAAACCCATGGACGATTGGAGATCTGTAAGCCTGTGGACCCTAGAGTTTCTCACTCTCATAATAGTGTACACCCCACTCTAGCAGTTCATCAGTTACTGTGCAAGTGCTCCTGATAGTTTGTGGCTGCAGCATCTTCTGATGTTAGCAAGTATATTCCTGTTGTGATTATCTATATTCACCTGTCTCCCTGGATTTTGGGGTCACAAAGTGCCCTGTGACCTAACTTCTATGATGAATCCAAGAAGAGTCATTGATTTCAGTTTGTTCATCTTTTTCCTTGTTGTAAGTGCAGGACTGACACCTTCCAAGCTATGGATGTCAGAGCTGAAACTGGTAGTTCAGAATACTGGTTTTTAGCATTTCTGTCCAGAAAAGGCACAACACTTATGTCTCTATACCAGTGGCAAGAATGATTAATATGGCATCACCTGGCTGCAAGAGGGTCTGGGGAATGTAGTCCCTGGCTGGGCAACTACATTCTAGTGACAGCTCTGCAGGGGCCGGGGGGTAGGGTGGGCTGGATTACAGGCTTTGGCTGACAGTTAGGTCTCTCATCCACAAAGCCTAAAAAGGAACAGGCAAATTACAAATCAACTTTTAGAAAGTACTTTCTGAGTTCCAAACACTATAATAGATATTTATATATGTGATCTCATTACACCCCTTAATTACTACAAGAGAATATTAGACCATGCAGGAGACTGGATCAAAGAATTTAGCCTAATGCCCAAGGGAAAATAGTTCGATTAACCTAGACTGATGTAACTCCAAAGGCCACATACTCTGGAAAGTGATTGATCTAGGTTAGAGCTTTTATTGAAATTTTAATCTAAATGTGATTACAATCAACCCTCTGTATCCAGGGACTCTGCATCTGTGGATTCAATCAACTTCAGGTTGAAATCCATGGGTGTGGAACTCTTGGATGTGGAGGACCAACTAATGGGGCTTGAGGATCCATGGATTTAGTTTCTTCAGTGGTTCCTGGAACCAATCCCCTACAGTTGATTGCATTTATAAAACCATTTGAAGTTTAATTATATATATTGGAAAATCTTCTAATTAAAGCACATTTTATTTTTTTCCATTTAGTGAAGTTGATTGTCACATTACATGCATTGTAAAATGAAATATACAATATCTTCACTTCTGTTTTTCCTAAGCAAGACCACAGTGTGCAGACCATAGATGTTTCTTTAAGCGCTTGTAGCCTTAACCAGACTTCCTCAACAGTCCAGAGCAGTCTCTCTCTCTCTCTCTCTCTCTCTCTCTCTCTCTCTCTCTCTCATATTCATCTTAGCCATGGTGTATAATATATTTAACTGTATTACTTTCTTTTCATAAAAAGGAAAGTTATTCAGATAGTAACTGAGTAACTGACTTCCTTAGTGAATTCAATTTTAATATTTTCTTAGTTAAATCTCCTGGGTATAACAAGTAGCCAAATATACCACCAGAAAATAATAACTCTGTCTCACTTTCAATATTTATCACCTTTAATCTTATTGAACTTGCCAGGATATTATCAAGCAATGCCAATAGTAGCAAGTATGCTTGTCTTTTCTACACATCAATTCTTACTTGGACTATTGCAGTAACTTCATAGCTAGGTCCCTAGACCCCATTATTATTTTAGGCCATCAACTCCTTGCAAAACATGATAGCGAGTTGTTTAACTTCTCTCTTATGAGGGCAGGAAATAGGAACGTTAATTCAATGGCAGCCACCATAAGGATTTCCATAGCTTCTGAAACAGAGTATAGCTGCACAATTTATGTTAAATTATACTATTTATTTATTTATTTATTTATTTATTTATTTATTTATTTATTATCTTAGACCTTTGATTTGTCTTGTATAACTAAAAAGAACTGAGAAAATAGCAAAAGTATAGTCCTGTTAACAGCTTTATTTAGTTGAGGGAAAATATATAACAGTCTGGAAATCTTATAAAATTGGGTTTCCTGATGCATGGTGATCTGACACACAGAGGTCAGGAGGCATGTTTATCCCAATTTTATTCTTCTCCAACTTTCTTATCTCCTGCCAAGAATCTATTGGGCAACCTCACCTGGGAGCCAGAGGACAAAGGAGCTATTGAGAAGTCCAGAGCAGTTAGCTTTACTGAATGCTGAGTAGCTTGGAGAAACAAAAAGTGGAGCAGCATTGTGAATATTCCATTGGAAAAAATCTGATATAAGAGAATCCATTGTTGTGCTGTGTCCAGGCAAAACATTTTTTTTCCATCATAGAGCATTTATAGAGTCATATCAACTATTATAATGTTGCTTCGCACTAACAGTTCTATCGTACTTCTTCAGAACGTTAATTACCACTGACATTCATATAAGCTTAGGGGGCAAAAGAGGGAAAAATGTTAAATAAAATTAAATAGAGCTATTTTCAGTTTCTGTGTTTGCATATGGACACAGAGTCTAAATTGGTAATAACTGCCTTTGTTTTCATTTTCCCTTAAATTCAATGAGCACTTTAACACAATGGTATACTTAAAAGGGTGACTTAATCTTTTATTTTTTGTGAGATCTGAATCCCCAGTGCACTGTATTTATTGGATAGTAGCACAGGACTATTGGACTAGTAGTGACTCTTAAGAGGTATCACACTGAATAATCTAGTTTTTAAACTTGGTCTTCCTTACTATCTACACTAATAAAAGAGAAACATGGTAATTAGCGTACGACCGCTACCCTTCCCATTGGCTAATCAGCATATCCTTATGCAAATTAACTGTCAGCCAAGATGGCGGCCGGCAGCCAGGCAGCTGGAAGCGAACATGAGGCTTGCTTGCTCCAGTGACTGCAGACTCCAACGTTCCCCGCCTGACTTGCCGGCCTCTGAATTGCAACTCTCAGCAACTATGTACTATGTTGCAAATAAGAAGCTAAACAAAACCCCAGAAGTCAGCTTTCAGCCTGCCGGGATCTCAGAGCTGAAGTTATACATTGTTTCGATTATAGAACGGCAAACAAACCAGATGCAAAGCCTCAGAGCTAGAGCCAGAGCTAAAGCTGGCCCAGAATAAAATAAAAAAAAGAGAAAAAAAAGGAGTGGTTGGGAGCTTCAGTCAATAACTGCCAGCCTGAAAGCAGCCCTCAGCCCCTCACCCAGACTGGCCAGGCACCCCAGTGGGGACCCCCACCCTGAAGGGTGTGTGACCAGCTGCAAACAGCCATCATCCCCTCATCCAGGCTGGCCAGGCACCCAAGCGGGACCCCCACCCTGACCTGGGACACCCTTCAGGGCAAACCAGCTGGCCCCCAGGCCTCTATCCTATATAGTAAAAGGGTAATATGCCTCCCAGCACCGGGATCAGCGTGACAGGGGGCAGAGCCCAAACCCACTGATCGCCCTGCGGCTCTGTGTGTGACAGGGGGGCGGGGCCACAACCTCCCTATCCGCCCTGCTCTGTTCGTGACAGGGGAAGGCGCCCCAACCCCCTGATGGGCCCTGCTCTGTGTGTGACAGGGTGCGGCGCCCCAACCTCCCCCCCCCCCATGGGCCCTGCTCTGTGTGTGACGGGGTAGAGCCATAACCTCCCCATCGGCTCTGCCCTGAGTGTGACAGTGGCTGCGCCCCAACCCCCTGATCGGCCCTGCTCTGTGGGTGATAGAGGGCGGCGCCCCAACCCCCTGATCCGCTCTGCTCTGTGTGTGACAGGGGGTGGTGCCCTAACTCCCCTATTGGCCCTACTCTGTGCGTGACAGGGGGGAGCTCCCCAACCCCCTGATGGGCCCTGCTCTGTGTGTGACAGGGGGTGGCGCCGCAACCTCCCCATCGACCCTGCCTTGAGTGTGACAGGGGGCGGTGCCCCAACCCCCCAATCAGCCCTACCCTGAGCGTGACTGAGGGTGGCATCGCAACCTCCCAATCCGCCCTGCTCTGTGCATGACAGGGGGCGGCGCCCCAACTCCCCAATCAGCCCTGCTCTGAGCCTGACCAGGGGCTGCACCTAGGGATTGGGCCTGCCCTCTGCCACCCAGGAGCAGGCCTAAGCCAGCAGGTCGTTATCTCTTGAGAGGTCCCAGACTACAAGAGGGCACAGGACGGGCTGAGGGACCCCCCTCCCCCCCCCCAGTGCACAAATTTTTGTGCACCAGGCCTCTAGTTATTACATAAGAGCAACACAGCCCTTGGAAATCAGGATCTATCACTTCAGTAAACATCTTTCTGTCTGTTGTTTAAGGCTACATAATAGCCTTAACTTCCAATTTGAATGGAAAAATAAAGTATACATGTGCCAATAGATGCATTTCTCTCTTTGTAATTAAGAACTTCACACCCTCTGAACCAGATTTTGGGGAGTGGAAGCAAACATTTATTCAATGGATTATTTGGAGACATATAAGGAAAGCCACTCTCAGATTCACCCCATAGTTTACACCTGTGCATCTGACAGTGGGGATATGACAGCATATGTTTGCCTTTGATTTGAGGCATACAACTAAAGCTCCAAGATGTCTTCCAACTGAAACTATCACAGAAACTTCAGTAGAGCTTTCTCTTCTGTCAAGCCAGCTGCTTTGGGGTGGTAGAGTACTAGAAAAACAAAATTAAACTCATAAGCATGAGTCTATTGCCCCACTACTTTCTCCATTAAAGGAGACTTTTGTTGATATTCTATAATTCCCAAATGGTGACAATGGAAGAGACATGGCAAGGGAAGCAAATCTACATCCAAAGTAATGTGTCTATTTTTGGAGGGCAGATAGTTGCTCCGTCCATGATGGAAAGCATCCAACATAATCCATCTGTTTTCTGGGCCCTCTAGGAATAGTGTTATGTGAGGGGAAGAGAGTTGGCCAGGGTTTTAGGGAAACTGAATAGAACACTCAGCTGGATCTTGGTCAACCCATGTATAGCTCCATTTCTGCCATTAGAAAAGTTTGTCCAGAAACCCTTCTATCAAGTCTGAGGTGGCAAGGTAAAAAAGGCTGGGTGAGCCTGGTTGGTGTGGCTCAGTGATTGAGTGTTGACCAATGTACCAGGGGGTCATGGTTCGATTCCTGGTCAGGGCAAATGCCCAGGTTGTGGGATCAATCCTCAGTAGGGGGAATGCAAGAGGCAACCGATCAATGATTCTCATCATTGATGTTTCTATCTCTCTCTCCCTCTCCCTTCCCTTCCTCTCTCTGAAATCAATAAAAATACATTTTTTTAAAAAAGGCTGGATGGCACCTAAAATTTGAAATAATTTTGTTTCGTTTTAGCTTACTTTGGGGATTAGCAAAACTTTTCCATCAAGATCCTAAATATTTTACAGATTTGCGGTCCATATGATCTCTATTGTAACCACCCATCTCTGTGATTCTAAGCACAAAAGCAGCCACAGAGAATACATAAACAAATGTGGCTGTGTTCCAATAAAACTTAATTTACACACACAGATGGTATGGCAGATTTAGTCCAGGGGCCATGGTTTGCCAACACTAATCTACTTGATTACTGAACATTTCATCAATCTGTAAGTCAGGCTTCTGTTAACTAGTAATGGGAAACTACTAAGAGACCAGTTTCATCATGTCTCACATGAGTCTGATCCAGTCATATGCTGGAGCTGTCTTGCACAGGCTCCCGTGAGCCAATTATAAACATATTAGAGGCCTGGTGCATGAGTTTCATGCACTGCAGGGTGGTGAGGGGGTCTCACAGCCTGGCCTGTGCCCTCTTGGCAGTTGGACATCTTTAGCGCTACCACAGAGGTGGGAGAGACTCCCGCCACCACCACTGTGCTCGCCAGCCGTGAGTACGGTCTAGGGCTTCTGGCTGAGCAGCACTCCCCTGTGGGAGCGCACTGACCACCAGGGGCAGCACCTGCATTGAGTATCTGCCTGCTGGTGGTCAGTGTGCATCATAGCAATCGGTTCAGTCAATTTGCATATTAGCCTTTTATTATATAGGATATGTCAATTTATATCTAATGCTTAATGTCCTGTTAGATTTCTGCCTCTCCAGCCATAGAAGTGTTCTGATTATGTATATCAAATGGCGTCTTAATAGGCTGTCTATCTATTTTATTTATACAGAGACCCCATTATTAAACAGCCATCTTCAGATCTCTGATGGTCAAAACAGTGTGAGAACTAGTTTGGTTCTGTTACTTGTTATGCAAATGCTTTGTTTTTGTTGGATAAACATAAAAGCTGGCTACTACTCTCATTCCTATATTTTTCATTAAGTTTAAGAATGCAGCCTCATGGAGGCTTTATACCCCTTCATCACTGCCTATGGATGATCTTTCCAGCAAAGTTGGTGGCCACCTTTCCAACTAAAAAAGGCTGAAGGGTATAATAAACAGGCCCTTTGACGGTTTTGTTAGGAAGTAACTGAGTAAGAACATTATTATAGTCCTATTTCAACATTTTCCTCTGTCTAACTAAGCCTTTTAACTTACTTTTCTACAAAAAAAAGGTAATTCCAGCACTCAACAGCCTCCTTTACTGTAGGCAACAATGAATCTAGGCATGAAAGGAGCCAACCAACAGATTATAAATGACACTTCCCAGTGCCTGATCCAATACAACCTATGGAGGTATAGGTTTCTGTGGGACTCTGGTACTGATTCAGAGTTCTTGTTGGAAGCATTAGCACATTCAAATAGGTAACTGATAATTGCTTAAGGAAGTAGCTATTTCAGATGTGTGGGGAGGGTTATGAAAACTCTAGGTAGTAACGTAATCCCTGGGAAAGTAACAGCAGGAAATGCTACTACCATAGAGCTGAAGAGAAAGAGAACGAAGTTTCTTTAGAATAAGTCTACTCATAAAGCTATCATTTTTGGTACAGGAACACAGTTAACATATACTGATCCTGCAAGGAGGGGCCAGAGGAATAAGTACCCCAACCTAACTAAACCCAGTTAATAGCCACAGTGCCAGGGAGACTGTTAAAGCTGTCAATTAAAGTCAGAGCTCCAGGCCACAGAGCTGACTTGAGAATACTCAAGAGTGAATCTGGAAAGGTCACAGGGAAATATCTAGCACAGATACAGTGTAATAGGCATAAAAGTAGTTCTAAGAAAACTATAATTTAAAAGAAGAGTTATATGAAAAAATATCAAAAAAGGCAAAGGAAAAAATTATAACTACTACAATAATAAGGGCTTCAATTTAGTAAACATTTGCTATTTTCAAGGGGCTGTAACAATCTCATTATTCCTTAAAACGTCTGTCTGTGGTATTCACTGTATTTTTCTTAATGATGAGGAACGTGTGTCTCACAGATGTTGTGTAACATTTTTAAGGTTACACAGAGATTAAGTTGAAGGTGGTTGTGTGCCAAAGTCAGCTTCTTAGATACTGAATCCTAAATAATTGAGTCGGGTTCTATAGAGCCGCTGAAAAAGGAAAGAGGTAAAAAATGTTGTTGGGTTTAACACACTTGCTGATTAGTGATCATGAATTCTTGATGTTAAACTGATGGGCTCTGTAAGAAGTGGAAGCAGCAGGTATAAATGACATTTTCTCAGGAATTTGATTTTGAATATTGAGAAGTAAGTAGGATGGTGCCAGTTTCAAGTGACTATATGTATATTTAAACATAAACACACATGAATATTTTAAACAACACAGATACATATTTGAAAAGAAATAGGGTGAAACATTTTGCAAAGAAAAAGTTTAAAATGTTGAGTGAGGGACTATAGAGGCAAAGGAATCCCAAATTCTGTAGGGAGAATTATTTTCAGTGTAAAGTGCTTCTTGCAATTCTCTTGTTAAGACAGAATGAGCATTATGGTGGAATTATTTCATTGGACATCTATTTTTTATATAAAATGTTAGTAAAATATCAAATTTATAGGCCCACAAACACATATATTTTAGACAAGAATATTAAGAAATTTTGCTTTTATTTCAATCTTTGTTTTTTCTATATCTTGGACATTTAGGAAATATTTATTATAATGATAAAGTTATATTTTGAAATCAACCTTTTTTCTATTTGTGCTGTAAACTTTTCAATTTTTACTTATTTAAAATGTTTTAAAATATCTAATTTTGTAGCCTGGGATATCTTCCAAGGATCTGCATAATCTGCATAGCTTTGCAAAAGTAAAGAAAGTGAAATAAGTTTTACAACTTTTAAATACCAAGTAAATCTTTTTTTTCCCTTTTTGAATGAATTTACTGGTGTCCTCATTTACTCCAACTGATAAGTTCACTTCAACCTCCCATGAATACAGATACCCTCAACTAAAAACATGTGTAATTCTGACTTACTTTAAAACCCTGCAGTGGTACATTGCTTACTACATTGAGTTAAGTAAATAGTAATAATTACTCACTGTCAATGACTTTTTCTCATATCAAATACTGTTCTAAATAACATGAATTATCTCATTGTCATATCATTTCTCTGAGAAGACTTTCAATAAAATCACATCTCACATCCATTTTACAGATACAGTCAAGGTGATTAAATAAGGTGAATTGCATAAATACTCATTTCAAAAGGTTTGGAGCTGTCTGGTTGTTGATGTACAGAGTTTACCCATGAAGCACTACTATATTTTATTTTCTAAGTTTGCCGCTTTGGTCTACAAGTTCCTTAGTATCAGCTGCATGTTTTAATCCCCATATTTATACTGAGTGGATCGATGGAGAAGCCAGGAGTGTAGGCCTTTCCTCTGTCTGATATGGGAAGATCTTGGCCACTGGTGTCTGTGGATTACCTGATTCCACAGTATGATTCATCATTCATGACAGGAATTCAAAATATTTTATAACTAGAGGCCCGATGCACGAAATTTGTGCAAGGGGTTTGGCCCTTGCAGCCCCAGCTTCATCCAGAAGGTCATCTGGAAGGTCATTTGGCTGTCTGGTCTAATTAGCATATTACGCTTTTATTATTATGATTTGAATTAAAATGAAAGTGAAAAAATTTAGGTTGATATTTTAACTTCAGGAAAATGAGATACAGGTGGTTTTTGTTGTTGTTCTTTTGCCTAAGGGACCCACTCCTATCTTCCCAACGTGCCCCTACTAGACCCACAAATGCAAATCTGACTAGGAATACACAGCTTTAGAAACCAAAGGGCAGAATATAGAAAGCTAAATATAACTGCCTTTTCATTTAATAAATAAATTGAATTTTACTTGGCATTGTGACCCAGCTGTTATGCCTTGTTACTATTATAAGAGAAACATGAATTCTGCAGATTATGCCATACATTTAAAGATGTTAAAAAGATTGTATGCTTCTAATTTAATCAAACTTTACTGTTACTTATGAAAGATTCAAACACTGCACAGGAGAGGATAATACATTAAAATATTTATACATGCTGTTTTTAAATATGCATTTTAATCTAAATCACAGCTTTTGATTTCACAATGTTTTCATAATTATAATTTCATCGTTTTCCTATAATTCAGTAGAAGTTAATGAAGACAATTTTTCACTTCAATATTAATTTATTGTGTTCAGGTGAGCAAAGAAGTATATTAGGAATATGTAGCAATTTTTACAAACTGAATAAGGAAATAAGGTGTCTCACTGTATTTTAAATGAAGATAAGTAAAATATAATGTTTAATAAAATATCAAATATTATGTGAATTTAAAAATATGACAGGCAAAAAAGAAAGTAAATGCACTGTGAATGTAAAACCTCCTGGAAATAAAAACCCATTGTTTGTCAAATGATAACATCAACATATATCTTCTTTTTTGAAAAAAATATGTTTTCATTGATTTTGAAAGAGAGAGAGGAAGGGAGAGAAAAGGAATGATGAGAAATAAACATCATCCATTGGCTGCCTCCTGCACAGCCCCTACTGGGGATCAAGCCCCCAAACCAGACATGTGCCCTATACTGGAAATTGAACCTGTGACCTCTTGATTCCTGGGTACAATTCTCAAATGCCGAGCCACACCTACTGGGCAACATATATCTTCTTAAGTGCAGGTATTTCCCTGTTGTCAAATACAGTTTTCACTTGTCTAGTAGTTAGTTGGACTGGTAAAAAATTTATAAAGCAAAAATATGATAGAATCTTTAATGCTATGTATTAATTACATCTAGATTTTCTATTTTTTTCTCTAAGCATGAACAAAAATTTGTTCAGACATAAAAATAAAACTAATTAAGTACATCTATAATGACTTCTGGTATCTCTTGAATATTCATAGTTGGGTCATTATCTTTCCAAGGGTAATAGAAACTGTGCTGCCTTGTGGGCATGTTGCTTGAGGCATCAACAACTAAGAAAGAACTCTAAATTGGAGCTATGCCTAATAGAGAAAGAGCACATGAAGCCATTTCTTCTTACTACATTTCTTCTGAATTCTGCTACTTGAGTTCCATCTATGAGATAATATATTGCTCATATAGATCAACACCATTATTTGTATTTCAAATGCTTATTTTATATTCTATACTCTGAGATACAGTAGAGGGTTACCTCTGAAAAAATTAGTTATGCAAAAACATGAAAATGAATTATTTTGGACAGTTATTCATCAGACTGTAGTGGATAATATGCTGTATAGTTCTACTTTTCAAGAAGATAATATTTTGGGTTGCATTGCTGTGTTGAGAAAATCAGCTATCTCATTTCTAAAAATGCATATTTGTCACAATGGCATATTTAGTATTATAAATTTAAAATATTTTAAAGGACACATTTCACATTGTTTAAAATCATTATATGAGATGTAGAAATAAATCTCCAAGACATAATTAGTATTGTACTTTTGGTTTATTTAAATAATTTTGAAAAATATTTGAAGTTAATATAAATGTTTTAATCATGTTTGAATTTGATTATTTTCAACTTATAAACTATGCATGTTTATGACTATTTCCATTTGATTTTCTTTCCCTCATCATCCTAGACATGTGAAATGTTTGAAATGCACATTGCCCATTTTATATGGATACAGTCCATATATTCCTTTGTTTATTTGTTTTCATTTTGGTTCTGACTAGGTATTTTCTCCTTTATGATCTTCCAAATCTCTGATTATCATCTTGTTTCATCTATTCCACTGTTGATTCCCTGCAATATATTCTTCATTTCAGTTAATGTATTTTTCATTTCTGATTATATCTTTTGCATGTATTCTAGTTCTGTTTTTATGTTTTCTATGTCTTTTTTGAAGTTCTTACTAAGTTCATCCAAGTTCATTGAGCATCCTTATAACCAGTGTTTTGAACTCTGCATCTATTCGATTGCTTGTCTCCATTTTGTTCAGTTCTTCTGGCGTTTTGTTCTGTTCTTTCATTTGGGACATGTTTATTTGTCTCCTCATATTGACAGCTTCCCTCTGTTTATTTCTGTGTATTACATAGAGCTGCTACATCTCTGAATTAGATATTTTCTGTTTTTCCAGAGTTGTGGCTAAACTCCAAAAGGGAGAACAAAAGATGTTTTGAATTGCATATTCCAAGATTAAAGAATTACTGTTTGTTGGGGGCCAGTTATGTCCACAGGTTTTACAAGAGGTATATAGCAATACAGGTAACAAAATATAATTTTTAGCAGAATAGCTGTTATGCCCAGATTTCAGGATCCCCAAGAAACCACATCAGGGAGCCAGCCAGTCCGATGCAAAAGCGTAAGAGTCTTTATTCGAGCTAGCTCGGCTCCCCCACCTTGCCGACGCAGTGACAGGAAGCAGAGAGAGATAACTCTGTGTGGAGACAGGTTATATAGGGGGAGTTGGAGGAAGGGGAGGAGAAAGGACTGTGCTCTGCCGATTGGCCAGGCACAAGTCTGTGTCTTGTTCCTGGGTGTGGCTAGCAGAGGCTTAGACTTCCGGGAAGAAGCTCCTTGCCAAGCACGTGGCCAAGGTAAGATGGAGCACTTACCCTGGGGCAAGGTGGAGGGCGTAGCCCTTACCCTGGGGCAAGGTGGAGGGCCTAGCCCTCGCCCTTTCAATAGCAATATGAAAAAACAAACAAAAAACACATGTACATAGATTACTATTAGCAGGAAAGAACATCTTAGAGATAGCATCTAGGTTTCCACTTTGACCATCACCCTGAATTCTTGCTAGTCATCATTAGGACTAATTTCTGTGAATGTTCTGCAGAAGAAAGAAAAAGGGCAAGTAAAATAAAATCACATTAAACCACCAAAAAGAAATTAAATACCTGTTTCAATCAAATTTTTGTGTGTTTATATTTTCTCTAATCCTGACATTTAACATTGAATATAGCATGAATAGTAGTTAAATACTCTGCTTCTCAGGAAAGAATGTGTAATGTTACTCTTGCTATATGTCACCTGGCCTGAAGGAATCTATATGAAGTTAATATTCACATTCTTTTTATGTTGACATATACTCTGAAGGGCTGGGAAGAGCCTGAGGGCCATATCTAGGTAGTGAGCTTCATGAACTTCTCATGCAATGTCTATTTGCATAAAGTTTTATGGTTAGTTAGCCCCTTTGTCTGTTATCTCCCATCTTAATCAGGCAGTTTACTTATTATCTCTTGTAGTGTCCATTTTTTTAACTCTTTTTTCCTGATAAAAAATCAGTCTCTTTATTTATTTGCTTGTTTATTTATTTATTTATTTATTGTAAGTATACATAGATTATCTTACTAGAACCAGCCTGGATACTTTCATCAATGAACACTTTTTCAACCAATCTGATCCACATGAGGTAAGATTCCTGATTTACAATGAATAAATTTTAAGTGGATTGTTACGAGTCATATACAAAATGACCTTAAAAAATCCAACTTTCCAGATGTGCCCCGGAATTTGTAATATTTATGGCTAACATTGGTGTACTTTTATTTTATATTATGAATGTGTCAGACATAAATATATGGCAGGCGGTTTTAATAAAATATTAAAGCACTCTTTTAAATCCCTCAGTTAGGAGAGTGAATTCATTTTGAGTATTTTTAAGTGGCTATGTCATAGAAGGATTTATACGATCAACATAATAATAAAGATGTCCTAAAGATAAAAAGTCAGTGGATTAACAAGATGAATATCTGAGAATTTCCCCCATCTCTGTGCAAGACCTAACAATAGAAATGATCAATCTGAAATTAATCCTTCTTTCTGACATCAAGAAATAGTGGTTTAAAGCATCAAAGTCTTTGGTGAAAAGTGTTGTCTGGCTTTACAATCAGAGTTTTAGATCAACTGAGCGGTTTTTGAAAATGTCTAGCCATGCTCTTCAGTACTAACATCAGAAGAAACACATACACCATGACATACAACAACAACAACAAAACAAATAAAAAAACAAAATAATCAGCTCTAAGGCCAGTCATTTTTTGTTGGTCTGTTAAAAGCCAATTTATTTCAGAGCCATGATTTCTATCTTTAAACGGGCTTCTAACTCTAAGGCTAGCTAGCTAACATTATGCTAACTCTAGGGCCAAAGTTTATTAAAGATGATTCTTTAAAATTTTCAACTGTACACTCCAAAAATTTACTTCTGCTTTAAGAAGCAATGTTTAAGTGGGTTATAATCTGCTAAGAAAGCCTTAAAATTGTAAACTCTCATTTAAAAGGTAAAACATGAAAAGAACAATATTGACAGTTTGGATATTACATTTTTTATTTTTATAAACATTCATTTCATCAAGCTCTATAGGTTTCTTGATTTATTTAGAAAACAGAAGCCTTGTAACCACTATGTGGAAAACATCTTTTCACAAAAGGGGAAATGTCAGTTTTCTAGAGTTTACATTGTTTAAGCTTAATTAGAAACTAGCATTTCTCTTTAAAAAGATTCACACTGAGCCTAGGGTTGTTCCTAAGCAGGAACATAAACACAAAACAAGGTAACAGAAATTGAAACTGTGAAGAAATTGATTGAAAAAGACAAAGTTATATAAACAAGAGATATGAAGAAAATTAAAATGTGTAGAGTATGATTACTGAATAGGCTAAAATTTAGCTTAATGCTATGTTGCTGTAAAACAAAACCTGCTTAGCTACACAATTGTAATAACAATTAGAAAAATTACAAAAGTACAACTATTCCTAAACATACACTGACTGACAACACTAAGAATATCTTTGACAATTTTTTATAAAAAATTCAGTGTTTAATTTTGTTGCTAATAACATTGCATCAAATGCCATTCAGAAAAAGAGGATATTTGGAAAAGAAATTATGTGCATGTATAGGGGCTGGTTGTACAATTTAATCAGCCTGTATAAATATTTGATATGACACAGACCAAGAATACTAAGTATGTATATGAGTGGGGGGAAATTGTATGTTGTTCAATAATTTCTTCCTGGATAATAGTTTTCCCCTACCACTGAACTCTGAACTTTCTTCAAAGCTCACATCCTTCTATTTTTAATTTAATTCCAGATAATCTTAACTCCTCTTTTTCACATATAACTAAAAGTATAAAAATATAGATCTACTAGAGCCCTGATGCACGAAATTCGTGCAAGGGGCTCAGCCCTCGTAGCCGTGGCAGCTGCCTCGGCCCTCACAGCCCCTGCTTCATCCGGAAGTATGTCCGGAAGGACGTCCGGAAGGTCTTTTGGCTGTCTGGTCTAATTAGCATATTATGCTTTTATTATTATAGATAGCTAAATCTATCAATCTATCTATCTATCTATCTATCTATCTATCATCATCATCTTCTATCTGTCATTTATTTATAATATGTGTCCTGACACGTCCTGAGTTTACTTATTAGTTTGATTAATCAGCATTTACTTTAAAAAATAATGTACAGATAGATAGCTTTTGGGCTCACAGCATCCATAGTGAATTATTACTTGAAGACCGTTAAAAATCCTTGAATGAATTATAGAACTGAATTGACATCATTCTGTGTGGAAGTTGAATTGTTTGACAGTTGTATGTGCCTGTAAGGGCGTTGATCCTTCCTGTGCTCAAAAGGCTTCACAGAATATATTGCCTTGGATCTGCTTGAGCAAGCAAGCATTCAGCCATAGAAGCCACACAAATTTTACCTCATATTGCAGAGCCCCAGTAATTTTATATTTAAAACAAGAAAACCAGCTCAAGCTAATGTTCAGTCGACATTTTTCTCATTCAAAATAAGTTTTCAATAACATATTAGAGAAGGTCTAGATTTAAATAATATTGCTTCTATGTTCTATAAGATAAACTATATACTATATACAAAGTTAATCAATTATAATGACTATTTGTATGGACTAAAATATTTTGAAAAGATAATGGTGAGAAACCTCTGTCCAAATAATAACTTTAACTGAATATATTTTATCTTTTGAAAAATCATATGTATGTAAACATCAATATATATGCACAGTGGTTTAAATAAACCTTTTATTTTAGTATAGTTTTACAGAAAAGTTGCAAAGATAATAATAGAGTTCTTATATAGGCTTCACCCATTTTCCCTTGTTAACATCATTGTCATGGCACACAATAACAAAGAAACCAACTTAGTCTGATTACAGAAATTCAGATTTTATTTGGATTTTACTATTTTCTCCACAAATGTCCTTTTTTGTTCCAAGATGCTATCTAGAATACCATATTATGTTTAAGTGTTATGTCTCCTTAGTCTAATCTGGTATATGACAAAGTCTTAGACTTTGCCAGTTTTTCATGCTCTAGTAATTAGTTTAATCTCTACAATATAATTGTCCAGGTTCCATTATCAAGTAATTTTATTCCAGAAGCAGTTTTCATTGCCAAAAATAACAGTTCTAACCTCAGGACTTTATTCAGGAAATGTTTTACACTGTGCTAAATAAAACATGTCTGTGTTTTAAATTGCATACAACTATAGATGTCTTATCAGTACTTTAATTAACTTAGAATATATTTTTAAATACCCAGCAATTCTTGATAAACTAAGTATTGGAAAAGTACCTCTATTTTGTTACCATTTTTTAATCTAAGAATAGTTGTTATTATGTGTAATTTGTTGTTTGCAGAGAAGGTAATCACCTCAGCTAAGGAGATTTCGAATAGAGGGTAGAATTTTAAATATTCTCCCTGCCAGCAACAAGTAATCTGTAGCTTTTGAAAGCCCCTCTCTGACCTGTCCAGTGTACACAGAAGTGGTTAATATAAGGGAAACAATATATTATGTTCTGAATTTTCATTTTCTATATTTATTCAAAAATTTTTTAGAAATCCAGAATGGTAATTGATAATATAAATATAAGTAGCAAATGGTGATGTTAGAAAATGCAATGTTAACATTATTCAGTGTTTATACAGTATAGAATGTTTGTATTAAATGTGAATTGTTACTGAAATGTAATCATGAAGAGATTTATTTTTGTCTTCACACTGCTTTAAACATTTTTGCACCAGAGAGCAATAACTTCCCTGCAGCTTAATGAAAAATTAAGACATCCCTGTGACTTTTTATTGCTCTCGGGTAATAACAATGTGTAAATAGTAACGGTCATATTGAGGTTCAAAGACATAGCATCAATCTAGTAATTGCACGTGTCCAATCTCATAATTAAGACATCAATTTACATTTTACAAAAGACTCCCATAATTTCTTAGGTAGGACATGGCTCAGATGGAATCATACGCTTTTAGGGAATAGAGTATGGTAAGTTTAACTCTAGCTCTATAATTCCTCTTCTCAGTAGACATTTTTTTATTAAAAACCAAAGCTACTGACAAAGGTGATAAAACTCAAAGATGCATGTGCTCTGACCAACCATAAAAGGGGAGTTCAGTTATTTCTCTAGTGCAGCCCTATGATGGCTTTGTACTGTATCAACCTAACTAACCGAAATTAGATTCTCAAAAATATCCCTCCCTATATGGTTGGAGTTAGTGTTGACTACTAGAGAAATGTTCTTGACATTTGCATGAGGTGAAATAGAGCATCTGTTATTGTTCTCTGAAGGTTAGAGTAAGACTAGACATTGTTATAACTCACATATGTTGACTCTGATCTAGATGAAAGCTCACCTCTTTGGCTTGAGCCAAATCTCAAATGGTAGCTCCTTTAGCTCCCAATAGATGTCCTCCATCCTGGGCCAGGCACATTTGCAGTTCTGTAGGGAAGGCCTTCCAGTGTAACATGTAGGTCACCCACACCTACATAAAAATTAGAAGACGTGAGAGACCGAGATTTCGTTGATTGCCATGGATTGTTGTTCTGATATACTTTCCGTCCAAGCCCAAAGTTATCATGAAACAGAAGTACTTATTTCATAGACTGTTTAACCAGCTTTCACAAAAGTGCATGGTCCAGCCCCTCTAATAAATCCCTTATAACCTGCTATGCATTAAATACCACTCCAAAAGTGTGTCCTCCCAACCTCAGCTAAGGAGGTTCAAAATGGAAATTGGGGGATTCATATGTCCCAAATTATAGGAGTCATATAGTGGTCACCTTTGAAGCCCCTTCCACTAAATCTGAAAGAGGAGTGATGCTTTATTAGATTACCCTCTCTGACGGTATAAATTGGGAATCATAGCACAGTGCTTCACCAAAGATATTTTTCTGACAAGACTTTTTCTCAATCTCCATACCCTTGGTTCTCTTATCTCCTTGTAGCTTGAAAACTATTGAAATCCTACTTTGAACTTTCCCCATGGTGTTCTGAAAATTAACTCGCTGATCTTTTCTTATCCTAATGCCCTTCTCAAAGCTATTATTTTACCATAATTTATATAATAGAAATTAGTTAAAAGGTTAATAGGAATAAGTGATATTTTCAGTAAAAATTTATTTTGTAATGCTAAAACACGAATTCTGAAAATGTTTATAGCATATATAGTAAGAAATTTTATACTAAGTTTCCTAAATTATTGCCTTATGATCAATAGGTACAAATAATTAGAAATAATTTATAGTAATATACTAAGAAGAATTGACTTAATTCATAGAAGGATTCACTTTCTGTGTTCAAAGAAACAAATTATTTTGTGCTTACATTAGTGAAGACATCAAGATACATATGGTCCAATAATTAATATCTTTCATCTAATGAAATAAGTATTTCACCATATAGATTTGGCAAGAAAATAATTAAGAAAAAAATTGTCTTTAGGAAATAAAGAACTCTATTCTTTTCTGACAACAGAGAAAACATTTGTGTTAAAATGTTATGTAGCAAACCTATTCATTACCTTTTTTTTTATTCATTTCAATTTCTTCATCAGGTCATGTCTGTAAAAATCAAATTACTTTATCTCGAAAGACTTTGCTAATATGTGAGATTTGAATACATGGCAAATTTTATTTCTCCCTAGGTCTTCCTTGCCTGCTTTCTATTTTAGAAACATAAGTTGAGGTGTTTAAAAAAGAAAAAGCAAACTTTTATTTTTATGCCATTTGAAATATTCAGAAACACAAAATATTTAGTTAGTTTTAAAAATATAGAATTTTACTCCATTAATTAGACAAAAAAAGAAGAAGATATGGGTACCATCTTGAAAATAAATGGAAATTTTATGGAAGTTATTTGTGCTTAATCTACTATTAGAGGTAGTTAAAAAGCAGATAACAAATATTTATTTAATCTTAGCTACAGTGAGAAAACAAACATTTAAACAATATCTACTATCTTATCAAATAGCTCTTTAATTCCACTATATAATTTAAATTTTTTTATCATACAACAATTCAAGTAACATGGTATTGTGATATTTATCATGAATACCCAGCAATTTATTATATAAAATATAATCAAACTAAATTCACAACACATTTTTTATGTGAAACTATCACTTTAAAATGCATTCTCCAACTTCCAACTGAATTATGTTTCTTTGGATGATACCAGAAGTGTGAAAAATAAGGAAGTTCCAATAAAATGAAATCCAAAGTATTTTAAATTGGCTTAGAAAAAATATATTGTGATATAAATATAGAAACACAGTTGACACACAAGTAAAATCAGATTTAATATTATTTTATTTCCAATAACAGCAATGTCACTCACAATTTTCAGCACAGAGTTATTTTCTGCCAAAGTGTTTATTTGCTTTTATTGACAAGCTAAATAACATCATTTTCACTTCACCCAAAAATCAACTTGTGTTAACAGAGACCTCTAAAATGTTTTCCTGGTCAGAGATGGAATTTTTAGAACAGTCAGTAGTCAGAGATATTGGGGAAGAAAACCTCTAACTTCAGGTTTAAAAATATATTTAATTTAAAAAAATAAGCTCTTTGATTTGGGTTATTTATCAGACATGTCAATATATATCTCATTAAAGACAGCAAATACTATTTGCATTCATTTAAGATCGTGATTTTGCATCTGCTAATAATCTGCACGTAATTGAAAGTACTTGGACACACATCTATGAGAAAGTTTACAAAACTGATCAATCAATGAGAACAGTTGCCCTCTTATTTATTTGTATGTATAAATTGATAAATATGAATTGTCTTGTTTTTAGTATTTTGGTGTGAGCATCTTTTTCTGTTAAAACTTATTCAATAAATTATTATTCCGCTAAAACCGGTTTGGCTCAGTGGATAGAGCGTCGGCCTGCGGACTGAAAGGTCCCAGGTTCGATTCCGGTCAAGGGCATGTACCTTGGTTGTGGGCACATCCCCAGAAGGAGATATGCAGGAGGCAGCTGATTGATGTTTCTCTCTCATCGATGTTTCTAACTCTCTATCTCTCTCCCTTCCTCTCTGTAAAAAATCAATAAAATATATTATAAAAAAATAAAATAATTATTATTCTTATAGTAGAATCACATTGATTTAGCTCACATGGTTTTAAACACCCTCTTGGGATAAACTTTTTTAATTTCTGGAGTGAAAAACAAAATATAACAGGACAACCAAAGAACTTGTATGCATGCATATAAGCATAACCCATGGACACAGTCAATTGAGGGGGGGGTGGTTTGAGGGCATGTGCTGGGTGGGGGTTGGGAACCAGCGGGGGGGGAGGCCAATGGGGGAAAAAGGAATCATATGTAATACTTTAGACAATAAAGAATTTTTTAAAGAACAGGACAGAATTCCATGCAGATGGCTCAAGATAAATGTAGCAATCTGACAATTTGTGCACAGGTCTTATGGGCTGACAAATACTTTGGCCAATTTTCTAGTCCTATCCACTTTGCAATTGGCATACAGACAAGATATAAAGCTTTTATTGACTGCATCCTTCTCTTATGGCTTTGGATGTAAGCAGAGAGAGCTGCTGTGCTTGTGGTGTGATGTGAGGAGCTTTACTATCTCATTTGTATGAGAACACAGTTGTAGCTGTGGTCCATTGTCATGACAACAACGTGATGCTTGTATCCAAGAATCAATACTAATTCCTTGAGTCTATTTCTCTGCTATTGAAGTTTTACAGTAGTATAGTGAAAACACCATGTGGCACTGGGTGATATCATTCTATTTCCAATGCAACTACTGAAAATGCTTCTGATATTCCCACTTTTTTTTTTACACAACTAGTATCTAATTTGATAGATATAATTTAAACAGCTAGTCAGAAAAAAGTGATGACCTCTAAATATTATCATTATGAATTGGTAAGTGCCATGAGAAGCATTAGGCAGCTTTCTATGGCATTGCACTCTGGGACTTATGATACTGTCTTTTTAAACTATGTTCCAAGAGTCATTTTCTCTGGGGCTCATTAGACATGAGTTTGTCTTTTTTTTCCATTTTTTGTGTGTGTGCCTGTGTAAAGGAGACACTGGTTAATAAATTTTACTCATGCCTGATAACAAGATTAAGAAATATTTTGCTTTATGGAAGAGCTTTCCTCCAAATTGTGGAATTATGAAGTGTAAATTGCTTATTTTATCTATGTATTAATATAATTTTAACATCAAAATTCTCTAGTCTTGCTTGGACATATGTCTTATCTTTTCCTGCACATTTAGTCCATCTGGAGTGGAAATTTATAGCAATAATCTAATTTTTGTACACCATTTTACTTAGTGTGTGGTTGAAAAGTGTCAATGCATATACAATGTTAAAAAGATATAAAGAAATAAAATCTCAACACCAGAATGATAAGCTACAACAAGACTCATCAGGAATTAGGAATTTTAGTCTTGTTTTTATCCATTTAGTATTATTAAAATTTATACATACATAACTGCAATGCATACCTAGCCAAATTTTTCAACACTGATTTTTTATGTCAGAATATAACAATAAGGAAAGTTAATTTTTTAAAACTCATCTCTGAAATGAAATTGTGCACTAAACTTTATTGTTTTGGTTTTCTCTTTCCTCTTAATTCAAAAGATGTTATTGTGTGTGGGTTGTTTTCATTCTGGGGAGTGAATGCTGAGAGACAGGAACACAAAAGGTATATTTGAGGAGTAATACTATGAATGGAATAGGCCAGACATAAGAATATGGGGCAGCCTCTAACCACAGTGCAGACTTGTCAGTTTGCCAGCAGCAAGGAGAATCCTGAGCAGAGTCCTGCCGTGGGTGAAATCCCAAGGCCCTTAAACAACTGATTTGTACACTTATTGTCTGAGGGCCACTCAGGAAAGGCCGGGACATGGTTATCATGGCTTTGCTCATTCATTGACCAAGGTCTGTCCCAAGAAGGTATGGTAACTAGTTAAACTTTAAAGCTGTTTTAGAGAGTGTTTTCTTGAAAGGGGTTCTGTCTACAGGTGGGCTTCCCCTCCACCCTTTTAATTTCTTCCTTTTTTTTTTTTTTTTTTTGGTAATAGGTAATTCTCTAAATCCTGATTACATTCTCTTGTTTCTCTGTTTCACTTTTACCTGATTTCACTTTAAGGAAGAAGGGATATTTGCTGCTAACATCCCTTTGTGTTTTCAAGCAAAGCCTACGCTGGTAAATCATCCAAAGAGAAGGGTTTCAATGACACGGAAAACTAAAACCTACTTCACAAAGATTGAACATTGAATACTGAATAATGTATTATCGAGTCATAATTCTCTTATTCTGTTTCTTTGCAATATACATGTTAATAATGCATATATAATTTCGAGAAATCCATGAATATGGAAGCTAAATATTTATGGAATTTACCTTAACAAGTAGGACACTATCAGAAAATCCACTAGTTATAGCTATTCAGAGATGGAAATGCAGCTCTAAAATTCCAAATGACTCATGTCTTTTTGTTATACTATTTGATTAGAATCTCAGTTCCAATTTTTTCAATTCAACTATAAGTGTTCTCAGAAAATAAATCCAAGAAAAGTATTTAAGTTGAGACATTGATTGTGGTGATTTCAAAAATAAGAGAGTTATAATCACAGCATTTTAAATGTCTTCTCATACTGAAAATAACCAAAAAGAAGGCATAACATTTACTATATTTTGTCAAATAACATGCTGAAATCAACTTAAAAAATTTGTTTTACTGCTTCTATATTTCAAAATAGATAACTAAAATAGTTTTTAAATAATTTATTTAAGCAGCTTGTTTATATATTTGTATTTGTTTCTAAGTAAGTAATTTTTAATATTTATGACTCCTAAAGTTACTAGTGGTTCTATGTATTCAATTAAAATAGTATTTTTCCAACTAGTATATAATTTTTATTTCTCCATGCTCAATCTTTAATGTTTTGTTTAGCACCTATTATATTAAATATTTAATAAATATTTGTTAATACATTTTTGAATTCAACTTTCTGTTTTGACACATTGCTATTTTGCTTGGAATTATCCTATCTAATAAAAGACAAACAGGGTAATTAACCGTACCTCTGCTATGCTTCCCATCTGCTAATCAGGGCGATATGCAAATTAACTGCCAACAAAGATGGCGGCCGGCAGCCACGCAGCTGAAGCGAGCAAGAGGCTTGCTTGCTCCAGTGATGGAGGAAGCCAAGGTTCCCCGCCTGCCGCAGCCCAGCTCTGAGCCCGAAAGCAACAATGTTTCAATTATAGAAGCTAAACAAACCCCAGATACCTGCTTTCAGCCGGCTGGGGCCTCAGAGCTGGGAGCGCCAGTGACGGCAACAATGTTTCAATTATAGAAGGTAAATAAATCCCAGAAAAAAAAGAAAAGAAGAAAAGGAGAGGCTGGGAGCTTCAGTCCCGGCCAGCCTGAAAACGGCCCTCAGCCCCTCACCCAGACTGGCCAGGCACCCCAGTGGGGACCCCCACCCTAAAGGGGGTGTGACCAGCTGCAAACAGCCATCACCCCCTCACCCAGGCTGGCTAGGCACCCCAGCGGGACCCCCACCCTGATCCGGGGCACCCTTCAAGGCAAACCAGCCGGCCCCCACCCATGCACCAGGCCTCTATCTTATATAGTAAAAGGATAATATGCAAACTGACCCTAACAGCAGAGAGACTGGGAATGACTGGTCACTATGACACACACTGACCACCAGGGACAGACGCTCAATGCAGGAGCTGCCTTCTGGTGGTCAGTGTGCTCCCACATGGGGGAGCTCTGCTCAGCCACAAGCCAGGCTGATGGCTGCCAGTACAGTGGTGGTGGTGGGAGCCTCTCCTGCCTCCTCAGCAACACTAAGGATGTCTTACTGCAGCTTAGGTCTGCTCCCTGCTGGCAAGTGGACATCCCCCGAGGCTGCTGGGCTGCCAGAGGGATGTCTGACTGCCATCTTAGGCCCAATACCCCGGGGAGCAGGCCTAAGCCAGCAGGTGGTCATCCCCCGAGGGTCCCAGACTGTGAGAGGGCACAGGCCGGGCTGAAGGACCGCCCCCCCCCCCCGAGTGCACAAATTTTTGTGCACCGGGCCTCTAGTTAACTCATAATAATTTGGTGGACTGGCTGACAATTATGAGTATGGAATAAAATTAATATCTATATATGTTGTTTAAAATATTTAGTGCTTATTGTATTCACAGCTTACTAGTCACACTATGCTAAGCATTGTAACAGAGCATTCTCAAATCAGTGTCTTGACCCAATAAAACTTTATTTCTTGCTCATGTTACATCCCAATGCTGGTCAAGGAGCTTTAATGCATAGTAACACTAGGGCCCCTGCTTCTTATTGTATTATCATCATTTAGTCTCCAAGTTGCCTCCCACATGAACGACAGTGGAGACTATATGTGGGTACTACTTAGTGATCATATATTCCTTCTACTTACATTCCTTTGGCTAAAATTCTTTGACATTGATTTCCCAGCCTGCAAGAGGGGTGGGAAATCTAACTGGACTGTGTGCTCAAGAAAAGGACAACAGGTCTTGTTGAGGATTAGCAGCCACTGCCACTGTAATATATTTCTTCTTATATTTTGTAGAGTTTTAATTCTTACATTAATAACTGCTGTTATACTTTGTTGAATATATTTTCAACATATCAGACCAGCTTAACTCTAAGAAAAACAAATATTGGTGTAGTAGAAGTTTTTTATTTAGCTACTTTTTTGTTTTTTCTTTCTAAGAATCTTCATTCTAATAGAAAAACAAATCCACATATATAAAGCATTAAGAATGCAATTATATTTCTTTGTTTTTAAGGAAATAAAAGTATATCCCCTTTAACTTTTTAAAAAGAGGGAATAAACAATTGATTCTAAGCCACAAATGTCACTTCCATGTTGGCTATTATGAATTGTCACAGCAATGTTTCCACTGAAACAACTACAAAAGCTGGATAAGAAATTAAAAAAAAAAATGAAAAAAATAAATAAATTCAAAGGCACTGAAGAGCAATTAAGGCAAAATCAGGTTTTTTTGTGGGGCCTTTACCATGAGTCAATTAGAAAATTTAATCTTATTTTAAAGGCTTCGTAGTATATAACAACAAAAATATTTTAAGGAACATAGACATATACTTATACATGTTATGATCATCTTAATTGTAAACATTTATTGAGGAAAATTAAAAATTGTATGAGATGAAGCCTTTACCTCATCATGATACCATATAAATTTTAATATATCCAATAAATATAAAAATTCAAGATAACTTTAATAAATACCTTAAAATGGTCTTACCCTTGAAACTTAAAAGCAGATTGAACAGTTATACAGACTATTAAAGGAGCCATAATTAGCAAGAAAATATTGAGATAGGATGGAAAGAGGACTTCATCTCCTATAAAGCCAGATAATCAAAATAATATATTATGGCTCAGAGGTAGATATGCCAATTATTCAGAATTGAGAGTTTATGGTTTCACAAATTTTTAGGAACTTGATATGCAAGAAATAGGAGAGCATATGTGGAATCAATGTGGGAAGGAAAACTTTGAAAAAGCTGTATGTCTGTCAGTAGGTTTAGACTTATCAGCGCTCTTCACAGAAAAGTGATTAAATCAAGTACATTTTTGGGATGTTGAATTTGGCATGCCCACGTCTAATAAGGCTTATCACTACTTTATATAACAGAATTGTATGCGTTACTCTGGATTACCAGTTGGTCATCAGGGCTTTTTATTGACTTTTTCATGATCAATGCAGTGCTTGTTTCTGAAACATGCCATGTCTTCTGTAATGTTTCCTCGATTTACATATTGTTTCAATATTATTGGAGGA
Organism: Myotis lucifugus; assembly: GCF_000147115.1. Taxonomy (NCBI): domain Eukaryota; kingdom Metazoa; phylum Chordata; class Mammalia; order Chiroptera; family Vespertilionidae; genus Myotis; species Myotis lucifugus. The sequence continues at coordinate 56,037,724 of NW_005871048.1, read as the reverse complement.
GTATTTTGTTCCATAAGGAGACATCAGAGAGAATAGTTTAGAGGTCTATACTATGATATTTGATTTTCTTTCATTCAACCTTATTTGTGTTTTTGTACTGTTACTTGTTATACTGTGTGAAATTTTCTTTTAAAACTTGTCAACAGATCAGCAAGAGTTATCATTCAGAGAGCCTGTTATGCTTCTTTTGAAGTTACACAGATCTGCTCTCAAATATTAGCTCACCTTGTTTTATGACACAGGCATATTTGTTGATGTTTTTGAAATTCTGTTTCTTAAATAAATAATAAAGTAGAATAACAATGTCATAAGGGGTTATTTAAAAGAGATAATAAATGATCTTTTTAAAAGTCTCTTTGATAAGAGCAAGAAAATAGCATTGTTTTACATAAGGATGAGTTCTAATATTTATGTGTATTTAGCCATTAATTCTCTATTTGTTATGTTCAATTAAAAATCAGAAAAATAAGTTTATCTTACCTTCACTTCCTCCTCCTTCTGTGTTCTTTTAACCTTTATGTAGATTTCATTTTCTGACCTCTACTATTTTGCATCTCTCTAAAGAACTTTTAAACTTTTCTTGAAAAAATAGGACTACTGGCAACAGATTCCTTGAATTTTTGTTTATCTGAGAAAGTTTATATTTCTCTTTCAATTTTGAAGGATAATTTGGCATAGTACAAAACTTTAGATTGGTGGTTTTCTTTCTCCCAACACTTTACGTATTCCAATTCACTCTCTTGCTCATGTGGTTTCTGAGAAGTCAGATGCCATTCTTTTCTTTGCTACTCTATAGATGCTACTCCCCCACCTGCTCTGGCTTTTTTAAAATATTTTTTTCTTTATCATTGTTGTTCTGCAGATTGAATATTATCTGCCTATATGTGTGTGTATTTGACACTTACTGTGCTTGGTGTTCTCTGAGCTTTTTCATTTGTGGTTTAGTGTCCAGAATTAATTTGGGGAAATAGTCATTATTTCCCAAAGATTTCTTCTATTCCTTTAGATCGTTTCCTGGTATTCTTATTATGTATAGTTTCACCTTTTGTATTGTTACAATGTTATGGTCATAAGGAAACCCCTCTAATGTGTGAGATGATTATTGTGTGAAATTTTTGCTGTGTGGAGACCCCAATACTCTGTAACTTCCAAAATGTTATAAACATGGTGAATGCCCCACTATCTTGATGTAAACGCCCTAAGCCCTTAAAGTGTAAACGCCCTGCTCCTAGCATAAAGCACACCATCTGGCCCACATCGATAAGACACAAGTTGTTTACTACCGGCTACATAAGCACCGGGCCTTCTTCAGTCGACCTCTCCTGCCTGATGAAAGGCGGACTCCACATCGCTCCACGAGCCTGAACCAACTGCGGCCTCCTGTCTGTCTCCATCTTCGTCGTCTGTCTTTCGGTGTGCATCGCCGGGTGGCCTTTGCCGGAGCCTAGGAGCCACTAGGAATAGGTAAATAAACCCTGTGTGACTGCATACTAACTCTGTCTTGTGTGTTCATGTGTTCCGGTTCGGCTCAGCTGTCTAGACATTGAAGTACCAGGGGATAGGCCGTTATTGCTGACCCCTGGTCACCTGCGTATGTCCCACTAAATCCAGACAGATAATTAATTAATTGGGGCATAATTGGGACAGTGATTATCCCACTGGAATTTTCCAGTATCTTTTCTCTTTTCAGTTTTTGGAAGTTTTAAATTCTGAGATTTTTTTTTTCTTCAGCCGTGTCCATTATATATAATGTCAAGATGGATTTATGTATATTTTAGAAACATAACAATCCTTAAACTGATATCAATTTGATTAACGTATTCATAAAGTGTTAAATGAGACTGATTATCAGAAATCAAAATCAAAATAAATTTTGGCCCTAGACGGTTTGGATCGGTGGAAAGTGCATCGGTCTGCAGACCCAAGGTCCTGGGTTGGATTCTGGTCAAGGGCATGTACCTCAGTTGCAGGCTTCTCCCTGGCCTGGGCTTGGTCAAGGTGCATGCAGGAGGCAACCAATCGATATGTTTCTCTCACATGGATGTATGTTTCTCTTTCTTTCCCTCTCTCTTCCACTCTCTCTAAAATCAATGGCAAAATATCCTTGGGTGAGGATAAAAAATTAAACAAAATAAAAAATAAAGATAAATTTTGGTGTCTCCAGAAATCTTTGAGATGTATTTAGATCTTTCAAATTTAGACCAACCTGTGGCTACTTACCCATATTTTAATAAACTACTGGATGTTATTTTGTAAATAGATCGCACTATTGGTGTTTTCACTTAGGGTATCTGTGCATTTGACTCTCATGTTACTTTTATCTCAAGGGCACTGTGACTTCTTGAAGATATAGGCAATTTAAAATGAAGCTCATCCCATAAAAAGAGAAGTTCTGAATGGACAATTCTCAATGTCATTTCAGCCTCACTGGCAAGGAAAGGGGATATATTTAAAGCTTCCCCTGCCTTTCAGTAGTGAAGAAAGCTTTAGGTTAGTTTACACCAAAGCTGCTTCATTTACAATTCAATTAGGATGAATGTCACTGGAGGCAAAAGCTGTGAACAGCATTTTTAGATTCATTTATAAAGATGCCTACCAGATAATGCAGGTTCAGTTTCAGGAGTTCAGTTCCTATGGAACTTTACGTATGCTAGGGAGAATTATAGTCACTTTTAATCATTAAAATGCATGCATGGAGTACTTCAAGCCGGCTTATTCATCACTCCTGAAACACTGACAAAATGCTTAAGGGCCTACTTCTTCACTAAGGTGAAATAAGGAAATTCCTTATTCTTTAAGGTTCAGGGTTATATTTTGCATAGGTAGGTCCATTTTTAAATGAAACTTATTAGCTACCTGTAGACAAAACAATGCAATAGTTACTGCTTTTATGCAGCATGCTGTTTGTATGTAAACATGAAGTTACATCAGGAAGAGGAAATACATATTGAAGCAGGAGATAGCATGCCCTTAATTTCACTTTTTCAAACATCATCATTCTGGTGATTGTATTTCCCCTAAAATTTTGTTTCATATTTAAGGCTACCAATTCTTAAGAGATAGTCACAGTTGCAAAATCATATTGTTTTTATTTTTTATGTCCAGTTTACCTTTAGTGAAATAATGTATTTACTGCTAATGAATGCATGTTGTATTAATATTAGTTTACTTGCATAATGATGTACTTTCTTGTAGTAGCATATATTGATATGTAGTAGATATTGTAAAATCATTTTGTGGAAAAATTTTTTAAAAATGTGTTTCTATTGATTTTAGAGAGGAAGTGATAGGGACAAAAAGAAACATCAACGATGAGAGAAAAATCATTGCTGGGTTGCCTCCTGCATGCCCCCTACTGGGGATTGAGCCTGGAATCCAGGCATGTGCCCTGACCAGAAATCGAACCTGGAATCTCTTGGTTCAGGGATAGATGCTCAACCACTTAGCCACACCAGCCAGTCATGTGGCACAATTTTAATAGAATCATAATTCCTCTGAAATTTACTTTGTCTTTATTACCAATTACAATCCGTTGAACTCCACTGATTTTCCTAAAATAAATTGTGAAAGTTCTGGAAAATAAAACCACAAAAATATTTCCATAACTTAAAATTTATAATATGAATATTTGAAGAGTTAAACAGTATCATATTAATTTATTTATCGAAGAACTTTAGTTTTCCAAATTAAATTAAAGTAGGGATGACTGTAGCACTTCCAAGTTTTATGTTCTGTTTTTTTTTTTATCATTCCTTGCCAAAGCTCCGATCAACTGTAAATGAAATGCTTATAGAACACACTAAAATGCTCTTAGTAATTTTCAAGCAGTATGTATGGCATTGCCCAGAATTTGAACTTTTCCAGATTTTGTTTCCAATAAATGTAAATTGCTTTGTATAGTGAATAGTAATTTAAAATTATTGAAGTGCTCCCACAGTAGAGTACCCATAAAATGTAAAGCCTTTTAGTGATTTTAATCTCTGTGCACACTGTAGAGTAATTTCAACATATCAGATGCTTTGATTTTTAGTTTCCATTGCTTTAATTTGAAGGAATGAAAAATGCCAAATCAAAATAGCATTTATAATCAGTGCAAAATGTAACTAACCTGAATTTAAGATTGACTTGGAGAGTTAAACATGTGAAATATAACTATTTATTGATACAGGGAAAATAATGAACCACCATTATAACAAATATCTATAATACTAATTTACATATTATTATCAGACTCGATTGAATTTATTATTCTAGTATGTTTCTCTAGTGAACTAATAGTATACTTTTATATTTTATACATCTTATGTGAGTGTAAACGATTGATGTTAACTACTTACAAATTATCAGAGGTGTTTATATTATAATTGGAGAACAGTGTTAATTGACTCAAGATTGAGAAAATGCCAAATAGAATGAAGTCCAAGAAAATCATGGCTATATTTATCAAATCAACATACTCAAAGGCAACTATAAGAAAAATCTTGAAAGCAACTAGAGAAAGTGGAAAAAATTGCACATAAGAAAACAAGTATTGCAAATATATTGAAATAATTAACATTTTATAAATTGTTAAATAGTAATATATATGCTTCTCAACACAGTAAATATCAAGAAAACATTACAATTTAGGCAAGTTACATTTTATGGATTAAGACAGATCAGTGTAGACTGTAATTGCTTAACATGAAACTCTAAGCTGGTTGTTGATTTACTTCCTTCTACATACTGATCGACAATCTAGCCAGCATGGCTCAGTTGAGCATCATGGTTCAATTTCAGGTCAGGGCACATGCCCAGGTTATGGGCTTAATCCCCTGTAAGGGCCATACAGGAGGCAGCCAATCAATGATTCTCTCTCATCATTGGTGTTTCTATCTCCCTATCCTTCTTCCTTACTCTCTCTAAAAAAATCAATAATTATTTTTTTTTACATACTGATCAAGACATGACTGTCTGAGCAATGCTGCAAAGCAACTTTGAGTCAGCAATGCAGCACTCAGAATGAAAGTGTTTGTTGACAAATGACTGCTAGGCTCAAAGTAGCTCAATAGATGCCTAGTTGTTGTTGTTTTTTACACAGGCATTTATATCTGTAGATAGCAAAATGACACTCATTGGTATTTTCCTACTGGAAATAACTACTGTGATTTTGCAATCATGCTGACTATAAGTGGTATTTCTACATATATGCAAAAGTTTAATGTGAAATATAAATCTCTGTGGTTTCAAAGATGTATTTTTCCCAAACCAAAATTCACAGAAGCCCTGAATTCCACACAAACATTACCTAAGCCTCAAGAACTCATAATCTAAATATTTGACACTAGACCAGATTACCTTCAGCAATTAGAATGGAAACATGACATATCTATGTACATATTGAGATTTACAGACTGTACACAAAACTTTAGAAGAAATAAACCACTTAATCTACATAAAAATCTGTGTTGGGTATAATTATATTACATATGAGGAAACTAAAGCATGGGATAGTTAAGTAATTTACTAAGATTATAAAGACTGTGAGTAGGGAAACAAAATTGAACCCCAGTTGTAATTTTCTACAGTCAATGTGTTAAAGACTAGGCTCAAATGCTTACTAGGTATATTTACCTTCTTTTACATATTAGTAATTAAATTGTAGGAATGCATTTAGTCTAAAGAATCTAATTTAGATTTATGTACAAAATGGTTAAAGCACAGAGCTCCGTTTATACCACAAAAGGTTGTTGAAATACTCAAATCCATCTACTACAGGCAATAATGGAGGTTTTCCTAAAGAAAGAAGATCCTGCAATGGTCTATTAAATCTTATATCTCCTATATAACATTAAAATGTGTTATTTGGTATTTTTATATACTGCTTTATATATGTCACTTCCCACTCGTTATGCTTTAAGAGGATTTTATGTAACACAATAAAACAAAATTATTGATCACACACCCTATTTTGGGTGTTCATATGTTTTAGACTCAAATATTTAATTTTATAAAAACAAATCTCTTCTCCATAATCAGCACTGGAGAGTAACAGTATATATTTGTATGTATATTCAACCTGAGAAAGACTTTCTTATTGATTATAATATATAATGGAAAACAACAGGTTTCTAAAATATCTAATGGTAAAACAATTATTTATGTTAATATATATAGCCATTTATGATGCTAATATTTTTATTTCATTATTTTTGTGGCACTATAAAAGATTAGGTCTTTTTTCCTGAGTCTTTTATTTCTGCCATTTTATCTTTTTTTTTTTGAAAGACACTAAACAAGTCTAAAAATAATGACCATATTTATCTGAACATACAGATATTCAGATGTGAATATTTATTTAATCTTCTTCGTGGGAACATTTCTAGTGAGCAATAAGCTTGAAGTGAACTTCAGAAGCTACAGAAAATGACATGAATCAATGCGTTCTATTACTGCCCAAAATGCAGGGGCCTATGCCCAAAAAAGTTTCATAATAGGCACTAACTCATTTTAACATTGGGATATTCTAACAGGATCAAGTTTACTCAGGTTATGTATGCTGAACATTTTAGGTCTCTCCAGTTGCAGCTTGAGGGTTTGATACAAGAATGTTTTATGCAGTCTGACTGCAATTTAGAATGTAGATTTTGTCAACCAGGAAATAAATATATGAGCTATAAAGACACTGCCTGATGGTGCTGGTCCTTCAGAATCTATTAGAGCCATAATCTGGATTTATTGACTGACTTTAGCTATATCATAATTTCATATTTGCTCTCAGAGGTTCTGTGTGATTCCACACAGGAAATTCATGAAACGCTGCTATAGCCTCTGAAGGTTGAAATGTAAGTCAATGTGAACAACAAGTTGTTGAATGGACTGAAGTAGAGGTTCAGCCTGCTAATACAACATACAACTAAAATTAAACTGTCATTACAACTGAACTGCTACGACAGAGCTCCTGTAAACTCATCTCCTCTAGGGAGAAAACACTGCATGTTAACTTTTATTTCAAAGAATTCTGAAATTATGTGTGGAATCTAAAAAAGTAAACTCATAGATGCAGAGAGTAGAATGGTGGTTACCAGGGACTAGGGATGGGGGACTTGGGGAGATAGTAAGTGTACAAATTTGCAGCCAGTAGATACATGATTTTTGGAGATGTAATGCATAAACATAGTGATTATACTCAACAATGCTATTTTATAAACTCCAAAGCTGTCAAGAGACTAGAGTTTAATTGTTCTCACTATGAAAAAGGAATGATAATTTTGTGAGGTGATAGAGATGTTAGCTAACACTGCAATGGGCAATCACATTGCAATCTATAAATGTATCAGTCTACACATTGCAAACCTAAACTGACACATTGTGTCAATTACATCTCAATAAACAAGACTTATTTGGTTATTGGCTAATTTTCAACAAACCATGACCCTAGTTTAGCAAGATGTCCTACAAACAATTCAGGCTGGAATAAGGTTAGGCATATTTTCTTTTTAGTTCAAAGTATAATTTAAAGGTTTTCATTTCTAATGCTGGTATTAGAACCAGTTGAACTATTTTAACCACAGTGGTTTCTTACATCAAAATAAATGCAATAAAATATCCTCACCTCCCAATTTTTTTAACATAAAATGATGGTAAGCAGGGCATAATATCTGAAATAAAGAAGACAGTTTCACTTCTTCTGTCTCTTTTTATGATATGCTTCATCATTTAATGCTTAAATTTGAAAGACCTAAATTTACTAAGGTCATGTACTAGTACATATAAAATTCATATACAGTCTAGGGCTTTTCAGGTCGACATAAGGCTATTTTATGTAGATTAGTGTGTGATTAATAGTATGAAGTCTATCAAGGAATGCATTTTCTATGAAAAAGGATATATTTTCCAAATACAATTTGAACTAGAGATAGTGTGATGCCCAGTAAAAGGTTATTATCTAACTGTAGGCAGTTTTGATCTTTCATAAACTTGCATTTTCTTGCTTTTCTTTTTTTTTTAAATATATATTTTATTGATTTTTTACAGAGAGGAAGGGAGAGGGATAGAGAGTTAGAAACATCGATGAGAGAGAAACATCGATCACTGCCTCCTACACATCCCCCACTGGGGATGTGCCCGCAACCAAGGTACATGCCCTTGACTGGAATCAAACCTGGGACCCTTCAGTCCGCAGGCCGACGCTCTATCCACTGAGCCAAACCAGTCAGGGCTCTTGCTTTTCTTATTAAACACTGTCTCAGCTTTCATTTTTAGGAAACACTTGCTGAAGATGTCAGAACACCTTTTTTATGTTAGAACACTTCAAAACAGGGATGCAGCTAGGCATAAGGGTTACCTAATGCTTGTCTTAAGAATTTTAAAAGAACTATTTTGAAGGTACTTTGAAGGGTGATATTTGTGCCCTTATTGATTCAGAGGAGATGTCTAAAGATGTGATAGAAGCCTACAAAATATTAATAAATGATAAGAAAAATGGCCTAAGGATCCTTAAAATTGCATTAAGATGTATTGAGTATGATGCCGAACAGATCCACATCTAGCTCTAAGAGTTTATTGGAGCACATAGAAAATATACTTAACGTGAAGTGATTCTTAAAGTGCTGTGGGAGGGGAATGTATTGATAATTCATCTTAGAGGATAAGTATCATTTAGCCACACATGAGGGAGATCATGTGATGTTTGTCTTTCTCAGACTGGCCTATTTCTCTCAGCATAATACTCTCCAGGTCCCTCCATGTTATCACAAAGGGTAAGAGATCCTTCTTTTTTACAGCTGCATAGTATTCCCTGGTTTAAATGTACCACAGCTTTTTTATCCACTCATCCACTAATGGGCACTTGGGCTCTTTCCAGATTTTAGCTATTGTAAATTGTGCTGCTATAACCATAGGGGTGTATATATTCTTTCTGATTGGTGTTCCAGGTTTCTTAGGCTATATTACTAGAAGAGGGATCACTGGATCTGTAAATTATTAAGTTGATGTTAAACCCACCAACCATACCAATTTAAGAAAAATATTTTTAAATCAAATATAATTATAAGGAGTAACACATTTCTAATATGAGGAAAGAAGAGATAAGCCTATTATTATTTAGTATACCAAGAATATGAGGGTATTAAATATTGCTTTACCTATCATATGTTATACTGACTGATATAGTCAGCTGGCATTTCATTCCAGAAAATCACCTCTAAATACTTTCAGGGTTTGTATTCTGATGCCAACAAATCACATTTCCCCTCCTGGTGTTGTAGCAGAGATGCCAAAAGGATGTTATGAGAACTGTTTACAAAGTGATCAATAAATATATTTTACTTTTCACACATAGATAGCAGGTAATCTGGTATTTCTCGTGTCTGAAATGCAGGTAGACACACACACACACACACACACACACACACACAACCAATACCAATCAGACTTAGAAAAATGTACTTGTTCACTTTTAAATATTTATACTGATATTTGCGCCTGTGCTTGCTTGTAATGTGGTGTTATAATGGATCATTTGGGCTTTCTGGAATTGAAGTTGAATGCAGTGTTTGTCAAAAACTCAAAATCGTTCAGTTTTGTCAACACTTCAGATACCCTTGGCTCAGAGTACTGAGGAGAACACTTCTCCATGTAAGGAATACCCAATGCACTGGGATTTTTAACTAGAGTAAATAAGGTATGCCACAAAGAGAGGGGAAAAATAAAATCAGGGAAATAAAGCAGCAATAAATACCTGAAATGCGATCTGAATTTACATGCTCACAGAGCATTATGCTGTAAATGTCTTTTTATGTGTTGTCAAACTAATGCCATTTCAGTGAGACAGAACATTTCCTGGGAGTACCAGACTCAGATCTTTGATGGACAGGTTTTTTTTTGTTTTTTGTTTTTAATATCAGTTCATTAAAATATCTCTAAACAGAAGAGTATTGAAAATCTTTTAGAATAAAATCAATTTATCTTACTTTGATTTTAGATATTTGTGATAATGTGGCATTACTGTCAAACATTTTTTGAATTGTAATTATTTTTGAAATTTTAAAATTTCACTTAGAAATTTATGTTAATGTTTCTATTTGACAATTATAAAGGTACAAAAGAAATTTTAAAGGCTCTAGGTAATGCTTTATTTAGACCACAGATATCCTGTGATAATTCCAAATCAATAATAGTTCTCCTCATCTATATACATAAAAGCCTAAGCAACCAAACCACTGGTCACTATGACACACACCATCAGGGGGCAGACGCACAATGCAGGAGCTGCCCCCTGGTGGTCAGTGTGCTCCCAAAGCGGGAGCACCGCTCAGCTGACCAACAGGCGCCAGGTGCTGGGCTCACAGCTGGCAAGCACAGCTGCGGCAGAGCTATGGAGCATTGGCTACTGAGTGGTGGCAGAGGGGGGAGGGGGCAGGCGCAGCGGGGCTGGGATGATCGGGCCCAAACCGGCGGTCTGACATCCCCTGAGGGTCCCAGATTGCGAGAGGGTGCAGGCCAGGGTGAGGGACCCCACAAGTGCACAAATCCATTCACTGGGCCTCTAGTTTATTATATTCAACAAGATGACCAAATTACTCAAGTAATAAAATATCATATTTCAGTAAAAGTTTTAAATAATCATAAAATACAGAAAATTTAATAAAAGTAAGGGGGAAAGATCAACCAAAGGACTTGTATGCATGCATATAAGCATAACCAATGGACACAGACACCAGGGGGGTGAGGGCATGAGCAGGGGGTGGGGAGGCAATGGGGGGATAAGGACACATATGTAATCCCTTAATAAAGAAAATTTTTTAAAAAAGTATATCATGCAATATGTAAAATTCTTTATTTCTAGAAAACAGTAGCAAAAAAGCATTGTATTTTTTGTTTGGAATTTAGCTTCTTACTAATTTATTTAGTAATGACTAGAAATGTGCTGAGAGGAAGAAGCGGTTTTCACTGTGCACAAAGACAAAATCAGTTCTCTCTTGGAGATTTTACTCTGTTGAGAGCTAGTGAAGTTACCTTACTAGAAGACCATATAAAGAAATGCAGAGTCTTCACATATTGTATTATAGTTGTACTATAAATCTCTAAGATTACACTTCAGACTAAGTCACATAGTCAAATCGGTGTCTATCCATTCTTCTTTAAGATGGAAAGTCCCTCAGTTCTGACAGTCTTAACTCCTTAGAAAACATTATTCTTTGACATCAATATGTCTTGCACAAAATTGAATGGCAAGTGAAAGGCTTCCCGCAGTGAGATTCTAGAAAATAGTACATGAATGTGAAGGCCTTGCTTATTACAAATCACTTGTATGGGACAGTCTTCTATAGTGAGTCTATTATATATGGGAACAGAGGGGTACTGTGAAATAAGATATGGTGCAAGCAAGCAGAATAAGTATTCAAATATCTGCAGGAACAATTGGAAGCAATAAAACACTACAACAAATAGAGAGAAAAAATGGCAGTACAAAAAAAGATCCTATAAATTTTTGAGAATAAAAAATAATACAGCTTTATTCGTAGATGCAAGGCGAATTGATGTAGTATGTAGGTGGATACTATTGTGGTTCAGGGAAATATAAACAAATGGAATCTATGAAAATAAAGACTAAATGTTTAAAATCCTTAAGTGTGGGTTTTGAGACAGAGAATGATAAAACTGAGCTGTCTGTATACCTGATATCCCAGTGAAATGATTCGTGATGTCTTATGAAAGTGTAACTTTTCAGCATTAATCCGGAATATGAGAAAACTACCTTCTGTTTGGACACATAGTGTTTTTATATGTATCTCGTTGGGGCATATGGAGCGTGTAGTCACTTCAGAAATGGTCAGTGTCACTCATGCCCAGCCCTATGTATATTTCAAAGGTAACTTCCCTGATTCAATGAAGATAGGCCAGAATATTTTCACTTGACAAACATGATATACATCAAAACAGTCTTCTATGAGAAAAACTGTTTTTTTCCATTGCCTAGAATGAAACTGTAGATGAGAGAGATGTATATAGGCTTCTGTAATTTAGTGTTTTCTGATTTTTTTGTGTCTGATAGGCACACCAGAAATTTTTTGCTGGATGTTTTCACTTGATTTTCCAGAGCCACTTGCCATATGGCTCTACCCTTCTCTTGCCCGGGAAGGCTAACATATATAGGCTAGTCAGTGGTCGGCAAACTGCGGCTCCCGAGCCACATGCGGCTCTTTGGCACCTTGGGTGTGGCTCTTCCTAAGCCTTAGGAGTACCCTAATTAAGTTAATAACAATGTACCTACCTATATAGTTTAAGTTTAAAAAATTTGGCTCTCAAAAGAAATTTCAAACGTTGTACTGTTGATATTTGGCTCTGTTGACTAAGGAGTTTGCTGACCACTGGCCTAGGTCAACAGGTTCCCTAGGCCTAGACTCTGGATAATGGTTGGGTCTGGCCATTGACAGTAGCAAGAGAAAATCGGAGTATAAGGGATGGGTAAGTGTCTATTTCAGAACTCATTCCCACTCCTTTCCAGGCCACAGGTTAATTGCATTTCTCTATCAAAGGCCATGTGGGACTCATGCAGCTTCCTCTCCCTTTTGGCTCCTCTGCTTTTATGTCCTTTTGGATATTGCCCACATCTTTAATATTAAACTTCCCTTAATAGCATTTTTTTTCCTGCTAGGACCATGACTGATAGACCTTAAGCATCTAAATGCAACCCCCCCTCACAGCCTCAGATGCACTCTCACACAATGGGGTTGCCACACAATGAAAGCAATGAGGTATTGCACTTATAAAGTGCTCATCACAATATTAGCTATGTCTTCCTCTAATATCAAGTGAATTAACATGTGTGGAAATGTTTTATAACTTTTGAAATGTGGTAAGTATTATTTTGTATGGATGATAACTATAGCTATAAAACAAGCACTGTTCCTGTATGAATAAAACCATTAATTCTTGATGGTGCTTAATTATTATTGAACATATTTTTCTTCACAAGAGCTGTCACTTGAATGTGCTTGCCAACTAGCTTGTTTATCAAAACATTCCAGTCCTTTTCAAATTCTCATTTATGTTGCCGTGTCTTTACCACTCCCATACATTTGTACTATCAGCATCTTTAACTATCCAGGCTGTTTTGGAGATTGAAAAGAGAATTGATTCATCACGTGCAGTATTTCATACATCTGTCATTTCTGTTCTATGGCCACTTGGTCAATTCAGCCTCTTACTTCTTCGTGTTGGATAATTGCGATAGATTTCATACTGGTCTTGCCTCTGAACTTGCTCCCTTCATTTCAAAATGCACATTCATATTATCTGACAAAATGCCATCACTTTATGCTTTTATGCTTTTTCCATCTACCTTCCTAGCATATTTGCCCTTCACTTTCTCCTCTGTGTGTATTTCCCCTGTTCAGTCTACTTCTCTTTTTGGAATATACTTTATCAATTCTCTCAGGCTATTTATGCACTTTTCTTGGATTTCTAAATCTAAATAGAAGCTCACAGCCAATGGAAGAAAGCTCCTGGAACATTCATTGCTTGTAACACTTATTAGGCACATCTCTTAGGCCCTAGTCATGTGGTTATCTTATAGTATAGTATGTTAATTTATACAATTTTCTTTAGACAAGTACATGCTGGTCTAGTTTAACAACAAAACAATTTATTTTTATAAGAAATATTTATTAAGAACATCCTCTCCCCCAGGTCAGTTTTTTCTCAGATATTTGAGATGACCAGTAAAAGTGTGTTCATTTATTTATTGATGGGATGAACAGATTAGTAATTTTAGACTAGAACATATTTCAGCTGTACTTTTTTTACCATGTCCAGCTGATGTGTGCCTACATGTACTATTTCTGTTAAGTAAACAGCTGGATACTGTGTATTTGGTTGGCCAGTTGTTTGAGTGAATAAATTAGTCATCTTAGAAAAGCAGCTTTGAAGAATGAGTCATGATGATGATAGCCATTTCACTTTGGAAAAAAAAGAAATCAAGCAAACATTTTAAAATTTTTTATGTCTTTTGCAGATATAAAGCACAATTCCCATCAACAGAAAAAAAATATTAAGTGGCTTCAACATAGATTTTTTTTACCCTGTATCTTAGCACTAAAGTTATACTTTATTATGTTTTTCTTTTGTTCTGATACTCAAAATCAATGGAGAAAATTTATTTTACTAAGCTCTGTGTATTAAATATGGCATAAAATTAAATCTACCCCCAAACAGTGGAGGTTGTATTTATATTGCTAATGAGTAAACTGTTCAATTATTTAAACAGAGAATTTAAACACTGTTTAAAGTGACATTGATTTTGGATTTTCACATGGGTTTCTGTGTCACCACAGTCCAGACTGTTGAACTTCTTAGTTATTTACAAATTAACCCATTTCCTTTGAATAGATTCCAAGAGTAGCTTGATAGTTGGTGAATAATATTTATAGAGCAAAAGAAAAATTAATTCACCAGGAGAAGCATCAGTATTGTTCTAGTAAGTCCTAAGGAGAATAGTCTTTTTGTAATACTTTATGACAGACTAACAATGACCAACTCATGCCTCTTAGATCTAGGGTGCTCAACTATACCTTCCTTTCCAAGTAGGAAATATACAAGGAATCCTTGGTCATAGATTTTTGACTTCAGAGTGATCGTACTGATAATCTTTACTAGTCATAGGATTTGGGGGGGATTATTTACTACTCATAGGATTTTTGGAAATTATTTATTACCTATCAACTTCACTTTTCTTCTCTGTAAAATATGGACAAAAATCATAATTATGTCATACCTTATGAGCTTAAAACAAAATACAGCTAATAACGCAGCCTAACCTAAGCATTGTTTTATAATCATTATGTGCAGTTATTAGTTGCTGAGACAGAATATAAGTATCAGTGCTGTTCTGTATCCATAGCCCAGCTTTATTTTGATTCATTCCTGACTGGAAGCACAAAGAAGGATATATATTTTATCTGCTGTAACTCCTGTCTCTAAGCCATTGATTCCAATCAAGATGTGGTTTTGACACCCACAGGACATTTGACAAGGTCTGGAGAGATTGTTGACTGAATAGGACAGCCTTTCACTACACAGAATGTACTGGCCCCAAAATGTTAAAAATGCCAAGTTTGAGAAACCCTGCACTAAGCGTATTTGTCTGATTAGTCAGCTCTCTATTTGCCCTGCCTCCAGTTTTATGGAGATTGGATATCCTGAATGTTCACTGCCTCACTCACACTTCTAGATGTTCTAATCAGACTTGTATGTATCCTCCTACTTCTGACCCATTGCCTTTCTCTGCATTTTAGTGTACTTGTGGAACACTAAAATGTCATTTCCTTGGAGCTTAGTAATTATAGTCACCGGATTTCCAATTGCTTCGGTCTGAAGTAGAGCTCTATATTAACAAATTACCAGTTCATAGGAGACATTTAATAACCTAATTACTTAAATGCTTGACCTTTCCTTCTCATGTGATCTTTTCAATTTGGTGAGTGACCTGTAATATTCAAGCTGGAACAGGAGATTTTCCGAGACCAGGAGGTTTGATTTGCTTAGACATGAGGTTTTTAACTGCTTTTTTGAACTTCAGCTGGCCACTGACCTCTTAGGATTCCCTGACAGTAGGTTAGTCCGAGTTGTGCTCATGAGCACAGGAACTCGACTGGCATATGGAAGCACTGGTTACACATCACTGTAGCAGAGATTGGCCCATCATGGAAGTCTGCTCTTCTGCATAAGCAATATTTTGCCCTTTTGGGGCAGTTACATTTAGAAAGCAGGTTTTTTCCCAATTTATCAATATCTATACCTCTTTTCTCCATTGACACACATTCCCCACAGTATGTTGGCATCTACCTCTAACATTCAAACATAGGAGAATAACTACAAAGCCTAAATCAGCTTCTAATTAAATAATGGTCAAGCTAATAGGCTTATTTTCCCCTAGAAAGCTCCAGACACTTGTAAGGGATTAGAAGAAATACATCCCTGATAGACAAATAGAAGTACTGACCAGCTTGGACCTACTTGCCTAACACAAAATAGATTAGATTAATGAAAACAAGGTGTTCTGCATTGTACAGATCTTGTCTTTTAAATGTGTATAACTCACTAATTAGTTTAGAATTAGATGTTGAAGAATTTAATTGTGGATTGTGTAAATTGCATGTATTTGTCTGGGTAAATCAAGATGTTTGAATTTCCAGTAAAGGCTCACTGGAAACCTCTGTTACAAGTAATAAATATTTAAATTTTGTAGGAATTATTTACTCACTTAATAAATTATTACTCTACGTTTAGTTTGTACTAAGAGCTGAAGATAAAGGATTTCTGAACACGGCAAGTTCTATCATCTCCTGGCTTTTATAATTCATATTTTAAGATAATATTCGCTGCGATGAAATGTTAGCCATGCCCGATAATTTTCATAAGTAGTGAATTATTATAATTTTTCTTACTGTGAGACTTTTGTTTTTACTTTTTTTTCATGTCTTCACTTATTTATTACCTAAGTGCATGTTACAGCAATATATTTGATAAATAATTTTAGCTTTTAAAAATCGACTTATTTTAAATTTAATCACCACTTAAAAAGAGCCTTCTGGTCCCTCACTCTTGTATATTATTTAACATTTTCTGTTTTCTAAAAGAGAAGTGAAACCATTTTGTTCATATACCAGAGTTTCCAAGCTGTTTTAATGTGGACGTCAAGAGTCTCCAAAATATTTCCTTCTAAATTTACTTTCAAACTTAAGGTGTCAATTTACTCCTGATAAGTACTATGATCTAAGCATATATTTTAAATACTTTATGTTTTCATATACACAACACACTATGAAATACCACCTCAAATTCCAAATCTTTGATGACATAATTTATTCATTCCATAATTCCTTTTTTTAGTAAATACTTATTTAGTAAATGGTATCTGTGCACCAGGAAGTGTACTACATGTTTGAGCATAAAGTGCTTGACTAAATACTCCTGGTTAAGCCATAATAGAGTGTATGTTTTAGCTATCATGGTTATAAAGATGTCTCATAGAAAATCTAAATACTGTTGAAAAGGGAGAGACATTTTTTTTAATAATTAAATCTTTATTGTTCAGATTATTACATTTGTTCCTCTTTTTTCCCCCCATAACTCCCCTCCTCCCAGTTCCCACCCCACCCTCTGCCCTCACTCCCCACCCACTGTCCTCATCCATAGGTGCATGATTTTTGTCCAGTCTCTTCCTGCATCTCCCACACCCCTTTCCCCCCCAAGCATAGTCAGTCCATTCCCTTTCTATGTCCCTGATTCTATTATAATCACCAGTTCATTCTGTTCATCAGATTATTTATTCACTTGATTCTTAGATTCACTTGTTGATAGATGCATGTTTGTTGTTCATAATTTGTATCTTTACCTTTTTCTTCTTCTTCCTCTTCTTAAAGGATACCTTTCAGCATTTCATATAATACTGGTTTGGTGGTGATGAACTCCTTTAGCTTTTCCTTATCTGTGAAGCTCTTTATCTGACCTTCAATTATGAATGATAGCTTTGCTGGATAAAGTACTCTTGGTTGTAGGTTCTTGGTATTCATCACTTTGAATATTTCTTGTCACTCCCTTCTGGCCTGCAAAGTTTCTGTTGAGAAATCAGCTGACAGTCGTATGGGTATTCCCTTGTAGGTAACTGAGTTTCTTTCTCTTGCTGCTTTTAAGATTCTCTCTTTGTCTTTTGCCCTTGGCATTTTAATTATGATGTGTCTTGGTGTGGTCCTCTTTGGATTCCTTTTGTTTGGGGTTCTCTGCGCTTCCTGGACTTCTAAATCTATTTCTTTCACCAGGTAGGGGAAGTTTTCTGCCATTATTTCTTCAAATAGGTTTTCAATGTCTTGCTCTCTCTCATCTTCTGGCACCCCTATAATTCTGATGTTGGTACGCTTGTAGCTGTCCCAGAGGCTCCTTACACTATCTTCACACTTTCGGATTCTTTTTCATTTTGCTTTTCCGGTTGGGTGTTTTTTGCTTCCTCGCATTTCAAATCTTTGACTTGATTCTTGCGACCCTCTGGTCTGCTGTTGGGAGTCTGTATAATATTCTTTATTTCAGTCAGTGTATGCTTACTTTCTAGTTGGTCCTTTATCACACCATCGAGGGTCTCATTAGATTTCCTGTACATCTCATCAAGTTTATCGACAGACTCTAGAAGCCTCTTGAGAGACCTCAAAAGTGTGGTTTTGAATTCTATATCCAGTAGCCTGCTTTCCTCCGGTTCTGTCCTTTGTGGCCTGTTTCTTTGTCTTGGCATTTTTTTATGCTTCGCTGTGTCGATAGAGTGGCTTTCCGTGTTAAGTGTCCCAATTACCTGAGGTAGACACTCTTGGTGCACCCCCTTGTGGTCTCTGTGAGCAGTCTTGTTGTAGTCAAGCCTTGATTGTTGTAGGTAATTACTACTTGACCTCCAGGCCAACTGGCTGTGAGAATCAGCTGTGTTTGCAGTGGGAGAACTTCTGTCCTCTAGGGAGGTGCTAATCTAGCCTTTGCCTGAGGCTATCCGGCAAATGGCTCTGTGCAGGGCTTGGGCGGGGCGGGTCCCACGGGCTCAACAGGGCGGAGGAGATAGCAGTTATGGCTGCTCTCAGTCAGTACCCAGAGGCTCTGCCTCTCTATCCCAGCAACAGCTGCAAACCTCAGAGGGACCGAAGCCAGACAGTCCCGCTTCTCCCATTTGAGTCTGGGTCCCTAGAGACTCGCCCGGATCTGGAGCTCAGAGTCTGAGGCTCCCTCTGGATTGAAACAGACAACCGCGCCCTCAGCCACCAGCCCGCGCCGCGCACTCCGCACCTTAGTATTTTACTTCAGCACTGCGCCTCCTCTGATTCTCGGTTCCTCCTAGTTGTAGAACTTCCACTCAGCCAGCCTTCCTGTGGTTCTGGCTGATGTCCGTTCCGTCTTTTAGTTGTATTTTTGAAGTGGTTGTTCGAGGCAGCAAACTCCCACGTTAACCTGTGCCGCCATCTTGGTTTTTCAAGGGAGAGACATTTGTAGATGCCAGATAGGTAACAACTAGTGGAAAGCTCATTGATTTTGTTCACTTTTGGGGGCCTTTAGTTATATGGAGTGTTTTATTTTTATCAATTTAAATATAAATACTCTTATATTCTTTGTTTAATAAAGAAATCTATCCAAGTCATAGTGTATGTTTTCATGCTTGAAGAAGGAAGATGGTAAACCCAAAGTTTATCTTTAGGCTTCACAAAGGAATTTACAAGTATTTCTAAACACTAAAAGGGCATTTTAAATATTATTAACATGGCAACTATTAGTTAAAAAAGAGAACCAAATAGAAAAGCAGATACGTATGGATTAAAGGTTACATTTTGGAGAACATAGTTACAATCTGTGGGGAGCAATTGCTCTAAAATATGTATTCATTAAACACTAACCTGAGCAGGATTATACATATTCATACAAATCTTCACATTTAGAAGGTGAGTAAGATTGACACTATTGGTACTATTCCCAGTTCATCACTTTATCAGAACTAGTGCCTTGATGCAGAAGAGCGACTGCATTTCCCCAGCCATAAGGAAGGAGGCACTTTCTCCTCTTCATTTCCTGATTTTTCTTTTGCCCCAGCAACTTTCTCAAGCCGAAGCACTGAATTTCATTTGTTAACGTAATATTAAGAATGCATAATGCTAAGAGTATGAAAGCACAAAAAGGCAGAAAACAATTTCTAACAAATGAGATATGAGGCCTGCAGTGCTTTGCTTCTATACTTTTAACAGGTTTCTAGGGTCATTTTGTGCCATTATAATATGGTCGTCTAGTCAGGCTGCAGCAAACATAAATCTAGATGCTGGGAATTATTTTGCCTGCATGTTCACTTAGTTAAGCAATTTTGAAGATTAATTTTTTTGTGCTGTGTAGAAGTAAGACATAAACTTCTATTTCTCCGACTCACTTATCCCTGTTCATGAACAGGATTTTACAATTTTTACAAGTATTGCTTATCATTATTTAGAATGTTTCCCAGTAGTTGGTCTAAAGTTCCAAAGTAAAATAATATTTTAAATAGTTATGTACCCTATAATATCATGTTATCAAAGTTAGAGTTACCATAAATAATGGAGTGTTTTATAAATACAGTGTTATAGTGAAGAGAAGACAGTCTTCTTAAGTCTGTATATAACTAAAGAGATGTATCCAATAGCATAAAAATAACAAAACAAACTGGTCTAGGATTGCGATTGATTCTTTAGAGTTTTCCCAGATGACTGGGTGACCATTCTACATAAGCTTGTAAAGCTACACATGGTTTTAAGATAAAGCATTTTTACTAGTGAGGCATTGTTTTTAATCCAATATTGTGTATTATGAATGCAATGCAGAGTCAGTTTCAGAGTGATATTTGTATTGACAGAAAATTGATATCTATGAGATCCTTCAGTTGATTTAGAATACATAACCTCTGTGCATATGGACTCTACACGAAGCTGCAAATTTAGTTTTTTCATCATATATACAAAAGCATGGACTGCTGGGTACCTCCTCCAAAATTAGTTCTGAAAGGATATTTAAAAGATATCGATATGACAGAGATACCTAAAATCAGAAATCACTACTAAATAACCACCACCAATATACCAGCAAACTATAAAACACCTGTCAGGGAAATGATAGACTATGGTGAATTGGTGTAGGTGAGCAGGTAGCTATAGGCAGAAGCAATATAGACAGGAAAGATAAGAGGCATTGCTGGCATTTGCCTCTCCCCAGTGTTTCTCTGGGATAATGATCATATTAGGGCCTTCCATATTCCATCAGTTTCTTCTCTCAGTTCTCTGCCTTTGGGGATTAAAATTTCAAGAATTACCTCTCCCCACTGATATTTCTCCTATGGGGATAAAGGTGAATTGCTATGGAGTTGTAATAAGCAAGACTATTGGCTCGAGCTCTCCAACTGAAGTGTATCCTTCCCTTCAACTTAAAGTCACTTAAGTGCACACATTTTGTGACTCAACCTTAGCTCTAACTAACACATATTAATAGGTAGAATAATTGATAACCTCAGTGGACCATGAATTAGTCCCAATAACTAGGAACCTGAAGAGTACAAGGCTAATTTAAAAACACAAAATGAATCACATTTAGAACAGGATCAAAATTATTGGAGGAGGTAAGGTAAATTACTAGTAGTATAAGAAAACAATTGATAGGAAGTATACAATGGAAATACTACACATCCTATGTAATAAAAAGCTAATATGCAAATCGACTGAATGGCAGAACGACCAGTCAGTATGATGTACACTGACCACCAGGGGGCAGACACTCAATGCAGGAGCTGCCCTCTAGTGGTCAGTGTGCTCCCACAGGGAGAGCACCACTCAGCCAGAAGCCAGGCTCACGCTGGGGAGTGCAGCAGCAGTGGCAGGAGCCTCTCCCGCCTCCGCGGCAGCACTAAGGATGTTGGACTGCCAGCCTAGGCCTGCTCCCCAAGGACTCCTGGACTGCGAGAGGGTGTAGGCTGGGCTGAGGTACTTCCCCCTTCAACCGAGTGCATGACTTTCGTGCACCAGGCCTCTAGTAAAATATAATTAAATAAAACACACAGCACAGTAAATGAGATAAATAGCTAGCTGAATCCATTTGAAAAATATACTAATAAGAAGATTAAATTGAAGTATTCCCCCAAAAGGCAAGAGAGGAAAAAAGAGAAAGTAGAAAATGAAATCTGAATGATAGGAAGGTTAGAAGTTGAAAATGCTAATATCTGAATCATAGGATTTCCAGCATGAGAGAACATATAAATAAAATTCAGAGAATCTTTAAAAGCGGGAACACAAAATCCCAACATTTAAAGAAAGATGAAAGACCTCTTCATATTAAAATGTTCATGGAATACCCAACATGGAAGATAAATAGAATGTGTATACCTATGCACAATATAGTGACATTTAGACTGACCCAACAAAGACACTGAGAAAATGCTTTCAGACAGTAAGAGCACATCACCTACTAAGGAACATAAATCAGATAGATCTCAGATTTTCCATGGCAACTGGATGCAAAAAAAAAATAAAAAAAAATGAATGAGTAATAATTTGTTACTTGAAATAAATTGACTCCCAACCCACAAAGCTTATATGTAAATTGCCTTTAAAATGTGTGTGCCACAAATAGAGACATGAAAAAGAGAAAGCATATCCATCAAAATCTAGAATTTAAATTTTATAGTAACATGATGGAGGCTAAATTAGAAGACTAAAAAGATATGGGGACAGCCCTGAGCTGTGTGGCTAGGTTGAGCATCTTCCCATGCACCAAAAGATTGCTGGTTGGATTCCTGGTAGGGGCACATGCCTGGATTGCAGGCTTGATCCCCAGTAGGGGGCATGCAGGCTATTCTGTTCTCATATCTGTTTCTCTTTCTCTCTCTCCCTCCTCTCTGTTTCTAAAAAATCAATATTTTTTAAAAGGACATGGGGACATGTTGTAATACTGTGATGTGATAGGGGAAGATAGAAATAATGCTAAGTGTTAGAAATCACTGAGTAAATAACTATGAGTATGGATATTAAGGACAACACCATAAGAACAAAAATAGATTGAATAATTTTGTGAAAAGAAAATTAAGACACTAGTTGAGATAGGTGAGAATAACTAACTAGATATGACTATTTTATAAGTGGAAAAAACAAATTATTCACCTTGTCTGTAATATTAAACACTATATCGTTCTACTTCACATGCTCATATTCATGACTTCTATGCTATGAATCTCTCTCTTTCTCAACTATGTATTATGTATCTATTTATCTGTCATATTAGTTTATATGAATGCTCTCTTCTCAATACTGAGATCCCTATGCCTTTCACATTTACTAGTAAAATCTTTTTCTGTATATTTCTGTATAAGATAAAACAAGTGCAAATCAATTAAAATTAGTTATAATATTATTGTCTTCATGACTACTCCCTTATGTGTTCCATGAAAATAGTATTCTATGTTGAAATAAGTTTTGTATTGATAATATAAACAATTTCCTAACCTTAGTGCATCACAACCTTTATTCTATGCATGTCTTATGAATCTCTAAACAAGGATATATAGCCAAAGTTTTCTAATTATATCAGAACTTCTCCTGGAATATATTCCACAAAAACAGACTAATATATGGATACAGATTTTAATCCAGAATTATTTTTTCCCCAGACCTATGAGATTTTTATTTTTATTTTTTTAAAATATATTTTATTGATTTTTTACAGAGAGGAAGGGAGAGGGATAGAGAGCCAGAAACATCGATGAGAGAGAAACATCGATCAGCTGCCCCCCGCACGCCCCCCACTGGGGATGTGCCCACAACCAATGAGATTTTTCAATGAGGAAATTTACTTTAAAGGAAGTTAAATGGTGAAGAGACAAGTTACCACATTGTATTGAGTCCTCAATCCCAGCTGCAATATACACTATGTGGTGGAATTACATAAAATAGACTGTGTGTAGTGGTCTTTTACTTCTCTAAAAATTAGGGCAAAATAGCTTCTTTCTTCATAAAATCATGGCCTGGATTATATAAGATGATATGACAGCAAATCATATATAATTGAACTTGGCATATAGAGATTCATAAGATTAGCAATGATGATGATAATAATGATTGTGATTCTATGTATTTCTACTGGAAGTGTGTCCCCAAAGATACACACATAATTATTAATTCCAAAGGGTTAAATCTGAAAAGAAAGAAACATCAATTGAGCTATCGAGTGTTAAGTGTGTATACATTTTGGGGGGCATCCTATATACCGGAAAAAAGGAAACATCATTAAGATAATACTCTCCTTATTACTGGTAAAATAGTGGGTAATTATTAATTTATGCTACTAGGATACTATTTGATATATTAAAGTTAACTTAGATTCTATATAAACTGAAATAATTTAAAATTTAGATATTCACTTATAATTTCTTTCATTTAAGAGCAAAATTATATATGTATGTGCATTTAAATATAATATAATATAAAATATTTTTATAATATTTCTACTCAGGAAAAACATGGGAGATTATTGATCATGTATGTACTTTACTTGATAAGGTTAAATTGACTTCTTAACAGATACTTTATAAAAGTGGGTCATTTAATGTTACCTTTTCAAAAATCTTGACATATGCAAGTTTTCATGTCTTCTCCTCTCATCTTGAAATGGTCCCAACCTAAGTAATGATCTCATCCTTTTTACTGAGTTTATGACTGTCTATAATTCCTTGAGGGTAAAAAAAAAAGAGGTTAACATTTTTAATATCTCATATGAACTATGTTACTTTCACTTTACCATTAACATAAGAAATAGCTCTTTAAGTCAGGAAAGATTAATTTTTCACTAATCTCCACAGTGGTACTCCGTAAGATCAACAAAGAATACTATGCTTCATTTTACATTGGGGACCCTTGAAAGGTACATAGTTAAGTGTCATTCTTTTATGAGTAAATCATTCACAGTTTTGGAAGACACTTTAGAGCTTCTTAAACATGATTTACTGCCAGGACCTTTAGTTGCTCTTTTTTTAATTCAATTTCTTGGGGTGACATTGGTTAATAAAATTATATAGGTTTCAGGTGTTCAAGCCTATAATACATCACCTGTATATTGTATTTTGTGTTCCCCACTCAAAGTCAAGTCTGCTTCCATCATCATTTATCCTCCCTTTACCCTCTCCTACCTGCTCCTACCCTTTTCTCTCTGACAATAACCATACTGTGTCTATGAGTTTTGTTTATTTGTTGTTTTTCTTTTGCTCAATCCCTTCACCTTTTTCACCTAGTCCCTTTACCCCCTCCCCTCTGACAGCTGCCAGTCTATTCTCTATGAGTCTGTTTCTATTTTGTTTGTTAGTTTATTTTGTTCATTACCTTTTAAGGAATCAAACAAAATGCATAGTGTAATTTTAAAGCTATATTCAAATACTAAAAATTGCGAAAAGAGTTTAAAGACCATAAAATATAATTGTTTTTAACTTTACCTTTTCTAGAAACCAGTCAATATAATTATAAGCCTAGTAATTATATATCATCATTGATACCTAAAAGTTCTGGTTTCATACAGTTTATAAATTGGTATTCTCAATTTAAAACTCATACAAAATGTATTGATATTATTGTGATTTTAATGCATTTTATAATAGCCTTATTGAGATATAATTTCCATACCATAAAATTCTCCATTTAAAATATGCAATTCAGTGATTTTTTAAAATTATATTCATAGAATTGGTCAAGTATTACCACTACCTAATTTCCGAACTCAACACCAATGAGTTGCATCAAAAAGCAGTCTTGAGAATTATTAATAAGACTGTTACTCAGGAGGTGAGTATCAGTACATCATTATCAGTTATTAAAACATTGAAATTCTTTTATACCAGCTGGGCAGTAACCCCTGCTCCAAGTGACTGGATTGCTTCCCAACCTTTTCCCAGTATCCTAGGATCTCCTGGTTCAAAAACAGATTAACATCTGACACAGCAGGGAGCCTCTAAAATACTTGCCAGTATCAATGGTAAATGGTATGAGACATTTGAAAGTCATCAAGAAAGATGATTATATTTTTACTTAAAGAAATAATCCGTAGAAAACCCATGGTGGAGGAAAAAAATTAGTAAAAACAACAACAACAAAAAGCCATCAAATTATTTAAATCAGAAACAAAAGAGGTGATATCATTATTGACCTTACAGAAATAAAAAGGAATATAAGGGAAGTACTATGGAAATTTTATGCTAACCAATTAGATACTCTATGTAAAGTGGACAAATTCCTAAAAAGACACTAACTGCCAAAACTGATTCAAAAAGAAATAGCATCTGGCCTGTGTGCCTCAGTGGTTGAGTGTTGATCTATGAACCAGGAGGTCACGGTTCAATTCCTGGTCAGAGCACATGCCCAGGGTTTGGGCTAGATCCCCAGTAGGGGGTGTGCAGAAGGCAGTGGATAAATGATTCTCTTATGTAATTGTTATTTTTATTCCTTTCTCCTCCCTTCCTCTCTGAAATCAATAAAAATATATATTTTTTAAAAGGGGAGAGTGGGGGGAAGGGAGAGAGATCAACCAAAGGACTTGTATGCAGCATACAAGCATAACCAATGGACACAGATACCAGGGGGGTGAGGGAATGAGCGGGGCGGGGGGTTGAGGGGGCAAGGGGGGATAAGGATACATATGTAATACCTTAATCGATAAAGAAAAAAAGAAATAGCATATCTGAGATGTATAACTAGAAAAACTATTAATAACTTAAAAATTTTCCACAGAGAGAAATCCAAGTCTAGATGACTTCATTGCTGAATTCTATCAAATTTAAGACAAAAGAAATGCTTAATACATAATCACACTTTTTCTATGCACACACCATCCCCAACCATTTCTCATCATCCCCATTTTAATACCAGGTAATTTGAAGCAAATATTAGATATGAAATTTATTCTAAATATTTTAGAATATATGTGCAGACAATTTTATGTCCCATTTTTAAAACATATATGCAGTTCTTTCAAAACATTAATATCATTAAACAGCATTCATATTTCCCTCCACTATGTCTATCTGTGTGTGTCTACATACAAGAATATGTCATCTATAAATAGAAATAGTTTTAACTTCTGCAATTACAAGCTATAAATTGTTATTTATTTTTGAGTATACTACAGTTTTAGAAAGGAAGTCTCCAGGCCAGGCTACCCCAGAAGACCCAATGTCAACTCAAGACTACCTGCTTAGCCAAACTCTTCCCATTTCCGTGACTCACAAAATTATAAAGAAAAATCTTTATTTTAAGTCACTATGTTTTGAGATGGCTTCTTATTCAAGAATATATTAAAGAAAACAAACTACTTACAATGTAAAAACAACAACACTTTACACACTAGCAGGCTATAACAAATGTATGGTAATTTTATCAAGCTATTTAAAGAATAATAATGATGATATTAACAAAAGATGTGATGTTTTTCACTGATGCAAATTATGCATCCTCTAAAATTTGTATGTTGCAATCCCATCTCCCATGAGCTCAGAATGTAGTATTTGGAGATAAGACCTTTAAGAAGTATTTATGGTTAAATGAGGTCATATGGGTTGGCCCTAATCAATGTGACTATATTTGGAGAAATGGCTTTTAAATAGATGATTAAATTAAATAGAGGCCTTTAGGGTGGGAGACTAATCCAATATGGCACTAGAGATTTGTACAGAGAAAAGGCCACAGGAGAACACTAGGAGAAGACAGCCATCTATAAGACAAGGAGAGAGGCCTCAAGAGAAAGGGCCCTGCCCACACCTTGGTTTTGGACTTCTCACTTCCCAAACTGTGAGGGAGTGGGGAAGGGGGACATCTGTTGTTTAGCCAGACTGTGGCATTTTGTCATGGTAGCCCTAGCAAACTAATACATAAGGTAATTATTACATGCTTGTCATGTACCAAAATCTGTGCAAAGCATTTAACAGTTAATTTCATTGATTTCTCATAGTAGCTTTACAGGTAAGGATCAGTGATCAGTCTTATGAGGAATATGTCTCAGCTATTGTGATCTTCATTTCACATGATAGGTGCTTGTGCGACAATAAAAGGAATATGGAAGTCTATACAAATTCTATATATTATATGCAATATTGAAGTATGGTACCTATTTGCTTTGTTTAACAATGGACAGGTTATTTTGATTTTCTGAATTGTATAGATCATCCCATTCAATTGAATGCCTTATTGATTGAATGACTATCCCATTGATTGTGATCTTACTGGTTATCGAAGCACATTCTTCTGTACCTGGGAAACAGGACAGCACAATTACCCTACATTGTTTTAGTGGCCACAGGTGGTGCGTTCCAGCTGACTTAGTGGCCCCGAGACCAGAACAGCACAATTACTCTAAATTGTCCTGACAACTCAGTGGTCAGGAGACCCGAGGGCTCTAGATAATGTATTTCTGTCAATTCAGTGACCCCGAGACCTGAAACTGTAATTAACATGCTTAATTCTGCTTCTGTAATCTGCTTTTTTCGAGCCAGGTGCCTCATTCCAAACCCTGAGATGTAATCAATACCTTTGTGATTTTTTGCCTATATAATCCTGGAACTGTGACCAAATGGCTACTATGAGATTTGGGAAATGGCCCCTCATAGTCCCGGATTGCAATAAACGTGACTCTTTAATTCGACTTCTTGAGGCGTCCTTCTGTGATTCGCGGGGTACATTACAACAATATGAAATTGTTGGCTAAAAACTATTTTAATGTAAAGAAGGCAAGTCTATAAAATCCTTTAGGGCTAGTTAGAGCGCTCTCTCTTGGGTTCATCTTAGTTATTTCTGAAAGCACTAGGTCTACCAGAAGGTACATTAATTCTCACCATTCACTGGAATTTTCTCTCTAGTCCTCAAGCAGAAATATTTCCATTTGATATCATTTGGGTGCTTTCTCCTCATAAAAATACATTTTTGTTTCTTTACCAAACACATTTTTGGTAGAATGTCTATGTTTTCAGGTTTTGAGCATATATTTCGTACAAGAAAGTGGAGTATGCTGCTGGGCAGATGGAAAAATAATGAATAGTAGCTACTCCTTGCCCTTATGGAGCATGCAGTTAAGTCATGAATACAGATTTATACAAGGACTATAAATGCAGAAAATAATCCAGGTAAATCATGGATACTTTTCATTGAAAAGTGATTTAAAGCATCCATTTCAATAAACTCTTTATAGCCAAAGGTTATTGGCACTCCTGAACCCACCCACATGTTCTCTGATTTATTGCTGTCTGCCTGGAAGAACTCCTAGGCAATTAGCGGTGCCTATCAAAGATGTGTGTCCTCCAGGGGCTGCTTCCTGAGAAGTGGCTACCCTTTCTTTCTGCTCTATGAGATTTTCATGAATTTATAACATAGTAGGGTTACGTAAGTGGATAAAGGCATAATGTCTCATTGCTGATGTCTATTTCTTCCCTGCCCCAGAATCTTCTTTAGTAGTCCTTTTGAATATTTAACATTATCCTACCATTGCTCAAATGTTATTCAGCTGAGGGATTCTTTGGAATGCAAATGAAAAAATGCTTTTAACTCTTGCCTTGGATCACTGTGACTTGGCTTCCACACAAATGCACAATTCCTAATTGCACACTGAGGTTTCTTTCACAGAGCAGTCTTAACTCTTTCTCATTAGATGAAGTTTGTTTCTAAATCTAGAATTCCTCATTTTTCTGTGAAACGCCCACAAGCTATTTTGTACTTATGACTACTCCTTCCAATGATTCCCTACCTTTATAAAGGATTGACCCATAGTTATTCCCTATCTTTTAGATTTCCAAGTGTTCTAAGGGCTGCTTTTCTATAGCACAAAAACATGTTATTTTTTCAAAAATCTTAAAACAATGAAATCTCCCCTCAACATGCACTTTTCCTTTAATGACGAAGCAGTTTAATGACACTATAGCATTGCTACAATCTTTGCCTCCCCGTCTTTGTTCCAAATGCACTCCTCAACCCACGTGAATCTAGTTACCACTAAAGTGATTCTGGCCACTAGTCACTTTCTAATTACAGTGGGGCCTTGACTTAGAGTTTAATTCGTTCCGTGACGGAGCTCGTAACTCAAATTACTCGTATGTCAAATCAAAAAGTGAACGAGTGAGACACGTGATGCTGGGCTGATGTTGTGGCATTCACTGTGACGTTCACTGCCCCAGCAACTCAAAGCAAAAAATCGGCCGAGAGACGGCTCGTATCTCGAAAAACTCGTTAGTTGGGACACTCTTAAGTCAAGGTCCCACTGTACAAGGACTTATTTGCTCACTTAGTTTTCATCTTTCTTGATCTAGGAAGCATTTGGCACTATTGATAATTTACTTTAAGGGTCTTGTATAGATTTCATCTTCTTGTTTTGTTCTTCTACCATATATCCTGGATGTCAGCCCTCTCTGTCTGCTCCTTCTGTCTTGGTGTGTGTGTGTGGCCACTATTCTGTGCCCACATATTTGGAAAGATAATATGGAACAAACAAAAGCAATCAGTGTGGTTGCATGATGTGGTAGAATGCAAGAGATGAATGTAGAATTGTCTCCCCACAGGTTAAAGCCAAGAAACTTTAATGTAGCGTATGAAATTCTGCCTTGTCTTATACCACAGCCTATGTCTTCCCAAACTTCATAGTACTCTATGTTCTATTATTATTAAAATCATCAATTAATGTTTATTCCAAGTACCTTAATATTTTCTTTTCACTAGTTTGGGATTCTTCCTCTGCCCATCTTTTAATCTTAGCCTTATATGTTTATTCCCTACATGATTCCTTTGATCATTGCCCTCCATGTAGAATCTGACTCAAACTCACAAGTTTCATTTTTTCTCTTATGCATTATTAGTCTCTTCTTAACTACTAGAACAATCCAGTGTCACAAAAAATCTGTCCCAGCCACTCCATCTTAAAACAGTAACAACAACAAATGTAACAACAAGAACAACAGTGACAATAACCACTGAAACAACAAAATGGTTACTCTCAGGATACCACAGGCATCTCTTATTACTATCATTTTGTTGTCTTTTCACAGTAAAACTCCTATGAAGATCTGTTAACTCTTGGTATTTCTAGTTTCTCAGATCCCATGTCTTATACCTCCCTCTCCAAACTGACTTTCATCCCTACCCTTCGAAAGATACTGCTTTTATTTTGTTTAGATGATCAAAATTATTTTTATTATTAGATACCACGAACATACAATTATCCTATCAAATTTCTATTGAAATTTATAAATGCTTGCTCTCAATTTCTATACCTAAGTCACCTAACGAACAGCTACTGGACCAGAACTTGTCTGTGGATCTCTCTTTTTTTGCTTCTGGCGCTCTCTCTCCCTCTCTCTCCCTCTCTTCCTCTCTCTCTCTCTCTCTCTCTCTCTCTCTCTCTCCCTCCCTCCCTCCCTCCCTCCCTCCCTCCCCCTCTCTCTCCTCTCTCCCCTCTCCCCTTAGTAGAGACAGCATTGCTGCTGTTGGCCCCAGGTTCACTCAGCATCTGCTATGGTTTCCCTCAGTCCTATGACCCTTGCCCTAGGTTCTTGAGATCTCCCAGGACAGAAATCAAAAGAGATCACTAGAGGAAAGAAGGCTCAGGCAGAGGCTTTTAGGCTTGTATGCAGGGAATCAGCAAGGAGAGAAAAGAAAATAGGGTCTGCTCCCCAAACAAAGGCAGGGAAAACATTTTAAAGAGGCTTAGGTGAGCAAAGTGACATCTAAGCATATAGGCATTGGGCACTTGCACGGTGTAACCACATGCTCCTTCAGGCTTCGCATGTCTCAGTAGCAGGTTAAATCTCCACTCAGGGGTGTGTGTTTTACTATTTAAGTAAAGGTCACAGAAAGGACAGCCTTTCTTGCTAGCATGTATGCTTGAGTGAAACAAAATGCAAACCCACCTAAGCAAACCTTGCAGATAGCAGTGTCCTTCATTGCTGCTGCTTATTGGCTGTGAGGAGAAAGGAGGGCTTTAGGGCAATTCATGGGCTCTTGGCTTCCTGAAGCTGGCCCTCTGCATATTTCTAACTAGTCCCTTCAATAAATAAATGAACCTGCTTCACTTTATCCTAGCTAGTTTGGACCATTTGCTTCCCATTGTGATTGTGATTGATCAGCAGTAAATGTCTTAACCTGGAAGATGAGGTGACTGTGTTAATTGGGGGCGACAAAGATAAGCTCTTGTAAAGTTTGACAAAACTCTGCCAGGTTCTGAGTCCAAAATACAGTACTGCATCTGCATCTCGTTGAGCTCTTTGTTCATTGCTTCATTCATCATTCTCCTCACATCACGCTGAAACAGTTTCCTGCTCTTCCTCTAGCTCAGCACTTTTAAGCCGGTGTGCTATAAGTTTTTTAAATCACGCAATACCAGACTATTTTGTAAGGGGCATTACCTATTTTCCCTTAGATTATCAAATAACATTTTAAGAATGACAACAGCCAACACAACAATAGCATCTGATGTGAATGAATCAAAATTATATCTTTTTTTTATTGGTCAGATTGGCAAAAGTATATATTTTTGGTGTGCCTCAGGATTTTAGTAATTAGTTTATTTGTGCCATGAGATGAAAAAAATTGAAAATCAGTCCTCTAGCTCAATGGCTACACCTTGTCAGTCTACCTTTATGAGCTTGTCAGTCTCCTTTATTTATGTGTATTCTAAACAGTGGTATCTCCAAGTCCTTTTCTATATCTACCCCCACCCTTATTTACATAGAGTCTCAAAACTGGGAAGACCACATATACAATGATAACTCCTAAGACTTCCACCTCCATTCTAGATTGTGGCTGGCCAGCTCAGTCAAGGGTTCGGTGAGCCTGAGGCAGGTGGGGGTGGGAGGGAATTTAGAAAAGACAGACAAAGAGAATAAGCTGGGGCTAGGTGGATCTCCTGTGCCTGGCTAAGGCCAGAGAGAGGGACCCAGACTTTATTTTATAGCCAGAGGTAAACATGGTAGTGGTCACCATAGTTACAGTGTTCTTGTGAATTTCACTGTTTTGGCAGCACATGCTCCACCTCCCACAGCCTATTAGCAACCCAGATAGGATCAAGGGAGAGTCATAAGGTCAAACTTAATTATGCTAAGAGGGCTGTGCCCTCTAAGCTGGGACTTGTTTGTGGCTTTGCCAACAGGTCAGTCCAAGGCTTAACCCTATAGCCACTCCCCACACTAGATCACTACCACGTTCCAAACAAATCTCTAATTGATGACTGTATGCAACCCCTCAGAAGTCTAAAGTCATCTTGATTTTAACATGTTTACAATAGAAAGTGGGTAATCACTTCTTCCAAATCTGCCCCTCCTCTTAACCTCCTCAGTTAGTTACCAGCCTGTTCCTACCAAAACTTACAAGTCATTTTGTTTTGCCCCTTTCCTCATGGCCCACGTCCAAAGTTTAATAAATCCTCAAAAGTCTGCATCCAAAAAGTACCCAAGCCATTCTATCTTCTTTCTCTATCACTAGCACCCTAGTTAAAAAAGCAGCCAGTGGTCATTTCTAATATCAGGTATCTGTCTTTCTTAGCTCCATTTATTGCTTTCAATCTGTTGTCCACAAAGGAAGCCAGAGTGATATTTTTGAAATATAACTGCGATTAAGTTGTTCCCCATTTTAAAACCACTAGATGGCTTCACATTGTACTAAGAAGGAATCCTATCTATCATTGAATACACCTTAAACTACAAGGCGATTCTTAATTTTGCTTCTGACTACATCTTCAACTTAATCTAATGCTAGGCTTTCCTATATGTGCTAACTCCAGGACCAATAGTCTATTTCTGTTACTTGAGCTTGTCTTCCTTCATCCTTTTGCTGCTGGCGTAGAAATAGATATTGTGACTGGGGCTGCAACAAGAAGCTTGTTTCTAGAAAGTGAAAAGTAGGTTGGTGAGAGCGGGCCATGTGCTGAAGTTGCTGGGGTGGGAAGATGACTGGAGCTTGGAGCCTGATGGTATATTAGTGCTCAACTGCCAACCACAGGACTTGTTATAAGAAATAGATACCACCTAGGTGTTTTGACTAATAGTAATTGTGACTTTGCAAGAACAATAATAAAAAATCAGAATATTGTGTTTTAACAACCTAACACACCTTTGCCATATCTCCACTAAGAGAGTGTTATCTTACTTGCTTCTCTGAAATTAATATAGAATTTCAAGCTTTCTTTGATAAGATCCGGAATGGTATAACATTTTTCACCAGATAGGAGACTGGGAACCTAAATAGCACAGAGTTTGGTACATGCCCTACCCCCTAGGAGTAATAAGGCTCTAGTAAATTATTTTCCCACAGATGGTAGGACTTTGCTATGTAGAACTCTCTGGAAACATTTTATAAGGATTCTTCTTCCCCTCTATCTGGCGTACCTGGAGATAAAACCCATTAAGATGCCCCCCCTTTGCCCACAAGACTGTGACCTAGGGGAGTTTCTCCTATCATGTTAGTCTATATTCAGTCCCAGCAATTTCACAACATTACTGTTTCAACGTAGCTTAGTTTATGGTTTCATAAGTTTCTGCTCCAGGAACACAGATCTTTGCTGTAATTCTCTCTGTTCACTTTTCTGTTCCTGACTTTTCTTTCTATGTTATAACTGCAATTGGATATATGAAATCTTACCATTCAGGATTAAAATGATCATGTCATTTTAAGTGTTTCCTCACACTTTAAAGTAATACTTATAAAGTTAAGTTTGAATACATCTAATCTATGGATCACTATTGAAAATCAAACTTACAAAATGTCAATAGCTTGAACATAAAAGTAAATGTTCACTGCATCTGTTTTTAAAATTGTTAAAATTGTTATAGATTTATAGATTTATTTAACTTAAAAATGATATTACTAATTGTGTAACATTATATTCCACATGTATAGAGTATATGCATGTAATATAGAATATATATGTGGAATATAGAATTTATATATATATGGCTGCATGGCTACCGAAGGTAAATAGCATATTTCAATGCAAATCACACTGATTTATTGCCAACTAATGGATGACTTTTAGATGAATAGGTCTATAAATGTTTGTAAACATTGGAATTCACATAATGCATCTCCTCTGGGAGCTGTTTCATGATAATGAGTTTTATATTTTTGAATCTGCAATACCCTGAACAGACACAAAGCAGTAATGCAATCATCAAAGCATGATGTGGAGCAGCTCATTCAGATAATTTAGTGTAAGGGGCCTTTTCTACATATAGAGTGTCAGGTAAAGCAAATGAAATAAATTAACTTGGACCAGACCACAGATTACACTGGCTGATATAAAGACCATAATATAATAAAATTGAATTATTGAAACATTGTTATGTATCAGAGTACATTTACATATAAGAGTGTCATATAGAAAGACAATGGATTTGGATTCCAATGAACTGTTTTAGCCTCTGCTTTGCTACTTACTATATCTGTGGTTTAAAGTATATCACATAAATTCTAAGAAATCCAGTTTTCTATAATATATCTATAATCTAATTCCATTTTTTGTTCTGTTTCCAGATAATGTTTTAAATAGAAGCATTTCACGTGTAGAAATAACTAGAAACTATTGAAAATGCAGAATCCAGTTTGAGAAGTCCGAGTGCCAGAACTGAGACACACTCTTAACTGGCGAAGTTAAAATAACAGCAGTCAGTGGTATCTTTAATACAAAGATTGTATAAAGAAGGGTTAAGCCCAGCCAATGTGCTCAGTGGTTAAATGCCAACCAGTGCACCAAGAGGTCGCTCCTTTGATTCCTGGTCAGGGCACATGCTCAGGTTTCGGGCTGTATTCCGGCGAGGCGGGAGGGCGGGCGTGCAGGAGTCAGCCAATCGATGGTTTTCTCTCATCAATGTTTAGATTTCTGTAATATATTGATGAGAAACTCAAAATGTTTTTGTCATTCTAGTAACTGTGCTTCTCCTACTCTTTCTCCCTCAACTTTGACAGATGATTAGGATAAAAGGTAATCATTTCTAATAATAACCAGGGGGAAAGGGAAAAAGTCAGTAGTTCAATTCTGATTCAAGATCAAATGTGATGATGTCACAATCAAATACTTTGGTTCATTTCTTCCTTTACATTTTCATAACAATGTACCCAGTGATGTGGGGTAAAGAACAGTAACATGAATCTACCTGTGACTTCTGTTTCAGAAATCAGTCATTCCCAGAATGAGAGACTTATATCATTTTGCCCCACACTGTTTACATCTCCTCATCCCCCCCGATTAGAAGTAACTTTTCTCCTAACTTTAATGAAAATCATTGCCCTAGCTTTCTTTTTCTCATCATTTTATTGGTGATATATGCAAT
The DNA here is from genome assembly GCF_000147115.1 of Myotis lucifugus. Lineage (NCBI taxonomy): Eukaryota > Metazoa > Chordata > Mammalia > Chiroptera > Vespertilionidae > Myotis > Myotis lucifugus. The sequence continues at coordinate 56,001,873 of NW_005871048.1, read as the reverse complement.
CAAGAAATGTAATTAAGTTTCAAACAGAGGCCCAAAGGATCATCTTCCTGTGATCTGTAGTTTATCCTGAAAACTTCACAGAATGGCTGTTTCATTTGGAAGAAACAGTCCCCCACCCCTCAAAAATAAATGTAGTTACTTTTTGAATGAGGCAGAATAATGGCTTCCCCAAAGATGTCTGATATCCTAATCCCTGGAATCTGAAAACATGTTCATTAGAGTGCTAAGGGAAAATAAGGTTGTAGATGGAATTAATTTTGCTGATCAACTAACCTTACAGTTTGGAATTTAACCATAGGGTCATAAAAGTAGAAGGCGGAAGCTGAAGATGGAAAATTAAAGGGATGTCAACCTAAAAAGACTGCAGTTTGGCATCACTGGAACTAGGATGGAGGAAGGAGCCTATGAGCTAAGGAGTGAGGGTCTCTCAGGAGATGGAACTCTCAAAGAAAGAGATTCCCCTCTGGAACCTCCAGAATAAATGCAACTCTGCTGACATTTTTAATTTAGCCCATTGAGATCAATTTAGAATCTCTGATCTCCAGAGCTATACTATAATACATTTGTATAAAGAAACAAAGTTTGTTGTACTTTATTACAATAGCAATAGGAATCTGATAGGATGACCACTTATAATGAAATGTATATACTTATTGTAAATGGAATCACATGATATCCATCTTGCTATGATTTAAACTTAAGCTCAACATCTCCCGTGAGAGTTACCATTGCGACTTGTGTCTACAGGTCAATCATATTCATTGCTGTATATCTTCTTATTGTTTGAATACTCACAAAATATTTACCCATTCAGATATTAAGAAATCTTTGATATTTCCCAATTTTGAACTTTACTTAAAAAGAAAAAATGCTGACATACCAGTCTGGGGGGAAAAAAAGGATCCAGGACTCCTTGGAGAAATGGCTGATTCTGGTGCAGGAAATGTACAAGGTGACCCTGGAATAACTTTTGTGTCGAAGCAAGAACTTTATTTTTAAAAAGTAGCACAATAATGAGGTATTCCAAAGCGATACCAAATGAAAGCGCTCCCAAAGACCAACGCTGTAGCTATCTGAGTAACAAAACACACACAAAGTATGATTGGGTTTGACCCAAAGCATAAAATTTGCTTTGCCCCATACTTGCATAAGCAAATGATTGAGAAAATATAGGATTCCAAATAATTTATATAAACATTTCATTCTCAAAAAGTAGAGCTTAACTCTTTACTTACTCAGTGTCAACAGTGCAAAGTGAATTTCTCCCTGAGAGTATAGTATGAGAAGGGGAAATACCACTTTTACATTGGACACATATTACCTCATGCAGGTGATCAAGGTCAAGGCGTCTACATCACAGTGATGTCATGTTCATAGCATGTGTACCCTGGCTAGGTTGTGACATAAAGACCCTTTACCTCTGTGGCCTGCCTTCCTAAAACCAGTAACCATGAGAAAAGTCTAACCATGAAGAAAATAATGAACAGATCTTATCTGAGGCAACCTTCTATAAATTACATGTTCCTTACTATTCAAAACAAGGAAAGTTGGAGAAAATCTCATTTCCAGAAGGAGAATGTGGAGACATAATGATTAAATGTCAGGCGATATGTGGAGTTTGGGGCTTAAGAGGAAGATCCTGGAAGAGAAATGGGAAGTTAGGGGAAAATACGGAAATCTACATAAAATATTGATGTCAGTTACAATAATGTGTAAGCATTGATTTATTCATTGCAATAAATAAACCTAATGTAAGATATTAATAATAGGGGAAACTGGTTTTGGGTTTATAAGTAAACTCTACTGTCTTGACACTATTTTTATTAGGCTAAAACTGTTCTAAAAAATACTTTGTTTAAAAAAATCAGTCATTTCCCTCCAATCTGCAATACCATCTGTGTAACATATCAAAGTTTTCATGTATTTGTTTATATGCTTCTGAGATCTCTATGTGTCTGAGTTCTAAAAATGTACCCTCTTAATTATTGTTGTTTTTAAGTAAGACTTGGTTTTGAGTAGGACAGATTCTCTCACTGTGCACTTCTTATACAGAGGGAATTGTGTACCCGGGACCTTTGCATATTCATATAAATTTGTGAGAGTCCTATGTCAGGTCCACTAAGAGCATGTTTCACTTTTATTTGAAATTCACTGAATCTATAGTTCAGTTGGCAGATAATTCCAATCTTTTCAATTTTGACTATTTCCAGCTAAGAATTTGGTAGATCTTTTTATTTGTTTAGGAGGCATTTTATGTCTCATTTTGTTGTTTATTTGTTCCTACATACTTTCTATTGTGGATGCTGTTATAAAATGTTATCCTTTTAAGTTAAGTTTTAAAACATGTTTTGATGTATATAAAAATGAAATTGTTATGTTGATTTTATATCCAGCAAATTTCCAGTGCTCTTTTTTAATATCTAGGGAAAAATGTTTTTTTTTTCTATTTTTTATGGTGAATTGTATTAACTTATTTTTTTAATGTTTAAGCAGCTTTGTATTCTTGGAAAAATCCAGATGATCATTGTATATTACTTATTTTACACTTTGCTAGCTTGTTTTGTTAAGATTAAGGTTTTTCTTAAACTGTGCTTCTTATTTTTTGGTATCATGGTTATAAGCATAAGAATATGAGTTGGGTAGAATCTCCACTTTTTCCTTTTCTCTGGAATAGTGTGTGTGTGTGTGTGTGTGTGTGTGTGTGTGTGTGATTATAAATAGAATTTCTGACTTAAAACATATATATATCCTAAAAATGTATACACACTTTGGCTGCTATTATAAATTCCAATGGATTACATCTGAAAAGAAAGAAACATCAATTGAGCTATCAGCTGTTGAAGTGTGTATATATTTTTTTTGGGACACACTATGTCTATATATACATACACACAGTCTCCACCTTATGGTGATTTGACTTATGATTTTTCTGACTTTACAATGGTGCAGAAATTTTACCTCAAATTTTGAATTGCGATCTTTCCCCAAACTTTTGATATCCCATGTGATATTCTCTTGAGATGCCAGACTGTGGCAGTGAGCCACAGCTCTCAGTCAGCTATGCCATCTCCAGGGTATAAAGACAATACTATGATTGATGATTTAGCCCAATTGTAGGCTAATGTAAGTATTCTGAGCATGGTTAAGGCAGGGTAGGCTAGCTACAATGTTTGGTAGGTTAGGTGTATTAAATGCATTTTCAACTTCGTGGGTTTATATGACATAACACCATTGTAATTAGAGGAGCATCCGTATACATTGTGGTAATAATTTATAGTTTTGCTAGTTACTGCATAAATTTACATTGGTTTTACATGATTGAAATTCTTGCAACAGTTATCAATCTGATCTGAGTGAAGTATCTCATTGTGGTTTCATTATGTATTCTCTAGATTATGTATAAGATTCCACATGCTTTCACATAGTTATTGAGAATTTAGAATTTCTAGCCTCTATTTTATTGTCTCTTCTGTATTTTTTTAATTGAGTTTTTAAAATTCATAGTGCTTTTCAGGAATTCTGTATATATTTTGGGTAATAATCCTTAGTTATATATGTTGAACTGTTTTCTCTCAGTTTGTGGTTTATATTTTTTTAAAACATATTTTATTGATTTTTTACAGAGAGGAAGGGAGAGAGATAGAGAGTCAGAAACATCGATGAGAGAGAAACACCGATCAGCTGCCTCCTGCACATCTCCTACTAGGGATGTGCCCGCAACCCAGGTACAGGCCCTTGACCGGAATCGAATCTGGGACCCTTCAGTCCACAGGCCGATGCTCTATCCACTGAGCCAAACCGGTTTTGGCTGTGGTTTATATTTTAATGTTATTTATTTTACCTTGTGTTGTACAAGAGAAAAAATATTTCAATCTGTGTTTCAATCCTTGTGCTTTCATTTCTTAAAAATTATTTCTAGAGCTGGCCAGTGTAGCTCAGTGGTTGAGAATCGACCTATGAACCAGGTGGTCACAATTTGATTCCTAGTCAGGGCACATGACTGAGTTGCAGGCTCCATCCTCAGTAGGGGGTGGGCAGGAGGCAGCCTATCAGTGATTCTCAGCATTGATGTTTCTCTTTCTCCCTTTCCCTTTCTCTCTGAAATTAATAAAAATATATTTAAAAAATAATTTCTATTCTGCACAGTTTCATAAAGATAGTATCCTATTTTCTACTTATCATTTGGGAATAATGTTTAAACATGTATGTCATTATTTTAGCTTAGAAATTTGTTTCATGTGGTATGATTAGTTCAACTTCATTATTCTCCCATGGATAGCTAATTTTCTAATAACATCGATTGAGTGAATGTCTTCATGGATTGGTAATGCTTCTTTAGCAAATAGATTTAAAGGTAAAAATGGCTTAGTCTCAATTTTTTCTATTCTGTTTGTCTACTATTTTACCAGCATCATACCCTATTTTCATCATAGTTCTTACTATCTTGTAGAACAATTTTCTTGTCTTATTGTTTTTAGTATTCTCATACTTTTTGGCTTTTATTTGACATTACAAATGTTTAACTATTTTTATTGATTCATTATATTATCATTATATTTGATTCATTAGAGTAAATACAAATATTTTAGATTTAAATCTAATTTTCATTTCAGAAACTAAGCACCTACAGTGACTCTAGATGACTATCTTTGTTTCTTAAAAAACCATGGCTATGCTATTTTGTGACATGTATTTCATCATGGTATGATTTCATGATTAGTTCATTCAAAATAAATTCAGTGCTTCACCACACTATTGATGTATCTTCAGGAAAATGCTACTGATTAATTTCAAACGACTAAAATATGCCTTTGTAAAAGCATCAAAAATTAACTGCATGAAAGGGTTTATCCTATAATTTTTTAAAGTCATGAGGCGGACTGATAGCTTTAAAGTCTTCAAAGTTAACAAATATTCATAGAAGTCAGTATAAGCATATATATATATACTAGAGGCCCGGTGCACAAAAATTTGTGCACTGGCTGGGGGGGTGTCCCTCAGCCCCACTTGTCCCCTCTCACAGTCTGGGACCCCACGAGAGATAACGACCTGCTGGCTTAGGCCCGCTCCCGGGTGGCAGAGGGCAGGCTCAATCCCTAGGTGCAGCCCCTGGTTGGGCTCAGAGCAGGGCCGATTGGGGGTTGGGGTGCCGCCCCCCTGTCATGCACAGAGCAGGGTGGATCGGGAGGTTGCGATGCCACCCCCAGTCACGCTCAGGGTAGGGCTGATTGGGGGGTTGGGGCGCCGCCCCCTGTCACACTCAAGGCAGGGTTGATGGGGAGGTTGCGGCGCCACCCCATTTCACGCACAGAGCAGGGCCGATCAGCGGGTTGGGGCTCCGTACCCTGTCACAGAGCAGGGCCGATCAGGGGGTTGGGGAGCTCCGCCCTGTCACACACAGAGCAGGGCGGATCAGGGGGTTAGGGCACCGCCCCCTGTCACCCACAGAGCAGGGCCAATGGGGAGGTTGCGGCTCCACCCCGTCACACACAGAGCAGGGCCCATGGGGGGAGTTGGGGCGCCACACCCTATCACACACGGAGCAGGGCTGATCAGGGGCTTGGGGAGCTCCCCCCTATCAGGCACAGAGCAGGGCCGATCAGGGGGTTGGGGCGCCTTCCCCTGTCACAAACAAAGCAGGGTGGATAGGGAGGTTGTGGCCCCGCCCCCTGTCACACACAGAGCCGCAGGGCAATCGGGGTTTGGGCGCTGCCCCCTGTCACTCTGCTCCAGGGGCTAGGAGGCCTCGCGACTCCGCTGATCCCAGTGCTGGGAAGCCTCGCGGCTCCGCTTGACACCAGGGCAGTGAGGCCTCACTGCTCCGCTGATCCCAGTGCCAGGAGGCCTCGCGGCTCCGCTGATCATGGTGCCGGGAGGCTTCGTGACTCCGCTGATCCCGGGTTCGGGAGGCCTTGCAGCTCCGCTGATCCCGGTGCTGAGAGGCATATTACCCTTTTACTATATAGGATAGAGGCCTGGTGCATGGGTGGGGGCCGGCTGGTTTGCCCTGAAGGGTGTCCTGGATCAGGGTGGGGGTCCCGCTTGGGTGCCTGGCCAGCCTGGATGAGGGGATGATGGCTGTTTGCAGCTGGTCACACCCCTTTCAGGGTCAGGGTCCCTACTGGGGTGCCTGGCCAGTCTGGGTGAGGGGCTGAGGGCCGTTTTCAGGCTGGCGGGTGACTGAAACTCCCAACCTCTCCTTTTTTTCTTTTTTTTTTTTTCTGGGATTTATTTACCTTCTATGGCTGTCACTGGAGCTGAGATACGGCTTTAGCTCTGAGGCTCGGCTCCAGCTCTGAGACCTGGGCTACTGAAAGCAGGTATCTGGTTTGTTTGGATTCTCTAATTGTAACACTGTTGCAGTACTGCTCGCTCCAGCTCTGACGGCTGAAATCAGGTTTCTGGGGTTTATTTACCTTCTATAATTGCAATATTGTTGCTTAGAATGCAAGCTCAGAGGCCGCCAGTGGCAGGCGGGGAGCCTTGCCTTCCTCTATCACTGGAGAAAGCAAGCCTCCTGTTCGCTTCAGCTGCCTGGCTGCCAGCCGCCATCTTGGTTGGCAGTTAATTTGCATATCTCGCTGATTAGCCAATGGGAAGGGTAGTGAAGTTACGGTTAATTCCATGTTCTCTATTATTAAATAGGATATATATATTTATTTAATGTTTCTTTGTCTTTAAAAATATATTTTATGATTTTTACAGAGAGAAAAGGAGAGGGAGAGTTAGAAACATCGATGAGGGGAAAAAAATAGATTCAGCTGCCTCCTGCACACTCCCTACTGGGGATATGCCCGCAACCAAGGTACATGCCCTTGACCGAAATTGAACCTTGGACCCTTCAGTCTGCAGGCTGATGCTCTATTTACTGAGCCAAACCAGTTAGGGCTTCTTTGGTCTTTTTAAAAAGTTTCAAAATGCTGTATTTTCTACCTCACTGGCTGTCCATTCTTGTCTCTTTTGTTGGTTCTTCCTTATTTATGTGATCTTTACATTTTGGTTTTTTTCTGGCTCAGGCTAAAGTACTTTCCTTCTCTCTAACTTTATTCATTCCTTTGAAGATCTCTTTCATTCATGGTTTGGAATACCATTTATATATCTTTAAGACTTATATATTAAGTTTTGTTATTCATTCCATTTCAAGGGAACGTTGCCAATGGCTTTCTTCCTCATTGAGAGTGAAATTCAGGCCCCTTAAAATGAGCTATAAGGCCTTCTATCCAGATTCCTCCTACCTCTGACTCTACAATTTTAACTGCTAGCAGCAATTCTCAACCTGTGGGTCGTGAACAATGAAAATACATCCTGCATATCAAATATTTACATTATGATTCATAACAGTAGCAAAATTACAGTTATGAAGTAGCAACAAAAATAATTTTATGGTTGGGGGTCACCACAACATGAGGAACTGTATTAAAGGATCGTGGCATTAGGAAGGTTGAGAACTACTGTCTAGGGTTCTCCAACTAGCACTCTGTACTCAGCCACACTTGCGTCCTTGCTGGTCCTCATCCTGGAACACTGCTCACACCTCTTTTTCTTTGGCTTGATGTTTCTGTTGTCTGGAACTCTTTTTCTCCATGTATCTACATGGCCTAATTCCTTATTTCCATTATGTGACATTACAAATGCAGTATTCCCTGATCCCATATATAAGTAGCAGTTTAAGCAAAAGATAATAATGTACCATGATCTGCAAGGCCCTGTCTGATTGCTAATACCCACACACAGTAAAAAAAAAAAACACAAAAAAACACATCTGTGTCCTAATCCCTAGAAGCTATGAATATTAATTTACATGACAAAAGGTACTTTGAAGATATAATCAAGTTAAAGGTTTTGAGATGGGGAGACTATTCTGTGAGCTCAATGTAATCATATGATTCAATATAAGAGAGAGACAGAAGGAGTGAAGTTCAGCTGCAAAGAGAGGAGGCAGTGGGAACAAGATTGGTGTGCAACAGAAAGTTGAAGTGATGCAAGGAAGGGGCCATGAGCCAAGGAATGCAGGAATTACAAAGCAAGGAAACTGATTCTTCCCTGAAGCTTCCAGAAGGAATTCAGCTTTGCCAACACCTTAATTTTAGACGTCCTGACCTCGAAAACGGTAAGAGAATAAATGTCGCATTATTTTAAGCCCCCAAATTTATGTTAATTTTTTATAGTAGCAATAGGAAATTGATATTCCTATATATCCATTTACCTCACTGAACCCTTCTCTGACATCTGTGGAGCTTCATACTGGCCAGCCTGACCTCCTTACTTATTTTCAAACATTATGGCCATGTGATCTTCTTCCATTCACTGTCTTTTCATTTGCATCACCCTGGCTGAAATACTCTTTTCTAAGTTATCTACATTGCTGATTCTCATACATCATTCAAATCTTTACTCAAGCAAGTTACTTTCCAGCAAGAGCCTCATGACCACCCTCCGCCCCTTGAACTCCCCTACATATGATTTGCTTTTCTTTGTTTCATATTTTATTTTTTGTACCTGCCATTGGCATACTGAAAATGTAATATTTTTATTAGAATGTAAGCTTTGTGTGGGCACAAAACTTTAGCTGTGTTTTATATTGTAATATATCAGTACTTTGCATAGTTACTGATATATATTAGGTGCTTAATAAATATGTGAATGAATGACAAAATGAATGAATGTTAGCAACTTTCCTATTTCACAGATCTTATTCCCACTAACATATTTTTCTCAATGGAAATCCATAGCTCTCTGCATATAACATATATGAGATTTTAACTTATTCATCATATATCTCTTCCCATACTGTATCCTTAATCGTTTTTTAATTCACTTTCTTAATGTAAAAAAACCATTGAAACCTGTAAAGAATTTTTGTGAGTTAAATTGAGCCAACTGTTGACATATGCCGGGAAGCAGAACCTCAAGGAATTGAGATAATGCTCCAGAGCCGTGGTCGGCAAACTGCGGCTTGGGAGCCACATGCAACTCTTTGGCCCTTTGAGTGTGGCTCTGCACAAAATACCGACTTCTGCGCATGGGCCACAAAGTTTCAATCACACTGTACATGCGTGCCCACACGTGGTATTTTGTGGAAGAGCCACACTCAAGGGGCCAAAGAGCCACATGTGGCTCGTGAGCCGCAGTTTGCTGACCACTGCTCCAGAGAATGGTGGGTTACATCTGTATTTATACATTGCAGTCAAAGGAAAGGGACATAGGTGGGTTACATGAAATCCATTGGTGATAGACTAGAGAGGCAGGAGAAAGCAAAGCAGGGAAAACCCTGGGATTGGATAAAAAGTAAAATGATGGACACATACTTAGGTGGGTGCAGGAACAATTAACATGATAATGAAGGAATTTGTGGTATCTGTTCTGGCGCCCAGCACATTAGGTTGTGCCCCAAGAGGTTCAGAAAAAGGGAAGTTATAAGTTACCCAGACATTTCAAAGGTTATGTCATTATAGATGCAAAAAAAACCCAGATAGGCTCAGTTAAGGTAAAGGTTGACCTTGTCAGTGAAGATACCGGCCTAGGATATAACTACCCACCATAACTGCTTTTAGTTAGTTTAATTTCAGACCATCCTTTGTGGTTACTTTAGGTCTCTGAGTTTGCAAGACTGCCATGCAGACCTTCCCTGAGCTTGTCAGGTCAGCATGTGGCCCCTTTTGTCCACAACTTCCATACCAGCACGGTTTATCATATTTCTTGGCAAATAGAACATTTTGTAAGCATTGTTTAGATGCATGCATGAATGAATATGTGAATAAAGTGTTCCATATCTAAAATATATATGGTCCCTCCCCTGTGGCCCAGAGGCTCCGATTGCAGCAAGGTGGTGGTGGGCAGGCAGGGCAGCAAGCAGGGGGGGCGGGGCTGTGAGCATGGCAGGCGTGGTGGGCGGGTGGGTGGGGCTGCAAGCAGTGGCGGGCTATCATGTGCGATTTTGTGCACTGGGCCTCTAGTTATAATTTAACACATCCAAAAAGATAATATTACAAATAACTTAAAAGTTTTAAAACAAAAATTGGCATTCAAATGGACCATGTCACATTTTATCTTTACACAAGTAGATGAGTGGTATAGATATATTCACCAAATGTTTGCTAAATGATTGAATTAAATAATGATGAAGATAATTTACTAAGAATGTATATTAATCTATTCTTATTTAGGGCATATGTGACAAATGGTTAGTTATCTAAGAATATGGGCATATTTCTTTAGTCCATTCTATTATTACCCATTAAACTGTTCAAAGGAAAACCTGGTGGTGAACAAGATTACAGTCTCATGGGTCATATCTTATCTATGCATGAACAGTTGTTAAATGATATCTGGAGAGAAGTATGTATATTTCTTTAGATTATTAGCAACTATACAGACTTCAAGTGAAATTTAAAAGTGCATACTAGCCTGGGGTATTGGGTAGTGGACAGGGACAGTGGGTAGTGAGAATGGGAGCAAAAAAGAGTGATAAAATTATCTGTTTACAATGAAAGGCAAAAAGACTAATTTATCCTAAAGGGATAAATTAAGAAAGATACATTTCATTCTAAGTTTACCCTATAATACGTTAAAACATTAATTGTCCATTGGTGGATATTAGTCCATTATACAGCAGCGAAACTCTACCCATTTATTTGGGCTGCTGCCCTATTTCTTTCTTATCTTTACTCATCAGGGTATAACTCATTATAAAGCTTATTAGCTGTTTTATGTCTAACAAATTATTAATATTATAATAATGTTTCAGTACACTTTGGTGGAATAGAGCTGAAGTTTTAAGGTGGATGTTACTTCTCATTATTTGAATGTTACCTATTGCCAGATAAACAGACAATATTTTTTACCTTGAGGTGTCTGTGTAAATATTTCTGTAAGTCTGAGTGAAAATATTAAGAGAGATACTATGCACTAATGAATAAGAAATTCTACTAATCAAAGAAGCAGCACTTAATATAATTGTGTTTGTATTAAACCTTTGACAATATTTGCAGCTAATTTACATATCGATGTTGGAACTAATATCTAATATTAATATCTAACATTCTTCAGCTAATTCACGTGTCTAGATTTTTGCAGCAAGTTGAGCTATTCTGTTACATAAAGGAAGGACATTTTAAATTTTAAATATGTAAAGTTTCTTTCCTACTATTATAACAAGGAATGGTAAATTTTGAAGAAAAAGAACTTTGTAATCATCCAACCAAATGGTAGTTACTAGAGTTACTATAACATATATACAATGGCTTGTAGGAATTGTGGGGGAGTGATTTTCAAATCGGAGAACATTCATATAGTAGCATGCAATAAAGTTTTGTGATTATAATATTTAGGAAAGTTAAAAAATATTTCTTATCAAAGAGTTATAACTCTTCCCTCGTACTAGAGCAAATACTTATGCACTTGTAATAAACTCTTATTTTATTTTCATCCTCAAGGAAACTCTGTTTCAAATTTTAATCAAAAATTTATTAATATATTTTGAAATCCAATTGAGAAGTTGTAGTCTGCATACAAATAGGCACACATTTAGCTATAAATTTTTGTATGTGATAAAGGTTTCCTATATATATGGCATATTGGAGAAATTAGTTTCTATATAAATGGAATTATTGTAAAATGATAGCTTGCTGTATGAATGCAAATTTTTTTACTGTGATACATTAGATAACTTATTACAATTTTATATTATCACCCAACATTATTGAAAATAATACATTTTTCATTATGATACATTGCTTTTACTTTTTTCATAGTAATACACTGTTTACTTTGAGAAATACTAGAGTGAATATATTAAGTAGGACCTCATCTATTTGTACTTTTCTGAACTATGCAATTCTCCTGTTATACATTCTTCATTGATTCTAAAAATTTTCTAATTTTGTCATCCAGTTTTTTTTCTTGCTAAGCAGTGTTCTTGATTTTGTGAAGCCACTTTAAAATTCTCCTTAATTACCTTATAAAGGCTATAATATACTGGGAAAGCAAAGTAAGCAAATTTATAAGTTGAAAGCAATAACTATGAGGCAAAGGGCTGAGAGGCAATTTATGATTAAAGTGTATCTGCAACATTGTCTGAATAGAACTAAATTCCAATTTCATTCCAACGAATTGTAGAATGAGTTGACTTCTCCTTGCTATTTTAGGTTTTTGTCTTGTTTCATTTTGTTTTCTGATCTCTTAGTTGTATTATAAATGGCTGTAAGATGAATCATCCTCTCATCATCTAATGGTTTCTCCCTGAGAGTCCCCTTTGGGGGTTATATTCTACTTTCAATGCTAAGGTGAAAATATGGAAAAGGCCAAATTCCAATGAAACTGTTGGAAAAGCCAGTAGCTTTTGACTTCCTCTCAGTGATATAAGAATGGGCCAAGGCCCTGACACACTTCAATAAGGAGAGAGAATATTCACAGCTTGTGTGGACCTACCACCTTGTATGGAAAAATCCTTCTCTGTTTCAGGCTCTGTGTGTGCTCCTTTGTTGTGCTTAAGCCTGTGTATCATATGGCCCTTGGCCAGCCCCACTGCTATATCTGTCCCTGTAGGGAGGGGACAAGGTCCCGCTGTTGTGGCCCAGGAGGTGTGTGTGCATGGCAGTCCTGTTGACTGGGTCGGCTCCTGGGAGGAAGCTGGTGGCCATGGGACATTGATGCCCACTGGTGAAGTTGATCTTGCTCTGTCTCTTCTCTATGTGAGTAAAGCGCTGTTCTACATATTTGGTGTTTGCATTGTGTTCCTTGATGACTCATACCAAGATGCAGTGGGCAAAAGTGCCACTTGTTCAACAGAAACCACATACATAAATAAAGAATAAAGTATTTCACATATTTAAAACTAAAAAAAAACTAATATTTATGGACAACCAATGGCCTAAAACCAAAATAGTCTCAGACAGAGGCAAGCGAGGGAAATCCCTTTGTAATTTCTAAATTGTGAACCAAATGTTTATATAATTTTAAAATTATAATTATAAAAATAAAAGTATAAAAAATAAAATAATAGCATACCTAGGAATAATAATAAACATACAAAGAATTGTAGACAGCTTGATTGGAAATAATGTTCATTTTCTTTATGTTTAGTACTGTATTTTACTTAATTGTTGGGGCTAGTGATGTGTTTCATGTAAGTGCTCAATCAATATGTCATAAATTATGAGTGACCAGCTTATGTTAGAATATTCTTTTTATGTGCACTATTGAAATCTTCACAGGAAATAACGCAATTCGTATACAATTTAGACTTCATTCGAAGTTGCCAGAATTCTATTAATGTAAAACAATTTTCAAACACTACTAACAACTCTGACTTAATTTTAACTCATCAACTAGACATGAACTGTTCTAAATAGTATCATCCATTCTCTCAGCCATCACATGGTTTTAATGCATCTGAATTAAATGACTCTAATGACTTGTCATGATTTATCATCCAGAGAATGAATAAATCTATACTTTCTATTATTAATCTCATTACTCTCATGCATGACTTGACATTATAAATTATCTTGAAAAGAAACATGTTTTGCTCATTTTTTCTTTAGCATAATGTATTAAAATATAACTCTCCTGCTGAGAGAAAATGTACACATGATTAGCAATAAAAATGTATATTTTATATCTACCTTTGCCATTTAAATCTTTCTTGAAACTGCATTCATTTTGTGTGTCGGTTTTTAAATGAACACGTGTCAACAAGTATATGGTTAGGTAGAAAGCACAGTATTTTTGTGCACAATACGTAATCAGTATATAAATGATGAATCAGATGATAGATTTTCATATTTAATAAGCAAAAAGTCTGTAGATATAGAAAAAACTAATTAATAACAACATCATACTATGAATGGGAAATACTATTTTCAAAAGAATTCTGTTAAAATATGGTATTAAGTTTATTTCAGTTTTGGTTGTGTGGTTAAAGCAATGTAAACATGGGTGTTGTTGGTTTAATGATTATTTTTCTACCTTAAAAAAATTTTGACTGCACAAATTACTTTCTGCATGTCAATGGTAAAATTACGAAATAGGTTATCAGGGTAACTTATGAAATTTGACATGTTAGTGCCTTCAAAAGTAGAGAAATAAATTTATTTTTGAATTGTTTTAGATTTCCTCTGGAAAAAGAAATAGAGCCAAAGCCTTATCAGTTTCTAAGTTCTCTTCATGAATATGAGTTTCCTCATTCCAATGTGGACAAAAGCCATAGAATTAAAGAAGAAAATCCTCAATTTTAATAATTATTAGTTGAAAAGAATTAAAAGCTTACAATCATCATTTTAATCTTAGCCTATTTAATCAACAGAAGTTAGTGAAATTAAATTTTTGAACTTCCAGACATTTAAAATAAACAAAGAGGAGCACACTTTTCTTTTTTTTCTTTTTTTCGTCCTGCCACAATATAAGCTCCAATTCCATTTCACTATTATTTTTATTTTTAATCCCCTAAAATTAATCCTAGGAAAGGTTCTGCAGGATATTATTTAACTGTATACAAATATAAATGATGTGGTAGAATGGGATCTATAGGATCAACCTGTACTCTTTCCCCTGGCTTGTGGACAGAATCAAAGACAAAGATCCTGTCTAAACTGCTTTATCTGTAGTAATTACATAACCTCCTTGTCTTGGCATCCCCAAACTTCCAAAACAGTGTAGGTTTGTTACATTCAGGTACATATCTCTAAGAGGAATCCCCAGTTGCTGATATTTTAAATGATCTTTAATCTTTACTATTGGCAACTTTTGAAAAATAATTTTCCCACAGCGAAATTACCTTCATATAATCTCTAATAAGTTTTTTTTTAATTTTAATTCCAATTGTCTTATAAAAGTGCACTTAGACACAGTGCTCTAACACAGCACATGCCAAAGTATGCCTAAGCAATAGATAATTATATTTCCATCAGCACTGATCAATTCCTTATTATATCTAAGAGAGGTTAAAATGTCAATTTCCTAGAAAAACAGACTAAATATATTATACAAAAATACAACTGGTAAGGCAGCCCCAAAACTGCACATTTGCTAAGTTCTTTTTTTTTATCACATGTAATAAAGACTAATATTCAGAGTGCTATAACTAGTAATTTGTTTAACCTATAGGATATTGCAATCTGTGATGATTATTTTATAAAGCATGTGATAACTCCTTTGTCTCCCAATCTCCTATTTCACAACTCCAACAATTTTTTTTTAGAGGAGCAACAGTTACTCTTGAGTCACTTTAATATTCATACTAGTATGTCATACACAGGGATCTCTGGACAAGAAGTATATTACTCTTTGAAGCTCAATACACTCCCTTACCTACTGCACTACCAATGGCTAGAGAAGATTTTGAGTTACTGGAAAAGAAAATGTAAGATTGGTATTAATTTCAGAAAATCGTAAGTCATACATTGAACAGCTATGAATTATCAGCACTATGCTAGGTATTTATGATATCACATTGAAAATAATATTGTCCTTGCTGTCATGATGGTGAATGGGCTTCAGGGTTGCTTGTAATCCTTCTGTTCAATTTAAAATTTGAAAAAATTGGCCCTAGTCAGTTTGGCTCAGTGGATAGAACACTGGCCTGGGACTGAAGGGTCCCAGGTTTGATTCTGGTCAAGGCCACATGCCTGGATTGTGGGCTCGATCCCCAGTAGGGGCTGTGTAGGAGGCAGCCAATCAGTGATTCTCTCTCATCATTGATGTTTCTATCTCTGCCACTCCCTTCCTCTCTGAAATCAATAAAAATATAAATAAATACAAAATAAAATAAAATATGAAAGAATTAGTCTCACAACCATCCAGAAACATATCAACAAAAGTTCAGCTGGCTAGAGGCCAAGACATTCCCCCTGTTTTCCCAGCTCCCCACAGGAAGGTCCCCCAGATACCACTTCAGAGGCCCTGTGTGTGTCTGTTCTGCGTACCGTGTTGCCCTACCGCATGGCTGCCTCATATCCGGCTTACTCACATCAGCATTCAGAGCCTCTTGATAAAGCTGGTCACAAAATTCTCACTTTTTTTACTCTTTCCTGTGTACTCCTTACTTTAACCTCTTTCTTCATCCTTATCAATAAAATAAGGAAAAACACTACCTTTAATTAAGCACATTATAAATCTAAAATGAAACATCTAGAATTCTTCTAATTTTCAGCAAGATTATTTTAGTTTATATTTTGAAATTTTTGTTTGCTTTTTCAAGAATTTCTTTAGTCTTCACACAAGGATATGCTTTATTGATTTGAGAGAGAGAGAGAGAGAGAGAGAGAGAGAGAGAGACATCAATGTGAGAAAGAAACATGGATCAGTTGCCTAATGTACCCGTCGCCACCAGGGATCAAACCCGTAACCTGGGTATGTGTCCTGACCAGGAATAGAACCAACAACCTTTCAGTGCACAGGACAGTGTTCCAACAAACTGAACCATACCAGCCAGGGCTTAATAAAATTTTTATGGTGGTAAAATATACATAAGATAAAATTTACCATTTTAACCATTTTTAGGCATTAAATACATTCATCGTGTTGCACATCTATGTGAATATTCTTGATATATTTTCCTCTGTAGGGAAATTTCTCTCCAAGTATGGCTTGCATCAAATTTATTGTGGTTATAATTTCTATGAGGATACACAGTAAAACACTTATTTATATTCATCGTGTAATAGACTCAGCGTTTAATAATGAGTAAAAATCAGCCAAGCTATAAAGACAAATATTTTTTAATTAAGGAAACAAATGATTTTATATAAAAGTCTTTATAAATATGTACATGTAAGCTGGGATTTCCCCTTTAGGTATCTGAATGGGTTAGATGCCACTATTTTAAATATCTATAAAGCACAATACACTGCATACATTATAGCAGCAAACATACATAAGATTAAAAGAAGGAAAATGAGAAACATACTCATTTTTTAGGGTAAAATAGTCATATTTTGTTCAGGACTTCTATTTATATAGGAGGTGTTATTAGAGCCACTTATTAGAAGAAGAATTTCATGCTAATATTTTTGTATTTGTTAGTCTGGAGTTCCCCTTCCCCTCTTTTAAAAAAGGCTTTTGTTTAGCTTGTTTTACACACACACACACACACACACACACACACACACCAAATGCTTTAGATCGCAAACACACAAACACCAAATGCTTTAGATTATTCACTTTTCTTGATTTACACTAAATCAATGACTTATTATAAATTAATTAATTGCAATTACAGTTCTTGGATGAACATATGTGATCAGTTTCTGAAAGGCTATACAATGAAGCTGACTGACTGGAGGAGAGGACTTTCATATTTGATACTAGAAATAACCTTAAGTTTTAACCATAGATTTGACATAGGAAATATAAAACTACTGAGTAAGAAATAATGTTCTGGGCCCCAGTATTAAAATAAAACTCTCATGAAAGAGGATAAATCATTGTGGCAGACAGATTCTAAGGTGGAGACTGTGATATTCACTTCCTTTATTCACATTTTAGTATAACCCCTTTTTCTTAAATGTTGGTAGGACTGACTTGCTTCTTACCAATAGAACTGACGAAAGTGCTTGAATGTCACTCCCATGATGACAATGTGTAAAACTG